>NC_135411.1:0-1200000 GCF_051991245.1 Festucalex cinctus
AGTGGTCGATGTAACCGTGGGGGAGGGTGATCTCAACAGTGGCACAACCTTACCAACTGGAACATCCTGTCGGGCGGCTCTGGGTTCCCCAGGCTCGTCAACCCGGTCCAGGAAGGGCGAGGAGGGCGTTACAGGCTCGTAGGGCCACTCATCCCGATTGGATCCGACCTGTCTCAAAGGAGTGGCGGCTACACAGAAGCCAGCCAATGTGTTGAATGTCAAGCGCCGAGCACCGTCAGGCAGGCGCCATATCATACGCATTAAAGGGAAAGTTCTCCCAATGAATTCACCCTCAACGTTAAAATAATAACGTATCTCTTTCAAGCGACTTTGAACCAAACCTTCCAACTTACTTGAGCCCGCGAAGTCAGCAAAGCCAGGCCATATCCAGGAATCACACTGGATATCAATGAAAAAATCACTGACGAAATTTAGAAAAAGCCCGTCTGGTATGAGCCACATTTCTCTACCCTCATCCACTGCGGGCAACGGATAGCAGCAGTGTCCATAGAAAGCGTCCCCCACCACCCAAGCGGACGTGAGGAGATCACTTCCACAGAAGACACACTGCGGCTGATCCTGGTTATCCTGTTAAACACACATCCAAAATTCGACAATTCTTAGACCTGAGGGAAACCTAAAATATTGCGGCTCCCAATATATACATTCTAATCTTAGTCTAAGTTTCCATCCGCATCTACTCCATCAATGCGGAACACCTCTACTACGGGAGAGCGAGAGTGTGGTCGCTCTTCCGAGTAGCGGAACCTCTTGGCGGGAGAGTAAAAAAACATAGATAATACCCAAATTACTAAAACCAAGTGGTCGACCAGACATAATCAAAGGAGAATTAAAATTATTCCCCACACTACTAACTTAGTTGTTTGCTATATCCGAGACAACAATAAAAAAGCCATGTTATAAAAATTATCCAATATTCCACTTCATTACTCACGTTTTGAAGGGCGCCTGGTCTTCCAATAATACCTTTACCCAAAGCATTACAAGCCATGGTTAGTTGTTGGTTACTGTTCCGCCAAAAGATTTCAGTGAGAAGTGAGGAAGTCAGGGCTAGGGCGTCTTATCTATAATTGGATCGATCCCGCCCTTTTCTGAAGCCCATCCCCACTTCTCAATAATTTCCCCTTAGTCGGCCCCCCCATTTTTTCTGCAGCTCGTTGGCCAATAACTGAGCTTTAACCTTATTTGGTGAGGTTTTCTCTTTATAATTTCGGTGGGTAGATAATGCCAAAATCCCTCTTTTGATAACTACAACAGCTATAACTGCTGACAGAACAATTCCTGACACTAGCAGGAACCATAGTCCTACATCATATAATAAACCATACAGCCCTGTACTTATCCCAATAATCGCCGTCCCTGCTACATCTTCTACAACTTCCCCGGCTGTAGTGGCCACAGTTTTTACTACACCTTTTATTGCCAATCCTATTCTCTCATACCAAATACATACATGTTCTCCCTTATGATCATATTCGTCCCTGTGTCCACAATGCAGCCATCTTTCAGCAGGTTCGTGGCATGTGCCAGGGCCATAAATCTTATTAAATCCCAGCCAATCAAACCCTATAACTATATCCCCTTTACAAAGGGTCTTCCTAAATGCGTGACCTTCTAAGATCTGCATAATAGAGTCAGGAGGCTTGGGGATCATTCTTAATCCTACCATTTTGGATAAGTCATGATCTTTGTCCCATCGCGTACAATATTCTCTACCCGCAGCTTGACTCCGGATCCATTGATTACTGTTATCCTTGATCCATACTGCCCCCTCATAGTTGGCATAATTCTCATCGCGATAACGTACATTACAAAAATTCTGAAATCGGGAGACTTTATAACAGGGTATACGTGCTAATACAATTGTGCATTCATTAAAATCTTTCACGGACTCTCCCCCCTTACACAACATTTCCCATGGTCTTGGATTAGCATATAAGGCTGGTCTTTCAATGTCAGGCCAAATATCGTTCTCTTTAGAATACACCGTCGCCATATATTGATATTTAATCCAATAATTCTCCGACTCTCCTAAGCAAGGTATCACATCCTGAACCATCTCATCTTTATTGAGCCCCCACCACGTCTTACTTTCATCTCTCGTGTGTCCTTCTTTCCATGCTTGGAGCACTCCTTTAATCGTTAGGTTTGTGTTCAACCCTGTACAATTATATATCCAATGAGTCAAAGGTGGTGTTCCTATCTCCACCAAGGGGCATCGTGGTGAAATTCCACTTATCCACTCCTTCCTATGCAATCTGTTATACATTCTCAATGCTACACATTGGTCAATTTTATCAAAATCCCCTTTTGGGACATTATATAAATCATCCGGTGTAGGAATACGTTGAGCCCACATCCGTGCCCATACTACCTTTAACACATTTATTCCCAAAGTTTTATTAAAGGTTGATTTCAATATATATGTATCTCTTTTCCATATCCATGGAAAGGAATCATTTAGCCATACTTCATGTTTCACTTCTATTTTCTCTTGATCTAATGCATTTCCGGCATATAATCTAATAAAGTGACTCAGGATTAACCTTACATCACGCCTAAGCCCTATATCGGAGGGTGTAATTATATTACCCTCATCTGCATAACAAAACATATGATAGGGCTCAAAACAATATTTCATCATATTCCAATCACAATGGCTATTATTATACGACTGGGCCTTTTCTAACATTAACTTGCATCCTGGCCGTCGCGTTATTACTAATTTTTTCTGTGATATTGGTACAGGCTTTTCAAATTTTGCAAACCTACGTAACTTAAGAAATTTAGGTGACCTACCTGACGATGAAGTAGGAGTACCTGGCAAGTAATCAGTGGTCCCGTTGGTCCCTGGCTCCTCGCACCGAAAGGTTATACAGTTCCAACATCGTTCCCATGCCGGGCGAAATTCGGTACAGGTGTCATTCCGTGGGGCCGCCGGGTAGGTAAAGTCAGGGGCGTCATGGTCTGTCTTCAACCAGTATCCACCTGTTGCATCTGGCAGTCTTGCACAATATTCGTTGAAGTACCAAGCAGGTTCTTCCTTCCCGATCTGGACCCAGTTTTTTCTGATGATTCTTTGTTCTTGCTTCTCCAGACATAACAAGGTAATATTGACTGTAAAGTCGCTTGTTGTGTTATCGACTCGTAGAATCACTGGATGTGCACACTTGCTTTTTGATTTCGCAGGATATATAATACTTCTTCTCAAGACCTCTAGGGTTTCATTATAATATGTGCTGTTAAAGGTGCGAAGATAGGAATTTAGGGTTGCAATCCTCTCCCTTCTCCATCCTATCCCACAGGGTTTTTCCTCCCCGGCACCGCAGGCTCCCTTCTTCCTTCTCCATTCTTCACAAACATGCTTCACTTCCACCTTCCAACACGTCTGATTGGTTATTTTAGTGGTGCCATGCCGTATTTCTACTAGGTCGAGGGGATTAATCGGGGCTGTGCTAGCGATGCTAGATTTTTGTCTCATCGAATAATATATCAAAAATATTACCATGAAACAAAGTGTGATAGTCACCAAAACTCCTCCATACCTCCAATTTTGTCGCTGGCGGTTAATAGCTTTAGGTTGTTCATCAACTGTGTCCGGTGGGTCTTCTAGCTTAGTACTAGAGCTTAGCTCTAGTATTACTAGCTTGCTACAACCTTGCTCTTCCTCCATCTCGTAGCTCCGTTTCATGCTTTCTTCTTTTGGTCTTGCCCTTTAAGGACTGTTGCGTTTTAATATCTCATTAGCTCCTCCTCCTTTTCTTGGGGGTTGGCCTTCCTTACACAATTATCTTATCTTTTTACAAAAACTTATTTTATTTTAAAATAGGCGGGTTTTTTTTTTTTTCCCTTCTTAATTTATTGATAATCAATCTTCCTAGCTTTTTTGATCTTTTGACCACTTATCTTCATCATGTCTGGCCCTTCCCTCCATTCCACATACATTTACAATGCTGTGCCTCGGTATTCTCTTGCGGGGCTAAGTCCCACTGAGCATACGCTTTTATTCTAGGTAGGCTCTTTATTCTACAATACCCACATACCTGTATTTCAAATATCTTAGCCGTGCCTACCTCGCTCAAATCCGGCTTAAGCTCGTCCAACCAGCCTTCGTCGGATATCTGTTCCACATTCCACTGGCTCCTCGACTCTTCGCTTCCACTACAAATTATGCAGGTCAAGATAGCCGGTTGCCAACTAAAATCTTCTACTCTATTCACAATATATCCTCTTATTGCATTTATCCAAAGATTAAACGCCCTACCAACCATTACTTCCTTTTCAGTCCTCCGCACGATGACAGCTCCTTTCACCATAACGAGCTTGACAAAGGCCGGAGTGGCTTGTTCCATCTTTTAATTATTTGTCTTACTCCTTAGCTTTAGGCTGAATTAACTGGCATTGGTTTTAGCTGCTCTACCCCTTGGAGTCCCTTCTTTTTTAATCGCACTGTATTTCTGTCTAAAACTTCTTCAATGATGTCAGATTGGTCATACTTTGCTTTTACTGCCTGACTATCGGATGGACCATGAGATTTTATCCACACTCTCTGTCCTACCTGAAATGGGCACTTTCCTTTCTGAGTGTTTTCTGTACTTTGCATTCGTCCTACCTCAGGAGAGACAAAGGGGCGCTGGTTTAACTCCTCTGAAGGGGAAGGTCTATCTGCTCTGCTCCTCCCATTCAAGTCCTTGACCAACTCCACCAATTTTTCACTCCATTCTTTTCCATTAGCATTTTTCCCGAGCCAACTTTTAACTAGGCCAATGGTTCGTTCAGCCACGCCATTAGCTTGAGGGGTGTAAGGCGGAGAGTAAGTCCTTATTATTCCCCACTTTTGACACCACCTGTCTATTGTAGCGTTTTTGAAATGAGTTCCATTGTCAGTTCTTAACTCTCTCGGTATGCCTAACCACATACAACCCTCTTCCAGCGTTTTTAGTACGCTATTAGCATTCGCATTACGCACCGCTTTTAATCCAAAATGTCCTGACATCGAATCTACAAGCACAACAAGATACTTCTCACCTTTAGTGCCGTTTACTCCCATGGGGCCTGCTACGTCCATGCAAACTGATGCCCATGGAACAGTGCTTTTAATCGTCAATCCGTCCACTCGTTGCCCTCGGCGTCCTGCATTATACTTATTACACAACTCGCAATTTCGTATAACTGAACGGATTTTCTTTTCTGGGATCCAAAGTTCCAGTTTCTCCAGCTCTCTCTTTGTGGGTAAGGCACCTCCATGACCTAGCGCTTCATGTACGGCCTTAGTAACCTCACACACAAACTCATCTGGGACCACTTTTCCTCCTTTGGGAGTATTGTCCCATTTTTCTGCTCCTACAATTACCAATCTTCTCTCTTGGACGTATTTATCTATTTCATCATTTCCTCTCCAGTGAGCCCCCTCCTTGACGTGGGCTTTCTGGTGAACAACATCGATAGTCATATTTAACCTTAACTCGGCTATTTTCTTCCATAACTCAGCATGAGCAATTTCTTTACTCCTCGCTCCTTCAAACCCATTTTCTTCCCAAATGGATAAATCTTCTCTGAGCGCCTGGGCGCAATAGTGACTATCGGTTATAAGTCTTACTCGACTCACGTGTAATCTTATGGCCTCCAACAATCCTTCTAACACCGCTGTAGCCTCTCCTGCTTGGGCACTACCAGGAGTCTGACCCTTTCGGCGGCATACCTCTTTACCATTGTGTTTCAGGATGAAGCCCCAGTGGGCATTCTGGTCTTCACCCTTTTTAGAACCATCTGTGTATAAAACCCATTCATATGATTTCTCCTCACCATTTACAGTTTTCGCCTGTTTTTTAGATATGGATTTCGCTGGTCCTATCTCTAGGTCAGGGTCAAGCAGGATATCTTCCCACCTCCCCCATCTCACATTCGTCGCTTTAGTACTTTCTAGTGTGTCTTTACGCAGGTATCGATGTACTTGACTCTGCGTAGCAACTTTTATACCTTGTCCTTGGGCTAGATCTTTTAATGTTCCCCAATATTTAGCAAGAACTGCTAATTCTCTCTCCTCCTGGGGAAACTTTTTCTCAACATTATTTATAGTGTAAGTCCATAGTGTCACTAAGCCGGCACCTTCATTACTAACACTTACCATCGCATTATCTTCATCACATTGTATCTCGGCAACCAACCTGACTTCCAAGCTTCTCGGTTCGAGGCGTATAGCATTTTTTACTACGTTTTTAAGCCCTTCTAAATTCTCTTGGTCTTTAGCCGACCAAGGCCAATCTTTTGTTTTCTTTTCGTTAGGAATTTTACGCAATCGAGCATAAAGGGGTCTCGCAAATTTCTGATAATACGGAACATGATCTCGAACATAATTACACAGTCCTAATATTTTCTGTAGCTCGTTCTCGGACGTTGGAGGCAAAATCTGTTCTATTTTCTCTCGATACGCTTGCGACAGCCCCAAGTCTTCAGACACTTGGAATCCCAAGTAATCTACCTCAAACCTGGCCAGCTGACACTTCTTAAGATTTAGTTTTAATCCTGCCTCCGTCACTCGTTCGATTACGGCCTGCAGAATCTCCAAATGTTCCTCCTCCGTGTCACTAGCGATGAACACATCATCGATGTAAACTGTGACTGGGAGACCTTCCAAAATATGCAAGACAGCTGATTGAAATACATTCGGGGAGTTCTTATATCCTTGCGGCAACCTCTGCCAAACGTATGCTTTTCCTTTATGCGTAAACGCTGTTTTCCCTTGTGATGCTTTGGCAATTCTCAGGGAAAAGAATCCATTTGCAAGGTCAATACATGATTTATACTTCTTTACTCTTAATGTTTTTAAAGACGCCTGGGGGTTTATGAGGCTCGCTCGGTTAGCCACCGTTCGGCGGTTTAGAGCTTTAAAGTTAATGACTGGCCTCCATCCCCCTCCTACCGCTTCAGGTTTTTTAACAGCTTGAATTGGGCTATTGGTAATAGGGTTTAGCTCTTCACGAATAATGCCAAGTGCTAATAATTCTTTTACAATTACCTCCATTTCGGCCACTGCTCCGGGGTTGAGGGGATATTGCCTCACTGGCGGATGTACCCCCCCAATTATAATATGCACATAATTTGCGCCTAAATCACCGCAATCATTTTTAAAATGTGCGATAGCGGCTTTGTCTAAAATTTCACCTAATTTCTTTTTCCCTTCCAGTGTTAACACACTGTCTTGGATTTGTTGGGCTTTTACGGCAGGTACATCTACTGATTTATACCATTCTTGGTCGGGTATTATTTTTGTAGGGCCTACTTTCACTAATTTAGGTTTTAGTTTTTCCCATCTCTTTTTCGCAACTTGCCTTTTATTTTTAGGTATTTTCATTTCTTCTGCATCTTTTAATGTCAACAAATTGTATGGTCCTAACACCCACACAATTCCCTTCCAAATTCCTACCGGCATTTTGGCAATCGAGCCATCAGCTACCATTACTTTTAGGTGTCCGATTCGTTTTAAGGCTCTACGGGTCATGGACACCTCGGCCCCTGTGTCTACTAAATAGGGCACTCCCTCCACCTTAGCATAAAGGTTATCCCCTATTCTGTAAACCCCTTCTAGGGTGACCCGTGCCTTTGTTTCCATTATTTCCCAGGCCCCCCGGAGGCTGCAGCCTTGCGAGCCTCGAGGAAGGCCTTCCTTTCTTCTGGGTTCAGTTTGTCAAATTCTTCTTTGGGCATATATGCTGGACCTGGTCTTCGCACTGCTGGCTGTTGTCTTGGTTGGGGCCTCGTCTGCTGTCCTGGCTGGGTGGCCTGTCTCTGATTCCAGTTCGTTCTCTGCTGCTGAGGTCTCACGTAGGGGACAGTCTGAACTGGTTGCTGAGCTCCCTGCTGGACCTGCTGTTCGCTCCCTCGGGTGCGACTAGCGACTGGTCCGGTCCTCCTTTTCTCAGCGTTATGCTTAGTTAGGCGATCCCACTTCTTAACGGAGGCTTCAATTTTCAGCGTCGTGCTATTTGGGGCCATTTTCACAAAGACAGCTTCGTTCCCTCTGTCCTTGACAATCATCCGCAGCACTTTGATATACCTATTTGGAGATATAACTTCCTTAATTTTGTGCCACACATTTAGCAGTGAAACGTCCCTTTTGAGTTGCTCTCTAGCCCTGCTAATATGGGCATCTTCATCCTCATCTTCGCCGTCCACCCATCTTTCGTAGACCTGTTGTGGTGTTTCGTATGGTCCGACAGGGCTAGCGATGATGTACTGAAGCCATAGTTTCTTAGCACCATCTCCTCCTGGGGCGTCTCTAATCATAGGCCATGTCTCAACTAAATACTCTTTAGCTGTCTCTAGCCTACCTTTTTGGCGAACCAGCTCCTTCAAGGTCTTAAATTGTTGCACATCCCCCTCCATGTCATGTGGTTGGGGCACTGGGTTTGGTACTATTGTAGTTGATCCCAGCTGTGTCACATATTGGGACTGTTGGTTCAAAGAGGTTCTTGGGGCAGCTGGTACCGTTACAGTAACCGCTGCTCCATCGTTATCAGAACCTGAATTTAGGTCATCGTCGGCTCTCAGCTCACATTTTGCTTTATTATTTATTGCTTTTTTAAGCCTTCTCAACATAAAATCATGTGCCACCGCCACGTAGCCATCCCTGAAATTCTTAGTCAGGTCTTGGTGAATTAATAATGTGGTATATGGCGGGGCCTGTAAAATGTTAATAGCCTCGCGATAAATTATTCGCATAGTTAGAGGCATTTTACTATCTAGCTTATTGAGCCAGGCAGGTGGATAGGGGCGATCTACTTGCCCTGCCTCGGGTACGTAAGCTCTTCGCCCATCCTTTGTCTCGATCCATCCCAGGTTAAGATCTCTAGCTACCCTTGCTGAGGATTGGTACACGTCAAACGTAGGTTGAGGATTTTTCTTTCTTTTACTAACTGGTCTTGTAACTATTTTCGGGTTCTGGCCAGGGTTGCCCGGGTCATCTTCTGATGAGGTTGAGTCTTGGTCTTCGTCAGCGGGGTTAGCGCCAATCACGGTCGAAACAGGAGCTTGCTCTTCATCGTCTTCCTCTTCGCTCCCATCTCCTGGCATCGCTAACGGTCCCATCGGGTTTACATTTCCCATATGCCTTTTTTGCGAAACCTGTGGCAGGGGCACCGGCGTTATGGGGGGTTGTCCCGGAAAGAGCTCCCGTGCTGTTCCAGGGGTAGACGTGACGGGGCTAAAGGTCACCGTTCCCCTTGGGGCCTTGTTTTTTCCCTTTGGGGTTTGTCTGCTCGGTCCCTCTTGCTCTTCGTCTTCCACCTCCCGGGCAGCTTCTGCCTTCCTTCCACTTACCGGGAGAGGCACGGGAGATGTTTTAACTGGGGATGATGACTGGGGTGAGTCCCTGGGTTCTCCGTTTATTGATTGCTGGAGCTGGCGTCGTTCATGATCCATCTGTCTAGTACGGGTTAAAATCTCGTCTGTCACTGATTTAACTCGTTCCTCTCTCTGCTTTTTTGATATTACTATCACAAATTCTACTCCCGATGGTGTTGTTACAGGAGTCTTAGCTCTTAGAGTGAACGCTGCTACTGCTATGGACTCAGCCAGTTGCCACTGCATCTTTCCAGTTTTAATCCAATTTACAGCCATCACTATTCTCTCCGCTCCTTCTCCTAACGCTTTGTCGACCCCCCTCTCCAATGCTTTTGCCATCTCGTCCGCATATTGTGACTGATCGATTTTGGGGTTCCACTCTGTCCCTGGCACGTGTATTATCATGCCGTAGGGAGTGTTCCCGCCACTAGTTTTTGCCGCTATTATTGGCCGCTGATTATCTTTTTGTAATTCTTGTTTAACCTCTAATTCATATTCTTGTCCCGCTTCCTGCCTTAAAATGTTTCCAAGCGCTTTACTATGCGGTTTTAGTGATCTATCTGTTATTATCACTATAGCATCCCCCCGTATTTGCCAGGGGCTTCCCACATAGTGGCACAATATTACACCATTCCCAATTGAAACCTTTTTTGTTTCCTCCGGCAGCCCACCCAGGGGCGCCGTTCTTATCAGGGGAGTCATTTTTACAATTTTTCCCGGGCTTTCATTTTCTGATGCTCCTGCATCCTCCTCATGGACACATGAGCCCATATCAACAAAGCCCTCTTCACCAACGGCCTCAGCTGGCCTTTTCCGCATTTTTTTTAACTCTTTCTGCTTTTGATCAAATCCCGACTGCTCCCAGAGGTTGAAGCTTAATTCTTCAGCCCCCTTGGGATTTGCTAATTCCACCCTTATCTGCATTTTCTCAGCGAGGGATTTAATCGTAGAGTCCCACTGGACTCCGGTGCTAGTTACTTCCACTACGTTATACACATCCAACAACACAGTCCACCAGTGGACCCAAAGGCCCACCGTCCCAGAGGTGCATCCCTCTTGGGGGTGGTTTACCACTACTGTTGCTATGCCCATTATTTCGGGAAATTCACTCACGAACACTCCTGTTTCCTTCACCGACCTTTCCACCTCAGCTGCGAGGTCGGCAAGACGGATTGAAGGGTTGTTTACTTCCAGGTGCCTTCTTGCTCCTGGTGGCCATCGATCTACACCCTCGCCCAGTAGCATAACCACTACTGGTATATCTGGTTGTTCTAGAGGCTGGGGTGCAGGCATTAACCCTGCTACCCCCTCTGTAGGGCTGGGGGGCTTTCCCCTCCCATTTCTCCCTATTATTCTTTCCATTACTTCACTAGCGTGTTCTGTAGCCCGCTTTGCTTTCTTATTGTAGGAGTGGAGCTATCTATTTCCGAAGCCTTCCCCGCGCGCTTTGGGTTCAGGGACGTACTTTAGCTCCTGGTTACTCAGCTCCGTACCCATGTACGTTGCCTCTACTGCTATCAGGACTACCGACTTCGAGTTTTTCCTACCTTTACTCGTCGGCGGATGTCCTCTCTCAAACGGTGGGGTGTGTTGTCCTTCCAGGTCGGTTGTAATCCTTCCCGCTTCTCTTCTCCGGGATCTGGATGTCTTCTTGTTCCTGG
This sequence comes from Festucalex cinctus, assembly GCF_051991245.1. NCBI lineage: Eukaryota > Metazoa > Chordata > Actinopteri > Syngnathiformes > Syngnathidae > Festucalex > Festucalex cinctus. The sequence continues at coordinate 11,025 of NC_135411.1, forward strand.
ACACGTCTGCTAGGAACCGAAAAAGGCTGCCTCCACTAGAACATTAGTCTAGTGGAAACTCCTACCTTTCCTCCTTGGTTCTCGACGACTTTCTTCTTGTGCCAATGGACACTCCTGTCAAAACCGAAAAAGGCTGCTTCCACTAGAACATTAGTCTAGTGGAAACTCCTACCTTTCCTCCTTGATTCTCGACGACTTTCTTCTTGTGCCAATGGACACTCCTGTCAAAACCGAAAAAGGCTGCTTCCACTAGAACATTAGTCTAGTGGAAACTCCTACCTTTTCTCCTCGGTTCTCGACGACTTTCTTCTTGTGCCAATGGACACTCCTGTCGGGAAACCGAAAAAAGGCTGCCTCTCTCCAAGCAGCCTCTCAACATTAACTCTAACTGTTCAAGCCCTCCTTCTCTTTGTGGGCGGGCTTGAACCACCCCTTGACTCAGCCCCTCCCTCAGGAATGCGCGCCGCAGCGCGCTCTGCCAAGTACACTATCAGTACTTTCACAGCTGACCAGAGCAGCAGGCCGCTGTTAAAGCCCATTCACTTTGAATGGCCTTCTCACACTCAACCTCTTTTAGAGTGCAAGTCTACTGGGGGAGCCAGTCACCGTTTCTTTAACACAAAATAGTACAATCAACTTCGACTCAAAAATCACACTAGATTTTCACAATTAAAGAAGCTCTTTTCCATGAAACACTATTCATCAAAGAGACTATTTTGTGTTAGCTCAGGGTCGTATGACATGACAATTTATCAGCGAGTTCGCTATCAGCTCCAAGCACTGTGCCCTCCGCTCAGAGCCTCAAGCTTCGCTCACTCGGGTTCCTGTTTTGGGCCTCGATCGATCCCGATTTTGACAAAAATGAGTCAATCGAAGCCCCACGTTATGGGCGCCACATGTCAACTTCCGCTTACCCGCAGGACTTAAATCGGGAAATATGTCCTGATCGACTCTCCAATTAAAGGGTTAGAAATTCCCCTTTTTCCTCACCAGCTCTAAGGCGTCAGCGTGAGGAGACGGGAATTAAATAAGCCGATATATCAAAGTGGATTCACCTAGGTTTGTTCACTGTCATCTTATCATGAGGCCAATCCGTTTTCATACACCTATCAATCCTGAGTGAGTAACCACACACACAGAGCCCAGGAATGCTAGCATGTACACCTCACTTCATTGGCAGCTCCACTTCTCTGAGTTGTTTGCATTTGTTATTGACCTAGTAATTTAATAATCCTTGTTAGGATCATACGGATTTGTTACATATCAAGCAGGAGTATTTGACTTATATTAATACAGATGGAAGCATTGGTTAGAGGTTATTCAAATGCACTTACCTTCCTCCAAACGTCCGTTACTGTTGTCCGTCTTGGGAAAAAAATAATGAGGTGGACTTAAAATGTCCAAAATAAATAAAATAAAATCAAAAAAATAATGAGGGCTCATCAAACGTCCCAAATAAAATCATAAACAAACATTAAGGTCTTATAGAACGACCAAAGAATAAAAATAAAATCATAAACGAATGTGAAGGTCTTATAGAACGACCAAATTATAAAAATAAAATCATAAGCAAATGAAAAGGTCTTATAGAACGACCTCAAATAAATAAAATAAAATCATAGAAGGTCTTATAAAACGACCAAAGAATAAAAATAAACAAATGTAAAGGTCTTATAGAACGACCAAATTATAAAAATAAAATCATAAGCAAATGAAAAGGTCTTATAGAACGACCAAATTATAAAAATAAAATCATAAGCAAATGAAAAGGTCTTATAGAACGACCAACTTATAAAAATAAAATCATAAACAAATGAAAGGGACTTATTAAAACGTCCAAAAATAAATATAATAAAATCAAAACAATATGAGACAAGATAGTAGAATGATTAATACGAACCTTGTCTTTTAAATAATTTTATTAACAATAATAAGACAACCAATATAAATCAAAAATCACATTTAATGATAAAACTTTAAATCAATCAAAATAAAATAAAATAAAATAAAATAAAATAAAACAAAATAAAACAGGAGATTAGGAATAATATAACCTTTTACAATAAGCTTTACAAGATTGATCATTCCTCGGAAAAGCTTAAGACCTGATCGACAATAAGATGTTTTTGGCTGAAAATAATTTTAAAGATATGAGAGTGTATTAAATGGCCCCCACCCTAACACGCGATTAGTCATTCATATCTTCCTATTATACATCATTATTGCTAAAAGATTTGTACATTACCAATCATTGAAGAAAAGATTCCAGTCACAGCTTAATCCCAGTCCTTCGTAAAAATCCAAAGTCCAGGCAGGCAGTTATATTCCATCTTCGAGAATGCACTCTATACAGACACATCGCAGGGTGAAAAGGGCCTAGCTCAGAGTTGGTGACGGCCTTTTATACTCTTGGGCCACACCACTGACTCCTTCCGGTGAATGTCTCTCCGCGCACCTTCTCATATCAAAGCGCACTTGCTGGAACTCATTTTCAGTAATCTTCCACCGACGGGCCATGAAGATGAGTCATGATGAGGTCATACATTCCTTACAAATGTGTCATGGATACACAGCGTTGCATGATGAGTCATACATGAAAATATGTCAAGGTCTTCAGCTCTATTCGACAAATGATGAACGTTAAAATAAATAAAATCATATATATATTAATTAAGCAAGCATGAATAACATATATATACCTGACATGTTAAATCCCAAATTCTCTCAGCTTGAACTTAACAGGTTAATTCTAATCTCTGTTGCACATCTTGTATATATCTTTGTTAAATCAAACAATACATACGGATAATCTTTTCAATGCAGTTACAGCAATATTATCAGCGATAAAAGACAGTATCGCTTATAAATGAAAGAAAAGAAAAAGAAAGACAGAAAAACTTCATAGTTGGCTTTCAATGTGTTACAAACATTGATCCAAAAATCAGGTTAACAATTATCGAATATAGATTGTGTTGTGTATTATTATTTAATTCAGGATATCATTTATTTATATTTAATTTGTATCTTATATGGAATGTCCGGGCAATGCTGAGTGGGTGGCTTAGTTGTACAGGTTTGGCGGCATCTGGTGGTTACTTTGAGGAACTACACCCAGAGGCCAAAGAATGATTCAGTCCTATAGACACCAATTGGTCTCTAACTAAGAATTGAGTCTAGCCCATTAATTTGCTATCTCATTTTACATGATATGGCGTTTCATCTGACCCACTCAATCCACTCAATTCAACAACAGTTATTTCAACTTAAAGAGTTAGTTCATAATTTGAGAGGATATGGAGAATTTATAATGTTTTTGTGTGTCAGTATGTGGTGTGAAATATTGGAATAGTCTGGGTACTCGACATAAGCGATCCCAAAATATTTTCAGATTTAAAATGTTATATAAAAACATGGTTTGGTCACAATATGTCGGAGGACCTTGAATTTATAAATACTTGGTGTAAATGTGTCCTTGCTGCTACTACTGCTGTTATTGTCTATTACTAAAGTTATGTATGTTTATGTCTTATTCTTGGAATATATAATGTATTACCATCGTTGGTATGAACCATAAAAACGTGATATCTGTTACCTACGAAAACATCACCATTATTAGCACTTAATAATTCAGTTAATGGTATGCCATTATATTGTCTATATATTGATAAAAACATTTTTAAGATAGAAAGATTGTAACTTTCAGGCAGAATCAAATTTTCGTCTTTTCTTATTTATTTTTTTTCTGTTCATATTATGAAACTACAGTATGATTTGTTGTTGCTGTGTTCAACTGTACACTATTGCCTGAAATAAATGAAAATGAAATGAAATGTGTTTCTCTTCTTGTGTCCTGCAGATGTCGGCGAAAAATATCTTCGTCTTGATGAACAGGAGGTGAAGTCTCATGTGAAAGAGGAGGAAGAGCATCCATATTTTAAAGAAGAAAAAAAGCCCCTTTGCGTCAAAAAGGAGGAGGTTGAGGATGACATCACCAAGTCACCAATGACCTTCGCCCCTTTAAAGAGTGAAGATGAAGTCAAGGGTGAGAGTGAGGAGGGCAGAGGGGCGGAGCCTCCAAACAGGATCTTAAATCCTCAAAACATGATTCCAGAAAGTGATGCATCCCACTGGGGATCATCACGAGCAAAAAGTGATGACATAAGGTCCCTTTCTTCTCATGATGATGATGACAATGATGATAATCTGGATGGTAATGATGAACACGCTGCTGATGATAGGTCGTGTCACACTGATGACAAATCTTGGGAATGTTCTCACTGTGGGAAAACATTGAGTACAAAAGGGCGTTTGAAAATTCACATGAGAACGCACACTGGGGAAAAACCTTTTGCTTGTGCACACTGTGGCAAAGGCTTCTCTGACAAGTCATCTTTAACAGCACATATAAGAAGCCACAGTGGGGAGAAAACTTTTCCTTGCTCAGATTGTGGCAAAAGCTTCTCTCGCAGGTCAGTTTTAACAGAACATAAAAAAAGCCATACTGGCGAGAAACCTTTTTCTTGCTCAGATTGCGGAAAATCTTTCTCTGCCAAGTCGGTTTTAAAAAAACACACAAAGTCACACACTGGGGAAAGACCTTTTGCTTGTGCACACTGTGGCAAAGGCTTCTCTTACAAGTCATCTTTAACAGCACATATAAGAAGCCACAGTGGCGAGAAAACTTTTTCTTGCTCAGATTGTGGCCAAAGCTTCTCTCGCAGGTCAGCTTTAACAACACATAAAAGAATGCATACTGGCGAGAAACCCTTTTCTTGCTCAGATTGTGGCAAAAGCTTCTCTCGGAGGTCAGATATAAAAGAACAGACAAGAACACACACTGGGGAAAAACCTTTTTCTTGCTCAGATTGTGGCAAAAGCTTCTCTTTGAAGTCACATTTAACAAGACATACAAGAAGACACACTGGCGAGAAACCTTTTTCTTGCTCAGATTGTGGCCAAAGCTTCTCTCGCAGGTCAGTTTTAACAACACATAAAAGAATCCATACTGGCGAGAAACCTTTTTCTTGCTCATATATTGGCAAAAGCTACTGTCAGCAGTCAGATTTAAAAATACACACAAGAAGACACACTGGGGAAAAACCTTTTTCTTGCTCAGATTGTGGCAAAAGCTTCTCTGGCAAGTCAGATTTAACAACACATACAAGAATCCATAGTGGCGAGAAACCTTTTGCTTGTACATACTGTGGCAAAAGCCTTTCTCAGCAGTCAAGGTTAACAAGACATACAAGAACGCACACTGGGGAAAAACCATTTGCTTGTACACACTGTGGCAATAGCTTCTCTGTGAAGTCAAATTTAAAAAAACACACAAAAACACACACTGGGGAAAAACCTTTTTCTTGTTTAGATTGTGGCAAAAGCTTCTCTAACAAGTCAAATTTAACAGCACATACAAGAACACACACTGGGGAAAAACCTTTTTCTTGCTCAGACTGTGGCAAAAGCTTCTCTCAGAAGTCACATTTAACATTACATTCAAGAACACACACTGGGGAAAAACCTTTTTCTTGCTCAGACTGTGGCAAAAGCTTCTTTCGGAAGTCAGCTTTAACAATACATACAAGAAGACACACTGGCGAGAAACCTTTTTCTTGCTCAGATTGTGGCAAAAGCTTCTCTCAGAAGTCACATTTAACAAGACATACAAGAAGACACACTGGCGAGAAACCTTTTTTTTTACTCAGATTGTGGAAAACGTTTCTCTGCCAAGTCGGTTTTAAAAACACACAAAATCACATGTTGTGAAGGAACCTTTCAGTTGCAGTGTTTGTGCTAAAAGATTCTCTTCTAAATATCTTGCTGAGAGACACAAGTGTGAGAATGGCAGTCATCTTTGAAGCTTAAAAACTCAAATTTTGAAAATACTAACCAAACTTGTACATCTACACTGCAAGATCTGTATGAAAATGTATTATTGATTTATCTGAGACTTCAGTCATAACTGTGAGCCACTGTATTTAACAAACAGGTTGTAATCTGTTTCATATTTGAACAGCTTTAATGTTCCATTAATTAACATAACATATTTCCATGATTAACTCATTCACTCGCCGCCATTTTCACAGAAGTAGTCCCGTTCGCTCATGGCTGGTTTACCTGATTTTGACTGATTTTGCAAGGCCCACAGAATATTGTGTTTTATGGCTATAAAAGCATGGAACCTATCAAAAAAAGATGAAAGTCTCTTCTTTCATCAGTAAAAAAAGTATGTTTCTATCTGTTTCCGTTTTGCAGCAATTTGCATTAGAAGAGAGCTAAGTTTCATCAGTTTTCACAAATCTATAAGTAATTGAGCATTTTTTTTTCTACATGGCCCTGGTTGATCTCCTTTGCTCTGCTGCCACCTGCTGGCCGTTTGTGTAATAACTACCATTTCTGCAACCGTTCTTTGCAGTTGAGAGGCTGCATCAAAGCCTTCTGTATGCTCTAGCATAAAAAAAACCCCAAAATAAACGTATAAATACGTCTTTGGGACACTTAGAACATTGAAAAAAACGTATTTACACATTATTGTGAGCAAATAAGGTGTGAATCCTCACCCTAAGTAAGACATTTTGTTGAATATTCTTGCATCAAAAATGGACGTTTAAAAATCGATTCGGCCGCCTATTGAATCGATTCGAGAATTGCGCGATGTAATATCGCGATATATTGCCGAATCGACTTTTTTTTTTTAACACCCCTAATTCAACGCTACCTGGGTCTGTCAAAATGATTCACGTTCATTACTCAAGTAAAAGTATAGAAATTAGGATTTCAGAAGGCTTAAGTATCAACTCCAGCGTCTTACTTAAAATTGTAAACGTAATGCTTTCAAAACTACTCAACGTGTAAATATTAAATGTTTTTAACGTTTGCTTTTAAAAATCAATGTATGTCCTTTTTGTCATTTTGGAAGCTATTTTTGTTTGCTTTGCTTCTGAATGTTGTTAATGGCTGTTTGTTGCTGTTCGTAGATGTGTTTTTTGCTCGTGTGAAGCACATTGAGTTAGCTGCCTTGTGTATGAATTAGCAATAAAGCCCGCTTCCATTTTCCCAAATAAACGCTGTCGAGAATACCTTCAGTGACACGCAAAGCCATCTGGGATTAAGATTTGCTGTTGAAATGATTGACGCAAATGTCCTACTCTTTGCAATATTTGAAAGAGTGTCGACTGGCTGGCAAGGCTAACTCAACTCGAGATCAAACCAACAACAGCTCCGCGCTAGCTAACGTGCCATATGCTAGTCTTTGGACATGCATTCAGCATATTTTATGTTTCTATATAACAGTTTTTACATTATTACCATAATGTACAATATTCAGGATGGCTGACTGGTTAGCACGTCCGCCTCCCAGTACTGAGGACTAGGGTTCGAGTCCAGGCTCCGGCCTTCCTGGGTGGAGTTTGCATGTTCTCCCCGTGCCCGCGTGGGTCTTCTCCGGGTACTCCCGTCTCCTCCCACATTCCAAAGACATGCTTGGCAGGTTAATTGGGCGCTCCGAATTGTCCCTAAGGCGTGCTTGTGTGTGCGTGGATGGTTGTTCGTCTCTGTGTGCCCTGCGATTGGCTGTCAACCCGTTCGGGGTGGGATAGGCTCCAGCAACCCACGCGACCATTGTGAAGAACAAGCGGTTCAGAAAATGGATGGATGGATGTACAATATTCAGATGACATAAGAACTAGGACTGGGTATTGCCGCCAACCTCACGATACGATACGTATCACGATACAGGGGCCACGATACGATACGTATCGCGATACATATGTATCCCAAATAAGACACATTTTATATTTTATTTTTTTTTAACAAAATATGGGAAAATTGGTACACTGAGATACGTGCCAAATGTTGACATTCTTCCTCTGCTTTCATTTTTCTTAGCAAGACACAGTGTCCAATCACCAGTGAGCTATTTTTGCATTAATTGAAGGCAATTAACTTCAAAGACGCTGCTGGTTTTTATATTTTAGGTACAATGCAAGCCGCAAAGGCAAACGTGAACTGCCGATTTAAAGTTAACAAGCAATATCGATTCTGATGCCTGTGTATCGATACGTGTATTGTGATGAGGTCCACAACGATATATTGCCGTATCGATTTTTTGAGCACACCCCTAATAAGAACAAAGTTGTATCCATACCCGGTTTTGCTTCTTTCAGTTTTCATGTCATAACGTGCAAGTGCCTCTTGGCAGCTTGTAAAGACGTTCATCTCATGTTAGACCAATTCCGTCCAATTTCTGTTCCTATGGCACTTTTGCCTCTGCAGGCAGATGACCTCGCCCTTATGACATAAGGGGTACAAGTGTCTACAAAAAAATCCAAATATGGTTATGAACAAATTGTGGAATCATTTTGGTAATGACTTGAAAAGATGCAAGTCAATTGTTGAGTTAAAAGAAATGTTTACAAGTCAAGTTCAAGAGTATGATTTAAATCGGACATGAGCGAGTACAATTGCAGAAATGTGATTTCCTTTTTCGATGTACCATTATGAGTGTAATGAAAATTGTATATGCGAGTACGATGATGTATTATTATTGAAGAAATTCATACACATACACTACTGACAAATGTACGATATGTTAAAGTGAAATTGTCTACATGAGTAGGATTACACATTTTCTTTTATTGTAATGTATTAATTTACTGGATTAATAATGAAATAAAATACAGCTATTAAGGGGTAGGATTAGATAAGTTTTTAACTTCTTCCTGCTCCCTTTGGACATGTAAACCATCAATGAGTGTTATGAGATTTTCTTCTTTCTTTCAATTTTCTATTTGCTATTTGTTTATGTTTATTATATGTTTATATGTTATGTTTATATGTTCAATAAACTTCAAACCTTTATTGGAAGGTAAGTGTTGCGTCAAAACTTTGCTGGAGCAAAAGTGTGAAAGCCACAGATGACAAAAACTGGCCTAAAGTCAATTGTAAGTAATACAATTGACTACAAATAAATATTGCATATATCAATAATGTATCAGATACTGTTTCAAACATTTATTAATAGCTAGGGTCGGTACATTATAAACTATTACAACAAATTAAACTCATCCCTGATAATAAACATTCAGTTAACCTCAACAAGCTTGTTCAACTTTGATGGCGAATTTTTAAACTAGACATTCACCACAATAAACTTCAGCTCTTTTAAATAAGTCCAATATAAACGGGCATTTAAACTTTACGATTATATCGGGAAACAAAACACTGAAAAAAACGGGAATGAGACTTTTCAACTGCAGCAAAAATGGCGACATCTGCCGATGACTTGATGACAATGCTTGCTCTGAAGCTTCCGGACAATTTCCACCAGCCAATCATAACGTAGCGGGGGCGTGTCCTGCCCGACTTCCACCGCACGTCTACTTTGGTTTCCGGAGTCATCACTGCCGCGGCGGGCGGGTCCGTGGTGTTTAATCATTATTTCTTATTCGGTATTGAACTGAATGCAGCCTCCACACAGGACGCCCGTCACCATTTTGAAGGTCTGCGACACCATTTATTTAATGTCGGCGTGTGTTTAAACTCGTTTCGGTGCGCGTTGATGCTTCTCGGCCTTAGTTAGCTTAGCTTAGCTTAGTTTAGCTTAGCTTAGCTCGCTAGCCGCTAACAAAGAGAAGCACACAAGACGTGGTCAGGAAGAGACCAAGTGTGACTTTGTTGGCATTATTGTGCCAAAATGTCGGCGAGAACGACACCAAAGGACGAGGAGGAACATTTTGGAGTCAAAGAAGAGAACGAGCAACATCTTCAACCGCTGGACGATGTTTGCCAGCAGCCTCGAATTGTGCTACACGCAGCAGGTTTGTATACTTCTTATTACTCTCCCTTGCTCAGCGCTACTATATAGAGTAAAAAAAAAAAAAAAAAACAATAAATGCAGTCATTACTGTACACAGTAATTCAATAAGCCGAATCGGAATTACAACTGCGCATGTGCGGCCACTGGCTTTTATGCTTCCTGTTTCGGGGACGTTGCTATCCAGATCGCCATATGAATGCATTGGAAATAACCGAAAAGAGTCATTATTTTTGATTTATTTATTATTGTTTAAGATCAATAAAGTCAAGTCTAAGTCTTGTAAATTATATTTATATTTAATACTGTATATAAAGAGCAAGTGGAATAAAATAAATTCAAGACCTGTGGGTGGGATTTTTTTAAATTTATTTTTACTACTAACATGATGAGCATATACTATAAACAGTGCTGGGGAGAATACTTTCAAATTGTAATCAGCTACATAATTCTGAATCCTGTCTCAAAAATGTATTTTGGACCGTATTCTATTGCATCATTCAATGTAGGATGGTATGGTAAAAATTTCATATCACGGTTCTATTAAAAAAATGAAAAAATCACAATCTCGATTTTATCACGATTCTTTTTTTTTCATATATTTTTAGGCTAATCTTCACATTTCTGAACATTTTTCTAATATTTAAAGCATATTTAAAATGTATATAAAACCCTAAAAGAGAAAAATTACAGCCATCTTAAGCCAACTAAGCTTTCTGAGCAGGTTGGAATTGAAATGCATGTAAATACTAGTGTTGTTCCGATACCGTTTTTTGGCCCCCGATACCGATACCCAGCTTTGCAGGATCGCCCAATACCAGACCGATACTTGAGTTTTTTTTTTTTTTTTTTCCTTAACATGAAAAATCTGTCCTGCTATTGGTTCAGAGCATTCAAGGGCCAATAGGATATCTTAGATCGGCATGCAGTGAACATGTCACATACCGGTGAATGTCGTGCACCAGCAAGACACAAGATGCTGCATTGAAAATCCGATATTAGTGTTAGAATTAATGGTATCGGCATGTTACTTGTGCGTAGTCACAGACACCGATACTGTTTCAATGAAGTATCGGCACCTCTGCCCGATACCAGTATCGGTATCGGAACAACACTAGTAAACACAAATGGTAATGAACAGCCTCAGTTACTTCTTTCCACCGCTTGCTTGCTTGTTTTCGTTTCAAGACCAAATATTAAGCAAATGTGTGTTTCTGTAAGAGGTGTTCATTTATGGAATAATTTTGGTAATGACTTGAAAAGATGCAAGTCAATCGTTGAGTTTAAAAAAAAAAAAAAATGTTCAAGAGTATTATTTGGATCAGACGTGAACCGGTACAATTATAGAAATTAAATGAAATGTTCTTTTTGATTCCATTGTTTGGGTGATGAGGGTTGAATGTGCGAGTACGATGATGTATTGTTGCGGTGTGCGCCCAGGGGGTTCATGCACATGCGCTATTGGCAATTGTGTGTTGAAGTGGGGTTGTCCACATGAGTATGATTGCACTTTTTCGTTTATTGCAATGTGTTAATTTACAGTTGAAATACGATGTAAGGGATAAGGAGTAGGACTAGATAAGTTTTAACTTCTTCCTACTCCCTTTGGACATGTAAACAATTTCTAATGATTGTTATGAGGTTTTTTTTTTTCTCCCGATTTTTATTTGCTGTTTGTTTATGATTGTATGTTATGTTTACATGCTCAATAAACTTCAAAACTTCAAACTTTTTTCATATGGAGTACCCTTGGCAAATGACTGTGTTACCGTGGATTGGGTTAGCTTGGAGCTGCTAGCGGCTGGTCTCTGTCTCTGTTAGTTTTGGCTGTCTGCGTCCAGTTTCGGGGTCCGTAGGGAAGTCGAATCTCTGATTCTGAGTCTGGGGACTCTGAGGTGGGCTCACCTATCTCTGGGGTCAAAGTCACTTAGGTGGTTGGAAAGCTCCTCGGTGGCTGGGCCCCGGAGGTGGATGAGATCCACACGGAGTTCCTAAAGACTCTGGATGTTGTGGGGCTGTCATGGTCGACACGCCTCTAAAACATAGCGTGGACATCGGAGACAGTGCCTCTGGATTGGCAGACCGGGGTGATGGTCCCCCTTTTTAAGAAGAGGGACCGAGGGTGCGTTCCAACTATAGAGGGATCACACTCCTCAGCCTCCCTGGTAAGGTCTATTCAGGGGTGCTGGAGAGGAGGGTCCGTCCAGAAGTCGAATCTTGGATTCAGGACTTGTTCTAGTGTGGGTGCCATAGTTGGCGATCCAAGATCGCCGATCTTCTGCGCATGCGCGTCACCGATTGTACAGATTGTACAGATGTTTTCTTTAGGGAGTCCTCTTTGTAAATTTCACTGGAACGGCACAAAGTTCCAGTGTCGTCACCTTGTCCAATGCAGATTGGTGACTCATCACTGACGATGACCTTCATCCAGTCATCCGCAGTCCATGATTGCCTCTCCTCAGCCAATTGCAGTCTTGTTCTTTTTTGTTGAAGCGTCAGTGATGTTTTCCTTTTAGCTTTCCTGTATGTAAATCCCATTTCCTTGAAGCGATTTTGCAGAGTTCTGTCACATACATTGACTCCAGCTTCCTCCCGTTTCTTCTTCATTTGTCTCGTTGTGCATTTTCTGTTTTCAAGACATATGGCCTTTCGTTGTTTGTCTTGACGCTTTGATGTCTTCCATGGTCTACCAGTACGCTTGACTTGAACAACCTTCCCATGCTGTTTGTACTTGGTCCAGACCTTCGATACAGCTGACTGTGAACAGCCCACATCTTTGGCAACCATACGTGTAGAGTTACCTTCTTCAACAAGTTTGATAATCTTGTCTTTGGTCTCAAGAGACATCTCCTCTGTTGGAGCCTTGATTCTTGTAAATCCACTTGGTCCAGCAGCCCTCTAAGGTGTTATAACTGCACTGTTTTTAACTGCTGAATAACGAGCAGCTGTCCTCTGAGGCAGGTTCCCAATTAAGGGAAGGAAATTGACTCAAAATTGACTCAAAATGGAGTGATTGCATTTTTTTTTTCCTCAGGATGGAGTAATTCCATATTTATTTCCCTGCACTTGCTCTTATAAAAGTAACATTGACTGACCAGCACAAAGTTTTTCTTCATTTCTTTTAGTGTTTCTGAAAACCAAGATGTTGCACTTTGGAATGACCTTACGACTGTTTCATGCTTTTTATCTGAGTTTGATCTACACAATAAAACATCTGAGTGAGTGCTTGTCCAAGACTGGTGATTCCATACTTTTTGCTCGGGGTTGGAGCTACGACTTCCTGTTGTTGATGCACGTATGGCCGCCCACCATCTTACGTGTGTCTTGCCGGCGGCAACAAATTCATTCAAGCTTTTATTTAGCGATTTTGACGCAGTTTGTTTTGTTCCAAACACAAGACATGTAGCGATGTTAATTTTCTCCCTTTTCAGTCTAAAGAGACCACAAACAAACCCTCGGAAGCATCTTACTTAGTCGTGGTGAAATTGGAGTAAACAATAAGTGTCCGTGCGAAACCGAAATATTTGTCCTGGACGTCCAGGTGCCGCAAATATGTTTTTTAAAATAGATTTGACACATGCATTTTTGCGTCAACTGCTGTTTCTGGTCGACCAAACCGACTTGGTCGACTTTTATTCCCAGCCCTAGACCAAGCCAAATGTGTGTTTTGTCTTTGTAGACGTCGGCGAGAAATATCTTCGTCCTGACGAACAGGACGTGAAGCCTCCTCATGTTAAAAAGGAGGAAGAACATCCTCACATCGAAGAGGAGGAAAAGCCCGTTCGTGTCAAAGAGGAGGAGGTTGAGGATGATGTCACCAAGTCGCCACCGACCTTCGCCCCTTTAAAGGGTAAAGATGAAGACAAGGGTGAGAGTGAGGACGATGGCGGGGCGGAGCTTCCAAGCAGCAGCTCAACTCAACACATGACGACAGAAGGTGATGCAGAACACTGGTGACCACCACAGGCACAAATTCATGATGACATAAGAACTAGAGATGGACCTATATTTTTTTTTTCTGGGCCGATACCGATGGGGATTATTAGTAGTCAAGGAGGTAGATAACCGATATTTGAAGCCGATTATAAGAAAGGGGGGGGGGGGTAATTAGTGTCAAATTTTTCTAAAATACAAAAGCCAATCTTGACTTTGTTGGATTGTCTAAAAAGTGAAAGTAAGCAAATAACTACCATATCACTCTAGTTTTCAAGAGTAAATATTTTTCCACAAAATTAAAAAAAAACAAAAAAAAAACACCTGAAATCTTAAACTTCACATTTCTGTCACAAAAACAAATGGTTATAAAGTGAACTGAAAATTTTGATCAATAGCTCCCAGACCCTAAACTGGTTTTCGGCCGTCAGATTTTGAAAAAGGCCAATGCCGATATTCGTCAAAATGCCCAATATCGGCGCCGATAATCGGCCTATATCGGGCTATGTTAGATATATGTGTGTTAATATGTTATATAACTGTTAGGAATAGGGGTGTGAATTGCCTAGTACCTGACGATTCGATTCGTATCACGATTCACAGGTCACGATTCGATTCGATACCGATTAATCCCGATACGAATTTATAAGTCGATTGTTGCGATTTTTTTTCATTCAAATTTAGAAAATACTAATCAGTAAGCTTGTAGAGTGTAAGATTTATATGAAAATGTCTTATTTATTTATCTGAAATTTCAGTCTTATAGAGGTTGTAATCTGTTTCATGTTTGAACAGCATTAAAATAAAATATTAAGGCTTAATGTTCCGTTCATATAACATTCTTCCATGCTCAAGGTGTGAATCCTTAAAAAAAAAAAAAAAAAAAAAAAAAAATCGAAAAAATCGATTCAGCCGATTATTGAATCGATTCGAGAATCGCGCGATGTAGTATCGCGATATATCGCCGAATCGACACCCCTAGTTAGGAATGTTCTCAATGTGGTAAAAAAAATTTTTTGCTCAAACTGGAGTTTGAAAGCGCACACAACACGGGAAAAAAGTTTCGCTCAGAAGTCAACTTCTGCAACAGACAAAAGAACACAAACTGGTGAAAAACCTTCCGTCCATCGATCAAAGTGCTCCATGTACGGTGTTGTCGCCAACCCTTTTTTTTTTTTTCCCAACTCACACTTGAAATTTGACTTGACCAACCCAAATATTTGTTGGGAGTTAATAATTGCACCTCGACCATCACACATAATCCGCTGTCACTTGTTCCTCTCTGCAACGAGTGAGCAGGAAGTGACAAGTTTGTCCTGAAATGAAAGTCGCAAAAGTCATACCTCCCTTCAAAAATGGAAGCAACCACAGTTTTACAAATTATCGACCAATTTCTTTATTGCCGCAATTTTCAAAAAATTTTGAAAAACCTTTTTTTTTTTTTAATTCTCGTTTGGAAAGTTTTCTTGAAAAATATCAACTAATACATAAAGGTCAATATTGTTTCATAGCAAATAGAACTATGGCAATGGCAATAATTGATGCAACTGAAGAAATCACAAATGCACTCGACACAGAAAATTGCAGTTGGGGTCTTCATTGATCTCAAAAAAGCTTTTGATACAATTAACCATTCTATTGTAGTAAATAAATTGGAACAATATGGGATTAGAGGAGTTGCTGGTGACTGGATTAAAAGTTATTTAAAAGAAAGGTTGCAATATGTTCAAATGGGGCAGCACATATCTGGACAACTTGGCATTGCTTGTGGTGTTCCCCAGGGGTCTGTATTAGGGCCAATATTATTTAATATGTAAATTAACTCTTTTACTGCCACACGTTATCAAAAAACAACCCCCAAAGCCAGCGGATTTTTAGCATTTTAACTTATTTTTTGATGTAAACTGAAAATTATATTGTTTTGCTACATATATAACATGGGTGCCACATGAAAGATCACATTACATTCTTTCATTAGAAAAAAAAGTGTGTTTCTACCTTATTCCGTTCTTTAGTAATCACCATTTGAAAACAGGTCATTTGACATTGAGCGAAAATTGGGGAAAAAAAAAAAAAAGATACATTTTCTCCACAACAGTGACTTTCATACCAATATTTTTTGTTTAGTGACGCTCCGTCAAATTAGGTTTAATGTGACAAAGGCTGTGATCATTCACGACAGCCTTGAAAACGTTCGATTTCACCAGATTGCGTCATGGTTCATTGTAATTCGCAGCTCTAGTTAGGGCCCGAGCAGCTTCCGCTGTGAGGTTAAATAAACTTGAGTTGAGTTGAGTAATTCCATACACCGGCAGCCCATTGAAAAGAGATACAATGCTGCCATCTGCTGGCCATAGTTAGTGGATGTATTTGATTTCACAACTCATTGACCTGGCTGTGCTGCACTTGGATGTTGCACTGACCACTGATATATTAAAAACTAAAAATGTAACTTGAACTTAAAGTTCATGGCGGCATACATCGTGATTTTACTAAACGTTATTAAACGTTTTTGGCGGTCAAAGAGTTAATAACATTTTCAGTGTGTCTCAGACATTCAAACTTGTACTTTTCGCGGATGACACTAATATATTTTGTAGGGGTAATAATTATAATGAGCTTGTGAGTGCTGTGAATAATGAACTTGATGAAATAAAAATGTGGATTGATGTGAATAAATTATCGTTAAATGTAGAAAAAACAAACAATAATCTTTAGTAAATCTAGAATACATTTTGAATCGCAGATAACTATAGATGGCATCCTAATTGATAATGTAAGTGAGATTAAATTTGTCGGTGTTATAATTAATAAATTTATCTTGGAAAGCCCATATCAGACACACAAAAAATAAAATCTCTAAATGCCTCCCAATTTTGAATAAAGTAAAGTCATGTCTTGATGAGGATTCTCTCCATACATTATATTGTACGCTGGTCCTCCCTTACTTCACATATTGTGTTGAAGTGTGGGGTAACACCGACCAGTGTACAATAGAGCCATTCATCATATTACAAAAACGTGCTTTGCGGATTATACATAAAGTTGGATTTCTTGAACATACACACAGTCTTTACTCAAATTTAAAGATCTAGTTAAATGTAATACTTTGATAATCTGATATAAAGCATTTAATAAATTATTGCCAATTAATCTACAACAGTTATTTCAACTTAAAGAGTTAGTTCATAATTTGAGAGGATATGGAGACTTTATAACGTTTTTGTGTGTCAGTATGTGGTGTGAAATATTGGAATAGTCTGGGTACTCGACATAAGCGATCCCAAAATATTTTCAGATTTAAAATGTTATATAAAAACATGGTTTGGTCACAATATGTCGGAGGACCTTGAATTTATAAATACTTGGTGTAAATGTGTCCTTGCTGCTACTACTGCTGTTATTGTCTATTACTAAAGTTATGTATGTTTATGTCTTATTCTTGGAATATAGAATGTATTACCATCGTTGGTATGAACCATAAAAATGTGATATCTGTTACCTACGAAAACATCACCATTATTAGCACTTAATAATTCAGTTAATGGTATGCCATTATATTGTCTATATATTGATAAAAACATTTTTAAGATAGAAATATTGTAACTTGCAGGAAGTACTGTATATTTGTAATTTTATAGATGAGAAACGGGGGTGGGATTAAATAAGTTTTCTTCTTCCCACTCCCTTTCAGGCAGAATCAAATTTTCCTCTTTTTTTTTTTTTTTTTCTGTTCATATTATGAAACTACAGTATGACTTGTTGCTGTGTTCAACTGTACACTATTGCCTGAAATAAATGAAAATGAAATGAAATGTGTTTCTCTTCTTGTGTCCTGCAGATGTCGGTGAAAAATATCTTCGTCTTGATGAACAGGAGGTGAAGTCTCGTGTGAAAGAGGAGGAAGAGCATCCATATTTTAAAGAAGAAAAAAAGACCCTTTGCGTCAAAAAGGAGGAGGTTGAGGATGACGTCACCAA
Source organism: Festucalex cinctus (assembly GCF_051991245.1). Taxonomy (NCBI): domain Eukaryota; kingdom Metazoa; phylum Chordata; class Actinopteri; order Syngnathiformes; family Syngnathidae; genus Festucalex; species Festucalex cinctus. The sequence goes on from NC_135411.1 coordinate 28,752, forward strand.
GTCACCAATGACCTTCGCCCCTTTAAAGAGTGAAGATGAAGTCAAGGGTGAGAGTGAGGAGGGCAGAGGGGCGGAGCTTCCAAACAGCATCGCAACTCCTCAAAACATGATTCCAGAAAGTGATGCAGACCACTGGGGACCATCAAAAATAAAAAGTGATGACATAAGGTCCCTTTCTTCTCATGATGATGATGATAATGATGATAATCTGCATGGTAATGATGAACATGCTGCTGATGATAGGTCGTGTCACACTGACGACAAATCCTGCGAATGTTCTCACTGTGGGAAAACATTGAGTTCAAAAGGAAGTTTGAAAATTCACTTGAGAACACACACTGGGGAAAAACCTTTTTCTTGTTTAGATTGTGGCAAAAGCTTCTCTTTGAAGTCAAATTTAACAACACATACAAGAAGACACACTGGGGAAAAACCTTTTTCTTGTTTAGATTGTGGCAAAAGCTTCTCTTTGAAGTCAAATTTAACAACACATACAAGAAGACACACTGGGGAAAAACCTTTTTCTTGCGCAGATTGTGGCAAAAGCTTCTCTTTGAAGTTACATTTAACAAGACATACAAGAAGCCACACTGGTGAGAAACCTTTTTCTTGCTCAGATTGTGGCAAAAGCTTCTCTCAGAAGTCAAATTTAACATTACATTCAAGAACACACACTGGGGGAAAACTTTTTGCTTGTACCCACTGTGGCAAAAGCTTCTTTCAGAAGTCACATTTAACATTACATTCAAGAACACACACTGGGGAAAAACCTTTTTCTTGCTCACTGTGGCAAAAGCTTCTCCCGTAAGTCAGAATTAACAATACATACAAGAAGACACACTGGCAAGAAACCTTTTTCTTGCTCAGCCTGTGGCAAAATCTTCCCTGCCAAACCTGAATTAAGAAGCCACATAAGAACACACACGGGACAGAAACCATATTCATGCACAAAATGTGTGGAAAGCTTCGCTTCCACCAATTCTTTAACAGCACATGCAAAAACACACACTGGAGAGAAACCGTATTCCTGCTCAGATTGTGGAAAAAGCTTCTCTTCCATGTCAAATTTAAGAAAGCACACAAGAACACATGGTGGGAAGGAACCATTCAGTTGCAGTGTTTGTCCTAAAAGATTCTCTTGTAAAAAGCTTGCTGAGAGACACGAGTGTGCTGGTGAGAATAGCAGCCATCTTTGAAGCTTCAAAAAACGAAGGGAAGTGAGTTTGGTGTGCTGTAAAAGTGTCAATGCATCTTAAAAGTGTAAATGTAATGCTTTCAAAACTACTCAACCTGTAAATATTAAATGTTTGCTGTTAATGTGTTTAAATGGTTTTTTTTGTACGTAATTTAGGAAGTTATTTTTGTTTGCTTCTGAATGTTGTTAATGGTTGTTTGTTGATGTTTGTACGTGTTGTGTATTTGCTTGTGTGAAGCACATTGAGTTGCCTTGTGTATGAAATAGAAATAAAGCCACCTTGCAATTTTCCCCAAATAAGCTTCGACAATACGTTCAGACACACAAAGCCATCTGCGATTAAAATTTTTTGTTGAACAGTGTTATCACTGAAATGATTGACGCAAATGTCCTACTCTTTGTTGCTAACTCAACCACCACAGCTCCGTGCTAGCTAACACGCCATATGCTAGTGCATTTTGCACATTTTATCTTTCTATGTAACAATTTTGACATGATTAGCATACAATATTCAGATGACATAAGAACAAAATTGTGTCCATACCTGGTTTTGATTCTTTCATTTTTCATGGAATAATATAATTTCTGTTCATGTGGCACTTTTGCCTCTGCAGGCAAATTGTTCTTGTCATCAAACAACCTTTCATCACATTTTGAAATCAAAATACACATCAAATGGAGTAGAGGCCACCTGGACTTCCGGGCTTCACACACCAGCTCCGTTTCCGGCCACCGCTGCGACTCACAGGCGGCGTTCCGACAAAAATGATCACATTAAGAGAAGCGACAGTACAATGCAATTGCATTTGTACTTCTGAGTGTGGCGCTGATGAGATGATGCTCCCCCTGGTGGGAAGTGTGTGGCAATACCTTACATCCATAGCCAATCAGCATTAGTGCCCTCCCTACATAAGGAGTCAGTTGGTACCTGCCCTCAACTTACTCCTTGGCTCTGAGGTCCGCCTCCTTGACTTCAATGGCTTGTCATCATCAGTCATCACGAACATTTTACCTTTATTGGAAGGTAAGTGTTGCGTCAAAACTTTGCTGAAGGAAAGTGTGAGAGCCACAGATGACAAAAACTGGCCAAAAGTCATTTGTATTACTTGCAGTACAAATAAATGTTGCATATATATATATGTCAATAATATATCAGATACTGTATCACCTTCCCATGGGCTCACCACCGGTGGGAGGGGCCACAGAGGTCGGGTGCAGTGGAGGCTGGGTGGCAGCCATGGGAGGAGACCTTGGCGGACCGACCCCCCCAGCTGCAGAAGCTGGCTCTTGGGACATGGAATGTCACCTCTCTGGCAGGGAAGGAGCCTGAGCTGGTGTGTGAGGCAGAGAAGTTCCGACGAGACATAGTCGGACTGTCCTCCACACACGGCTTGGGCTCTGGTACCAGTCCTCTCGAGAGGGGTTGGACTCTCTTCCACTCTGGAGTTGCCCATGGTGAGAGGCGCAGAGCAGGTGTGGGCAGTCTTATTGGCCCCCGGCTCAGCGCCAGTACGTTGGGGTACACCCCGGTAGACGAGAGGGTAGCCTGCCTCCGCCTTCAGGTGGGGTGACGGGTCCTGACTGTTGTTTGTGCATATGCACCAAACGGCAGTTCAGAGTACCCACCCTTTTTGGAGTCCCGAGAGGGTGTGCTGGAGAGTGCTTCCCCGGAGACTTCAATGCTCACGTGGGCAATGACAGTGAGACATGGAGGGACGTGATTTTGAGGAACAGCCCTCCCGGTCAGAACCCGAGTGGTGTTTTGCGATTGGACTTCTGTGCTCATCACGGATTGTCCATAACAAACACCATGTTCAAACATAGGGATGTCCATATGTGTACTTGGCACCAGGACACCCTCGGCTAGGAGTTCCATGATCGACTTTGTAGTCGTGTCATTGGATTTGTGGCCGCATGTTTTGGACACTCGGGTGAAGAGAAGGGTGGAGCTGTCAACATATCACCACCTGGTAGTGTGTTGGCTCCAAGGGTGGGGGAAGATGCCGGTCCGACCTGGCAGACCCAAACGTATTGTGAGGGTTTGCTGGGAACGTCTGGCGGAATCCCCTGTCAGAAAGAGTTTCTCCCTCTGGCAGAACTTCTCCCTTGTCCCGGGGGAGGAGAGGGTTCCAAGGGGGCTATGTTCCGCGCCTCCATTGTTGAGGCAGCCAATCGGAGCTGCGGCCATAAGGTAGTCGGTGCCTGTCACGGCGACAATCCTCGAACCACCAGTGGTCAGGGATGCCGTCAAGCTGAAGAAGGAGTCCTATCGGGCCTTTTTGGCCTGTGGTACTGCGGAGGCAGCTGTCAGTTACCGGCTGGCCAAGCGGAACGCGGCTTCGGCAGTCGCTGAGGCAAAATCTCGGACATGGGAGGAGTTCGTTTGAGGCCATGGAAAATGACTTCCGGACGGCTCGAGGAAATTCTGGTCCACCATCCGGCGTCTCAGGAGAGGAAAGCAGTTCACCATTAACACTGTATAATGGAGATGGTGTGCTGCTGACTTCGACTCGGGACGTCGTGAGTCGGTGGGGGGAATACTTCGAAGATCTCAATTGCACCAAGATGTCTTCCTTTGAGGAAGCAGTCTGGCGAATCTGAGGTGGGCTCTCCTATCTCCGGGGTCAAAGTCACTGAGGTGTTTGGAAATCTCCTCGGTGGCAGGGCCCTGAGGGTGGATGAGATCCACCCGTAGTTCCTAAAGACTCTGGATGTTGTGGGGCTGTCGTGGTTGACACGCCTCTAACGCGCCTTGGTAAATAATTTGCAACGCTATTGCTCAAGATTTATTTATTTATTGCATTTTTATATATTTTAGTTTGGTTTTAAGGTATTTACAAAGACAAAGGGCAAGGTTAAAATGTTAATTTAAAGATGCCGGGAGAATTTGTCGGCTGCGTGACGTCACTCTCGTGGATTTTGACAGCACGCACGTATTATTTTTTTCACTCACTCACAGAAGCTAACGTGTGAATGAGTGTGAAAAAAAAATCCGTGTGTGCTTTCAAATTGCCGCGGGAGTGACGTCACGCAGCCGACAATTTCGCCCAGCCCTGTTTGCGACACGTCAAACCCCGCTCTGCGATTGGCTGGAGGAGTGTAAACACTGTCTTTCCACAGAAACGTCCCGCTGTTTACAAACCAAACACAAAATTACAAAATACAGGCTGGGGGCGGTGGGGATTTATAGGACAAAATCACCCCCAGAAATTAAGAGAAGCCCAGATCTGAAAATTGATAAGTAGTTTGTTTGTTTCAATCCTGCATTTAAAAAGTGCATTTTTCTGAGTGAAACCGGCAGACTGGGACTTTAAACTCATCACATTTGGTGGTTAAATCTTATCCCTCATAATAAACATTCAGTTTACCTCAACATGCTTGTTCAACTTTGATGGCGAATTTTTAAACTGCACATTCACCACAAAAAAATGGAACTCTTTTCAGTAAGTCAAATTTAAACGGGCATTTGAACTTTACAATTATATAATAAAACAGAAAAAGGGAATGAGACTTTCGATTCCAACTGCAGCAAAAATGGCGACATCTGTCGATGACTTGATGACAATACTTGCTCGGAAGCCCCGGGACAATTTCCAGCAGCCAATCGTAACGCAGCGGGGGCGTGTCCTGCCTGACTTCCGCCGCACGTCTCCATTCGTTTCTTCACGTGCTCACTGCCGTGGCCGGCGGCCACATCGCGTTTCATCAGACGTCCTCTGCTAATTCATTCTTTCTTATTTGGTGTTGGACTGAACACACAGGACTCCCATCACCATTTTGAAGGTCTGCGACACCGTTTATTAAATGTCGGCGTGTGTTTAAACTCGTCTCGGTGCGCGTTGATGCTTCTCGGCCGAGTTAGCTTAGCTTAGCTTAGCTTAGCTTGCTAGCCGCTAACAAAGAGAAGCACACAACACGTGGTCAGGAAGAGACCCAAGTGTGACTTTGTTGGCATTATTGTGCCAAAATTTCGGCGAGAACGACACCAAAGTACGAGGAGGACCTCTTTGGAGTCAAAGAAGAGAACGAGCAACATTTTCACCTGCTGGACGATGTTTGCGAGCAGCCTCGAATTGTGCTACACAAAACAGGTTTGTACACTTCTTATGACTCTCCCTTGCTTAGCACTACTGTATAGCGTTAAAAAAAAATCACTGCAGTCCTCATTATTGTACACAGTAATTCAATTCAACTGTTATTTTAAATAGTGAAATAAATTGATTTGATTGGTTGATTCCGGACAGGGGCCGATTATACAGTCATGAGACAGTCATACCAATGTATCTGACAAGACGTGTGCGATTTTAAGAACACTTAGGTGCACAATAAGACTGTATTAAAACGGTGGTACAATACTACAAATTAATTTTTTTTGTCGGTATACATATCCCTGTTTCCCACATATATATATATATATATATATATATATATATATATATATATATATATATATATATATTACTAAACAGTCACAGTTTTGTCATGATTACTGCATTATTACATTCCACTGCTGTTGCAACCAGTGTTAATTTTGACAAGAAATTTTAATTTAGTTTAGACTAAGTATTAAAACGGTGGTACAATACTACAAATTATTTTTTTGTCGGTATACATAGCCCTGTTTCCCACATACATTTTTTTTTTTTTTTTTTACAAAAAAGTCAGTTTTGTCATGATTACTGCATTATTACATTCAACTGCTGTTGCAACCAGTGTTAATTTTGACAAGAAATTTTAATTTAGTTTTAGTTATAGTCTTTTGACTAAAATTAACAAGTTTGAGTCATAATTTAGTCTTCTGATTGTATTTTAGTTTTGATCCAATTTTAGTCGACTAAATTCACAGTTTAGTCTATTTTCCTTCAGCATACGTTTAAACTTTTATACAGAAAATTATAGCACACCTATTTGTGACTTTAGTTTAACACGCGAGACACATTTCATACAATGGTGTCTTTCTTGTTTCAATGAATCATGTTCAACTGCCAATAATGTAACTTTTCACCTGAATAAGAAAAAGTGCATAATTAAATTGCTTGAGATTTATCTTACAGCTGCACAATTTATGTTTATGTACAGCACTTTGTATACAGCAATGACTGTTCTTAGAGCGCTTTATAAATAAAGTTGAGTTGAGTTAACGTGCAGTGAACACAACATTTTTTGAGTGGTTCTTTTCTCATTCATTCTGATTGGATTGTGTGAATTTTCACGACTGTGTTGTTTTCATTTTCATTTTAGTCATTGATGAAATTGTCAGTCAATTTTAATCATAGTTATTGTCTGAATGAATGGCTTCTATTTTAGTTTTCATTTAATTTTCGTCGGGAAAAACAATTAGTCACGAAAATTATCATGTAAATATTTCGGCGACAAAAATATCACTGGTTGCAACTGTAACATTCACGAAGACGGGAGTCAATGACAATCGATTCCGTTTTGCAAATAAGGGCCGAGTTCATATGGGCATATATGCGAACTGCGCACAAGACGACACGTGAAAATGGAATGAAGCGGTTGCGCTTAATTAAGGTAAATTAATGAGTGAATTAATTAATGGAGGAAAGATTGAGGACTGGAGTTAGGCTCACTTTCTGTTGAAATCAGGTCACTTCCTGTTGAAATTGGACTACTTCCTATTGATAGGTCACCTCCTGTTGAAATCGGGCCACTTCCTGTTGAAATTGGACTACTTCCTATTGGTAGGTCACTTCCTGTTGAAATTGGGCCACTTCCTGTTGAAATTGGACTACTTCCTATTGATAGGTCACTTCCTGTTGAAATTGGGCTACTTCCTATTGATAGGTCACTTCCTGTTGAAATCGGGCCACTTCCTGTTGATTCTAAGTCGCTTCCAGGTCACTTCCTATTGAAATCAGGTCACTTCCGGGTCACTTCCTGTTGAAAACATGTCAGTTCCTGTTGATTTCAGGTCACTTCCTATTGAAATCAGGTCACTTTCTGTTGAAATTGTCACTTCCTGTTGAAATTGTGTCACTTCCTGTTGATTTAAAGCCACTTCTGAGTCACTTCCTGTTCATTTTATGCCATTTCCTGCTCACTTCCTATTGAAACCAGGTCACTTCCTGTTGAAATCGTGTTGCTTCCTGTTGATTTGATGCCACTTATGGGTCACTTTCTGTTGATTTTAGGCTATTTCCGGGTCACTTCCTGTTGAAATCAGGTCACTTCCTGTTGATTTTTGGCCATTTCTGGGTCACTTCCTGTTCAAATCAACAGGTCACTTCCTATTGAAATCAGGTCACTTCCGGGTCACTTCCTGTTGAAAACAAGTCAGTTCCTGTTGATTTCAGGTCATTTCCTATTGAAATCAGGTCACTTTCTGTTGAAATTGTGTCACTTACTGTTGATTTGAAGCCACTTCTGGGTCACTTCCTGTTCATTTTATGCCATTTCCGGGTCACTTCCTATTGAAATCAGGTCACTTCCTGTTGAAATCGTGTTGCTTCCTGTTGATTTGATGCCACTTCTGGGTCACTTTCTGTTGATTTTAGGCCATTTCCGGGTCATTTCCTGTTGAAATCAGGTCACTTCCTGTTGATTTTTGGCCATTTCTGGGTAACTTCCTGTTCAAATCAACAGGTCACTTCCTATTGAAATCAGGTCACTTCCAGGTCATTCCTGTTGAAAACAAGTCATTTCCTGTTGAAGTCAGGTCACTTCCTATTCAAGCCGGGGCATTTCCTGGCGAGAATCCCTGGTGTACCAAATCAATTGGCGAAGATGGCTGCCGCTGAGGGCAGGCGTAGGGTACCAAATAGTGAATTGTGGGTAAGGCGTGAATATTTGGAATATGTTTAAATTGGAAAGATGAGAATGGGATGAATCATGTGGAAGTAGGGGTCTTCCAGCCTAACTATGGTTACAAATAGGTGTTTTAATTTTCTATGTAAAAGTTGAAATGTATGCGGATGGACAATATCAACTCAACTCAATTTAGTCGACTTGAATCAATAGAGAGAGATTAAAATGGTTTTAGATTTGACCTTATATCGGCTGTCAGATTTTTAACAAGGCCAATACTTTTTTCCTTTTTCTTTTTGTTTTTTGGATGGGCCAATCCGAGTGTGCGGTGGCCCCAAGTCGAGGTGCACTGTAGAAACAATAATGCACATCATCTCACGCTTGAAATTTGACTTGACCAACCCAAATGTGTGTTTGTGTTCTTGTGTCCTGCAGACGTCGCTGAGAAATATCTTCGTCCTGACCAAGAGGACATGAAGCCTCCGAATGTTAAAGAGGAGGAAGAACATCCTTACATCGAAGAGGAAGAAAAGCCCGTTCGTGTCAAAGAGGAGGAGGTTGAGGATGACGTCACCAAGTCACCAATGACCTTCGCCCCTTTAAAGAGTGAAGATGAAGTCAAGGGTGAGAGTGAGGAGGGCAGAGGGGCGGAGCCTCCAAACAGGATCTTAAATCCTCAAAACATGATTCCAGAAAGTGATGCAGACCACTGGGGATCATCAAAAGCAAAAAGTGATGACATAAGGTCCCTTTCTTTTCATGATGATGATGATAATGATGATAATCTGCATGGTAATGATGAACACGCTGCTGATGATAGGTCATGTCACACTGACGACAAATCCTGCGAATGTTCTCACTGTGGGAAAACATTGAGTTCAAAAGGAAGTTTGAAAATTCACTTGAGAAGACACACTGGGGAAAAACCTTTTTCTTGTTTAGATTGTGGCAAAAGCTTCTCTTGGAAGTCACAGTTAACAAGACATACAAGAAGACACACTGGGGAAAAACCTTTTTCTTGTTTAGATTGTGGCAAAAGCTTCTCTGACAAGTCACAGTTAACAAGACATACAAGAAGACACACTGGGGAAAACCCTTTTTCTTGTTTAGATTGTGGCAAAAGCTTCTCTGACAAGTCAAATTTAACAACACATACAAGAAGACACACTGGGGAAAAACCTTTTTCTTGTTTAGATTGTGGCAAAAGCTTCTCTTGGAAGTCACAGTTAACAAGACATACAAGAAGACACACTGGGGAAAACCCTTTTTCTTGTTTAGATTGTGGCAAAAGCTTCTCTGACAAGTCAGATTTAACAAAACATACAAGAAGACACACTGGGGAAAAACCTTTTTCTTGTTTAGATTGTGGCAAAAGCTTCTCTGACAAGTCAGATTTAACAACACATACAAGAATCCATAGTGGCGAGAAACCTTTTTCTTGCTCAGACTGTGGCAAAAGCTTCTCTTGGAAGTCAGCTTTAACAACACATACAAGAAGACACACTGGGGAAAAACCTTTTTCTTGTTTAGATTGTGGCAAAAACTTCTTTTGGAAGTCAGATTTAACAACACATACAAGAAGACACACTGGGGAAAAACCTTTTTCTTGTTTAGATTGTGGCAAAAACTTCTTTCGGAAGTCAGATTTAACAACACATACAAGAACACACACTGGGGAAAAACCTTTTTCTTGTTTAGATTGTGGCAAAAGCTTCTCTTGGAAGTCACATTTAACAACACATAAAAGAATCCATAGTGGCGAGAAACCTTTTTCTTGCTCAGACTGTGGTAAAAGCTTCTCTTTGAAGTCAGCCTTAATGATACATACAAGAAGACACACTGGGGAAAAACCTTTTTCTTGCTCAGATTGTAGCAAAAGCTTCTCTGCGAAGTCAAATTTAACAACACATACAAGACGACACACTGGCAAGAAACCTTTTTCTTGCTCAGCCTGTGGCAAAAGCTTCCCTGCCAAGCATGAATTAAGAAGCCACATAAGAACACACACACGGGACAGAAACCATATTCATGCACAAAATGTGTGAAAAGCTTCGCTTCCACCAATTCTTTAACAGCACATGCAAAAACACACACTGGAGAGAAACCGTATTCCTGCTCAGATTGTGGAAAAAGCCTCTCTTCCATGTCAAATTTAAGAAGGCACACAAGAATACATGGTGGGAAGTCGGGGTGTGAATTGCTTCGTACCTGACGATTCGATTCGTATCACGATTCATAGGTCACAGTTCGATTCGATACCGATTAATCCCGATACGGTTTTGTTTGTCGATTGCTGCGATTTTTTTTTTAACTCAAATTTGAGAAAATACTAATCAGTAATCTTGTACACTGTAAGATTTGTATGAAAATGTATTATTTATAGGCGGCACGGTGAGCGAGTGGTTAGCACGTCCGCCTCCCAGTTCTGAGGACTCTGGTACGAGTCCGGGCTCCGGCCTTCCTTTGTGGAGTTTGCATGTTCTCCCCGTGCTCGCGTGGGTCTTCTCCGGGTACTCCGGTCTCCTCCTACTTTCCAAAGACATGCATGGCAGGTTAATTGGACGTTCCGAATTGTCCCTAGGTGTGCTTGTGAGTGTGGATGATTGTTCGTCTCTGTGTGCCCTGCGATTGGCTGGCAACCAGTCCAGGGTGTCCCCCGCCTTTTGCCCAGAGCCAGCTGAGATAGGCGCCAGCACCCCCCGCGACCCTTGTGAGGAATTAGCGGTCAAGAAAATGGATGGATGTATTATTTATCTGAAACTTCAACCTTATAACTCTGAGCCACATAGTAAACATTTTTCCATGTTTACGGTGTGAATTCTAACTATAAGACGTTTTGTTGAATATTTTCCCATCAAAAATTGATATTTAAAAATCAATTCTGCCACCTATTGAATCGATTCGAGAATTGAGTCCTGTAATATCGCGATATATTGCCGAATCGATTTTTTTTAACACCCCTAGTGGGAAGGAACCATTCAGTTGCAGTGTTTGTCCTAAAAGATTCTCTTAAAAAAAAAAAAAGCTTGCTGAGAGACACGAGTGTGCTGGTGAGAATGGCAGCCATCTTTGAAGCTTCAAAAAATGAAGGGAAGTGAGACTGGTGTGCTGTAAAAGTGTCAATACATCTTAAAAGTGTAAATGTAATGCTTTCAAAACTACTCAACCTGTAAATATTAAATGTTTGCTGTTAATGTGTTTAAATGTCAATGTATGTTTTTTTTGTTCTTTTTGTACGTAATTTAGGAAGTTATTTTTGTTTGCTTCTGAATGTTGTTAATGGTTGTTTGTTGATGTTTGTACGTGTTGTGTATTTGCTTGTGTGAAGCACATTGATTTGCCTTGTGTATGAAATAGAAATAAAGCCACCTTGCAATTTTCCCCAAATAAGCGTCGACAATACGTTCAGACACACAAAGCCATCTGCGATTAAAATTTTTTGTGGAACAGTGTTATCACTGAAATGATTGACGCAAATGTCCTACCCTTTGTTGCTAACTCAACCACCACAGCTCCGTGCTAGCTAACACGCCATATGCTAGTGCATTTTGCACATTTTATCTTTCTATGTAACAATTTGGACATGATTAGCATACAATATTCAGATGACATAAGAACAAAATTGTGTCCATACCTGGTTTTGATTCTTTAATTTTGCATGTAATATAATTTCTGTTCATGTGGCACTTTTGCCTCTGCAGGCAGATTGTTCTTGTCGTCAAACAACCTTTCATCACATTTTGAAATCAAAATACACATCAAATGGAGTAGATGCCACCTGGACTTCCGGGCTTCACACACCAGCTCCGTTTCCGGCCACTGCTGCGACTCACAGGCGGCGTTCCGACAAAAATGATCACATTAAGAGAACCGACAGTACAATGTAATTGCATTTGTACTTCTGAGTGTGGCGCTGATGAGATGATGCTCCCCCTGGTGGGAAGTGTGTGGCAATACCTTACATCCCTAGCCAATCAGCATTAGTGCCCTCCATACAAATAAGGAGTCAGTTGGTACCTGCCCTCAACTTACTCCTTGGCTCTGAGGTCCGCCTCCTTGACTTCAATGGCTTGTCATCATCAGTCATCACGAACATTTTACCTTCATTGGAAGGTCAGTGTTGCGTCAAAACTTTGCTGAAGGAAAGTGTGAGAGCAACAGATGAGAAAAACTGGCCAAAAGTCATTTGTATTACTTGCAGTACAAATAAAAATTGCATATATCAATAATATATCAGATACTGTCCCAAACATTTACTACTAACTAAGACCAGTAATTACACTCATAAGATTTGGTGGTTTAAATCTCATCCCAGATAATAAACTTTCAGTTTACCTCAAAATGCTTGTTCAACTTTGATGGCGAATTTTTAAACTGCACATCCACTTCAATAAACTGGTGCCATTTAAAACTTTACAATTATATCGGGAACAAAACATTGAAAAAGGGAATGAAACTTTCGAACTGCAGCAAAAAATATATAAAAAATGGCGGCATCTGTCGATGCCTTGATGACAATGCTTGCTTTGAAGCCTCCGCACAGTTTCCAGCAGCCAATCATAACGCAGCGGGGGCGTGTCCTGCCTGACTTAACTTCCGCCGCACTTCCGCAGGTCTTCTGTACTGTGTGGGTTGTCGGCTATCCAGCTCAGTGCTCTCAGTCTAGTTAGCTTAGCTTAGCTTAGCTTAGTTTAGCTTAGCTTAGTTTAGCTCGCTAGCCGCTAACAAAGAGAAGCACACAACACGTGGTCAGGAAGAGACCAAGTGTGACTTTGTTGGCATTATTGTGTCAAAAATGTCGGCGAGAATGACACCAAAGGACGAGGAGGAACATTTTGGAGTCAAAGAAGAGAACGAGCAACATTTTCAACCGCTGGACGATGTTTGCGAGCAGCCTCGAATTGTGCTACACGCAGCAGGTTTGTACACTTATTACTCAGGTCCAGGATACTATTTTATTAAAACGGTGTTTCCCCACATACATTTTTTTTTTTTTTTTTTTACAATATTACCACATTAATCTTTTTGTCATGATTACTGCATTATTACATTCAACTGCTGTTGCAACCACTGTTCATTTTGACAAGAAATTTCAATTTAGTTTGTCCTTTGACCAAAATTTATCAAAGTTTTAGTCATAATTTAGTCGTCTGATTGTATTTTAGTATTAATCCAATTTTAGTATTGACATTTTAGTCACCATACACATCAACGTTTATGCAGAAAATTATAACACACCTATTTGTAACTAGTTTAACACGCAAGACACATTTCACACAATGGTGTCTTTATTGTTTCAATGAAACGTGTTTAACTGACAATAATATGACTTAGTTTTCACCTGAATAAAAAAAAAGCACAATTAAATTGCTTGAGATTAATCTTAGAGCTGTGCAATGAATGTAACCATGTTTGAACATTGAACAAAGTGCAGTGAACACTGAACAGTTTCTGAGTGGTTCTTTTCTCCAACTCGCGTTTCATTCATTCTGATTGGATTGTGTGAATTTTCGTCACTATGTTGTTTTCATTTTCGTTTTAGTCATTGACAAAATTGTCAGTCGATTTTAGTTGTAGTTATCGTCTCAATGAATGGCTTCTATTTTAGTTTTTGTTTAATTTTTGTCTGGAAAAAAAAAAAGTTTCACAAAAATCATGACAATTTTTTGTCGACGAAATTATCGCTCGTTGCCACTGTAGCATTCATGAACTCAACTTTATTTATTTATAAAGCGTCTTAAAAACAGGTATTGCTGTATACAAAGTGCTGTACATGAAATATAAATCAGTTGTGCAGTCAAGAATAAGGTAACAAAGAAAACATTTTGAAGTGCGTATACAAGTTTTTTTTGTTTTGTTTTTTACAAGTAAATACATTTTACATCAGTAAATTATTAATAGGCAAGTGAATAAATAAATAAATAAATAAATACATAGATAAATTATTCTTCTTTCGGCTTTTCCCTTCAGGGGTCGCCACAGTGAATCAGTTGCCTCCATCTAACTCTGTCCTCTGCATCCTCTGCTCTCACACCAACTACCTTCATGTCCTCTTTAACTACATCCATAAACCTCCTCTTTGGTCTTCCTCTCGATCTTCTGCCTGGCATTTGAAAACTCAGCATCCTTCTTCCAATATAGTCACTATCTCTCCTCTGGACATGTCCAAACCATCTAAGTCTGGCCTCTCTGACTTTATCTCCAAAGCTTCTAACATGTGCTGTCCCTCTGATGTACTCATTCCTGATCCTGTCCAACCTGGTCACTCCCAAAGAGAATCTCAGCATCCTCATCTCTGCCACCTCCAGCTCTGCCTCCTGTCTTTTTCTCAGTGGCACTGTCTCCAGACCAAACAACATTGCTGGTCTCACCACAGTTTTATAAACCTTTCCTTTCATTTTAGCTGAAACTCTTCTATCACACGTCACACCTGACACTTTTCTCCACCCGTTCCAGCCTGCCTGCACACGCTTCTTCACTTCTATTCCACACCTCCATTGCTCTGGACTGTTGACCCTAAATACTTAAACTCCTCCACCTTCTTGGTTTCTTCTCCCTGTAACCTCACTCTTCCACTTGGGTCCCTCTCATTCATGCACAGATACTCCGTCTTGCTACGGCTAACCTTCATTCCCCTCCTTTCCAGGGCAAACCTCCACGCTTCTAGCTTCTCCTCCACCTGTTCCCTGCTCTCACTACAGATCACTATGTCATCTGCAAACATCATAGTCCATGGGGATTCCTGTCTAACCTCATCTGTCATCCTGTCCATAACCATTGCGAACAAGAAGGGGCTCAGAGCTGATCCCTGATGTAGTCCCACCTCCACCTTGAACTCCTCCGTCACACCTACAGCACACCTCACCACTGTCTTAAGGCCTCAGTATACTTCTGCGAGAGACTCGCGTCGAGGCGTCACGTTGGAGCTCCGCTCGTGCGTTTGCCTTCCAACTTGTGCGCAATACACATCGGTGTCTGCTGGAGTTTCACACCAAGTCCCGCTGTCACTATGGCTGGGCCGCCACAGAGTGGTGATTCCTTTGCATTTTATGACGGATTCAGGAAGTTCAATTTAATTCAGAAACACGAAACAAAGCCGGGGGGAGAATAAGCTCATCACCGTGGCAATTAATTATTGCCAATTTGCACCGGTGTCGGCCGTAAACTCGCCAAAACACAACAGCCGTGCGCTTAGTGAACACAGTTTTTTTTTTTTTTTTTTTTTTTTGTTATTGTTGTTTTCCGCCTCTCGTCCCAGGCACATATCCACATGCACAGCCGTGGTCTCCGAGCAGGGAAGTCGATTTGCGCCGCCAGTTGCCTTCACGGAAACTATCTGGGCGGGGGGCGGGGAGACAGAGAGAGAAAAAAAAAGAAAAAACGCCATCGAACGGACCAATCAGAAGCGAGCGACGCCCGCCATCGACGTGCGTCCAAGGATTAGCGACGTGTGCACGTCGGCCGGCCACGAGCGACGCAGCAATTAAAATTCATGGCTTGCGTCGATCATGTGATCGACGCGAGCCATCGACGCGAGAGAAAACGTGGAGGCATAAATTAGGCTTTACAGTCCTCATACATGTCCTGCACCACTTGAACATACTTCTCCGCCACTCCAGACTTTCTCATACAAAACCACAGTTCCTCTCTGGGCACCCTGTCATAAGCTTTCTCCAGGTCAACAAAGACACAATGCAGCTCCTTCTGACCTTCTCTATACTTTTCAATCAACATCCTCAAAGCAAACACTGCATCTGTCGTACTCTTTTTTTTTTTTTTTTTTTTTTTTTTTTTTTTTTTTTTTTTTTTTTTTTTTTTTTTTTTTTTTTTTGGGCATGAAACCATACTGCTGCTCACAAATGTTCACATCTGCCCTCAGTCTAGCTTCCACTACTCTTTCCCATAGTTTCATTGTGTGGCTCATCAGCTTTATTCCTCTGTAGTTGCCACAATTCTGCACGTCTCCCTTGTTCTTAAAAATGGGCACCAGCACACTTCTCCTCCATTCCTCAGGCATTTTCTCACTATCTAAGATCCTGTTGAACAACCCAGTCAGAAATTCTACTGCTACCTCTCCTAGACACTTCCATACCTCCACAGGTATATCATCAGGACCGAGTGCCTTTCCACTCTTCATCCTCTTCAATGCCCTTCTCACTTCATCCTTACTAATCTTTGCTACTTCCTGGTCTACAACAGTCGCCCCTTCCACTCTTCGTTCTCTCTCATTTTACTCATTCATCAACTCTTCAAAGTACTCTTTCCATCTTCCCATCACACCGCTGGCATCTGTCAACACTCTTCCATCCCTATCCTTTATTATCCTAACCTGCTGCACATCCTTCCCATCTCTATCTCTTTTTTTTTTTTTTTTTTTTTTTTTTTTTTTTTTTTTTTTTTTTTTTTTTTAAAAGAGCTCAGAATTGTTCATTCGGTAGTCTTACCGATTCAACGTCTTGTCATCATTGCTCTTTTTTGTTTTTTGTTTTTTTTGTTTTGTGTGTGTGTGTGTGCGTGCGTTTGGGTGTGTGTGTTTGCGTGTGTGCGTGCGTTTGCGTGCGTTTGTGTGCGTGCGCGTGCGTGCGTGCAAATACGTATACATTTATACTCATTAATTCATCTAAAACCTTATAAATATCCCATTACCCTTCGCCTTAACCAGGTACTTCAGAATCTTGCCAGAATCGTGAGGTTTAAATGGTCAGGAGACCAGAGAAAAGGTCAGAAAAAAAAGAAATAAAGAGAAAAGAAAGGTAAATCACTTTGATTTACCTTCCCATCTCTATCTCTTTGCCTTGCCAACCTGTATAGATCATTCTCTCCCTCCTTACTGTCCAACCTAGCATACAAGTCATCGTAAGCCTCTTGTTTGGCCTTTGCCACTTCTACTTTCACCTTACGCTGTATTTCCCTGTACTCCTTTCTACTTTCTTCAGTCTTCTCAGTGTCCCACTTCTTCTTAGCTACCCTCTTTCTCTGTATCCACTTCTGCACCTCCTCATTCCACCACCAAGTCTCCTTATCTCCTTTCCTTCCAGATGACACACCAAGGACTGTCCTACCTGTCTGCCTGATCAAATTTGCCGTAGTTGTCCAGTCATCTGGGAGCACATCCTCACCACCCAGAGCCTTTCTCAACTCCTTTCTGAAAGCCATACGATACTCTTCCTTTTTCAGCTTCCACCATTTCGTCCTTGGCTCTGCCCTTGGCCTCTTTGTCTTCCTCACCACCAGAGTCATCCTACACACAACCATCCTATGCTGTCAGGCTACACTCTCACCTACCACTACTTTGCAGTCGCTGATCTCCTTCAAATTACACCGTCTACACAAGATGTAGTCTACCTGTGTAGTTCTACCTCCACTCTTGTAGGTCACCCTATGTTCCTGCCTCTTCTGGAAGAAAGTATTCACAACAGCCATTTCCATCCTTTTTGCAAAATCAACCACCAGTTGTCCTTCTGCGTTCCTCTCCTGGATACCAAACCTGGCCATCACCTCCTCATCTCCTCTGTTTCCTGCACCAACATGTCCAATGAAGTCTGCACCAATGACAACTCTCTCACTTCTAGGGATGCTCTGCATCATTTCATCAAGTTCCAACCAAAAGTTCTCCTTCTCCTCCAGCTCACATCCTACCTGTGGTGCATACCCACTAACAACGTTGATCATCACACCTTCCATTCCTAACTTCAGGCTCATGACCCTATCTGACACTCTTTTGACCTCCAGGACGTTCTTAACAAACTCCTCCTTCACGATAATTCCTACTCCATTTCTCTTCCTATTTAACCCATGATAAAACAATTTGAAACCAGCTCCTAAACTTCTAGCTTTGCTCCCTTTCCACCTGGTCTCCTGAACACACAGTATGTCCACCTTCCTCCTCTGCATCATGTCAACCAGCTCTCTACCTTTTCCTGTCATACTCCCAACATTCAAAGTCCCTACTCTAAGTCCTAGACTCGTGGTGTTCCTCTTCTCTTTCTTCCTACGAACACACCTTCCTCCTCTCCTTCTTCGACCAACAGTAGTCCAATTTCCACCGGCACCCTGTAGGTCAACAGCACCGATGGCGGTCGTTGTTAACCCGGGCCCCGACCGATCCGGTATCAAAGTCATATATTTGATTCGCATGTTTGTTTTGGCCAAAGTTTTACGTCGGATGCCCTTCCTGACACAACCCTCTGTATTTATCCGGGCTTGGCACCGGCACAAGAAGACACTGGCTTGTGCCCCCTCGCGGCTACATTAAAATCGGGAATTGTGGGTAAGGCGTGAATATTTTGAATATGTTTAAATTGAAAGATGAGAATGGGATGAATCATGTGGAAGTAGGGGTCTTCCAGCCTAACTATGGTTACAAATAGGTGTTTTAATTTTCTATGTAAAAGTTGAAATGTATGCGGATGGATAATATTACTCAATTTAGTCAACTTCAATCAATAGAGATTAAAATGGTTTTAGATTTGACCTTATATCAGCTGTCAGATTTTTAACAAGGCCAATACTTTTTTTCCTTTTTCTTTTTGTTTTTTTGGGAAGGGCCAATCGAGGCCCCAAGTCGAGGTGCACTGTAGAAACAATATTGCACATCATCTCACGCTTTAAATTTGACTTGACCAACCCAAATGTGTGTTTGTCTTCTTGTGTCCTGCAGACGTCGCTGAGAAATATCTTCGTCCTGACCAAGAGGACATGAAGCCTCCGAATGTTAAAGAGGAGGAAGAACATCCTGACATCGAAGAGGAAGAAAAGCCCGTTCGTGTCAAAGAGGAGGAGGTTGAGGATGACGTCACCAAGTCACCGATGACCTTCGCCCCTTTAAAGAGTGAAGATGAAGTCAAGGGTGAGAGTGAGGAGGGCAGAGGGGCGGAGCCTCCAAACAGGATTTTAAATCCTCAAAACATGATTCCAGAAAGTGATGCAGACCACTGGGGATCATCAAAAGCAAAAAGTGATGACATAAGGTCCCTTTCTTCTCATGATGATGATGATGATAATGATGATAATCTGCATGGTAATGATGAACATGCTGCTGATGATAGGTCGTGTCACACTGACGACAAATCCTGCGAATGTTCTCACTGTGGGAAAACATTGAGTTCAAAAAGAAGTTTGAAAATTCACTTGAGAAGACACACTGGGGAAAAACCTTTTTCTTGCTCACATTGTGGCAAAAGCTTCTTTCAGAAGTCAGAATTAACGATACATACAAGAAGACACACTGGGGAAAAACCTTTTTCTTGTTTAGATTGTGGCAAAAGCTACTCTCAGAAGTCACATTTAACATTACATTCAAGAACACACACTGGGGAAAAACCTTTTTCTTGCTCAGATTGTGGCAAAAGCTTCTCTGACAAGTCAGATTTAACAACACATATAAGAAGACACACTGGGGAAAAACCTTTTTCTTGCTCAGATTGTGGCAAAAGCTTCTCTTGGAAGTCAGAATTAACGATACATACAAGAAGACACACTGGGGAAACACCTTTTTCTTGTTTAGATTGTGGCAAAAGCTTCTCTCAGAAGTCACATTTAACATTACATTCAAGAACACACACTGGGGAAAACCTGAATTAAGAAGCCACATAAGAACACACACGGGACAGAAACCATATTCATGCACAAAATGTGTGAAAAGCTTCGCTTCCACCAATTCTTTAACAGCACATGCAAAAACACACACTGGAGAGAAACCGTATTCCTGCTCAGATTGTGGAAAAAGCTTCTCTTCCATGTCAAATTTAAGAAAGCACACAAGAACACATGGTGGGAAGGAACCATTCAGTTGCAGTGTTTGTCCTAAAAGATTCTCTTGTAAAAAGCTTGCTGAGAGACACGAGTGTGCTGGTGCGAATGGCAGCCATCTTTGAAGCTTCAAAAAATGAAGGGAAGTGAGACTGGTGTGCTGCAAAAGTGTCAATGCATCTTAAAAGTGTAAATGTAATGCTTTCAAAACTACTCAACCTGTAAATATTAAATGTTTGCTGTTAGATGAGAAAAACTGGCCAAAAGTCATTTGTATTACTTGCAGTACAAATAAATGTTGCATATATATATATATATATATATATATATATATATATATATATCAGATACTGTATCACCTTCCCATGGGCTCACCACCGGTGGGAGGGGCCACAGGGGTCGGGTGCAGTGGAGGCTGGGTAGCAGCCAAGGGAGGAGACCTTGGCGGACCGACCCCCAGCTGCAGAAGCTGGCCCTTGGGACATGGAATTTCACCTCTCTGGCAGGGAAGAAGCCTGAGCTGGTGTGTGAGGAAGAGAAGTTCAGACGAGACATAGTCGGACTGTCCTCCACACATGGCTTGGGCTCTGGTACCAGTCCTCTCGAGAGGGGTTGGACTCTCTTCCACTCGGGAGTTGCCCATGGTGAGAGGCGCAGACCAGGAAATCAGGTCACTTCCTGTTGAAAACAAGTCAGTTCCTGTTGATTTCAGGTCACTTCCTATTGAAATCAGGTCACTTTCTGTTGAAGTTGTGTCACTTCCTGTTGAAATTGTGTCACTTCCTGTTGATTTAAAGTCACTTCCTATGCACTTTATGCCATTTCCGGGTCGCTTCCTATTGAAATCAGGTCACTTCCTGTTGAAATTGTGTTGCTTCCTGTTGATATCGTGTTGCTTCCTGTTGATTTGATGCCACTTCTGGGTCACTTTCTGTTGATTTTAGGCCATTTCCGGGTCACTTCCTGTTGAAATCAGGTCACGTCCTTTTGATTTTTGGCCATTTCTGGGTAACTTCCTGTTCAAATCAACAGGTCACTTCCTATTGAAATCAGGTCACTTCCGGGTCACTTCCTGTTGAAAACAAGTCAGTTCCTGTTGATTTCAGGTCACTTCCTATTGAAATCAGGTCACTTTCTGTTGAAATTGTGTCACTTCCTGTTAATTTGAAGCCACTTCTGGGTCACTTCCTGTTCATTTTATGCCATTTCCGAGTCACTTTCTGTTGAAATTGTGTCACTTCCTGTTAATTTGAAGCCACTTCTGGGTCACTTCCTGTTCATTTTAGGCCATTTCCTGGTCACTTCCTGTTGAAATCAGGTCACGTCCTTTTGATTTTTGGCCATTTCTGGGTAACTTCCTGTTCAAATCAACAGGTCACTTCCTATTGAAATCAGGTCACTTCCGGGTCACTTCCTATTGAAAACAAGTCAGTTCCTGTTGATTTCGGGTCACTTCCGGGTCATTCCTGTTGAAAACAAGTCACTTCCTGTTGAAATCAGGTTATTTCCTGTTGAAATCAGGTCACTTCCTATTCAAGCCGGGGCATATCCTGGCGAGAATCCCTGGTGTACCAAATCAATTGGCCAAGGTGGCCGCCACCCCTAGTGAGACTCTTGGACGTAACTTAATCAATTGGCCAAGATGGCTGCCGCTGAGGGCAGGCGTAGGGTACAAAATAGGAAATTGTGATTAAGGCGTGAATTTTGGAACTAAAAAAGGAGAATTGGTGGACTACATTGAAGTTGGAATGTAGTGAATTGGATGAAGAATGTGGAAGTAAATGTGAAATGTAGAATGTAGGGAGAGGTAGGGTACAAAATGGGGAATTGTGGTAAGGCGTTAATTTTGGAAGTGAAAAAGAAGAGCTCATGGTGTAAATTGGTGGAATATATTGAAGTTGGTACAAAGTGAATCGGATGAAAAATGTGGAAGTAAATGTAGAATCTCCCATTAAGAATGCATGAGGAAAAATTGGGTACAAAATCGGGAATTGTGGGTAAGGCGTGAATATTTGGAATATGTTTAAATTGGAAAGATGAGAATGGGATGAATCATGTGGAAGTAGGGGTCTTCCAGCCTAACTATGGTTACAAATAGGTGTTTTAATTTTCTATGTAAAAGTTGAAATGTATGAGGATGGATAATATCAACTCAACTCAATTTAGTCGACTTGAATCAATAGAGAGAGATTAAAATGGTTTTAGATT
This sequence comes from Festucalex cinctus, assembly GCF_051991245.1. Lineage (NCBI taxonomy): Eukaryota > Metazoa > Chordata > Actinopteri > Syngnathiformes > Syngnathidae > Festucalex > Festucalex cinctus. Next base: position 50,671 of record NC_135411.1, read on the forward strand.
TGACCTTATATCGGCTGTCAGATTTTTAACAAGGCCAATATTTCCTTTTTCTTTTTGTTTTTTTGGGATTGGCCAATCCGAGTGTGCGGTGGCCCCAAGTCGAGGTGCACTGTAGAAACAATAATGCACATCATCTCACGCTTGAAATTTGACTTGACCAACCCAAATGTGTGTTTGTGTTCTTGTGTCCTGCAGACGTCGCTGAGAAATATCTTCGTCCTGACCAAGAGGACATGAAGCCTCCGAATGTTAAAGAGGAGGAAGAACATCCTTACATCGAAGAGGAAGAAAAGCCCGTTCGTGTCAAAGAGGAGGAGGTTGAGGATGACGTCACCAAGTCACCAATGACCTTCGCCCCTTTAAAGAGTGAAGATGAAGTCAAGGGTGAGAGTGAGGAGGGCAGAGGGGCGGAGCCTCCAAACAGGATCTTAAATCCTCAAAATAGGATTCCAGAAAGTGATGCAGAACACTGGGGATCATCAAAAGCAAAAAGTGATGACATAAGGTCCCTTTCTTCTCATGATGATGATGATGATGATGATAGGTCGTGTCACACTGACGACAAATCCTGCGAATGTTCTCACTGTGGGACAACATTGAGTTCAAAAGGAAGTTTGAAAATTCACTTGAGAATACACACTGAGGAAAAACCTTGTTCTTGTTTAGATTGTGGCAAAAGCTTCTCTGACAAGTCAGATTTCACAATACATACAAGAAGACACACTGGGGGAAAACCTTTTTCTTGTTCAGATTGTGGCAAAAGCTTCTCTCAGAAGTCACATTTAACATTACATTCAAGAACACACACTGGGGAAAAACCTTTTTCTTGTTTAGAGTGTGGCAAAAGCTTCTTTTGGAAGTCAGAATTAACGATACATACAAGAACACACACTGGGGAAAAACCTTTTTCTTGTTTAGATTGTGGTAAAAGCTTCTTTTGGAAGTCATACTTCACCATACATACAAGAAGACACGCTGGCGAGAAACCTTTTTCTTGCTCAGACTGTGGCAAAAGCTTCTCTCAGAAGTCACATTTAACATTACATTCAAGAACACACACTGGGGAAAAACCTTTTTCTTGTTTAGATTGTGGCAAAAGCTTCTCTGACAAGTCAAATTTAACAAAACATACAAGAAGACACACTGGGGAAAAACCTTTTTCTTGTTTAGATTGTGGCAAAAGCTTCTTTCGGAAGTCAAATTTAACAACACATACAAGAATCCATAGTGGCGAGAAACCTTTTTCTTGTTTAGATTGTGGCAAAAGCTTCTCTTTTAAGTCAAATTTAACAACACATACAAGAACACACACTGAATTAAGAAGCCACATAAGAACACACACACGGGACAGAAACCATATTCATGCACAAAATGTGTGAAAAGCTTCGCTTCCACCAATTCTTTAACAGCACATGCAAAAACACACACTGGAGAGAAACCATATTCCTGCTCAGATTGTGGAAAAAGCTTCTCTTCCATGTCAAATTTAAGAAAGCACACAAGAACACATGGTGGGAAGTAGGGGTGTGAATTGCCTCGTACCTGATGATTCGATTCGTATCACGATTCATAGGTCACGTTTCGATTCAATACCGATTAATCCCGATACGGATTTGTTTGTCGATTGCTGCGATTTTTTTTTTTTTACTCAAATTTAGAAAATACTAATCAGTAATCTTGTACACTGTAAGATTTGTATGAAAATGTATTATTTATAGGCGGCACGGTGAGCGAGTGGTTAGCACGTCCGCCTCCCAGTTCTGAGGACTCTGGTTCGAGTCCGGGCTCCGGCCTTCCTTTGTGGAGTTTGCATGTTCTCCCCGTGCCTGCGTGGGTCTTCTCCGGGTACTCCGGTCTCCTCCCACTTTCCAAAGACATGCATGGCAGTTAATTGGACGTTCCGAATTGTCCCTAGGTGTGCGTGTGAGTGTGGATGGTTGTTCGTCTCTGTGTGCCCTGCGATTGGCTGGCAACCAGTCCAGGGTACCCCCCCGCCTTCTGCCAAGAGCCAGCTGAGATAGGCGCCAGCACCCCCCGCGACCCTTGTGAGGAATAAGCTGTCAAGAAAATGGATGGATGGATTATTTATCTGAAACTTCAACCTTAACTCTGAGCCACATAGTAAACATTTTTCCATGTTTAAGGTGTGAACTCTAACTATAAGACGTTTTGTTGAATATTTTCCCATCAAAAATTGATATTTAAAAATAAATTCTGCCACCTATTGAATCGATTCGAGAATTGCGTCCTGTAATATCGCGATATATTGCCGAATCGATTTTTTTTAACACCCCTAGTGGGAAGGAACCATTCAGTTGCAGTGTTTGTGCTAAAAGATTCTCTTGTAAAAAGCTTGCTGAGAGACACGAGTGTGATGGTGAGAATGGCAGCCATCTTTGAAGCTTCAAAAAATGAAGGGAAGTGAGTTTGGTGTGCTGTAAAAGTGTAAATGTAATGCTTTCAAAACTACTCAACCTGTAAATATTAAATGTTTGCTGTTAATGTGTTTGAATGTCAATGTATGTTTTTTTTGCACGTAAATTAGGATGTTATTTTTGTTTGCTTCTTAATGTTGTTTATGGTTGTGTTTGTTGATGTTTGTACGTGTTGTGTATTTGCTTGTGTGAAGCACATTGAGTTGCCTTGTGTATGAAATAGTGATAGAATAATTGTTGAATTAAGAATAATTAACTAACAAGTGTGATTTGCAGAAGATGATTTGATTGATTTAACTATATTGTTTTTATCATACATTTGCTAAGTTTTCATAATCATTCATATTAAATATAGTGTTTGCAGGGAGAGCAAAACTGCTCTTGAAGATCTGGAGACCAAAATTACGCATCCGTTGGCAATCGAAAGTGCCTTTGCATGAAACGTGATGTTTGTTGAGTTTCTGCAAAGTCATGATCGAACGTCAAAGAAGAACCTGGATGGAGAAGATAAGCGGTATCGCTTTCGCTTTCCCTCCCCTTAGCATTTTGAGTGTCAGGCAATCCCAATAAAAAGAGGGGGTGCAGAGGGACTGTTTTTGAAGCATAGGGTTGAATTGTATGGCACAGTTCTCCTCTGCTCTCCTCGCTAGCGTGTTAAAAGGTATTACGGTGTCTTTCTCTCCTTTTTGTGTCTGTGTAAAATTATTATAAAAGTGTCAGTTTTGATGAACCTGACAAATAGAAATAAAGCCACCTTGCAATTTTCCCCAAATAAGCGTCGACAATACGTTCAGACACACAAAGCCATCTGCGATTAAAATTTTTTGTTGAACAGTGTTATCACTGAAATGATTGACGCAAATGTCCTACTCTTTGTTGCTAACTCAACCACCACAGCTCCGTGCTAGCTAACATGCCATCTGCTAGTGCATTTTGCACATTTTATCTTTCTATGTCACAATTTTTACATTAGCATACAATATTCAGATGACATCAGAACAAAATTGTGTCCATACCTGGTTTTGATTCTTTCATTTTGCATGTAGTAATATCATTTCTGTTCATGTGGCACTTTTGCCTCTGCAGGAAAATTGTTCTTGTCGTCAAACAACCTTTCATCACATTTTGAAATCAAAATACACATCAAATGGAGTAGATGCCACCTGGACTTCCGGGCTTCACACACCAGCTCCGTTTCCGGCCACTGCTGCAACTCACAGGCGGCGTTCCAACAAAAATGATCACATTAAGAGAAGCGACAGTACAATGCAATTGCATTTGTACTTCTGAGTGTGGCGCTGATGAGATGATGCTCCCCCTGGTGGGAAGTGTGTGGCAATACCTTACATCCCTAGCCAATCAGCATTAGTGCCCTCCCTACAAATAAGGAGTCAGTTGGTACCTGCCCTCAACTTACTCCTTGGCTCTGAGGTCCGCCTCCTTGACTTCAATGGCTTGTCATCATCAGTCATCACGAACATTTTACCTTTATTGGAAGGTAAGTGTTGCGTCAAAACTTTGCTGAAGGAAAGTGTGAGAGCCACAGATGACAAAAACTGGCCAAAAGTCATTTGTATTACTTGCAGTACAAATAAATGTTGCATATATATATATCAATAATATATAAAATACTGTATCACCTTCCCATGGGCTCACCACCGGTGGGAGGGGCCACAGAGGTCGGGTGCAGTGGAGGCTGGGTGGCAGCCATGGGAGGAGACCTTGGCGGACCGACCCCCCCAGCTGCAGAAGGTGGCTCTTGGGACATGGAATGTCACCTCTCTGGCAGGGAAGGAGCCTGAGCTGGTGTGTGAGGCAGAGAAGTTCCGACGAGACATAGTCGGACTGTCCTCCACACACGGCTTGGGCTCTGGTACCAGTCCTGTCAAGAGGGGATGGACTCTCTCCCACTCTTGGAGTTGACCATGGTGAGAGGTGCCGAGCAGGTGTGGGCAGTCTTAGTGGCCCCCGGCTCAGCGCCAGTACGTTGGGGTACACCCCTGTAGATGAGAGGGTAGCCTGCCTCCACCTTCAGGTGGGGTGACGGGTCCTGACTGTTGATTGTGCATATGCACCAAACAGCAGTTCAGAGTACCCACCCTTTTTGGAGTCCCGAGAGGGTGTGCTGGAGAGTGCTTCCCCGGGGACTTCAACGCTCACGTGGGCAATGACAGTGAGACAGGGAGCGACGTGATTTTGAGGAACAGCCCTCCCGGTCAGAACCCGAGTGGTGTTTTGCGATTGGACTTCTGTGCTCATCACGGATTGTCCATAACGAACACCATGTTCAAACATAGGGATGTCCATATGTGTACTTGGCACCAGGACACCCTCGGCTAGGAGTTCCATGATCGACTTTGTAGTCGTGTCATTAGATTTGTGGCCGCATGTTTTGGACACTCAGGTGAAGAGAAGGGCGGAGCTGTCAACATATCACCACCTGGTAGTGTGTTGGCTCCGATGGTGGGGGAAGATGCCGGTCCGACCTGGCAGACCCAAACGTATTGTGAGGGTTTGCTGGGAACGTCTGGCGGAATCCCCTGTCAGAAAGAGTTTCTCCCTCTGGCAGAACTTCTCCCTTGTCCCGGGGGAGGAGAGGGTTCCGAGGGGGCTATGTTCCGCGCCTCCATTGTTGAGGCAGCCCATCGGAGCTGCGACCATAAGGTAGTCGGTGCCTGTCACGGCGACAATCCTCGAACCACCAGCGGAAAGGGATGCCGTCAAGCTGAAGAAGGAGTCCTATCGGGCCTTTTTGGCCTGTGGTACTGCAGAGGCAGCTGTCAGTTACCGGCTGGCCAAGCGGAACGCGGCTTCGGCGGTCGCTGAGGCAAAAACTCGGACATGGGCTCTCCTATCTCTGGGGTCAAAGTGACTGAGGTGGTTGGAAATCTCCTCGGTGGCAGGGCCCCGGGGGTGGATGAGATCCACCCGTAGTTCCTAAAGACTCTGGATGTTGTGGGGCTGTGGTGGTTGACATGCCTCTAACGCGCCTTGGTAAATAATTTACAACGCTATTGCTCAAGATTTATTTATTTTTTGCATTTTTATATGTTTTAGTTTGGTTTTAAGGTATTTACAAAAACAAAGGGCAAGGTTAAAATGTTAATTTACAATGATTGTCGCAAAAGGAGCCGGGAGAATTTGTCGGCTGCGCGACGTCACTCTCGCGGGTTATGACAGCACGTACGTATTTTTATTATTATTATTATTATTATTATTAGTAGTAGTAGTAGTAGTAGTAGTAGTAGTAGTAGTAGTATTTTTATTATTCACTAACTCACTCACAGAAGCTTACATGTGTAAATGAGTGAGTGAAAAAAAAAATCCGTGTGTGCTTTCAAATTGCCGCGGGAGTGACGTCACGCAGCCGACAATTTCGCCCGGCCCCGTTTGCGACACGCCCCCCCCGCTCTGCGATTGGCTGGAGCGGTGTAAACACTGTCTTTCCACAGAAACGTCCAGCTGTTTACATACCAAACATCCATCCATCCATTTTCTTGACCGCTTATTGCTCACAAGGGTCGCGGGGGTTGCTGGAGACTATCTCAGCTGGCTCTGGGCAGTAGGCGGGGTACACCCTGAACTGGTTGCCAGCCAATTGCAGCAAACCAAACACAAAATTGCAAAATACAGGCTGGGGTGGTGGGGGTTTATAGGACAAAATCACCCCCATAAATTAAGAGAAGCCCAGGTCTGTAAATTGACAAGTAGTTTGTTTGTTGAAATCCTGCATTTAAAAAGTGCATTTTCCTGAGTGAAACCGGCAGACTGGGCCTTTAAACTCATAACATTTGGTGGTTAAATCTCATCCCTGATAATAAAAATTCAGTTGACCTCAAAATGCTTGTTCAACTTTGATGGCGAATTTTTATTAAACTGCACATTCACCACAATAAACTGGAGCTCTTTTCAAAAAGTCCAATTTAAACTTTACAATTGTATCGGGAACAAAACACTGAAAAAGAGAATGAGACTTTCGATTCCAACTGCAGCAAAAAAAATGGCGACATCTGTCGATGACTTGATGACAATGCTTGCTCGGAAGCCCCCGGACAGTTTCCAGCAGCCAATCGTAACGCAGCGGGGGCGTGTCCTGCCCGACTTCCGCCGCACGTCTCCATTCGTTTCTTCACGTGCTCACTGCCGTGGCCGGCGGCCACATCGCGTTTCATCAGACGTCCTCTGCTAATTCATTCTTTCTGATTTGGTGTTGGACTGAACACACAGGACTCCCATCACCATTTTGAAGGTCTGCGACACCGTTTATTAAATGTCGGCGTGTGTTTAAACTCGTCTCGGTGCGCGACTGCGCGTTGATGCTTCTCGGCCGAGTTAGCTTAGCTTAGCTTAGCTTAACTCGCTAGCCGCTAACAAAGAGAAGCACATAACACGTGGTCAGGAAGAGACCCAAGTGTGACTTTGTTGGCATTATTGTGCCAAAATGTCGGCGAGAACGACACCAAAGGACGAGGAGGAACTCTTTGGAGTCAAAGAAGAGAACGAGCAACATTTTCAACCGCTGGACGACGTTTGCCAGCAGCCTCGAATTGTGCTACACAAAACAGGTTTGTACACTTCTTATTACTCTCCCTTGCTTAGCTCTACTAAATAGCGTTAAAAAAATTCACTGCAGTCCTCATTGCTGCACACAGTAATTAAATTCAACTGTTATTTTAAAGAGTGAAATAAATTGATTTGATTGGTTGATTCCGGACAGGGGTCGATTATACAGTCATGAGACAGTCATGCCAATGTATCTGACAAGACGTGTGCGATTTTAAGAACACTTAGGTGCACAATAAGACTGTATTAAGACGGTGGTACAATACTGCAAATTAATTTTTTTTTGTCGGTATACATATCCCTGTTTCCCACATACATTTTTTTTTTTTTTTTTTTACAAAACAGTCACAGTTTTGTCATGATTACTGCATTATTACATTCAACTGCTGTTGCAACCAGTGTTAATTTTGACAATAAATTTTAATTTAGTTTTAGTTATAGTCTTTTGACTAAAATTAACAAGTTTGAGTCATAATTTAGTCTTCTGATTGTATTTTAGTTTTGATCCAATTTTAGTCGACTAAATTCACAGTTTAGTCTATTTTCCTTCAGCATACGTTTAAACTTTTATACAGAAAATTATAGCACACCTATTTGTGACTTTAGTTTAACACGCGAGACACATTTCATACAATGGTGTCGTTATTGTTTCAATGAATCATGTTCAACTGACAATAATGTAACTTTTCACCTGAATAAGAAAAAGTGCATAATTTAAATTGCTTGAGATTAATCTCACAGCTGCACAATTTATGTTTATGTACAACACTTTGTATACAGCAATGCCTGTTCTTAGAGAGCTTTATAAATAAAGTTGAGTTGAGTTAAAGTGCAGTGAACACAACATTTTCTGAGTGGTTCTTTTCTCATTCATTCTGATTGAATTGTGTGAATTTTCACGACCGTGTTGTTTTCATTTTCATTTTAGTCATGGACGAAATTGTCATTCAATTTTAATCATAGTTATTGTCTGAATGAATGGCTTCTATTTTAGTTTTCATTTAATTTTCGTCAGGAAAAACAATTAGTCACGAAAATTATGATGTAAATTCTTCGGCGACAAAAATATCACTGGTTGCAACTGCAGCATTCACGAAGACGGCAGTCAATGACAATCGATTCCGGTTTGCAAATAAGGGCCGAGTTCAGATGGGCATATATGCGAACTGCGCACAAGACGACACGTGAAAATGGAATGAAGCGGTTGCGCTTAATTAAGGTAAATTAATGAGTTAAATTCAACGGTTATAAGCGGTTGCGAAACACAGTCGACTCCGCGTACCCATGTTCCCCTCCGGGAACCTGGTTGACGTCCCGCTCGTGAATGCGTCTGATTATCCGTCTTTTGCACGAATACAAAAAGTTAGTATTCCTCGTTGGAGATAGTTGCCGAACCATTATGATTTGACGAGGGGTTCTTGACCCGGTTAAAATAGTCCGTGTGCCACGTCATCCTGTGCTTCCAGCATGTGAGCAGTAATAATTTCATAGACAAAATTTTTTTGTTACGAACATTTTTTTTTCAGGTGAAAATTCAAAACTAAAGTAGAAGCCATTCATTGAGACTAGTGTTGTTGCGATACCCTTTTTTTTTGGTCCCCGATTCCAATACCCAGTTTTTTCGTATCGATGCTGGTGCCGTACCGATACCAATGGGGTTTTTAACCACATGAAAATTGAAAAAACTGCCCTACCATTGGTTCAGAACATTCAAGGGCTAATAGGATATCTTGGCTCGGCATGCAGTGAACATGTCACACATCAGTGAATGTCGTGCACACGCAAGAAACAAAATGTTGGACCAAATGTCCAATATTAGTGTCAGAAATAATGGTATCGGCATGTTACTTGTTAGTACTCTGGGCCTCTCCCGAGACCAGTATCGGTATCGGAACAACACTAATAGACTATAATTAAATTGCTTGACAATTTTCTCAATGACTAAAACGAATTTCGAAAACAATACAGTGACGAAAATTCACACAATCCAACCAGAAGGAAGGAAACGTGTGTTGGAGAAAAGGACCACTCAGACACTGTTCAGTGCCACTGCACTTTGTTTAATGTAATTTCATGAATTTATTTCATATTATTTATTTCATTGTGCAGCTATAAGATTAATCTCAAGCAATTATGCACTTTTTATTTAAATGAAAACTAAGTGATATTAGAAAATGCAATTTCTGGAGAAATTGTGGGTGAATGCAGTCAGGGTGAATAAAAACCTGTGGAATGATTAGGAATAATATTGAATGACCTGGAATGCTATACAGTGACCTGGAATGACCTGAACATGCTAAATTTGGAATGGTTTGAATTTATACAGAAATATAGAAGCAGTTGAAGGAAGAAAAATAGCACACAAAAATTAACTAGCAAGAAACAAATTAACAAGACAACAAGAAAGAAGTCGAGTGAGCAATGTAGGAAGGAGCAAGTAATTGAGGAAGCAATGGAGTAAAGAGAGAAAAATTAAGTGAGCAATGAAGTAAGGAGCGTAGAATCGAGTAGCAATGGTGTAAGGAGTGACAAATTGAATCAGCAATGGAGGAGAGATTGAGGACTGGAGTAAGCAATGGAGTCACTTTCTGTTGAAATTGGACTACTTCCTATTGATAGGTCACCTCCTGTTGAAATCGGGCCACTTCCTGTTGAAATTGGACTACTTCCTATTGGTAGGTCACTTCCTGTTGAAATCGGGTCACTTCCTGTTGAAATTGGGGTACTTCCTATTGATAGGTCACTTCCTGTTGAAATCGGGCCAATTCCTGTTGATTCTAAGTCACTTCCAGGTCACTTCCTATTGAAACAGGTCACTTCCGGGTCACTTCGTGTTGAAAACAAGTCAGTTCCTGTTGATTTCAGGTCACTTCCTATTGAAATCAGGTCACTTTCTGTTGAAATTGTGTCACTTCCTGTTGAAATTGTGTCACTTCCTGTTGATTTAAAGCCACTTCTGAGTCACTTCCTGTTCATTTTATGCCATTTCCGGGTCACTTCCTATTGAAATCAGGTCACTTCCTGTTGAAATCGTGTTGCTTCCTGTTGATTTGATGCCACTTCTGGGTCACTTTCTGTTGATTTTAGGCCATTTCCGGGTCATTTCCTGTTGAAATCAGGTCACTTCCTGTTGATTTTTGGCCATTTCTGGGTAACTTCCTGTTCAAATCAACAGGTCACTTCCTATTGAAATCAGGTCACTTCCGGGTCACTTCCTGTTGAAAACAAGTCAGTTCCTGTTGATTTCAGGTCACTTCCTATTGAAAGCAGGTCACTCTCTGTTGAAATTGTGTCACTTCCTGTTGATTTCAGGTCATTTCCTATTGAAATCAGGTCACTTCCTGTTGAAATCGTGTTGCTTCCTGTTGATTTGATGCCACTTCTGGGTCACTTTCTGTTGATTTTAGGCCTTTTCCGGGTCACCCTGTTGAAATCAGGTCACTTCCTGTTGATTTTTGGCCATTTCTGGGTCACTTCCTGTTCAAATCAACAGGTCACTTCCTATTGAAATCAGGTCACTTCCGGGTCACTTCCTGTTGAAAACAAGTCAGTTCCTGTTGATTTCAGGTCACTTCCGGGTCATTCCTGATGAAAACAAGCCACTTCATGTTGAAATCGGGTTATTTCCTGTTGAAATCAGGTCACTTCCTATTCAAGCCGGGGCATTTCCTGGCGAGAATCCCTGGTGTACCAAATCAATTGGCCAAGATGGCCGCCACCCCTAGTGAGACTCTTGGACGTAACTTAATCAATTGGCCAAGATGGCTGCCGCTGAGGGCAGGCGTAGGGTACAAAATAGGAAATTGTGATTAAGGCGTGAATTTTGGAACTAAAAAAGGAGAATTGGTGGACTACATTGAAGTTGGAATGTGGTGAATTGGATGAAGAATGTGGAAGTAAATGTGAAATGTAGAATGTAGGGAGAGGTAGGGTACAAAATGGGGAATTGTCGTAAGGCCTTAATTTTGGAAGTGAAAAAGAAGAGCTCATGGCGTGAATTGGTGGAATATATTGAAGTTGGAACAAAGTGAATCGGATGAAAAATGTGGAAGTAAATGTGAAATGTAGAATCTCTCATTATGAATACATTGGAAAAAAACGTGTAGGAAATCGGGAATTGCGAGTAAGGCGTGAATTTTGGAACAGGAAAAGAGCTCGTGGTATGATTTGGTGGAATATATTGACGTTGGAATGAAGTAAATTGGATGAAAAATGTGGAAGGAAATTTTGAATCTTCCATGAAGAATGCATGAGGAAAAATTGGGTACAAAATCGGGAATTGTGGGTAAGGCGTGAATATTTGGAATATGTTTAAATTGAAAGATGAGAATGGGATGAATCATGTGGAAGTAGGGGTCTTCCAGCCTAACTATGGTTACAAATAGGTGTTTTAATTTTCTATGTAAAAGTTGAAATGTATGCGGATGGACAATATCAACTCAACTCAATTTAGTCGACTTCAATCAATAGAGAGATTAAAATAGTTTTAGATTTGACCTTATATTGGCTGTCAGATTTTTAACAAGGCCAATACTTTTTTTTCCTTTTTCTTTTTGTTTTGTTTTTTGGATGGGCCAATCCGAGTGTGCGGTGGCCCCAAGTCGAGGTGCACTGTAGAAACAATAATGCACATCATCTCACGCTTGAAATTTGACTTGACCAACCCAAATGTGTGTTTGTCTTCTTGTGTCCTGCAGACGTCGCTGAGAAATATCTTCGTCCTGACCAAGAGGACATGAAGCCTCCGAATGTTAAAGAGGAGGAAGAACATCCTTACATCGAAGAGGAAGAAAAGCCCGTTCGTGTCAAAGAGGAGGAGGTTGAGGATGACGTCACCAAGTCATCAATGACCTTCGCCCCTTTAAAGAGTGAAGATGAAGTCATGGGTGAGAGTGAGGAGGGCACAGGGGCGGAGCCTCCAAACAGGATCTTCAATCGTCAAAACATGATTCCAGAAAGTGATGCAGACCACTGGGGATCATCAAAAGCAAAAAGTGATGACATAAGGTCCCTTTCTTCTCATGATGATGATGATAATGATGATAATGTGCATGGTAATGATGAACACGCTGCTGATGATAGGTCGTGTCACACTGACGACAAATCCTGCGAATGTTCTCACTGTGGGAAAACATTGAGTTCAAAAGGAAGTTTGGAAATTCACTTGAGAATACACACTGAGGAAAAACCTTTTTCTTGTTTAGATTGTGGCAAAAGCTTCTCTTGGAAGTCACATTTAACAACACATACAAGAAGACACACTGGGGAAAAACCTTTTTCTTGTTTAGATTGTGGCAAAAGCTTCTTTCGGAAGTCACATTTAACAACACATACAAGAATCCATAGTGGCGAGAAACCTTTTTCTTGCTCAGACTGTGGCAAAAGCTTCTCTCAGAAGTCAGCTTTAACAACACATACAAGAAGACACAATGGGGAAAAACCTTTTTCTTGTTTAGATTGTGGCAAAAGCTTCTCTGGCAAGTCAGATTTAACAACACATACAAGAAGACACACTGGGGAAAAACCTTTTTCTTGTTTAGATTGTGGCAAAAGCTTCTCTCGGAAGTCACATTTAACAAGGCATAAAATAATCCATAGTGGCGAGAAACCTTTTTCTTGCTCAGACTGTGGTAAAAGCTTCTCTTCGAAGTCACATTTAACATTACATTCAAGAACACACACTGGGGAAAAACCTTTTTCTTGTTTAGATTGTGGCAAAAGCTTCTCTTACAAGTCAGATTTAACAATACATACAAGAAGACACACTGGGGAAAAACCTTTTTCTTGTTTAGATTGTGGCAAAAACTTCTTTTTGAAGTCAGATTTAACAACACATACAAGAAGACACACTGGGGAAAAACCTTTTTCTTGTTTAGATTGTGGCAAAAACTTCTTTCGGAAGTCTGATTTAACAACACATACAAGAACACACACTGGGGAAAAACCTTTTTCTTGTTTAGATTGTGGTAAAAGCTTCTCTTCGAAGTCAGACTTAACGATACATACAAGAAGACACACTGGAAAAAAACTTTTTGCTTGTACCCACTGTGGCAAAAGCTTCTCTCAGAAGTCACATTTAACATTACATACAAGAAGACACACTGGCAAGAAACCTTTTTCTTGCTCAGCCTGTGGCAAAAGCTTCCCTGCCAAGTCTGAATTAAGAAGCCACATAAGAACACACACACGGGACAGAAACCATATTCATGCACAAAATGTGTGGAAAGCTTTGCTTCCACCAATTCTTTAACAGCACATGCAAAAACACACACTGGAGAGAAACCGTATTCCTGCTCAGTTTGTGGAAAAAGCTTCTCTTCCATGTCAAATTTAAGAAAGCACACAAGAAGACATGGTGGGAAGGAACCATTCAGTTGCAGTGTTTGTCCTAAAAGATTCTCTTGTAAAAAAGCTTGCTGAGAGACACGAGTCTGCTGGTGAGAATGGCAGCCATCTTTGAAGCTTCAAAAAATGAAGGGAAGTGAGACTGGTGTGCTGTAAAAGTGTCAGTGCATCTTAAAAGTGTAAATGTAATGCTTTCAAAACTACTCAACCTGTAAATATTAAATGTTTGCTGTTAATGTGTTTAAATGTCAATGTATGTTTTTTTTGTACGTAATTTAGGAAGTTATTTTTGTTTGCTTCTAAATGTTGTTATTGGTTGTTTGTTGATGTTTGTTGGTGTTGTGTATTTGCTTGTGTGAAGCACATTGAGTTGCCTTGTGTATGAAATAGAAATAAAGCCACCTTGCAATTTTCCCCAAATAAGCGTCGAGAATACGTTCAGACACACAAAGCCATCTGCGATTAAAAATTTTTGTTGAACAGTGTTATCACTGAAATGATTGATGCAAAAGTCCTATTTTTTTTTTTTTTTTTTTTTCCCCCTTTTTTTGTTGCTAACTCAACCCGAGATCAAACCACCACAGCGCCATGCGAGCTAACACGCCATCTGCTAGTGCATTTTGCACATTTTATCTTTCTATGTAACAATTTTTACATTAGCATACAATATTCAGATGACATGAGAACAAAATTGTGTCCATACCTGGTTTTGATTCTTTCATTTTGCATGTGGTAATATAATTTCTGTTAATGTGGCACTTTTGCCTCTGCAGGCAAATTGTTCTTGTCGTCAAACAACCTTTCATCACATTTTGAAATCAAAATACAAATCAAATGGAGTAGATGCCACCTGGACCTCCGGGCTTCACACACCAGCTCCGTTTCCGGCCACCGCTGCGACTCACAGGCGGCGTTCCGACAAAAATGATCACATTAAGAGAAGCGACAGTACAATGCAATTGCATTTGTACTTCTGAGTGTGGCGCTGATGAGATGATGCTCCCCCTGGTGGGAAGTGTGTGGCAATACCTTACATCCCTAGCCAATCAGCATTAGTGCCCTCCCTACAAATAAGGAGTCAGTTGGTACCTGCCCTCAACTTACTCCTTGGCTCTGAGGTCCGCCTCCTTGACTTCAATGGCTTGTCATCATCAGTCATCACGAACATTTTACCTTCATTGGAAGGTAAGTGTTGCGTCAAAACTTTGCTGAAGGAAAGTGTGAGAGCCACAGATGACAAAAACTGGCCAAAAGTCATTTGTATTACTTGCAGTACAAATAAATGTTGCATATATTGTAGTGATTAGAACATAATTCACCCACGGAACGTTGGGACGAAGGGGGAGTTTGTTGGGATGAAAGGATGAAAGGATAAAAGAACAAAATGTTGGTAGGTCTGTGAGCCTCGCGCAGAGTGAGTTGTTGTTGCTGTTGATGATGTCAATAAAACGCCAGTCTTTGGCTCTGGGCTTCAACACTCCGCCTCCAACTCCCGTCACTACTCGCTACATTGGTGACCCCGACATCCGCCTCGTTGACGTTTCCGAGGCTGAGAATTTGATCGAATTGAGCGACATGGCGAACTCCGCTGATCTCAAGTTACCGGAGTTTTGGGAGTCGGCCGCGGCGACGTGGTTTGTACAAGCTGAAGCTCAGTTTGCCATCCGGGGAATTACGGACGATTCCACGCGCTACTACCACGTCGAGGCCACGCTCGGGAGCTCCACGGCGGCCAGAGCTACGGCGCTAGCGAACACTACCATCTCCGAGCCACGTGCTCTGGCGGAGGAAGCTGACCGCTTTTTCCTGGCCACCCAGCGTCACAACCACGAGGTCTTGGCCTCTGCACGCGCCTTCCCGGTCCCGGCAGCCGCAACGGCACCTCATAAGGTACGCGCTGCCGTGGATGGCCGATCGGCCCCTGGCTTATGCTATTTTCACGCACGTTTTGGTACCAAGGCGAAGAGGTGCCGCGCCCCTTGCTCCTTTGTTGCGTCGGGAAACGGCGACGCCTCCACTCAGTTGCAGCTGTGAGTGGGGGCGCAGAGTGCCGGCTGCTGTTTATCATGGACACCCTCTCCAGACTCAAGTTCCTCTGTGACTCCGGCGCCCGCAGAAGCGTGTTACCTGCCTCGGCTGAAGATGCTGCCGGGGGCACTCACGGCCCGCACCTGTCAGCGGCCAACGATGCACCGATCCGGACCTACGGCACTAGGACAGAATGTGTCTTTGGTGTGCCCTCCATCCAATGCCTCGGCCACCTCATCAACGAGGACGGCGCCACCCCGCTCCCGGCAAAAGTGGAAGCTGTTGCCGCTTTTCCTCGACCCCGGACGGCCCAGGGTCTTCGGGAGTTCCCCGGGATGGTGACTTTTTACCACAGGTTCATCCGCCTCTTCCGCTTCATCCTGGAGGGCCGTGAGTTCACGGTCTTCGTCGATCACATGCCGCTCGCCTTCTCCATGTCGAAGCTGTCCGAGCCGTGGTCCGTGCGGCAACAGCGACAGTTGCCGTTCATATCTGGATACACCACGGACATCCGACATATCGCTGGCAAGGACGACGTGGTCGCGGATTGTCTGTCCAGGGCAGCCGTCAACACGGTACAGCTGGGCCTCGACTTTTCCCGGATGGCGGCCGACCAGGCTTCCGACCGTGACACCCAGTCGCTTCGGGGCTAAGACACCGAGTTGCAAGTTAAACCGGCTCATGTTGACCTGGCCGGACAATTGGACGTGCCCCGCGCCCCCCGCCGCGGCCGCCCCCCTGGGCTGCGCCTTGTGGACCGTGTGGGGTCCCTTCTAGTTGTTCCTGCATCCCCGCCAGTTGGTGCGAGGGACTGTTCTGGTGTTTCTGCTGTGTCCCTCCCGCCCTCGCTCCCTGGGTCCTGTACCCGCAGGGGTCGGGCAGTTTTGCCGCCCCGTCATCCGGAGTTTGATTGTGGGTGAATTCTGGGGGGGCTTGTCTAGTGATTAGAACATAATTCACCCACGGAACGTTGGGACGAAGGGGGAGTTTGTTGGGATGAAAGGATGAAAGGATGAAAGGATAAAAGAACAAAATGTTGGTAGGTCTGTGAGCCTCGCGCAGAGTGAGTTGTTGTTGCTGTTGATGATGTCAATAAAACGCCAGTCTTTGGCTCTGGGCTTCAACACTCCGCCTCCGACTCCCGTCACTACTCGCCACAATATCAATAATATATCAGATACTGTACCAAACATTTACTACTAACTAAGACAAGTAATTAAACTCATAACATTTGGTGGTTTAAATCTCATCCCAGATAATAAACTTTCAGTTTACCTCAAAATGCTTGTTCAACTTTGATGGCGAATTTTTAAACTGCACATCCACTTCAATAAACTGGTGCCATTTAAAACTTTGCAATTATATCGGGAACAAAACATTGAAAAAGGGAATGAAACTTTCCAACTGCAGCAAAAAATATATAAAAAATGGCGGCATCTGTCGATGCCTTGATGACAATGCTTGCTTTGAAGCCTCCGCACAGTTTCCAGCAGCCAATCATAACGCAGCGGGGGCGTGTCCTGCCTGACTTAACTTCCGCCGCACTTCCGCAGGTCTTCTGTACTGTGTGGGCTGTCGGCTATCCAGCTCAGTGCTCTCAGTCTAGTTAGCTTAGCTTAGTTTAGCTTAGCTTAGCTTAGCTCGCTAGCCGCTAACAAAGAGAAGCACATAACACGTGGTCAGGAAGAGACCAAGTGTGACTTTGTTGGCATTATTGTGCCAAAATGTCGGCGAAAACGACACCAAAGGACGAGGAGGAACATTTTGGAGTCAAAGAAGAGAACGAGCAACATTTTCAACCGCTGGACGATGTTTGCGAGCAGCCTCGAATTGTGCTACACGCAGCAGGTTTGTACACTTATTACTCAGGTCCAGGATACTATTTTATTAAAACGGTGTTTCCCCACATACATTTTTTTTTTTTTTTTTTTTACAATATTACCACATTAATCTTTTTGTCATGATTACTGCATTATTACATTCAACTGCTGTTGCAACCACTGTTCATTTTGACAAGAAATTTCAATTTAGTTTGTCCTTTGACCAAAATTTATCAAAGTTTTAGTCGTAATTTAGTCCTCTGATTGTATTTTAGTATTAATCCAATTTTAGTATTGACATTTTAGTCACCATACATTTCAACGTTTATGCAGAAAATTATAACACGCCTATTTGGAACTGTAGTTTAACACGCAAGACACATTTCACACAATGGTGTCTTTATTGTTTCAATGAAACGTGTTTAACTGACAATAATATGACTTAGTTTTCACCTGAATAAAAAAAAAAAAGTGCACAATTAAATTGCTTGAGATTAATCTTACAGCTGCGCAATGAATGTGACCATGTTTGAACATTGAACAAAGTGCAGTGAACACTGAACAGTTTCTGAGTGGTTCTTTTCTCCAATTCGCGTTTCATTCATTCTGATTGGATTGTGTGAATTTTCGTCACTGCGTTGTTTTTATTTTCGTTTTAGCCATTGACAAAATTGTCAGTCAATTTTAGTTGTAGTAATCGTCTCAATGAGTGGCTTCTATTTTAGTTTCCGTTTAATTTTTGTCTGGAAAAAAAAAAAGTGTCACAAAAATCATGACAATTTTTTGTTGACGAAATTATCACTGGTTGCCACTGTAGCATTCATGAACTCAACTTTATTTATAAAGCGTCTTGAAAACAGGCATTGCTGTATACAAAGTGCTGTACATTAAATATAAATCGGTTGTGCAGTCAAGAATAAGGTAACAAAACAAGAACAAAGCAAACATTTTGAAGTGTGTATAAAGTTTTTGTGGTTTTTTTTTTCCAAGTAAATACATTTTACATCAGTAAATTAATAATAGGCAAGTGAATAAATAAATAAATAAATAAATACATAGATAAATAAGTAGAATAAACATCAAAACACCAAAAACAATGTTCAGTTTCATGGTGCGCCAAAAGCCAAAGAATACAGATGTGTTTTAAGACGTGTTTTAAAAGAGGATAAAGAGGGGGACTGCCTAATATTTTGTGGAAGGTCGTTCCAAATGGAGGGACCGGCGGCAACAGCAAAGGCTCGATCTCCTCTAAGCCTCCGCTTTGCCCTCAGTACCTCCAATTGAGTTCCGGTCTGCTGACCTGAGGCACCGAGCATGTGCGTAGGGCTGCAAGAGCTCAGTGAGATAAGGTGGCGCAAGACCATTTAGAGATTTAAAAACAAAATTCAAGAATCTTAAAGTGGACTCTAAATTTTACGGGCAGACAATGAAGAGAGGCCAGGATTGGGGTTATGTGCTCCCTCTTACGGGCACCAGTAACGAGCAGCAGTATTTTTGGATTGAGGACAATCAAAGACAATCAATTCCATTTCGTCAATCAGTGTTGAGTTTATTTGGGGATATGTGTGAACTGCGCAGGAGATGACACATGAAAATAGAATGAAACGGGTACGTTTAATGAAGTAGAATTATTTAATTAACAGTTATAAGCGGTTATGAAACACAGTCCGTGTTCCCCTCCGCGAACCTGGCTGACATCCCGCTCGTGAATGCGTCTGATTATCCTTCTTTTACACAAATAAAAACCGTTAGTATTCCTCATCGGAGGACGTTGCCGAAAAATTATGATTTGACGAGGGGTTCGTGACCTGGTTAAAATAGTCCGTGTGCCGCGTCATCCTGTGCTGCCAGCATGTGAGAAGTGCTAATTTCGTCAACGAATAATTTTCAGCATGAAATGTTTCTTTCAGATCAAAATTAAACAAAAACTAAAATAGAAGCAATTCATTGACATGATAACTAAAATTGACTGACACTTTCATCAATGACTAAAAGGAAAATGAAAACAATACAGTGACGAAAATTCACACAATCCAATCAGAAGGAATGAAACGCGGGTTGGAGAAAAGAACCACTCAGAAACTGTTCAGTGTTCACTGCACTTTATTTAATTTAATTATTTTTTTTTAATTGTATTTATTATTGTGCAACTGTAAGATTAATCTCCAGCAATTCTGTACTTTTTTTTTTATTTAGGTGAAAACTTAAGAGAAACATCTCCTGGATGCAACTGGGACGCATCATCAGTGATGTAGCCTGGGTTCATTGAGTGTTTCGGGTCTCGCAACATCAGACACTCTTGCCCAGGTGACCCAGCCGAGGTTGATCAAGCCTCAGCTTGCGTCCCAGTAGCAGTCCACGGATCTGCCCTTTTGAGCCATAGCCACCTGGTGGCT
This sequence comes from Festucalex cinctus, assembly GCF_051991245.1. Classification (NCBI taxonomy): domain Eukaryota; kingdom Metazoa; phylum Chordata; class Actinopteri; order Syngnathiformes; family Syngnathidae; genus Festucalex; species Festucalex cinctus. The sequence goes on from NC_135411.1 coordinate 70,258, forward strand.
TTCTCTGCGGCTTCACTAACTGACTTAATGGCCTTCTTCCTGGCCGCCCCTGATACACCCAAACGTCCTAGGACTTTGCAGAAGGATCGACCAGCAAAGCCTCTGCAGCCAACTTCGTCTCATAGAAAATATTCCAGCCCCTACCCCTGAATTCCTCCACCAGTTCCTGGTACTTTGCACGTTTCCTCTCATTGGCTTCCTCCATGCGCTCTTCCCAGGATACCGTGAGTTCCAGCATGATCAGGTGTCTTGAAGCCTCAGAGGTAATGATCATGTCTGGCCGGAGAGATGTTGCTGCGATGTGCTGGGGGAACTTTAGCTGTTTTCCCAGGTTTGACTTGCAACTGCCAATCCGAGGCAGTGTGGAGTAGTCCTCTTGCTGTCTGTGGACATGCCTGGGGTCTCTCTCCTGCCTTGATGAAAGGGACTGCCCTGCTCGGAGCTTTGTGATGTGTGTTCGTGCTGATTGCCAGGGCTTTGCTCTCAGCAACTGCTTTCAGAACCTGGTCATGGCGCCAGCGATAGCGACCTTCAGCCAGGGACTTTGGGCAGCTGCTGAGGAGATGTTCCAAAGAGCCTCCTCCAGAGCAAAGGGGACAGGTGGGTGTCTCACTCTTCCCCCACACATGAAGGTTCGTTGGGCTCGGGAGGGCGTCGTAAACTGCCTGCACAAGGAACCGGACGCGGTGGAAGTCTGCCTGCATGATGTTCGACCAGGTCACTTTGCGCTGTAACACGCTCTCCCACCTTGTCCATGCCCCCTGCTGCCGGAGTCCAACTGCCATGCTCACTCGCTCTTCCTCCACACCTGCTCGGACCTCTTCCTGGAGTAGCTGATGTCTCTCCTTTCCCTGGGCCTGGCTCACTTGGGTCTTTGGGAAGTAGCCCAGGCCTGCTCTCCCCGTTGCCAAAACCCCTACCAGCGCTTTCTGCCTTAGGCGTGACTCTGCCACCTCCACTGCTTTCTCAGCTCTCCACTTCCTTCCGGTTCTCACTTCGATCCCTGCTGATGACACCTTGTTGTCCCTGGAATCCCTATACTGTCGAGCCTCTCTTGTACGTGCCCCCTTGAACTCTTCAGTGAGCCCACCGAGGGGTAGCTGGAGGGTGTTGCTTGTCCCGTACAGGGCAGCGCTGATGAGGCTGCGGGGAAGTCCCAGCCACTTTCGAAGAAAGCCACTGATCTTCCTTTCGAGAGACTCCACAGTTGTTAACGGGACTGCATAAACAAGGAGAGGCCACAAGACTCTGGGCAGGATGGAGTGCTGGTAGATCCAGGCTTGAAATCTTCCAGGCAGGCCAGACTTGTCCACCTTGGTGAGCCACGCTCCCAGTTGTTCACCAGACTCCTGTATGGTAGCAGATTATCTCAAAGTTGCATCAAAGAGCTTCCCCAGGCTCTTAACTGGCTGTTCCGAGATTGTCGGGATCTCGGTTCCCGAGATCGAAAACCGGAACTTGTCCATCACCTTCCCCCTCTTCAGAACCATGGACCTTGACTTGGAGGGCTTGAAGCTCATCCTCGCCCATGTGATGTGTCTCTCCAAACCCTGCAGGATCCACCTGCACCCTGGGACAGATGTTGTGGTGATGGTAAGGTCATCCATGTAGGCTCTTATGGGAGGCTGGCGAACACCTGCTCTGGATAGGGGCCCTCTACAGTTATAAGTTATATTATTGTCAGTTCAATATGTTTCATTGAGACAATAAAGACACTGTTGTATTAAATACGTCTTATACGTGCCGCCCCTACTTTGTACACAGATGTTTGGTAAAGCGATTTTCCCCCTGTGCTATTTTGATCGACAAATTGGCTGCACTAATGTAGCAAGGGGGAAATATTGAACCTCACCATTCCCCATTTCATCTCGTCACTGGACACGTGGTGAAGGAGCGCACACCCTCGAGATGAATGGATTCTTAAAAAAAAAAAATATATATATATATATATATATATATATATATATATATATATATATATATATATATATATATATATATATATATATTCAATTGTGACAGTACTCTGAACTCACACTTGAAATTTGACTTGACCAAACCAAATGTGTGTTTTGTCTTCTTGTGTCCTGCAGACGTCGCTGAGAAATATCTTCGTCCTGACCAAGAGGACATGAAGCCTCCGAATGTTAAAAAGGAGGAAGAACATCCTCACATCGAAGAGGAGGAAAAGCCCGTTCGTGTCAAAGAGGAGGAGGTTGAGGATGACGTCACCAAGTCACCAATGACCTTCGTCCCTTTAAAGAGTGAAGATGAAGACGAGGATGGGGAGGCGGAGCTTCCAAGCAGCAGCTCAACTCGTCAACACATGACGACAGAAGGTGATGCAGACCCCTGGCGACCACCACAAGCACAAAGTCATCATGACATCAGGGCTAGAGATAGACCGATATGTTTTTTCAGGACCGATACCGATGGAGATTATTAGTCGTCAAGGAGGCCATTAACCGACATTTGAAGTCGATATTCATTTACAGTAAAGGGGGGGGGGGTATTGGTGTCAATTTTTTTCTAAAATACAAAAGCCAATCTTGATTCTGTTGTATCGTCTAAAAAAGTGACATGGAAACTTAAGCAAGTAAACACCATATTGCTCAAGTTTTTGTCAGTAAATATTTTTCCCCAAAATTTAAAAACGCCTGCAATATTAAACGTTGACATTTCTGGTCACAAAAACAAATGGTTCAGAAGATTCCCAGGGTCAGTAGCATCTCTTATAAAGTGAACTGAAAATTTCAATAAATAGCTCCCACAAAGGTTTCCCTCAGAAGTCAACGTTTGCAATAAACAAAAGAACACAAACTGGTGAAAAACCTTAGATCATCCTTTGATCCATAGTCAAAGTGCTCCATGTGCAGTGTTGTCGCCAAACTTTTTTTTTTTTTTTTTTTTTTTTGGGATTGGCCAATCCGAGTGTGTGGTGGGCCCAAGTCGAGGTGCCACTGTAGAAACGATAATACACATCAACTCACGCTTGACCAACCTAAATTTGGGTTTGTCTCTTTGTGTCCTGCAGACATTGGTGAAAAATATCTTCGTCCTGACGAACAGGAACTGAAGTCTCATGTGAAAGAGGAGGAGGAAGAGCATCCTTATTTTAAAGAGGAAAAAAATCCCCTTTGCGTCAAAAAAGAGAAGGTTGAGGATGACGTCACCAAGTCACCAATGACCTTCGCCCCTTTAAAGAGTGAAGATGAAGTCAAGGGTGAGAGTGAAGAGGGCAGAAGGGCGGAGCCTCCAAACAGCATCTCAACTCCTCAAAACATGACTCCAGAAAGTGATGCATACCATTGGGGATCATCACGAGCAAAAAGTGATGACACAAGGTCCGTTTCTTCTCATGATGATGATGATGATGATTTTGATTATGACGATGACGACGACGACGACGATGATGATGATGATGATTATGATTATGATCTGGATGGTAATGGTGAACACCCTGATGGTGAGAGGTCATGTCACACTGACAACAAATCCTGGGAATGTTCTCACTGTGGGAAAACAATGAGTTCAAAAGGAGGTTTGAACATTCACTTGAGAAGACACACTGGAGAAAACACTTTTGTTTGTACACACTGTGGCAAAAGGTTTTCTCAGCGGTCAGATTTAAAAACACACACAAGAAGGCACACTGGGGAAAAACCCTTTGCTTGCACATACTGTGGAAAAAGGTTTTCTCAGCAGTCAATTTTAACAAGACATACAAGAACGCACACTGGGGAAAAACCTTTTGCTTGTACAAACTGTGCCAAAAGGTTCGCGCGGAAGTCACATTTAACAGCACATGCAAGAACACACACTGGGGAAAAACCCTTTTCTTGCTCAGTTTGTGGTCAATGCTTCTCTCACAACTCAGATTTAATAACACATACAAGAAGACACACTGGCGAGAAACCTTTTTCTTGCTCATGCTGTGGAAAAAGTTTCCTTCACAAAGGATATTTAAAAAGACACATAAGAAGCCACACAGGAGAGAAACCGTATTCCTGCTCAGATTGTGGAAGAAGTTTCTCTTACATGTCAAATTTAAGAAAACACACAAGAACACATGAGCTGCTTTGACACCAGCAAGACCAGGAACTTTGAGTTTTGGGGAAAGGGAGTTCTTGGTTGTAAAAGTTCAGCTGGGAAGTTAGAATTGTGTTTCCACGACGTCTTTGAGTTCTCGGTAATTAATTCAAATGAGTTTGATTGAGCCCAGCTGATGTAAAAACAACGCCCCCAAATTTGACCAATCAGCCGTGGACATTGCAGCCCGCCCCCTCAAAGTTCCTGCCTGGCTCAGCAAGACCCTGCTGCCGAGATAGCACTTGGATGCCACCTGGGGAATTTAATTAGGGAAATGAGGGAAATGAGGGAGGGGAGGGAAATGAAATAGAGGTGGTTCATACATATAAGTATCTTGGTATTTTGCTTGACGACACTTTGACTTTTAAACCCCATGTTGAGAACCTCGTGAAGAAACTCAAACTAAAATTGGGTTTCTTATTTCGGAATAAATGTTGTTTTTCTTTTAAGGTCAAAAAGCGTCTTGTCACCAACCTTTTTATCTGTTTTAGATTATGGGGATGTGTTGTATATGAATGCTTCAGCTCAGTGTCTGAGTAAGATTGACTCTGTATATCATGCTGCTTTGAGGTTTGTTACAAATTGTAGAGCCTTGACCCATCACTGTCAACTGTACTCTCGAGTGGGATGGCCTCCTTTGTCCACCAGGAGGTTGACTCACTGGTACTTTTTTATTTACAAGGCTATTCTTGGACTGCTGCCCTCTTATATTTGTAATTTAATCACATTGAAAAGTGTTGATTCTTATGGTCTGCGTTCCAATGATCTTTTGTTGCTCTCTGTTCCATTTGCCCGCACTGAGCTGGGGAAAAAGGCTTTTGTCTTCTCTGCCCCTTCTGCATGGAACATGTTGCAAAAGGACTGGAAACTAACGGAACTTGTTTCATTGAACGATTTTAGATCCAGATTAAGAGCACTTGAGACGGCCTCATTGATTTGTAACTGTTTTATATAATTTTTATGTGATTGTAAGTGAAACTTTTATTTGTAACTGTAATATAAACTGTTTTGCTGCCTCTTGGCCAGGACTCCCTTGAAAAAGAGGTTCTTAATCTCAACGGGACTATCCTGGTTAAATAAAGGTTAAATAAAAAAAAAAAAAAAAAATTAACCTGGTAATTGTTGTTGGTGGAAAAACACCTAAACTGAATTTTACCAAGGTCAACTGAAAAGTTATCCAAAAGTTCCGACGGTGGAAAAACCCGTATAGTGAGAACTGAGAAGGAACCATTCAGTTGCAGTGTTTGTGTTAAAAGATTCTCTCGTAAAAAGCTTGCAGAGAGACACGAGTGTGCCGGTGACAATAGCAGCCATCTTTGAAGCTTAAAAAAATGAAGGGAAGTGAGTCTGGTGTGCTGTAAAAGTGTCAGTGATTTTGAATTAAAAACAAGAGTGTAGGAAATATTTAATCCCTCCCTGATTTTGAGACTTTTCATACTAAGTGTCATGTTTTGGTTTTGTGGGGGGTGGGATTTTGTTTCTTTTGGTGTTTTTGGTTGTTTGTCATGTGTTCCTTGTCTCTTCCCTTGTCCCGTTATGTCAAACCACGTCCACCTGAGTGTGTCTTCCCTTCCCAGTGTATCCACCAATCAGCTTCCCTTGCCACTTGTGTCTTGCCCAGCTGTGTCTAGTCATTGTCAATTAGCCTGTGTGTATTTAGTCCCCTGTTTTCCGTTCGGTTCTTGGGGGAGTCATTGTGCCTGTTCATGTTCATGTCCCTCTTTTCCATGCCTTGTGTTTGTTTTTGATCTTGTTGATTTTTTTCCATAGTCCCTTGTTTACATTTTTTGTTAATTAAATCCCCTTTTTTACTTGCATCCCTGCCTTGCCCTGTTTTTGTTGCTCCCTGCATTTGGGTCCTACCTCCAACACCCCCACACCTTGACACTAAGTATGTGTGTATGTTTGTGTATATTTACACGCACCCACCTCTGGAGATGGGGAGCGCCGGGCATAGCTCGAAGAGGCTCCATTGTTGAGGCGGCCAATCGGAGCTGCGGCCGTAAGGTGGTTGGTGCCTGTCGCGGCGAGAATCCTCAAACCACCAGTGGTCAGGATGCTGTCAAGCTGAAGAAGGAGTCCTATCGGGCCTTTTTGGCCTGTGGTACTGCGGAGGCAGCTGTCAGTTACCGGCTGGCCAAGCGGAACGCGCCTTCGGCGGTCGCTGAGGCAAAATCTCGGACATGGGAGGAGTTCGTTTGAGGTCATGGAAAATGACTTCCGGACGGCTTCGAGGAAATTCTGGTCCACCATCCGGCGTCTCAGGAGAGGAAAGCAGTTCACTATTAACACTGTGTATAATGGAGATGGTGTGCTGCTGACTTCGACTAGGGACGTCGTGAGTCGGTGGGAAGAATACTTAGAAGATCTCAATTGCACCAACACGTCTTCCTTTGAGGAAGCAGTCTGGCGAATCTGAGGTGGGCTCTCCTATCTCCGGGGTCAAAGTGACTGAGGTGGTTGGAAATCTCCTCGGTGGCAGGGCCCCGGGGTTGGATGAGATCCGCCCGGAATTCCTAAAGACTCTGAATGTTGTGGGGCTGTGGTGGTTGACCCACCTCTCACGCTCCTTGGTAAATAATTTGCAAAGCTATTGCTCAAGATTTATTTATTTTTTGCATTTTTATATATTTTAGTTTTGGTTTTAAGGTATTTGCAAAGACAAAGGGCAAGGTTAAAATGTTAATTTACAATGATTGTCGCAAACGGAGCCGGGCGAATTTGTCGGCTGCGTGACGTCACTCTCGCGGGTTTTGACAGCCCGTACGTATTTTTATTAGTATTAGTATTAGTAGAAGTAGTAGTAGTATTCACTAACTCACTCACAGACGCTTACATGTGTAAATGAGTGAGTGGGAAAAAAAATCCATGCGTGCTTTCAAATTGCTGCGGGAGTGACGTCACGCAGCCGACAATTTCGCTCTGCCCTGTTTGCGACACGTCAGATTACCTCAAAATGGCGAATCTGAGGTGGGCTCTCCTATCTCAACTTTGATGGCGAATTTTTAAACTGCACATTCACCACAAAAAAATGGAACTTTTTTTTTTTTTTTTTTTTTTTTTTTCATCAATCAAATTTAAACTTTACAATTGTATAATAATACCGAAAAAGGGAATGAGACTTTCGATTCCAACCGCAGCAAAAATGGCGACATCTGCCGATGACTTGATGACAATGCTTGCTCGGAAGCCCCCGGACAATTTCCAGCAGCCAATCGTAACGCAGCGGGGGCGTGTCCTGCCTGACTTCCGCCGCACGTCTACTTTTCCTTCACGTGCTCACTGCCGTGGCCGGCGGCCACATCGCGTTTCATCAGACGTCCTCTGCGAATTCATTCTTTCTTATTTGGTGTTGGACTGAACACACAGGACTCCCATCACCATTTTGAAGGTCTGCGACACCGTTTATTAAATGTCGGCGTGTGTTTAAACTCGTCTCGGTGCGCGTTGATGCTTCTCGGCCGAGTTAGCTTAGCTTAGCTTAGCTTAGCTTAGCTTAGCTTAGCTTGCTAGCCGCTAACAAAGAGAAGCACACAACACGTGGTCAGGAAGAGACCAAGTGTGAGTTTGTTGGCATTATTGTGCCAAAATGTCGGCGAGAACGACACCAAAGTACGAGGAGGAACTCTTTGGAGTAAAAGAAGAGGACGAGCAACATTTTCACCTGCTGGACGATGTTTGCGAGCAGCCTCGAATTGTGCTACACGCAGCAGGTTTGTACACTTTTTTTTATGACTCTCCCTTGCTACTGTATAGCGTTAAAAAAAATTCACTGCAGTCCGCATTACTGTGCACAGTAATTCAATTCAACTGTTATTTTAAAGAGTGAAATAAATTGATTTGATTGGTTGATTCCGGACAGGGGCCGATTATACAGTCATGACAGTCATACCAATGTATCTGACAAGACGTGTGCGATTTTAAGAACACTTAGGTGCACAATAAGACTGTATTAAAACGGTGGTACAATACTACAAATTAATTTTTTTTGTCGGTATACATATCCCTGTTTCCCATATATATATATATATATATATATATATATATATATATATATATATTACTAAACAGTCACAGTTTTGTCATGATTACTGCATTATTACATTCCACTGCTGTTGCAACCAGTGTTAATTTTGACAAGAAATTTTAATTTAGTTTAGACTAAGTATTAAAACGGTGGTACAATACTACAAATTAATTTTTTTTGTCGGTATACATATCCCTGTTTCCCACATACATTTTTTTTTTTTTTTTTTTACAAAAAAGTCACAGTTTTGTCATGATTACTGCATTATTACATTCCACTGCTGTTGCAACCAGTGTTAATTTTGACAAGAAATTTTAATTTAGTTTTAGTTATAGTCTTTTGACTAAAATTAACAAGTTTGAGTCATAATTTAGTCTTCTGATTGTATTTGTTTTGATCCAATGTTAGTCGACTAAATTCACAGTTTAGTCTATTTTCCTTCAGCATACGTTTAAACTTTTATACAGAATATTATAGCACACCTATTTGTGACTTTAGTTTAACACGCAAGACACATTTCATACAATGGTGTCTTTATTGTTTCAATGAATCATGTTCAACTGACAATAGGTCGCTTGCACATCGTAATGCATCATGGGAATTTTTTCTTCGGGCGCCATATTGGGAGTCCGCCGGTTCACAAGGTACACTCGCGAGTTACACGGTAGAGCTTATCAACCTGTCATTTTCGCAGTATTTTCACGATTTTCCGGAAGATCAAAAACAACGATACAGGCAGAAGGTGTCTCTGTGTGGCGGGATTGATCCTAATTACGTCCTGACCAAGGGTGATTTTTTTTTTTTTGACGGAGAAAGCTTGCTGGCCAAATGTGACATCTCTGGACATCTTTCACTACCTCGTGTTGACAACATGCTCCATAACACGCCAACAAATCCCTGGAGGCTTACAATTATTTTGTAAGCGGGTGGATACAGAGTGTAAACTTTAACATCGCATCAGAAGAAACGGTTGCACGTAAGTAAACCACATGGTGTTGGTAATTCTGCACACAAAAATGTTGATTTGTTCTCAGGCTTCCTGTTATTGTGTTTACATGCACAGCTGGGTTTACCTGATGTAGTTTTTCTAATAATTTTATAACAGGCAAATATGGCAGAGCGTATAAGAATAAAAAGTAACTATGCACAGCCTCCCCGTGGCTTAAATTTAATGCTACCCTTTCACTAGTTACATGTTACTTAACTTATTCTAAATGGTTAAGGTTAACCACTCTCAGAGGACGTATTTTTAGTTTCAGTTTCCAGCACAATAAAACGTGTTCATGGTAACTACTGAGCATACTGACAGCTTTTCTTATGATCTCACGGTTAAGGAGGCTGTCACAACACCCAATTTCTGTCTGGTGCCGGATGGCAACAATTCCCATCACTTGTCACGACAACACCAATATTATTACCAGGTATGTATGGTGTCACTTTTTGTAGTTTCTTATTTAATTCTATGTTTCATATTTTCATTACAATGTTTGTAATATTTTCAGATTCAGGCACAGATGAGTTTAACTGGACGGGACTTCTGCGGCTTTGTGGTGTGGACAAAGTGTGATTGAGCGAGTCCACCCAGATCGCTCGTTTTGGCCAGCTGGAAAAGCCAGTGTTTTTTTTTCCAAAATCCCCTCCTTACCTGAACTGCTCGGGAGAGCATTTACTAGATCAGCAGTGGACTTCCAGTGTTCCTGCTCAGCCGCTGTCACCTACCACTTGCTCATGTACTTCAAAGATGCGGAATAAAGTAGTTTTTTGTGCTGCAGCAGATTGAAAAATCAAATGATATCACTTGAAGTGTGCCAATCTAGACTACCAAAAGGACAGTGGTTTTGTGACAAGTGTGAAACAAGGATTATTGGGAAAACTGTAACACAGTACTGGTACTTGTCTTACATTAAACACATTTAAAAGAGAGCAACTTTTTCCTCTGTACATAGTATAATGAAAGTCATTGCGTACCCCATCAACATTACATCATACCGTCATCTCAGGATGGTAGGCACCTGTGCTAAAATAAACTACATTAATCAACAGTTCAATTTTATCCCTGAAATTACTACATCGAATCATTATTCACTTCATTTTTTGTGCTTTTAGAAATAATAGAGATTTATGCCATTACTTTAAGAGGGACCATATTGCACATTGAGTCAAATCCTGTCATTTGTATTATGTATAGCTTTGTAAACAAACCCAACAATAGAATTTGTATAATCGCTGCCTTTATTAGCTCCAAACAAACAGTCGCATGTTGTCCTCCTCCAATGCTTTGATGCTCGCCTTCGTTTCCATCATGTCATTGGCAATCAAGTCGGTGTGGCATGAGATCCCTAAAGAAATAATAAAACACACACACAAACAAACACATACATTCACTCATCATACAATATATCATGTAATGAATTCTGAGTGGCATACCAGAGTCAATGATGTCAGCAGTACTTGAGGGTACAGGTTACTGGAGCCATCTGGCTGCATAACTGCAACAAACTCTCTGCCACTTCGAGTCGTCTTTTCTTTGCTTGTCTCTCCTGTGCACGTTCATATCTTGGCACCGACTGGGCTGAGACATAGATGTAACTTGGGACCCAACTTTAATGTTGGAGCCCAGTCGGGATGATTGGACAGAAAAACGGGCGCAGGGCGACCTGTTAAAATAAACAAATATATAAACAAATAAAATATGGAAAGACTGGTTATTTTGCCGCAGTAGGGTGGCCGTGAATAAGTTCTTTAGCATGATGTGTAGGCTACCGGGGGTCTGTTTACTTGCATCACCCCCTTCTGTCTCTTTTTTCCAAGTTTACATTTTGCCACCAAAAAATACATGTTATCGGCATTAAGAGCCCAAGACTAATCAATCCAATTTCAGCAGTAAACACTTTGCACTGGCACTACTTGGGTGAAAATGTTCGATGTTAGCTTTCGGCTAACGTCCGCTAGCCAGCTTGTACTACCGAACTTGCTTGCTCATGAATCCAAAACATAAGCAACTTGCCCATATATGCGCGGTCGAAACGTTATTAATCCTCATGCATTAAATTAAATAAAGGTAAACAAGCTTACCGCTCACAAAGTGATCGCTGCACACACGAGCCCAAAGTAACGACTTCCCTCCGGAGTCCGCACTCCTCTGTCTCCAGGCCCTGGTTCCTAATTATTTTCGGAATTCGGAAGAAAGGCCGACCATTTTCCCCCTTGGCTTTGTTCGAACAGCCAACGATGCAGCAACAATGTACCATTTTAAACGCAGACAACAAACGTGATAGATACGTGTTAGACCGAATCGCTACGTAAATGGAGGCCACCCAGCATGGCGACTACGAGAAATCCGAGGCGGAAGTGACGACACGTGCAAGCGACCTATAATGTAACTTTTCACCTGAATAAGAAAAAGTGCATAATTTAAATTGCTTGAGATTAATCTTACAGCTGCACAATTTATGTTTATGTACAGCACTTTGTATACAGCAATGACTGTTCTTAGAGCGCTTTATAAATAAAGTTGAGTTGAGTTAACGTGCAGTGAACACAACATTTTTTGAGTGGTTCTTTTCTCATTCATTCCGATTGGATTGTGTGAATTTTCACGACTGTGTTGTTTTCATTTTCATTTTAGTCATTGACGAAATTGTCAGTCAATTTTAATCATAGTTATTGTCTGAATGAATGGCTTCTATTTTAGTTTTCATTTAATTTTCGTCGGGAAAAACAATTAGTCACGAAAATTATCATGTAAATATTTCGGCGACAAAAATATCACTGGTTGCAACTGTAACATTCACGAAGACGGGAGTCAATGACAATCGATTCCGTTTTGCAAATAAGGGCCGAGTTCATATGGGCATATATGTGAACTGCGCACAAGACGACACGTGAAAATGGAATGAAGCGGTTGCGCTTAATTAAGGTCAATTAATGAGTGAATTAATTAATGGAGGAAAAATTGAGGACTGGAGTAAGGCTCACTTTCTGTTGAAATCAGGTCACTTCCTGTTGAAATTGGACTACTTCCTATTGATAGGTCACCTCCTGTTGAAATCGGGCCACTTCCTGTTGAAATTGGACTACTTCCTATTGGTAGGTCACTTCCTGTTGAAATTGGGCCACTTCCTGTTGAAATTGGACTACTTCCTATTGATAGGTCACTTCCTGTTGAAATTGGGCTACTTCCTATTGATAGGTCACTTCCTGTTGAAATCGGGCCACTTCCTGTTGATTCTAAGTCGCTTCCAGGTCACTTCCTATTGAAATCAGGTCACTTCCGGGTCACTTCCTGTTGAAAACATGTCAGTTCCTGTTGATTTCAGGTCACTTCCTATTGAAATCAGGTCACTTTCTGTTGAAATGGTGTCACTTCCTGTTGAAATTGTGTCACTTCCTGTTGATTTAAAGCCACTTCTGAGTCACTTCCTGTTCATTTTATGCCATTTCCTGCTCACTTCCTATTGAAATCAGGTCACTTCCTGTTGAAATCGTGTTGCTTCCTGTTGATTTGATGCCACTTCTGGGTCACTTTCTGTTGATTTTAGGCTATTTCCGGGTCACTTCCTGTTGAAATCAGGTCACTTCCTGTTGATTTTTGGCCATTTCTGGGTCACTTCCTGTTCAAATCAACAGGTCACTTCCTATTGAAATCAGGTCACTTCCGGGTCACTTCCTGTTGAAAACAAGTCAGTTCCTGTTGATTTCAGGTCACTTCCTATTTAAAGCAGGTCACTTTCTGTTGAAATTGTGTCACTTCCTGTTGATTTCAGGTCATTTCCTATTGAAATCAGGTCACTTTCTGTTGAAATTGTGTCACTTACTGTTGATTTGAAGCCACTTCTGGGTCACTTCCTGTTCATTTTATGCCATTTCCGGGTCACTTCCTATTGAAATCAGGTCACTTCCTGTTGAAATCGTGTTGCTTCCTGTTGATTTGATGCCACTTCTGGGTCACTTTCTGTTGATTTTAGGCCATTTCCGGGTCATTTCCTGTTGAAATCAGGTCACTTCCTGTTGATTTTTGGCCATTTCTGGGTAACTTCCTGTTCAAATCAACAGGTCACTTCCTATTGAAATCAGGTCACTTCCAGGTCATTCCTGTTGAAAACAAGTCATTTCCTGTTGAAGTCAGGTCACTTCCTATTCAAGCCGGGGCATTTCCTGGCGAGAATCCCTGGTGTACCAAATCAATTGGCCAAGATGGCTGCCGCTGAGGGCAGGCGTAGGGTACAAAATAGTGAATTGTGGGTAAGGCGTGAATATTTGGAATATGTTTAAATTGGAAAGATGAGAATGGGATGAATCATGTGGAAGTAGGGGTCTTCCAGCCTAACTATGGTTACAAATAGGTGTTTTAATTTTCTATGTAAAAGTTTAAATGTATGCGGATGGACAATATCAACTCAACTCAATTTAGTCGGCTTCAATCAATAGAGAGATTAAAATGGTTTTAGATTTGACCTTATATCGGCTGTCAGATTTTTAACAAGGCCAATACTTTTTTTCCTTTTTCTTTTTGTTTTTTTGGGATGGGCCAATCCGAGTGTGCGGTGGCCCCAAGTCGAGGTGCACTGTAGAAACAATAATGCACATCATCTCACGCTTGAAATTTGACTTGACCAACCCAAATGTGTGTTTGTCTTCTTGTGTCCTGCAGACGTCGCTGAGAAATATCTTCGTCCTGACCAAGAGGACATGAAGCCTCCGAATGTTAAAGAGGAGGAAGAACATCCTTACATCGAAGAGGAAGAAAAGCCCGTTCGTGTCAAAGAGGAGGAGGTTGAGGATGACGTCACCAAGTCACCAATGACCTTCGCCCCTTTAAAGAGTGAAGATGAAGTCAAGGGTGAGAGTGAGGAGGGCAGAGGGGCGGAGCCTCCAAACAGGATCTTAAATCCTCAAAACATGATTCCAGAAAGTGATGCAGACCACTGGGGATCATCAAAAGCAAAAAGTGATGACATAAGGTCCCTTTCTTCTTATGATGATGATCTGGATGGTAATGATGAACATGCTGCTGATGATAGGTCGTGTCACACTGACGACAAATCCTGCGAATGTTCTCACTGTGGGAAAACATTGAGTTCAAAAGGAAGTTTGAAAATTCACTTGAGAAGACACACTGGGGAAAAACCTTTTTCTTGTTTAGATTGTGGCAAAAGCTTCTCTTGGAAGTCACATTTAACAACACATAAAAGAATCCATAGTGGCGAGAAACCTTTTTCTTGCTCAGACTGTGGCAAAAGCTTCTCTTGGAAGTCACATTTAACAACACATAAAAGAATCCATAGTGGCGAGAAACCTTTTTCTTGCTCAGACTGTGGCAAAAGCTTCTCTCAGAAGTCAGCTTTAACAACACATACAAGAAGACACACTGGGGAAAAACCTTTTTCTTGTTTAGATTGTGGCAAAAGCTTCTCTCGGAAGTCAGCTTTAACAAGGCATAAAAGAAGACACACTGGGGAAAAACCTTTTTCTTGTTTAGATTGTGGCAAAAGCTTCTCTTGGAAGTCAGCTTTAACAACCCATACAAGAAGACACACTGGGGAAAAACCTTTTTCTTGTTTAGATTGTGGCAAAAGCTTCTCTTGGAAGTCAGATTTCACAATACATACAAGAAGACACGCTGGCGAGGAACCTTTTTCTTGCTCAGATTGTGGCAAAAACTTCTTTCGGAAGTCAGATTTAACAACACATACAAGAACACACACTGGGGAAAAACCTTTTTCTTGTTTAGATTGTGGCAAAAGCTTCTTTTGGAAGTCAGATTTAACAACACATACAAGAAGACACACTGGGGAAAAACCTTTTTCTTGTTTAGATTGTGGCAAAAGCTTCTCTCAGAAGTCAGCTTTAACAACACATACAAGAATCCATAGTGGCGAGAAACCTTTTTCTTGCTCAGACTGTGGTAAAAGCTTCTCTTCGAAGTCAGACTTCACGATACATACAAGAAGACACACTGGAAAAAAACTTTTTGCTTGTACCCACTGTGGCAAAAGCTTCTCTCAGAAGTCACATTTAACATTACATTCAAGAACACACACTGGGGAAAAACCTTTTTCTTGCTCAGCCTGTGGCAAAAGCTTCCCTGCCAAGTCTGAATTAAGAAGCCACATAAGAACACACACACGGGACAGAAACCATATTCATGCACAAAATGTGTGGAAAGCTTTGCTTCCACCAATTCTTTAACAGCACATGCAAAAACACACACTGGAGAGAAACCGTATTCCTGCTCAGATTGTGGAAAAAGCTTCTCTTCCATGTCAAATTTAAGAAAGCACACAAGAACACATGGTGGGAAGGAACCATTCAGTTGCAGTGTTTGTGCTAAAAGATTCTCTTCTAAAAAGCTTGCTGAGAGACACGAGTCTGCTGGTGAGAATGGCAGCCATCTTTGAAGCTTCAAAAAATGAAGGGAAGTGAGACTGGTGTGCTTTAAAAGTGTCAGTGCATCTTAAAAGTGTAAATGTAATGCTTTCAAAACTACTCAACCTGTAAATATTAAATGTTTGCTGTTAATGTGTTTAAATGTCAATGTATGTTTTTTTTGTACGTAATTTAGGAAGTTATTTTTGTTTGCTTCTAAATGTTGTTAATGGTCGTTTGTTGATGTTTGTAGGTGTTGTGTATTTGCTTGTGTGAAGCACATTGAGTTGGCTTGTGTATGAAATAGAAATAAAGCCACCTTGCAATTTTCCACAAATAAGCGTCGACAATACGTTCAGACACACAAAGCCATCTGCGATTAAAAAATTTTGTTGAACAGTGTTGTCACTGAAAAGTATTGACGCAAATGTCCTACTCTTTGTTGCTAACTCAACCACCACAGCTCCGTGCTAGCTAACACGCCATCTGCTAGTGCATTTTGCACATTTTATCTTTCTATGTAACAATTTTGACATGATTAGCATACAATATTCAGATGACATCAGAACAAAATTGTGTCCATACCTGGTTTTGATTCTTTCATTTTGCATGTAGTAATATAATTTCTGTTCATGTGGCACTTTTGCCTCTGCAGGCAGATTGTTCTTGTCGTCAAACAACCTTTCATCACATTTTGAAATCAAAATACAAATCAAATGGAGTAGATGCCACCTGGACTTCCGGGCTTCACACACCAGCTCCGTTTCCGGCCACTGCTGCGACTCACAGGCGGCGTTCCGACAAAAATGATCACATTAAGAGAAGCGACAGTACAATGCAATTGCACTTGTACTTCTGAGTGTGGCGCTGATGAGATGATGCTCCCCCTGGTGGGAAGTGTGTGGCAATACCTTACATCCCTAGCCAATCAGCATTAGTGCCCTCCCTACAAATAAGGAGTCAGTTGGTACCTGCCCTCAACTTACTCCTTGGCTCTGAGGTCCGCCTCCTTGACTTCAATGGCTTGTCATCATCAGTCATCACGAACATTTTACCTTCATTGGAAGGTAAGTGTTGCGTCAAAACTTTGCTGAAGGAAAGTGTGAGAACCGCAGATGACAAAAACTGGCCAAAAGTCATTTGTATTACTTGCAGTACAAATAAATGTTGCATATATATATATATATATATATATATACATATACATATATATATATATATATATATATATATATATATATATATATATATATATATATATATATATCAATAACATATCAGATACTGTATCACCTTCCCATGGGCTCACCACCGGTGGGAGGGGCCACAGGGGTCGGGTGCAGTGGAGGCTGGGTGGCAGCCATGGGAGGAGACCTTGGCGGACCGACCCCCAGCTGCAGAAGCTGGCTCTTGGGACATGGAATGTCACCTCTGGCAGGGAAGGAGCCTGAGCTGGTGTGTGAGGCAGAGAAGTTCCGACGAGACATAGTCGGACTGTCCTCCACACATGGCTTGGGCTCTGGTACCAGTCCTATCAAGAGGGGATGGACTCTCTCCCACTCTTGGAGTTGCCCACAGTGAGAGGCACAGAGCAGTTGTGGGCGTTCTTATTGCCCCCCGGCTCAGCGCCAGTACATTGGGGTACACCCCGGTAGATGAGAGGGTAGCCTGCCTCCGCCTTCAGGTGGGGTGACGGGTCCTGACTGTTGTTTGTGCATATGCACCAAACAGCAGTTCAGAGTACCCACCCTTTTTGGAGTCCCAAGAGGGTGTGCTGGAGAGTGCTTCCCCGGGGACTTCAACGCTCACCAGGGCAATGACAGTGAGACAGGGCGCGACGTCATTTTGAGGAACAGCCCTCCCGGTCAGAACCCGAGTGGTGTTTTGCTTTTGGACTTCTGTGCTCATCACGGATTGTCCAAAATGAACACCATGTTCAAACATAGGGGTGTCCATATGTGTACTTGGCACCAGGACACGCTCGGCTAGGAGTTCCATGATCGACTTTGTAGTCGTGTCATTGGATTTGTGGCCGCATGGTAGTGTGTTGGCTCCGATGGTGGGGGAAGATGCCGGTCCGACCTGGCGGACCCAAACGTATTGTGAGGGTTTCCTGGGAACGTCTGGCGGAATCCCCTGTCAGAAAGAGTTTCAACGCCTCCCTCTGGCAGAACTTGTCCCGGGGGAGGAGAGGGTTCCGAGGGGGCTATGTTCCGCGCCTCCATTGTTAAGGCAGCCGATCGGAGCTGCGGCCATAAGGTAGTCGGTGCCTGTCACGGCGACAATCCGCGAACCACCAGCAGTAAGGCATGCCCAAGCTGAAAAAGGAGTCCTATCGGGCCTTTTTGGCCTGTGGTACTGCGGAGGCAGCAGACAGTTACCGGCTGGCCAAGCGGAACGCGCCTTCGGCGGTCGCTGAGGCAAAAACTCGGACATGGGAGGAGTTCGTTTGAGGCCATGGAAAATGACTTCCGGATGGCTTTGAGGAAATTCTGGTCCACCATCCGGCGTCTCATGAGAGGAAAGCAGTTCACCATTAACACTGTGTATAATGGAGATGGTGTGCTGCTGACTTCGACTCGGGACGTCGTGAGTCGGTGGGGGGAATACTTCGAAGATCTCAATTGCACCAAGACGTCTTCCTTTGAAGGAAGCAGTCTGGCGACTCTGAGGTGGGCTTTCCTATCTCCGGGGCCAAAGTCACTGAGGTGGTTGGAAATCTCCTCGGTGGCAGTGTCACGCCGCCACCGGCGTGACGGCCCATGCTTTTATCTTTGTGTTCATGTTTCCTGTATTACTTTGAAAATCCTAACTCTCCTATCACCCCAGGTCACTTACCATTTCTGCCGCTCCATAATCACCGGTCCCCGCCCATGATTATGAACACCTGCCACCAATCAAGACACACAATAAAAGCCACCTGCATTCTCCCCTCCGTTGCCGAAGTGTCACAGTCAGTGCATGGAAGCGTCCCACAGTCCTTGAGTCCTTGTTCCCGTTGCCTTGTTGTTTTGCCTTATTTTCGTGCCTTGTCCTCCCCAGCGGAGCGCCCTTAGTTACCCCTTGTGCCTTGAGCCTTTTTTCCTCCCTAGTGGAGCGCCTTTTGTTGTCCCCTGTACCTTTTGCCTGTTTTTTCCTCCCCAGTGGAGCGTTTTTAGTTCTCCACTTTTTGATTCCCCTTTCTCCTCTCAGGTAGAGAGGAGACAGCTGTTGGCCGGAAATAAACCTGTTGCCTTTGTGGCCTACCTTTATCCTGCGTCTGAGTCCTACCTTTCCTCGTCGTGTCAGTACACTTCGGCCAGCATGGACCCAGCAGGAAAGGTCGAGGCTACGATGCAGAGCTTTGAGGTCCGGCTTGCCAACCATGAAAAAGGTTCAGCAAGCCGTGATTTCGCAGCTGGAGGAGCTGTCGAGCCAGGTCCACGAATTGGTGAGCCAAACGCGGCGTCGAGCTCCAGCCCCCACCGGACAGCTCCCCCTCCCCGAACTCTCTGTCCCGACCACGTCATTCACCTGGGTAGGATTGAGACTGGCCTCCCCAGAACGATACTCCAGTGAACCTGGACAATGTCAGACTTTTCTCACGGAGTGTGACATCCATTTTGAACACTCACCACAGGCATTTTCCACAGCTAGGTCCCGGGTAGCCTTCATGGTGTCCCACCTGACTGGACGGGCCAAAACCTGGGCAACCGCGGAATGGGCCAGGGGCTCCTCGGTCTGCCAAAATGTACAGGATTTTCAAGCCGCCTTGCGCCAGGTCTTTGATCCCGACAACAATGACCGAGGGAAGGCACGAGCATTGAGCCGGCTCCAACAAGGCAAAGAACCCGTCAGCGATTACGCAATCCGCTTTCGCACCTTGGCCACAAACAGTGGCTGGAACTCCACAGCATTACAGGACCACTCTCTGAAAGGACTCTCACCCGCCATACAAGAACTCCTGATTCCCGTGGACCTTCCAACCGACTTGGATGCTCTGATCTCCCTAGCGATTCGTGCTGATCATCGCCGACGAGAGTTGACCAAGTCCAGCGGGCACCATAGAAGGGTAGAACCAACCCCCTTTTCACCGCCAATGGAAACAGAAATGCCACAGCTCATCTTGCCTCCCCGACCAGCGCCAAGGGAAGTGCGTAACGTCGAGGAGGAACCCATGCAGCTTGGTCGGGCCCAGTTAACCACCGAGGAGCGACAGTGTCGCCGCCAAGAAGGCCGCTGCTTCTACTGTGGTGAACTTGGTCATCTGGTGGGAACTTGCACCGCGAAAAAAGGTTCAGCGGTGAGTTTCCTGTCACCCCGACCTGCTAAGACACAAAGAATCACGCAAGCCCAGATACGCCACCATGCTATGACCATTGACATGCCAGCCCTCATCGACTCCGGTTCCGACGAGAGCCTCCTGGACTGGGGCCTCGTTAAGCAAGTACGAGCCACCACCGAACCCCTTCCCCGGACCATCCAGGCCAGAGCCCTGAATGGCAAGGAGCTCTTCAGCATCACCAAGATCACCGAACCCCTGGAAGTACGAATTGGACAACACATCGAAAATCTCCGTTTCCACGTAATCCATGCTTCGTCTCCCACTTTGGTTCTGGGACACCCTTGGCTACGTCAACACAACCCCCGAATCGACTGGAACTCCGGGAACGTACTGGAATGGGGAAAAGACTGTATGGAACACGTCTTGGACCAATCAGCGACCAGTGCATCCTCAGCCGCAGTCAACCTGGTGACTCTTGAGCCTCTCGCCCCTGAACCTTGCGTGCTGCAGCCTCTTACCCCTGAGCCTCGCCTGCTGCAGCCTCTCGCCCCCGAGCCTCGCCGGGCGCAGCCTCAAGCCCCCGAGCCTCGCCGGGCGCCGCCTCAAGCCCCCGAGCCTCGCCGGGCGCAGCTCGAAGACCCTAAGCCACGCCAAGTCTCTGCATCACGTCACGCCAAGTCTCTGCATCACGTCATGCCAAGTCACTGCATCACGCCGTCCACGCCAAAGCCGTCCTCGCCAAAGCCGTCCTCGCCAAAGCCGTCCTCGCCAAAGCCGTCTTCGCCAAAGCTGTCCACGCCAAAGCCGTCCACGCCACGCCAGGTCGGCCAAGCCTGCCACGCCTCGCCAAGCCTGCCACAACTCGCCAAGTCTGCTAAGCCTACCACGCCAAGTCTGCCACGCCTCGCCAAGTCTGCCAAGCCTGCCACGCCAAGTCTGCCACGCCTCGCCAAGTCTGCCAAGCCTGCCATGCCAAGTCTGCCACGTTTGCCACGCCTCGCCAAGTCTGCCAAGTCTACCAAGTCAAACCGGTCCACGAGATTCCCGTGGTACCTTCCGAACCTGATCTTTCGTTAAAATAAAGTCTGTTATCTGGAACATCCTGAACGGCCCCGACGGGACTCTCGTCTGGCGTCGGGGACGCCCTCCTGAACTGCCTCTTGTCTGGGACGGATGGGTGGGCCGTGTTCCCGCCTCCGTGCCCCCTTCCGCCCGCCCTTGTTTTTTGGACTTTTTATGTTGAAGGGCCGTCAAGAGCCGGCCATTGAGGGGGGGGTACTGTCACGCCGCCACCGGCGTGACGGCCCATGCTTTTATCTTTGTGTTCATGTTTCCTGTTTTACCCTGAAAATCTAACTCTCCTCTCACCCCAGGTCACTTGCCCTTCCTGCCGCTCACTAATTACCGGTCCCCGCCCATGATTATCACCACCTGCCACCAATCACCTACAGCAATAAAAGCCACCTGCATTCTCCCCTCCGTTGCCGAAGTGTCACAGTCAGTGCATGGAAGCGTCCCACAGTCCTCGAGTCCTTGTTCCCGGTGCCTTATTGTCTTGCCTTGTTTTTGTGCCTTATCCTCCACAGCGGAGCGCCTTTAGTTACCCCTTGTGCCTTGAGCCTTGTTTCCTCCCTAGCGGAGCGCTTTTTGTTGTCCCCTGTACCTTTTGCCTGTTTTTTCCTCCCCAGTGGAGCGTTTTTAGTTCTCCACTTTTTGATTCCCCTTTCTCCTCTCAAGTTGAGAGGAGACAGCTGTTGGCCGGAAATAAACCTATTGCCTTTGTGGCCTACCTTTATCCTGCGTCTGAGTCCTACCTCTCCTCGTCGTGTCAGTTTTAGTTTTGTTTTAAGATATTCACAAAGGCAAAGGGCAAAGTTAAAATGTTAATTTACAATGATTCGCCCAGCTCCGCAAACGGAGATGAGTGAATTTGTCGGCTGCGTGACGTCACTCATGCGGATTTTGACAGCACGCACGTATTATTACTTTTCACTCACTCACTCACTCACTCACTCACTCACTCACTCACTCACTCACAAAAGCTTACATGTGTGAATGAGTGCGTAAAAAAAACAAAAACGTGCGTGCTTTCAAATTTCCGCGGGAGTGACGTCACGCAGCCGACAATTTCGACCGGGCCCCTTTTGCGACACGCAACACCCCCCCCCCCCCCCCTCCCCCCCCCTCCCTGCGATTGGCTGCAGGGGTGTAAACACTGTCTTTCCACAGAACACATCCATCCATCCATTTTCTTGAGCGCTTATTCCTCACAAGGGTTGCGGCTGGCGCCTATCTCAGCTGGCTCTGGGCAGTAGGCGGGGTACACCCTGAACTGGTTGCCAGCCAATCGCAGCAAACCAAACACAAAATTGCAAAATACAGGCTGGGGTGGTGGGGGTTTATAGGACAAAATCAACCCCAGAAATTAAGAGAAGCCCAGATCTGTAAATTGAGAAGTAATTTGTTTGTTTCAATCCTGCATTTAAAAAGTGCATTTTCCTGCGTGAAACCGGCAGACTGGGCCTTTAAACTCATAACATTTGGTGGTTAAATCTCATCCCTCATAATAAACATTCAGTTGACCTCAAAATGCTTGTTCAACTTAGATGGCGAATTTTTAAACTGCACATTCACCACAATAAACTGGAGCTCTTTTCAATAAGTCCAATTTAAACTTTACAATTGTATCGGGATCAAAACACTGAAAAAGGGAATGAGAGTTTCGATTCCAACTGCAGCAAAAATAGCGACATCTGCCGATGACTTGATGACAATGCTTGCTCGGAAGCCCCCGGACAATTTCCAGCAGCCAATCGTAACGCAGCGGGGGCGTGTCCTGCCTGACTTCCGCCGCACGTCTACGTTCGTTTCTTCACGTGCTCACTGCGGTGGCCGGCGGCCACATCGCGTTTCATCAGACGTCCTCTGCTAATTCATTCTTTCTGATTTGGTGTTGGACTGAACACACAGGACTCCCATCACCATTTTGAAGGTCTGCGACACCATTTATTAAATGTCGGCGTGTGCTTAAACTCGTCTCGGTGCGCGTTGATGCTTCTCGGCCGAGTTAGCTTAGCTTAGTTTAGCTTAGCTCGCTAGCCGCTAACAAAGAGAAGCACACAACACGTGGTCAGGAAGAGACCCAAGTGTGACTTTGTTGGCATTATTGTGCCAAAATGTCGGCGAGAACGACACCAAAGGACGAGGAGGAACTCTTTGGAGTCAAAGAAGAGAACGAGCAACATTTTCAACCGCTGGACGACGTTTGCCAGCAGCCTCGAATTGTGATACACAAAACAGGTTTGTACACTTCTTATGACTCTCCCTTGCTTAGCACTACTAAATAGCGTTAAAAAAATTCACTGCAGTCCTCATTGCTGTACACAGTAATTAAATTCAACTGTTATTTTAAAGAGTGAAATAAATTGATTTGATTGGTTGATTCCGGACAGGGGCCGATTATACAGTCATGAGACAGTCATACCAATGTATCTGACAAGACGTGTGCGATTTTAAGAACACTTAGGTGCACAATAAGACTGTATTAAAACGGTGGTACAATACTACAAATTAATTTTTTTTGTCGGTATACATATCCCTGTTTCCCACATACATTTTTTTTTTTTTTTTTACAAAACAGTCACAGTTTTGTCATGATTACTGCATTATTACATTCAACTGCTGTTGCAACCAGTGTTAATTTTGACAATAAATTTTAATTTAGTTTTAGTTATAGTCTTTTGACTAAAATTAACAAGTTTGAGTCATAATTTAGTCTTCTGATTGTATTTTAGTTTTGATCCAATTTTAGTCGACTAAATTCACAGTTTAGTCTATTTTCCTTCAGCATACGTTTAAACTTTTATACAGAAAATTATAGCACACCTATTTGTGACTTTAGTTTAACACGTGAGACACATTTCATACAATGGTGTCGTTATTGTTTCAATGAATCATGTTCAACTGACAATAATGTAACTTTTCACCTGAATAAGAAAAAGTGCATAATTAAATTGCTTGAGATTAATCTTACAGCTGCACAATTTATGTTTATGTACAGCACTTTGCATACGCCAATGACTGTTCTTAGAGCGCTTTATAAATAAAGTTGAGTTGAGTTAAAGTGCAGTGAACACAACATTTTCTGAGTGGTTCTTTTCTCATTCATTCTGATTGAATTGTGTGAATTTTCACGACCGTGTTGTTTTCATTTTCATTTTAGTCATGGACGAAATTGTCAGTCAATTTTAATAATAGTTATTGTCTGAATGAATGGCTTCTATTTTAGTTTTCATTTAATTTTCGTCAGGAAAAACAATTAGTCACGAAAATTATGATGTAAATTCTTCGGCGACAAAAATATCACTGGTTGCAACTGCAGCATTCACGAAGACGGCAGTCAATGACAATCGATTCCGGTTTGCAAATAAGGGCCGAGTTCATATGGGCATATATGCGAACTGCGCACAAGACGACACGTGAAAATGGAATGAAGCGGTTGCGCTTAATTAAGGTAAATTAATGAGTTAAATTCAACGGTTATAAGCGGTTGCGAAACACAGTCGACTCCGTGTTCCCCTCCGGGAACCTGGTTGACGTCCCGCTCGTGAATGCGTCTGATTATCCGTCTTTTGCACGAATACAAAGAGTTAGTATTCCTCGTTGGAGATAGTTGCCGAACCATTATGATTTGACGAGTGGTTCTTGACCTGGTTAAAATAGTCCGTGTGCCACGTCATCCTGTGCTTCCAGCATGTGAGCAGTAATAATTTCGTCGACAAAATTTTTTGTTACGAACATTTTTTTTTCGGGCGAAAATTCAAAACTAAAGTAGAAGCCACTCATTGAGACTAGTGTTGTTGCGATACCCTTTTTTTTTGGTCCCCGATTCCAATACCCAGTTTTTTCGTATCGATGCTGGTACTGTACCGATACCAGTGTTTTTTTTTTTCCAGCATGAAAATTGAAAAAACTGCCCTACCATTGGTTCAGAACATTCAAGGGCCAATAGGCTATCTTGGCTCGGCATGCAGTGAACATGTCACACATCAGTGAATGTCGTGCACACGCAAGAAACAAAATGTTGGACCAAATGTCCAATATTAGTGTCAGAAATAATGGTATCGGCATGTTACTTGTTAGTACTCTGGGCCTCTCCCGAGACCAGTATCGGTATCGGAACAACACTAATAGACTATAATTAAATTGCTTGACAATTTTCTCAATGACTAAAACGAATTTCGAAAACAATACAGTGACGAAAATTCACACAATCCAACCAGAAGGAAGGAAACGTGTGTTGGAGAAAAGGACCACTCAGACACTGTTCAGTGCCACTGCACTTTGTTTAATGTAATTTCATGAATTTATTTCATATTATTTATTTCATTGTGCAGCTATAAGATTAATCTCAAGCAATTATGCACTTTTTATTTAAATGAAAACTAAGTGATATTAGAAAATGCAATTTCTGGAGAAATTGTGGGTGAATGCAGTAAGGGTGAATAAAAACCTGTGGAATGATTAGGAATAATATTGAATGACCTGGAATGCTATACAATGACCTGGAATGACCTGAACATGCTAAATTTGGAATGGTTTGAATTTATACAGAAATATAGAAGCAGTTGAAGGAAGAAAAATAGCACACAAAAATTAACTAGCAAGAAACAAATTAACAAGACAATGAAGTAAGGAGCGTAGAATCGAGTAGCAATGGTGTAAGGAGTGACAAATTGAATCAGCAATGGAGGAGAGATTGAGGACTGGAGTAAGCAATGGAGTCACTTTCTGTTGAAATTGGACTACTTCCTATTGATGGGTCACCTCCTGTTGAAATCGGGCCACTTCCTGTTGAAATTGGACTACTTCCTATTGGTAGGTGACTTCCTGTTGAAATCGGGTCACTTCCTGTTGAAATTGGGCTACTTCCTATTGATAGGTCACTTCCTGTTGAAATCGGGCCAATTCCTGTTGATTCTAAGTCACTTCCAGGTCACTTCCTATTGAAACAGGTCACTTCCGGGTCACTTCGTCAGTTCCTGTTGATTTCAGGTCACTTCCTATTGAAATCAGGTCACTTTCTGTTGAAATTGTGTCACTTCCTGTTGAAATTGTGTCACTTCCTGTTGATTTAAAGCCACTTCTGAGTCATTTCCTGTTCATTTTATGCCATTTCCGGGTCACTTCCTATTGAAATCAGGTCACTTCCTGTTGAAATCGTGTTGCTTCCTGTTGATTTGATGCCACTTCTGGGTCACTTTCTGTTGATTTTAGGCCATTTCCGGGTCATTTCCTGTTGAAATCAGGTCACTTCCTGTTGATTTTTGGCCATTTCTGGGTAACTTCCTGTTCAAATCAACAGGTCACTTCCTATTGAAATCAGGTCACTTCCGGGTCACTTCCTGTTGAAAACAAGTCAGTTCCTGTTGATTTCAGGTCACTTCCTATTGAAAGCAGGTCACTCTCTGTTGAAATTGTTTCACTTCCTGTTGATTTCAGGTCATTTCCTATTGAAATCAGGTCACTTCCTGTTGAAATCGTGTTGCTTCCTGTTGATTTGATGCCACTTCTGGGTCACTTTCTGTTGATTTTAGGCCATTTCCGGGTCACCCTGTTGAAATCAGGTCACTTCCTGTTGATTTTTGGCCATTTCTGGGTCACTTCCTGTTCAAATCAACAGGTCACTTCCTATTGAAATCAGGTCACTTCCGGGTCACTTCCTGTTGAAAACAAGTCAGTTCCTGTTGATTTCAGGTCACTTCCGGGTCATTCCTGTTGAAAACAAGCCACTTCATGTTGAAATCGGGTTATTTCCTGTTGAAATCAGGTCACTTCCTATTCAAGCCGGGGCATTTCCTGGCGAGAATCCCTGGTGTACCAAATCAATTGGCCAAGATGGCCGCCACCCCTAGTGAGACTCTTGGACGTAACTTAATCAATTGGCCAAGATGGCTGCCGCTGAGGGCAGGCGTAGGGTACAAAATAGGAAATTGTGATTAAGGCGTGAATTTTGGAACTAAAAAAGGAGAATTGGTGGACTACATTGAAGTTGGAATGTGGTGAATTGGATGAAGAATGTGGAAGTAAATGTGAAATGTAGAATGGAGGGAGAGGTAGGGTACAAAATGGGGAATTGTGGTAAGGCGTTAATTTTGGAAGTGAAAAAGAAGAGCTCATGGTGTGAATTGGTGGAATGTATTGAAGTTGGAACAAAGTGAATCGGATGAAAATTGTGGAAGTAAATGTGAAATGTAGAATCTCCCATTATGAATACATTGGAAAAAACGTGTACGAAATCTGGAATTGCGAGTAAGGCGTGAATTTTGGAACAGGAAAAGAGCTTGTGGTATAATTTGGTGGAATATATTGACGTTGGAATGAAGTAAATTGGATGAAAAATGTGGAAGGAAATTTTTAATCTTCCATGAAGAATGCATGAGGAAAAATTGGGTACAAAATGGGGAATTGTGGGTAAGGCGTGAATATTTGGAATATGTTTAAATTGAAAGATGAGAATGGGATGAATCATGTGGAAGTAGGGGTCTTCCAGCCTAACTATGGTTACAAATAGGTGTTTTAATTTTCTATGTAAAAGTTGAAATGTATGCGGATGGACAATATCAACTCAACTCAATTTAGTCGACTTGAATCAATAGAGAGAGATTAAAATAGTTTTAGATTTGACCTTATATCGGCTGTCAGGTTTTTAACAAGGCCAATATTTTCTTTTTCCTTTTTCTTTTTGTTTTTTTGGATGGGCCAATCCGAGTGTGCGGTGGCCCCAAGTCGAGGTGCACTGTAGAAACAATAATGCACATCATCTCACGCTTGAAATTTGACTTGACCAACCCAAATGTGTGTTTGTCTTCTTGTGTCCTGCAGACGTCGCTGAGAAATATCTTCGTCCTGACCAAGAGGACATGAAGCCTCCGAATGTTAAAGAGGAGGAAGAACATCCTTACATCGAAGAGGAAGAAAAGCCCGTTCGTGTCAAAGAGGAGGAGGTTGAGGATGACGTCACCAAGTCACCAATGACCTTCGCCCCTTTAAAGAGTGAAGATGAAGTCAAGGGTGAGAGTGAGGAGGGCAGAGGGGCGGAGCCTCCAAACAGGATCTTAAATCCTCAAAACATGATTCCAGAAAGTGATGCAGACCACTGGGGACCATCAAAAATAAAAAGTGATGACATAAGGTCCCTTTCTTCTCATGATGATGATGATAATGATGATAATCTGGATGGTAATGATGAACATGCTGCTGATGATAGGTCGTGTCACACTGACGACAAATCCTGCGAATGTTCTCACTGTGGGAAAACATTGAGTTCAAAAAGAAGTTTGAAAATTCACTTGAGAAGACACACTGGGGAAAAAACTTTTTCTTGTTTAGATTGTGGCAAAAGCTTCTCTTGGAAGTCACATTTAACAAAACATACAAGAAGACACACTGGGGAAAAACCTTTTTCTTGTTTAGATTGTGGCAAAAGCTTCTCTTGGAAGTCAGATTTAACAAAACATACAAGAAGACACACTGGGGAAAAACCTTTTTCTTGTTTAGATTGTGGCAAAAGCTTCTCTGACAAGTCAGATTTAACAAAACATACAAGAAGACACACTGGGGAAAAACCTTTTTCTTGTTTAGATTGTGGCAAAAGCTTCTCTGACAAGTCAGATTTAACAACACATACAAGAATCCATCGTGGCGAGAAACCTTTTTCTTGCTCAGACTGTGGCAAAAGCTTCTCTTGGAAGTCAGCTTTAACAACACATACAAGAAGACACACTGGGGAAAAACCTTTTTCTTGTTTAGATTGTGGCAAAAACTTCTTTTGGAAGTCAGATTTAACAGCACATACAAGAAGACACACTGGGGAAAAACCTTTTTCTTGTTTAGATTGTGGCAAAAACTTCTTTCGGAAGTCACATTTAACATTACATTCAAGAACACACACTGGGGAAAAACCTTTTTCTTGTTTAGATTGTGGCAAAAGCTTCTCTCAGAAGTCAGCTTTAACAACACATACAAGAATCCATAGTGGCGAGAAACCTTTTTCTTGCTCAGACTGTGGTAAAAGCTTCTCTTCGAAGTCAGCCTTAATGATACATACAAGAAGACACACTGGAAAAAACCTTTTTGCTTGTACCCACTGTGGCAAAAGCTTCTCTCAGAAGTCACATTTAACATTACATTCAAGAACACACACTGGGGAAAAACCTTTTTCTTGCTCAGCCTGTGGCAAAAGCTTCCCTGCCAAGCCTGAATTAAGAAGCCACATAAGAACACACACACGGGACAGAAACCATATTCATGCACAAAATGTGTGGAAAGCTTTGCTTCCACCAATTCTTTAACAGCACATGCAAAAACACACACTGGAGAGAAACCGTATTCCTGCTCAGATTGTGGAAAAAGTTTCTCTTCCACGTCAAATTTAAGAAAGCACACAAGAACACATGGTGGGAAGGAACCATTCAGTTGCAGTGTTTGTCCTAAAAGATTCTCTTGTAAAAAGCTTGCTGAGAGACACGAGTGTGCTGGTGAGAATGGCAGCCATCTTTGAAGCTTCAAAAAATGAAGGGAAGTGAGACTGGTGTGCTGTAAAAGTGTCAGTGCGTCTTAAAAGTGTAAATGTAATGCTTTCAAAACTACTCAACCTGTAAATATTAAATGTTTGCTGTTAATGTGTTTAAATGTCAATGTATGTTTTTTTTGTACGTAATTTAGGAAGTTATTTTTGTTTGCTTCTGAATGTTGTTAATGGTTGTTTGTTGATGTTTGTAGGTGTGTATTTGCTTGTGTGAAGCACATTGATTTGCCTTGTGTATGAAATAGAAATAAAGCCACCTTGCAATTTTCCCCAAATAAGCGTCGAGAATACGTTCAGACACACAAAGCCATCTGCGATTAAAAATTTTTGTTGAACAGTGTTATCACTGAAATGATTGACGCAAAAGTCCTACTCTTTTTTTTTTTTTTTTTTCTTTTCCTTTTTTTGTTGCTAACTCAACCCGAGATCAAACCACCACAGCTCCATGCGAGCTAACACGCCATATGCTCGTGCATTTTGCACATTTTATCTTTCTATGTAACAATTTTCGCCTTCCCAGTCCCGGCGACCGCAACGGCACCTCATAAGGTACGCGCTGCCGTGGATGGCCGATCAGCCCCTGGCTTATGCTATTTTCACGCACGTTTTGGAACCAAGGCGAAGAGGTGCCGCGCCCCTTGCTCCTTTGTTGCGTCGGAAAACGGCAACGCCTCCACTCAGTTGCAGCTGTGAGTGGGGGCGCACAGTGCCGACTGCTGTTTATCATGGACACCCTCTCCAGACTCAAATTCCTTTGTGACTCCGGCGCCCGCAGAAGCGTGTTGCCTGCCTCGGCTGAAGATGCTGCCGGGGGCACTCACGGCCCGCACCTGTCAGCGGCCAACGATGCACCGATCCGGACCTACGGCACTAAGACAGTGGATGTATGTTTTGGGGAGCGCCGGTTCACTTGGGACTTTGTCACTGCTGACATTTCTTTTCCCCTTCTTGGCGCGGACTTTTTGTGTGCCCACAGTCTACTGGTGGATGTTAAAAATGGCCGCCTGTTGGACGCTGTGACGTTTTCCACTGTTGCTTGTGGGTGTGATGTGGAGACGTTTGAGGGCCTTGCCAGCCCGCTCTCAGATGACGGCGTGTTCACGCGGCTTCTTTGAGAATTCCCCAGCCTGACCACGCCTACATTTGCAGCCACTACTACCAAGCATGGGGTCGAGCACCACATCGAGACCGTGAGCCCGCCGGTTCATGCTAAGGCCCGACGCCTCAACCCTGATAGATTGGCCACAGCTAAGTCCGAATTCGCCAACATGGAACGCCTTGGCATAATTCGTCGTTCGGACAGCCCGTGGGCCTCGCCTCTCCACATGGTTCCGAAGTCGGACGGCGGCTGGCGACCGTGAGGAGACTATCGCCGCCTCAATGATGCCACGACGCACGATCGCTATCCCGTCCCGCACATACAGGACTTCTCTGCCCACCTGGCAGGTGCGAAGGTGTTTTCCAAGGTGGACTTGGTACGGGGCTATCACCAAGTTCCGGTACGCCCCGCCGATGTGCCTAAGACTGCTGTGATAACACCTTTCGGACTGTTCGAGTTTCTCAGGATGCCATTCGGCCTTAAAAACGCGGCCCAGTCTTTTCAGCGTCTCATGGACTCTGTTCTCCGGGACATGCCGTTCCTCTTCGTCTACTTGGATGACATCCTGGTGGCCAGCTCCTCCATCGGAGAACACCTTTCACACCTCCGGCAGCTTTTCTCCAAGCTCAGCCAGGCTGGACTGATTATTAACCGAGCTAAATGTGTCTTTGGTGTGCCCTCCATCCAATTCCTCGGCCACCTCATCAACGAGGACGGCGCCACCCCGCTCCCGGCAAAAGTGGAAGCTGTTGCCGCTTTTCCTCTACCTCAGACGGCCCAGGGTCTCCGCGAGTTCCTCGGGATGGTGACTTTTTACCACAGGTTCATCCGCCATGTGATGCACCCGCTTTACGACGCACTTAAGGGTGTGGCTCCTAACCGTGCGGTCGACTGGACCGATGTGAGAGTCAAGGCTTTTGAAGAGACGAAAGCCGCGCTGTCCCAAGCGGCCTTGTTGGCCCACCCGCGCCCGGATGCCCCGATCGCCCTCACTACTGACGCATCTGATTTTGCCGTCGGGGCCGTTTTGGAGCAGCGCGTCGAAGGTGCGTGGCAGCCGCTCGCCTTTTTCAGACGCCGGTTAGTCCCTCGGGAGCGCAAGTACAGCACATTCGACAGGGAGCTCCTTGCTGTCTGGCTGGCGATCCGCCACTTCCGCTTCATCCTGGAGGGCCGTGAGTTCACGGTCTTCGTTGATCACAGCCGCTCACCTTCTCCATGTCGAAGTTGTCCGAGCCGTGGTCCGCGCGGCAACAGCGCCAGTTGTCGTTCATATCTGAATACACCACGGACATCCGACATATCGCTGGCAAGGACAACGTGGTCGCGGATTGTCTGTCCAGGGCAGCCGTCAACACGGTACAGCTGGGCCTCGACTTTTCCCGGATGGCGGCCGACCAGGCTTCCGATCGTGGCACCCAGTTGCTTCGGAGCTCCGACACCGGGTTGCAAGTTGAAAGGCTAGCGGTCGACGACTCCGGGGTCGAGCTGTGGTGTGACGTCTCCTTGGGCTGGCCGAGACCGCTGGTGCCCTCTGATTGGCAGAGGGCCGCCTTCGACATGGTGCATGGTCTCTCACACCCCGGCAGGAAGGCATCGTCGAGGTTGGTGGCTCAGAAGTTCGTCTGGTCTGGGTTGAAGAAAGATGTACGGGCCTGGGTCGATTCATACGTGGCTTGTCAGCGAGCCAAGGTCCACCGTCACACCAAGGCGCCTTTGGAGACTTTTGTTGTGAGGAAGTTTGACCATGTCAACGTCAACATCGTAGGTCCGCTTCCTCCTTCCCAGGGCTTCACCTACCTCCTGACGATGGTGGACAGGACGACCCGCTGGCCAGAGGCCGTTCCCCTGACCTCCATATCGACCAGTGACGTGGCCCGGGCGTTTATCGGGACCTGGGTCGCTCGGTTTGGACCGCCGGCGGACCTCTCGTCCGACAGGGGTGCGCAGTTCACGTCAGAGGTTTGCTGAGGGCCTCGGGGTCAAGCTACACCGCACCTGCGCTTATCACCCTCAGGCTAATGGGCTGTGCGAACGGTTCCATCGTTCGATGAAAGCCGCTTTGCGCGCTGGTCTTTCTGAAGGTAATTGGGTCGACAAGCTACCCTGGATCATGCTGGGCCTTCGTACTGCACCTAAGGAGGACCTGCAGTGTTCGTCGGCCGAGTTGGTCTATGGACAGGTGCTAAGAGTGCCAGGAGATTACAGACTATTTAGAAACAGAATAGCAACTTAATGCAATTAATGGCGCGACAAACTAAACTTTATTGCAACAAACACACAAACGTAGCACATATGAAAAAGACTATTTCCACAAAATTATGAGGTGGAAATAGTATTTTAAAGCTGGTTTAATTGTGATATACATACAAAATGTTATTGTTAGCCATCTTTAAAATATATTTTTCCATAAAGGCCTACAACAAGCAATACTAGGTGGTATATTTATGACAAAAAGTAGCCTACTTCATCATTTTTTAAAAAAAATTCCTCTCCAAACATGATTTTATGATACATGTAAGCATTATGTAATGTACATGCTTCTGTAACTTCAAATAACCACTCCCATTTTTTTGTTTTCCAAATCACATTTATTTTGTGACATCAATTTATGCAGTTGCTGCAGCGTCTGTGAATGTTGTAATCTGAATAAAAACCAATGAGTTCGCCTCTTTTTCCATGTCCCCAGAACCCTCTATATTCTTTAAATATAGAATTGCATTGGATGCAAGGGGTGAGGCAATAGGGGATCCTGTACATCTTTTTGAAATCGGGTGAAAATGCACTCCAGTTGACGACACCTGGTAGATAGACAGACATACAGACAGACAGTCAAGTCATCTTATGTATATCGTGCTTTCAAACAGCCTTAGCTGTCAGATAGATAGATAGAATTTTTTTTTTGTGTGTCCACCCATCCATTATCTTAACCACTTATCCTCATGATCCCCACTCCCTCACAACTTACTGTCTAGCCACTGAAAATGTGCTTCCCTACGAAATGATTCTTATCTGATGATCATCCAGAATCGGGTGCATGTCAGGGCCAGCACGTGGATTGCGCCTTCGCCATCATTGAGGACAGCAAGAATCAGGATGGATCGTAAAATCTCCTCTGGTAGCTGTGAACATAACCGCATAAACTAAAAATAGACTTGTCTTCATCATCAATATGATCATCATTATCTTCTTGGAACAAGAGAAGTGCAATGAAGAATTCCTTATCAGCATGTTTTTGTAGCTTTCACATAATTTGTTGATATTGTATAAATGTCAGAGCCACATGATTCTCTGATAAAGATGCAATATTAAAGTCTCTACTCTGTGTAGTTCTGTTTGACTAGCCAGTGAGTGTATATCATCAGTTCATAACTGTGCTTCACCTCCAAAGTGTAAAATACATAAATAAAAATTGTTGCATGCATGCCTGACAGATGGAAGCGACCACTCTCTCTGCAGAAGGCTTCTTGACCTTGGTTGCTGACATCGGACGTTCCTCCTTAAGTTCAAGGGAATGGGATTAATTATATGTTTTGGACATGTATACACTACAATGACAATTTGCATAGATTAATTGGGGTTTGGAAAATTCTGTCCATTATTCTTACCTTGGCATTCTCATCTATTTTCCTCTTTCTGTAAATGCGAGCCAGCCTTATTTCTGTGCATTAGGTTAGAAAAAGCTTTTCAAATTTGAAAGGTCTTTCTTTAAAAGTCTGTGTCATTTGTTTAATTGTAATTTTCTATATAGAGTACTAGTGGCATCCATTACTTGGCATCAGTATCAGTGAGTACTTTTTAGGTTGTAGCGAAATGTATTCATCATTCATAAAACTAACAATACATTCTTTTTCATATTTATAAAAATTGCTTACCATGGCAACTAAGAAAGAATTGCCATATTGACAAAATTTAAATTGATTATAGTGGTCTTCAAACTACAACATACCTTCATGACAAACTGCCGTCTTATCTTGAGTTTGCAGATGTGCCACAACATATGCAAACTCTCCACCTTTGGCACAAATGCTGCATCTGTATCGGTTCAAGCCTTCCAAAA
The DNA here is from genome assembly GCF_051991245.1 of Festucalex cinctus. NCBI lineage: Eukaryota > Metazoa > Chordata > Actinopteri > Syngnathiformes > Syngnathidae > Festucalex > Festucalex cinctus. Next base: position 104,754 of record NC_135411.1, read on the forward strand.
TGGGTGCTGGTAGGTGTCCCATCTTTATAGACGGTTCGATGAAGCTGAGTGCAAATTAGAACACATTTTATTTGTATAAATCTTTTGTCATCCGACTGTAGAATTGGCCAATTACAATCCAAAAACATACCAACAGAAATAGAAAAAACTGGACTCATGTAAAGATTTCTGAACGTTCATGCCACAACAGAGTAAAATTATGTTATTATTCAAATCCCATCGATACATTAATGGTAATTAATTACGTAGCTACGCTATACAGGCCTATCTGCTGCAAATATGTGACGTATTGGGCGTACACCATTTTGCATTACGTACAGCGTCACGGTGGATTCCCCATTTGCAAGTTACTACTTTTAGGTCAGCATATTGTACGGTACACAGGTTCAAACTATTGTTCCATGTGAAATAACAATTGGAATTCAACGAGAGAGATATGGAAAAAAAACATTGTGTTCCACTAAATCATTTCAATTCATTTTTCAAACTTTCTGTGCGGGAAACGAACTTTTCTTTAGCGACCTATGTGCTAATGTTCATTAAATAAAATACATGTCCACTTACTTTCTGCTCCCGACTCGTCATTTTACAAATTATTTCGTGTCGTCCCCGGGAACTTTTTGAGAACTAAGAGGTTGTGATAATGGATGGAATGATTTCGTTTCGTAGTTCTCGTGGCGACCGCTCGCTGCAGAGAAGTTGAGAACAACACTACTGGATCACGACAGCAGCGTCACTTTCCGTCAATCAAGAGCATAGGGGCGTTCCGTTCCGTGGGCGTTCCGTTCCGTGGGCGTTCCGTTCCGTGGGCGTTCCGTTCCCAGTCTGCGGTCTGCAATCAGACTCGCGATCAGTTGCGTTATTTTTTTGACACACTAATTTGTGCATAATTAATTAACCTAAAATAATGTGTTCAACAACAGCCTTTTAATATGTATATAAGGCAAACTACATATGAACGGACATTTACATGTCAACATGACAGATTATAGCCGTCAGTTATAATCTGCAGCCACTTGTCAGGTTGATGTTACGTTTTCAAAACAAAATCAATTTCAAAATAGGCTAAGACACAACACACGATACAAGTACATAGATCAATCATTCATTTAGCAGTAGAAATTTCTGCACCATTTTAAATGTCAATTCCTAAATGAGATCATATCAAGCTTCATTCATCAACCGCTTTTCTCACCAGCACACTTGTGCCTCTCAGCGTTGCCCTTTGTTGGGAATCTATGACCACAAACTGAGCAAGAAAATGGTTTCTTATCAGTGTGGGTCTTTGTGTGTCTTTTTAGCGTTTCATTAACAGTAAATTTTTTACCACAAACTGAGCAAGCAAAAGGCTTCTCTCCAGTGTGGATTATTGTGTGTGTTTTTAAGTGTACCCTCTGAGCAAATTTTTGACCACAAACCAAGCAAGCAAAGGGCTTCTCTCCAGTGTGGCTTCTTGTGTGTATTTTTAAGTGTCCCCTGTGAGCAAAATTTTGATCACAAACCAAGCAAGCAAAGGGCTTCTCTCCAGTGTGGCTTCTTGTGTGTATTTTTAAGTGTCCCCTGTGAGCAAAATTTTGATCACAAACCAAGCAAGCAAAGGGCTTCTCTCCCGTGTGGGTTCTTGTGTGCGTTTTTAAGTATCCCTTGGAAGAAAATTTTTGACCACAAACTGAGCAAGCAAAGGGCTTCTCTCCAGTGTGGGTTATTGTGTGTGTTTTTAAGTGTACCCTCTGAGCAAAATTTTGACCACAAACTGAGCAAGCAAAAGGCTTCTCTCCAGTGTGGGTTCGTGTGTGGATTTTTAAGTATCCCTTGTAAGAAAATTTTTGACCACAAACCAAGCAAGCAAAAGGCTTCTCTCCAGTGTGGGTTCTTGTGTGTATTTTTAAGTATCCCTTGTAAGAAAATTTTTGACCACAAACCAAGCAAGCAAAAGGCTTCTCTCCAGTGTGGGTTCTTGTGTGTATTTTTAAGTGTCCCCGGTGAGCAAAATTTTGACCACAAACCAAGCAAGCAAAGGGCTTCTCTCCAGTGTGGGTTCTTGTGTGTATTTTTAAGTATCCCTTGAAAGCAAATTTTTGACCACAAACCAAGCAAGCAAAGGGCTTCTCTCCCGTGTGGGTTCTTGTGTGTCTTTTTAATTTTTCCTTTTCAGGAAATTTCTTACCACAAACTGAGCAAGCAAAGGGCTTCTCTCCAGTGTGGGTTCGTGTGTGGATTTTTAAGGATCCCTTCTGAGCAAAATTTTGACCACAAACTGAGCAAGCAAAAGGCTTCTCTCCAGTGTGGGTTCGTGTGTGGATTTTTAAGGATCCCTTCTGAGCAAAATTTTGACCACAAACTGAGCAAGCAAAAGGCTTCTCTCCGGTGTGGGTTCGCGTGTGCGTTGTTAAAGTTTCCTTCCTAGAGAAACTTCGACCACAAACTGTGCAAGCAAAGGGTTTATGACCAGTGTGGCCCATCGCGTGTCTTCTCAAATGAGACTTGGAACCAAAGGTTTTTCCACACTGAGAACATTTCCACCGTTTGCCATCAGTGTGACATGTCACATCATCGTCACACTGTTCATCGTCAGCAGTGTGAGCAGCGTGTGACGCGTCTTCACCATCTGACATAAGAGCTAACCGGCTGTCATCATTTGTCATTTGTTGTCTGCTTGGAGACTCCGCCCCTTTGTTCTCTTCATATTGACGTTCATCTTCAGTCTTCAAATGGACACCAGTCACGGGCAACTCTGTGAAGTGCTCCTCCTCTTCAATGTATGGTGGCAGCTGCTCCTCTTTTTTGATGTTGGGAGGCTGTTGCTGCTGCTCTTCTTTAACTTGCAGAGGCTCCAAGTCCTCCTCCTGTTTCACGCCAGGGAACTCTGGCTCCTGCCGCTCAGGAAAAATATATTTTTCACCGACATCTGCGAGACACAAGATACACATGGTTTGGTAAAGTTAATTTATTGTGATGTTATGTATTTTATATTGAAGTTTATCACATGGGCCACATGAGTGAATGAATAACAAATCTATACACAAGTATTTTTTTTTTTACTTTTAAACATTTTTTTTTTAAACTCAACAAGTGAGTCACATCCTTTCAGGGCAATTCCCAAATGATTCCACAAATTAACACCTAACAGATACACACCTTTGCTTAATATTTGTTCTTGGTTTTTTTGTTTTGTTTTTATAGACATGTGCACCCCTTATATCATAAGGACTGTGTCTAATTTGGTGCTAATTTAAACTCAACCAAGTCATAAAATTTCATTGTATTTAATAAATAATGGATGTGTTGATTCAGTATATTTTGATTAATTAATAATTCTTATAGCTCTCTTTTGCAATTTGAATACAGAGTTGGTGTTTGTTTTATTTGCATTTGCCCAGATTTTCACACAATAGGTCAGACATTGTAAGAATAATGAACTGTATAATGTATATAATGAGTTCATGTTCAGGACATCCTTAGTTTTATAGAGTATCCCTATGATTTTTCACATTTTCCTTTTAACATTTTCTATGTGTGGCTTCCAAAATAATTTATCATCAATAACTACTACAAGGAATTTGTTTTCATACACCCTTTCTATTTCAATTGAATTAACTTGGGCTGGGTTCAAAATATTGATATATCGATATCGTATAGATACGCCTTTTCATATCCCAATATCGATACATAAAGCCATGTATAGATATATCGACCCCGCCCCCAACACACACACACACACACACACACAACACATTCAACACACACAAACAAATGCTTCCGAGCCCGTGTCACTTACACGGTGGAAGCCAGTATCGATCATCTCCCCACCCACCCCATCCCCTCAACCACCATTGGAGCATTTGCACAAAAAACAATGTGAATGAGTGTCAGTGTTTTTTGTCACTTTTTTTTTTTTACATAGCCTGTACTGTGGTTGTAATTGATTTAATTATTATTTATTGTTTTTATAAGGCCATGTTAAATAAACCAGTATTAATGTTACTGCAATTGATTCAATTCTTAATGTAAATATTCATATTTTTACTAATGCATTAAATTAGAGCAAGAAGTTTCTACTATTTGCAGCACTGGTACTTTTGACTGTCTAAAATAGGTGCTGCATGAATTCCTCAAATGAATCAAAAATCGTTGTGAATCATTAATCGAATCGAATCGATCCTGGAAATTTGAATCGATACCCAGCCCTAGAATTCACCATAAATTCATCCATCCATCCATCTTCCTCCGCTTATTCGAGGTCGGGTCGCGGGGGCGGCAGCTTTAGGAGGGAAACCCAGACCTCCCTCTCCCCAGCCACTTCAACCAGCTCCTCCGGCGGGATCCCAAGGCGTTCCCAGGCCAGCCGGGAGACATAGTCTCTCCAGCGTGTCCTGGGTCGTCCCCGGGGCCTCCCGCCGGTGGGACATGCCCGGAAGACCTCCCCAGGGAGGCGTCCAGGAGGCATCCGAACCAGATGCCCGAGCCACCTCAGCTGGCTCTTCTCAACGCGGAGGAGCAGCGGCATGACTCCGAGTCCCTCCCGGATGACCGAGCTTCTCACCCTATCTCTAAGGGAGAGCCCGGACACCCTGCGGAGGAAACTCATTTCGGCCGCTTGTATCCGGGATCTCGTTCTTTTGGTCAAGACCAGTGGCGCTCCTGCCATTAGGCAGATTAGGCAGATGCTAGGGGCGCTCGTGAGCAAAAGGACGACAGGGAAAGGAGAATTTATTTATTTATTTTTTTTACTTTTATCAGTCACGTAAACGTGCACCTTCTGTTCAAGTAAAGCATGGCTTGCCAGCCAACCACATACATCCTTTCAAATTTGGCTTTGATTGACATCTACGGCTAGCCAATGGTAATCGGGATTGGGGGGGGTGACGCGTGCTCCGGAGACGCGCATTAGCCAAATCTACTTCCGCATTAGATAGTAGTGCACGTTCGCCGGCCGGCGCTGACCCAATGACTGAGCAGTGAGCAAACGCCAAACCTGGATCCAGGATGACACAGTTGACATGGTTGGGAATCCTGCGTTCACTGGTCCACTAAACAACGTTCACAAGTGAGTGGCAAACTTTTGTTTTGATTAGTCAAGCCACACAGCACGGACAAATTGTAGCAATACACAGTATGCGGTTAACAGACCCACGCAGTCGCACATACACAACAAATACTTTGGAGCATAAAATTATTTATCACTAAAGCATAGTTGCAGTACAATGCAAGTTGAATTCTCTTTTCTTTTTTTTTTTTATTGCCAAGTTTGTCACGGTTGATGACTGTCACTAAGTTATAATAATAATAATAATAATAATAATAATAATAATAATAATAATAATAATAATAATCAGCACTTTACACATCCTTATGGATTGATATTTTTCACTGAACCCATATGTCGTTTCTGTATATTATCGACATATCTCAACTCAATCTTTTTTTATAAAGCCCTTTAAAACATCCATTGCTGCATACAAAGTGCATGGAATAGAAATCAGTCTCGCAGTGGACACAAGTGAAAGAAAATAACACAAAATAAAATTAATTATAGTAAATATTAGTAGGTAAGTATAAAAGCAAAAAAAAATAATTAAAAAAATATATAAGATGTAGGGAAGTGAATAAGTAAATATAACTATAAATAAAATAACACAAAATACAGAAGGCACCATGAAACACTGAAATGATGCGAAGTTTCATGCTGAGTCAAAGACCAAAGAATAAAGATGTCTGGCAAAAATGATCCGAAATTTTATCCATATCGTACAGCCCTAAATCCAAAAAGCAAATGAAGGCAACTGCTAGCTAATCTCAGATAGAAGCGGCTGGGTCACAGTCATTCCGCCGCTTTTGCAGTTGTCACAATGCCACTGTTCAACCTGAACAACATTAGATTTAGGTTGATGAAGTGTGCTCCCCCAAAAAAGGTAATGCCCCCCCTGCACTTTCTTTCTGGCGACAGGTCTGGCTCTTTAGTAAAGAAAATGAAATGAAAATGCTAGTATGCTGTCCTGGCTCAAACCTTCAAAAAAAAAAAAAAAAAAAAAAAAAGGAAAAAAAAAACTGATCACGGTCAGATTCTCAGGTGGATGTGCAGGCTGATACAGCACGGATGTCATAAATTAACTGGGCTGCTCATGCTGTCGCGAAAAGTGAAGCTGGCGGCGGCCATCTTGTGTTGCCAAACCTACAGTAAGTTGACTTTTCAGCAGCATTTTTTCCACGTTATTTTCTTCCTCTACAGCGAAAATACCACTGTGACGTACGGTTCTACCATTAAGTATGAAATAACTGTGGGAAATGCTCTAAATGTAAATATTTTGTGGTTGGTCTAATAATTTGAGTGGGGGTCGTTTTTGTGGTTGGTCTAATAAGTTGTGCACGCTCTGGGAGGGGGGGCACTACCAGAAATCCTGCCTAGGGTGCCAAGTTGCTTAGGAACGCCACTGGTCACGACCCACAGCTCGTGACCATAAGTGAGGGTCGGAACGTAGGTCGACTGGTAAATCGAGAGCTTCTCCTTTTGGCTCAGCTCTTTCATCACCACGACGGACCAATACAGAGTCCGCATTACTGCAGACGCTGCACCGATCCACCTGTCGATCTCCCGTTCCATTATGCCTCACTCGTGAACAAGACCCCAAGATACTTGAACTCCTCCACTTGGGGGAGGATCTCATCCCCGACCCGGAGAGGACACGCCACCCTTTTCCGATTGAGGACCATGGTCTCGGATTTGGAGGTGCGGATCCTCATCCCAACCGCTTCACACTCGGCTGCGAACCGCTCCAGTGAGAGTTGGAGATCCCAGCCTGAAGAAGCCAACAGCACCACATCATCTGCAAAGAGCAGAGATGCAATGCTGAGGCCACCAAACCGGATCCCCTCCACGCCTCGGCTGCGCCTAGAAATTCTGTCCATAAAAATTATGAACAGAATCGGTGACAAAGGGCAACCTTGGCGGAGTCCAACCCTCACCGGAAACGAATCCGACTTACTGCCGGCAATGCGGACTAAACAGGGACCGAACCGCCCGTATCAGGGGGCCCGGTACCCCGTACTCCCGAAGCACCTCCCACAGGACTCCCCGAGGGACACGGTCGAACGCCTTCTCCAAATCCACAAAACACATGTGGACTGGTTGAGCGAACTCCCACGCACCCTCAAGGATCCTGCTGAGGGTGTAGAGCTGGTCCACTGTTCCACGGCCAGGACGAAAACCGCACCGCTCCTCCTGAATCCGAGATTCGACCTCCCGACGGACCCTCCTCTCCAGCACCCCTGAATAGACCTTACCAGGGAGGCTGAGGAGTGTGATCCCTCTATAGTTGGAACACACCCTCCGGTCCCCCTTCTTAAAAAGGGGGACCACCACCCCGGCCTGCCAATCCAGAGGCACTGTTTTCACCATAATTTATATTAGAATATTAGAGATGAAAACACAAATTTCAGAAAACGGGTTGCTCATTGGTTGAATTGATTTTTGATTATTAAAAGTTAACATTTGCCCAAAAAAAAAAAAAAAAAAAGTCTACTGGGAATATATAGAAATATGGTTGACGTATTGTAACTTGTTCAACCATTTTTCATTGTGGAAAAAAAAAAAAATATGCAAAAAAAAATTATGCAAAAATGTTGCGGAGTCAAGGTGTGAGACTAGGGTCAACACAGTATACATTTTGATCAACATGACATCAGCAACTAATATTGTAGGAAACAAGAGAAAATTGTACATATTCATTTGCATACAGCCTTAAAAAAAAAAAAAAAAAGACCTCCGCTTATTTTTAACAATTTTTTTTCTCATTATCTGTAAATTTCAGCTTCTTAGCTCAATAGCTTCCAGGCCATGTGACCTATTGACCCCAAACCAATGCAGCATCATAGTGCCATGTCTGATAGATGATGCACACCTTTTATTTTATTTTATTTTTTTCATTTTAGACTTCCACTTATTTTCTGCTTAATAGCTTCTAGGTCATATGACCTATTGACCCCAAATTAGTTCTGCCTCAAAGTGGCATGTCTGCTCGATGACACACACCTATTTTCTTCTCAATTTCAACCTTTCCTTCATTTTAAATGACCGTTAACTTAATACTGTACATATCAATGTTATTGCTCAATATCACCCCACAAGAGTGCATTCCCAGTGAAATTTGAATTGGTACTGTTATTGTGAAACAGCTTTTAAACTGTTAATAATAATAATAATAATAATAATAATAATAATAATAATAATAATAATAATAATAATAATAATAATAATAATAATAAAACCAAGCATACTTTAAACTGCGTTTGAATTCAATTTTATTTTTGAAAACCGATCTTTTATTTTGAAAACCCAATGTTGTTCTCGGTCACATTCTCCGCGCCAGCGTCTCTTCGAGCACACTACCGTAAATCCTAGAAAAGGGCGAACAGAAAAAAATGAAGTGCGGCTGACTTGACCGCGTAAAAAGAAAAGGCGGCTGACTTGACCGCGTAAAAAGAAAAGGCGGCTAGCTTTACCTCAGTTGTAGTTCTGCTAAATCCAATTCGTATCGACTGAGAAATGTACCAAACCGACTGAAGAAAAAAAAACTGTGTATCGTAACAAAGTGACCCGGTGAAGAGTCATTACAGAAATAAAAACGTACATATGGTTGAAAAGTGTCGATGAAACAAGTGACAAACCTGCTCTGTTCAACACAACTCGAGGCTGCTTGTAAACGGCGTCCAGCAGTTGACGTTGTCGCTCGTTGTCCTCCTGTGCTCCACAAAGCTCCTCTTCGTACTTGACTTTCACCATTGTGAACATCTTCACACGATATTCACGACACTTTACGCTCACGATTGACGTCTGCTGAGCCAATTTGTCGACAGCAAACGCGTCTCGTTTTTTGGCGCCGAGCAAGCTAAGCTAAGCTAAGCTAAGCTAAGGCAAAATAAAGAGGGCCGAGAGATACGATTGAACCAGACACGAAACGTAGCAATTATGTTTGACTTCAATAACGTAGTGACGGGGCAAAGTGTCGATGTGTCAGTTCGTTCCGTACGAATTCGTGTTGAATTATTTTTATAGTGAAGCCGAGCGTAAACGCGTCGTGCCTGGAATGGAGTCGCTCTTCTGCTACCACGTGAAATCTACGGCAATTACAGTTGGACAAATCTCATGTCACGAAAATGTTAATATTTAATTTTACTGAAATATTTTTTTTTAAAAAAGCTCATAAAATTATACGTTTAATTCTAGATTCATTTGGTTAATAAAAATAAATAGACCTTTAAACTGCACTCGGACGAATAAGAAGAAACATGTTTACTTCCTGTACATACGAGTAGCCCAGTTTAGTTTTTATTTTTTTAAATCTCTATTCACTCAATCAGTATACAAACTATTGGGGGGGAAATAATACAATCATTGTATACCCTATAAACAATTAGAACATAGAACACGCCAGGAAAGTTAAAACATACAAAAGCTAAACCAAATAAAATCAATAGTATAACTGAAAGAAAAGAAAATAGTTTGATACAAAATCATATAAATAAATGATAAGTTTGCAATAGTTATACGTTTTTACAGCTTTTGGATACAGACAACCAGAAAATGACAAAAAATAATTTCTCATGGATACAAAAAAAAAATAAAAATCAATAAAGGATTGCTTCTTATGTGTAAATTTAGACTTATGAATGTAAAACTTCGCTAGAATAATCATAAGATTTATCAAATGAAACTGTGTATGTGTGATTGGTCAATGCTCGTTTGGGGGGGCGGAGTTTGCAAAAGGTCAATTACGGATACAACTCACCTGACTTTTGGCAGCGATATTCGGCCGAGCAAGAAAAGAAAAAGTGTAGTCAATAGTGCATAGAATTTGCCGGCACTCGACTAGAACTTTTACTGGCTCAAATCTTAAAAAAAAAAAAAAAAAAAAAAAAAAAAGACCAGAGACTCTTGGGTGGATTTACAGATTTACAGTCTGAGGTAAAACAGCAAGGATGTTTTAAAAAAAACTGTGCTACTAATAATTCTGGGGTACATTATCACAATTCATTATAATCCACATTTATCCAGATTTCTCCTTACTTTGGAAGCATGTATTATTTTGGTATATTTGAATTTGATAATAATGTCGATACACAGTTTCATTTGATAAATCTTATGATTATTCTAGCGAAGTTTTACATTCATAAGTCTAAATTTACACATAAGAAACAATCCTTTATTGATTTTTTTTTGTATCCATGAGAAATTATTTTTTGTCATTGTCTGGTTGTCTGTGTCCAAAAGCTGTAAAAACATATAACTATTGCAAACTTATCATTTATTTATATGATTTTGTATCAAACTATTTTCTTTTCTTTCAGTTATACTGTTGATTTTATTTGGTTTAGCTTTTGTATGTTTTAACTTTCCTGGCGTGTTCTATGTTCTAATTGTTTATAGTGTATACAATGATTGTATTATTTCCCCCCCAATAGTTTGTATACTGATTGAGTGAATAGAGATTTAAAAAAATAAAAACTAAACTGGGCTACTCGTATGTACAGGAAGTAAACATGTTTCTTCTTATTCGTCCGAGTGCAGTTTAAAGGTCTATTTATTTTTATTATCCAAATGAATCTAGAATTAAATGTATAATTTTATGAGCTTTTTTAAATAATTTTTTAAAGTAAAATTAAATATTAACACTTTCGTGAAATGAGATTTGTCCAACTGTAATTGCCGTAGATTTCACGTGACAGGCTGACAGCAGAAGAGCTACTCCATTCCAGGCACGACGCGTTTACGCTCGGCTTCACGATAAAAATAATTCAACACGAATTCGTACGGAACGAACTGACACATCGACACTTTGCCCCGTCACTACTTTATTGAAGTCAAACATAATTGCTACGTTTCGTGTCTGGTTCAGTCGTATTTCTCGGCCCTCTTTATTTTGCCTTAGCTTAGCTTAGCTTAGCTTAGTTTAGCTTAGCTTAGCTTAGCTTAGCTTAGCTTAGCTTAGCTTAGTTTAGTTTAGTTTAGTTTAGCTTAGCTTAGTTTAGCTTAGCTTAGCTTATCTTAGCTTAGCTTAGCTTAGCTTAGCTTGCTCGGCGCCAAAAAACGAGACGCGTTTGCTGTCGACAAATTGGCTCAGCAGACGTCAATCGTGAGCGTAAAGTGTCGTGAATATCGTGTGAAGATGTTCACAATGGCGAAAGTCAAGTACGAAGAGGAGCTTTGTGGAGCACAGGAGGACAACGAGCGACAACGTCAACTGCTGGACGCCGTTTACAAGCAGCCTCGAGTTGTGTTGAACAGAGCAGGTTTGTCACTTATTTCATCGACACTTTTCAACCATATGTACGTTTTTATTTCTGTAAGGACTCTTCACCGGGTCACTTTGTTACGATACACAGTTTTTTTTTCTTCAGTCGGTTCGGTACATTTCTCAGTCGATGAGAATTGGATTTAGCAGAGCTACAGCTGAGGTCAAGCTAGCCGCCTTTTCTTTTTACGCGGTCAAGTCAGCCGCCTTTTCTTTTTACGCGGTCAAGTCAGCCGCCTTTTCTTTTTACGCGGTCAAGTCAGCCGCACTTCATTTTTTCTGTTCGCCCTTTTCTAGGATTTACGGTAGTGTGCTTGAAGAGACGCTGGCGCGGAGAATGTGACCGAGAACAACATTGGGTTTTCAAAATAAAAGATCGGTTTTCAAAAATAAAATTGAATTCAAACGCAGTTTAAAGTATGCTTGGTTTTATTATTATTATTATTATTATTATTATTATTATTATTGTTATTATTATTATTAAACAGTTTAAAAGCTGTTTCACAATAACAGTACCAATTCAAATTTCACTGGGAATGCACTCTTGTGGGGTGATATTGAGCAATAACATTGATATGTACAGTATTAAGTTAACGGTAATTTAAAATGAAGGAAAGGTTGAAATTGAGAAAAAAATATGTGTGTGTCATCGAGCAGACATGCCACTTTGAGGCAGAACTAATTTGGGGTCAATAGGTCATATGACCTAGAAGCTATTAAGCAGAAAATAAGTGGATGTCTAAAATAAAATAAAGGTGTGCATCATCTATCAGACATGGCACTATGATGCAGCATTGGTTTGGGGTCAATAGGTCACATGGCCTGGAAGCTATTGAGCTAAGAAGCTGAAATTTACAGCTAATAAGAAAAAAAATTGCTAAAAATAAGCAGAGGTCTTTTTTTTTTTTTTTTTTTTTTTTTTTTAAGGCTGTATGCAAATGAATATGTACAATTTTCTCTTGTTTCCTACAATATTAGTTGCTGATGTCATGTTGATCAAAATGTATGCTGTTGAGCCTCGTCTCACACCTTGACTCCGCAACATTTTTACATAGTTTTTTGCATATTTATTTTTTTGCACAATGAAAAATGGTTGAACAAGTTACAATACGTCAACCATATTTCTATATATTCCCAGTAGACTTTTTTTTTTTTTTTTTGGGGGCAAATGTTAACATTTAATAATCAAAAATCAATTCAACCAATGAGCAACCCGTTTTCTGAAATTTGTGTTTTCATCTCTAATATTCTAATATAAATTATGGTGAAAACAGTGCCTCTGGATTGGCAGGCCGGGGTGGTGGTCCCCCTTTTTAAGAAGGGAGACCGGAGGGTGTGTTCCAACGATAGAGGGATCACACTCCTCAGCCTCCCTGGTAAGGTCTATTCAGGGGTGCTGGAGAGGAGGGTCCCTCGGGAAGTCGAATCTCGGATTCAGGAGGAGCGGTGCGGTTTTCGTCCTGGCCGTGGAACAGTGGACCAGCTCTACACCCTCAGCAGGATCCTCGAGGGTGCGTGGGAGTTCGCTCAACCAGTCCACATGTGTTTTGTGGATTTGGAGAAGGCGTTCGACCGTGTCCCTCGGGGAGTCCTGTGGGAGGTGCTTCGGGAGTACGGGGTACCGGGCCCTCTGATACGGGCGGTTCGGTCCCTGTTTAGTCCGCATTGCAGGCAGTAAGTCGGATTCGTTTCCGGTGAGGGTTGGACTCCGCCAAGGTTGCCCTTTGTCACCGATTCTGTTCATAATTTTTATGGACAGAATTTCTAGGCGCAGCCGAGGCGTTGAGGGGATCCGGTTTGGTGGCCTCAGCATTGCATCTCTGCTCTTTGCAGATGATGTGGTGCTGTTGGCTTCTTCAGGCTGGGATCTCCAACTTTCACTGGAGCGGTTCGCAGCCGAGTGTGAAGCGGTTGGGATGAGGATCCGCACCTCCAAATCCAAGACCATGGTCCTCAATCGGAAAAGGGTGGCGTGTCCTCTCCGGGTCGGGGATGAGATCCTCCCCCAAGTGGAGGAGTTCAAGTATCTTGGGGTCTTGTTCACGAGTGAGGGCATGATGGAACGGGAGATCGACAGGTGGATCGGTGCAGCGTCTGCAGTAATGCAGACTCTGTATTGGTCCGTCGTGGTGACGAAAGAGCTGAGCCAAAAGGAGAAGCTCTCGATTTACCAGTCGACCTACGTTCCGACCCTCACTTATGGTCACGAGCTGTGGGTCGTGACCAGTGGCGTTCCTAAGCAACTTGGCACCCTAGGCAGGATTTCTGGTAGTGCCCCCCCTCCCAGAGCGTGCACAACTTATTAGACCAACCACAAAAACGACCCCCACTCAAATTATTAGACCAACCACAAAATATTTACATTTAGAGCATTTCCCACAGTTATTTTATACTTAATGGTAGAACCGTACGTCACAGTGGTATTTTCGCTGTAGAGGAAGAAAATAACGTGGAAAAAATGCTGCTGAAAAGTCAACTTACTGTAGGTTTGGCAACACAAGATGGCCGCCGCCAGCTTCACTTTTCGCTACAGCATGAGCAGCCCAGTTAATTTATGACGTCCGTGCTGTATCAGCCTGCACATCCACCTGAGAATCTGACCGTGATCAGTTTTTTTTTTCCTTTTTTTTTTTTTTTTTTGAAGGTTTGAGCCAGGACAGCATACTAGCATTTTCATTTCATTTTCTTAACTAAAGAGCCAGACCTGTCACCAGAAAGAAAGTGCATTACCTTTTTTGGGGGAGCACACTTCATCAACCTAAATCTAATGTTGTTCAGGTTGAACAGTGGCATTGTGACAACTGCAAAAGCGGCGGAATGACTGTGACCCAGCCGCTTCTATCTGAGATTAGCTAGCAGTTGCCTTCATTTGCTTTTTGGATTTAGGGCTGTACGATATGGATAAAATTTCGGATAATTTTTGCCAGACATCTTTATTCTTTGGTCTTTGACTCAGCATGAAACTTCGCATCATTTCAGTGTTTTATGGTGCCTTCTGTATTTTGTGTTATTTTATTTATAGTTATATTTACTTATTCACTTCCCTACATCTTATATATATTTTTTATTTTTATTTTTTGCTTTTATACTTACCTACTTATATTTACTATAATTAATTTTATTTTGTTATTTTCTTTCACTTGTGTCCACTGCGAGACTGATTTCTATTCCATGCACTTTGTATGCAGCAATGGATGTTTTAAAGTGCTTTATAAAAAAAAGATTGAGTTGAGATATGTCGATAATATACAGAAACGACATATGGGTTCAGTGAAAAAGATCAATCCAGAAGGATGTGTAAAGTGCTGTTTATTATTATTATTATTATTATTATTATTATTATTATTATTATTATTATTATTATTATTATTATTATTATTATTATAACTTAGTGACAGTCATCAACCGTGACAAACTTGGCAATAAAAAAAAAAGAAAAGAGAATTCAACTTACATTGTACTGCAACTATGCTTTAGTGATAAATAATTTTATGCTCCAATGGTTGCCAAATGTGTGATTGGTCAATGCTCGTTTGGGGGGGCGGAGTTTGCGAAAGGTCAATTACGGATACAACTCACCTGACTTTTGGCAGCGATATTCGGCCGAGCAAGAAAAGAAAAAGTGTAGTCAATAGTGCATAGAATTTGCCGGCACTCGACTAGAACTTTTCCTGGCTCAAAGCTTAAAAAAAAAAAAAAAAGACCAGAGACTCTTGGGTGGATTTACAGATTTACAGTCTGAGGTAAAACAGCAAGGATGTTTTAAAAAAACTGTGCTACTAATAATTCTGGGGTACATTATCACAATTCATTATAATCCACATTTATCCAGATTTCTCCTTACTTTGGAAGCATGTATTATTTTGGTATATTTGAATTTGATAATAATGTCTATACACAGTTTCATTTGATAAATCTTATGATTATTCTAGCGAAGTTTTACATTCATAAGTCTAAATTTACACATAAGAAACAATCCTTTCTTGATTTTTTTTTTTTTTTTGTATCCATGAGAAATTATTTTTTGTCATTGTCTGGTTGTCTGTGTCCAAAAGCTGTAAAAACGTATAACTATTGCAAACTTATCATTTATTTATATGATTTTGGATCAAACTATGTTCTTTTCTTTCAGTTATACGATTGATTTTATTTGGTTTAGCTTTTGTATGTTTTAACTTTCCTGGCGTGTTCTATGTTCTAATTGTTTATAGTGTATACAATGATTGTATTATTTCCCCCCCCAATAGTTTGTATACTGATTGAGTGACTGGACAGCTGGTGAACGAGCGCACACCCTCTAGATGAATCGATTCTTAAAAAAATAAAATAAAATTCAATCGTGACAGTATTATCAATTCACCGTTGAAATTTGACTTGACCAAACCAATGTGTGTGTTCTTCTTGTGTCCTGCAGACGTCTCTGAGAAATATCTTCGTCCTGACCAACAGAAGGTGAAATCTCCTCAAGTGAAAGAGGAGGAGGAAGAGCATCCTTATTTTAAAGAAGAAAAAAAGTCCCCTGGTGTCAAAAAGGAGGAGGTTGAGGATGACGTCACCAAGTCACCAATGACCTTCAAGTCACCAATGACCTTCGCCCCTTTAAAGAGTGAAGACGAAGTCAAGGGTGAGAGTGAGGAAGGCAGCAGGGCGGAGCCTCCAAACAGGATCTTAAATCCTCAAAACATGATTCCAGAAAGTGATGCAGACCACTGGGGATCATCAAAAGCAAAAAGTGATGACATGAGGTCCCTTTCTTCTCATGATGATGATGATAATGATGATAATCTGGATGGTAATGATGAACACGCTGCTGATGATAGGTCATGTCACACTGACGACAAATCTTGGGAATTTTCGCACTGTGGGAAAACATCGAGTTCAAAATCAAATTTGAAAATTCACTTGAAAATACACACTGGGGAAAAACCTTTTTCTTGTTTAGATTGTGGCAAAAGCTTCTCTTTGAAGTCAAATTTAACAAAACATTCAAGAACACACACTGGGGAAAATTTTTTTGCTTGTACCCACTGTGGCAAAAGCTTCTCTCAGAAGTCACATTTAACATTACATTCAAGAACACACACTGGGGAAAAACCTTTTTCTTGCTCAGATTGTGGCAAAAGCTTCTCTCAGAAGTCAGCTTGAACAACACATACAAGAAGACACACTGGGGAAAAACCTTTTTCTTGCTCAGATTGTGGCAAAAGCTTCTCTCAGAAGTCACATTTAACAACACATACAAGAAGACACACTGGGGAAAAAACTTTTTCTTGCTCAGACTGTGGCAAAAGCTTCTCCCGGAAGTCAGAATTAACAACACATACAAGAAGACACACTGGCGAGAAACCTTTTTCTTGCTCAGACTGTGGCAAAAGCTTCTCTTTGAAGTCAAATTTAACAAGACATACAAAAAGCCACACTGGCGAGAAACCTTTTTCTTGCTCAGATTGTGGCAAAAGCTTCTCTCACAGGTCATATTTAACAATACATACAAGAAGGCACACTGGCAAGAAACCTTTCTCTTGCTCAGATTGCGGCAAAAGCTTCTCTCACAGGCCATGTTTAACAATACATACAAGAAAACACGCTGGTGAGAAACCTTTTTCTTGCTCAGATTGTGGCAAAAGCTTCTATCAGAAGCACCATTTAACAAAGCATACAAGAAGACACACTGGTGAGAAACCTTTTTCTTGCTCAGATTGTGGAAACCGTTACTCTGACCAATCATGTTTCAACAAACACACAAGATCACATGGTGCGAAGGAACCATTCAGTTGTGGTGTTTGTGCAAAAAGATTCTCTTGTGAAAAGCTTTCTGAGAGACACGAGTGTGCTGGTGAGAATAGCAGCCATTAGGGGTGTTAAAAAAAATCGATTCGGCGATATATCGCGATACTACATCGCGCGATTCTCGAATCGATTCAATAAAAAAAATCGATTTTTTTTTTTTTTTTTTTTAAGAGCTCAGAATTGTTCATTCGGTAGTCTTACCGATTCAACGTCTTATCATCATTGCCTTTTTCTTTTTTTTGTGTGTGTGTGTGTGAATCGATTTTTAAACTTCCATTTTTAATGGAAAAATATTCAACAAAATGTCTGACTTCGGGTTAGGATTCACACCTTGAGCATGGAAGAATGTTATATGAACGGAACATTAAGCCTTAATATTTTATTTTAATCCTGTTCAAACATGAAACAGATTACAACCTCTATAAGACTGAAATTTCAGATAAATAAATAATACATTTTCATATCAATCTTACACTCTACAAGCGTACTGATTAGTATTTTCTAAATTTGAATGAAAAAAAATCGCAACAATCGACTTATAAATTCGTATCGGGATTAACCGGTATCGAATCGAATCGTGACCTGTGAATCGTGATACGAATCGAATCGTCAGGTACTAGGCAATTCACACCCCTAGCAGCCATCTTTGAAGCTTCAAAAAAATGAAGGGAAGTGAATCTGATATGTTATTTCGTAATAACACAACATTCAAAGCTGCCTGGGGCCTGTCATAATGATTCACGTTCATTACTCAAATAAAAGTAGAGATATTAGGATTTCAGAAGACTTAAGAAGTATCAACTCCAATGTCTTACTTAAAAGTGTAAATGTAATGCTTTCAAAACTACTCAACCTGTTAATATTAAGTTTTTGACGTTTACTGTTCATGTGTTTAAAAGTCAATTAATGTCAGTTTTTTTATGTAATTTTGGAAGCTATTATTGTTTGTTTTGCTTCTGAATGTTGTTAATGGTTGTGTTTGCTGAAGTTCGTAGGTGTTGTGTTTTTTGCTTGCGTGAAGCACATTGAGTTAGTTTCCTTGTGTATGAAATCGAAATAAAACCACCTTGTGTTGCCTTGCAATTTTCCGCAAATCAGCGTCGAGAATACCTTCAGACACACAAAGCCATCTGGGATTCAAATTTGCTGTTGAACAGTGTCATCTCTGAAATGATTGACGTGATGGGCGTTTCGTCAACATTGAAGGAAGGTCCGTCAACGGCGGGCGTCCGTTTTGTTGTTGATTGGCGATTGACGGCTAACTTAAAAAAAAGGACGAATGAACCATTGACGGAAGTAAGTTTCCTTCCGTCAATGTAATCATCAATCCGTCACACCGTCAATTAACATATCCCAATGACAGACATCAAATTCGTCAATAAATGTGTGACTGTGTGTAAAATAGATAATAGATACAGTGGGGCAAATAAGTATTTAGTCAACCACCAATTGTGCAAGTTCTCCTACTTAAAAAGATTAGAGAGGCCTGTAATTGTCAACATGGGTAAAGCTCAACCATGAGAGACAGAATATGGGAAAAAAACTCAGAAAATTACATTATTTGATTTTTAAAGAATTTATTTGCAAACATGGTGGAAAATAAGTATTTGGTCAGCTACAAAGAAGCAAGCTTTATGGCTGCCAAAGAGGTCTAACTTCTTCCATTGAGGTCTAACGAGACTCCACTCGTTACCTGTATTAATGGTGCCTGTTTTAACTCATTATTGGGGTATAAAAGACACCTGTCTACAACCTCAGTCAGTCAAATTCCAAACTCCACTATGGCCAAGACCAAAGAGCTGTCAAAGGACACCAGAGACAAAATTGTAGACCTGCACCAGGCTGGGAAGACTGAATCTGCAATAGGTAGAACGCTTGGAATACATAAATCAACTGTGGGAGCAATTATTAGAAAATGGAAGACATACAAGACCACTGATAATCTCCCTCGATCTGGGGCTCCATGCAAGATCTCACCCCGTGGCGTCAAAATGAGAACAAGAACGGTGAGCAAAAATCCCAGAACCACACAGGGGGACCAAGTGAATGACCTACAGAGAGCTGGGACCACAGAAACAAAGGCTACAATCAGTAACACATTGCACAGCCAGGGACTCAAATCCTGCACTGCCAGACGTGTCGCCCTACTGAAGCCAGTACACGTCCAGGCCCATCTGCGGTTCGCGAGAGAGCATTTGGATGCTCCAGAAGAGGACTGGGAGAATGTGTGATGGTCAGATGAATCCAAAATAGAACTTTTTGGTAGAAACACAGGGTCTCCTGTTTGGGGGAGAAAGAATACTGAATTGCATCCGAAGAATACCATACCCACTGTGAAGCATGGGGGTGCAAACATCATGCTTTGGGACTGTTTTTCTGCAAAGGGACCAGGACGACTGATCTGTGTAAAGGAAAGAATGAATGGGGCCATGTATCGAGAGATTTTGAGTGAAAATCTCCTTCCATCAGCAAGGGCATTGAAGATGAGACGTGGTTGGGTCTTTCAGCATGACAATGATCCCAAACACACAGCCAGGGCAACAAAGGAGTGGCTTCGTAAGATGCATTTCAAGGTCCTGGAGTGGCCTAGCAAGTCTCCAGATCTCAACCCCATAGAAAATCTGTGGAGGGAGTTGAAAGTCTGTGTTGCCCAACGACAGCCCCAAAACATCACTGCTCTCGAGGAGATCTGCATGGAGGAATGGGCCAAAATACCAGCAACAGTGTGTGAAAAGCTTGTGAAGAGTTATAGAAAACGTTTGGCCTCCGTTATTGCCAAAAAAGGGTACATAACAAAGTATTGAGATGAACTTTTGGTATTGACCAAATACTTATTTTCCACCATGTTTGCAAATAAATTCTTTAAAAATCAAACAATGTAATTTTCTGAGTTTTTTTTCCCACATTCTGTCTCTCATGGTTGAGCTTTACCCATGTTGACAATTACAGGCCTCTTTAATCTTTTCAAGTAGGAGAACTTGCACAATTGGTGGTTGACTAAATACTTATTTGCCCCACTGTATGTGTCTATGTGTGTCAATACGTCGATAATATAATCGATACCGTATGTGTCTATGTAGCGTCTTCGTCGTTCGCCCCACCATGAGGTGTTCAGGTAGTTTTACGTAAATGTATGAACAAACGGCCGACGAATTTGTGCAGAAATTCAAACAATTGGCGATTGATGAAGGCACAGTAGGTTTTTTAATTGTGACGAGACGGGCCTGAAGTTTCCAGGAAGTTTTGGAATTTGTTGAAAAGAATCACCCAGAAAGTGTTTCACAACTAATTCATTTGTGCATTTTACTTGGATATGTTCCTCGCTGTCCATCAGCCCGTCAATGACGCTGATGCATGACGAATGACGGATTGATGATTACAATGCCGCTGAGATTCAAATATTGACGGATTTACGAAGACGGAAGATGGTCCTGAGACCTCGCAAGAGATCGTCTTTTATATCGCCCTCAATATTCCAATCACTAACCTTTTTCCTTTATTGGAAGGTAAGTGTTGCGTCAAAACTTTGCTGGAGGAAAGTGTGAAAGCCACAGATGACAAAAACTGTTCTAAAGTCATTTGTATTGCTTGCAGTACAAATAAATATTGCATATATCAGAAATGTATTAGATACTGTTTCAAACATTTATTAATAGCTAGGGCGGGTACATTATAAGCTATTACAACAAATTAAACTCATCCCTGATAATAAACATTCAGTTTACATCAAAGTGCTTGTTCAACTTTGATGGCGAATTTTTAAACTGCACATTCACCACAACAAACTTTTCAATAAGTCCAATTTAAACAGGCATTTAAACTTTACGATTATATCGGGAAACAAAACACTGAAAAAAACGGGAATGAGACTTTCGAACTGCAGCAAAAATGGCGACATCTGCCGATGACGATGACTGCTTGCTCTGAAGCCTCCAATTTCCAGCAGCCAATCATAGCGCAGCGGGGGCGTGTCCTGCCCCTGACTTCCGCCGCACGTCTACTTTGGTTTCCGGAGTCATCACTGCCGCGGCGGGCGGGTACATGGCGTTTAATCATTATTTCTGATTCGGTATTGAACTGAATTCAGCCTCCACACAGGACCCCCGTCACCATTTTGAAGGTCTCCGTCACCATTTGTTAAATGTCAGCATGTGTGTAAACTCGTTTCGGTGCGCGTTGATGCTTCTCGGCCTTAGTTAGCTTAGCTTAGTTTAGCTCAGCTCAGCTTAGCTTAGTTTAGCTCGCTAGCCGCTAACAAAGAGAAGCACACAACACGTGGTCAGGAAGAGACCAAGTGTGACTTTGTTGGCATTGTTGTGCCAAAATGTCGGCGAGAACGACACCAAAGTACGAGGAGGAACTCTTTGGAGTCAAAGAAGAGAACGAGCAACATTTTCAACCGCTGGACGATGTTTGCGAGCAGCCTCGAATTGTGCTACACACAGCAGGTTTGTACACTTGTTATTACTCTCCCTTTCTTAAGCACAACTATATAGCGTAAATGCAGTCATCATTACTGTACACTCGGGCTGGGTATTGCCGCCAACCTCACGATACGATACGTATCACGATACAAGGGTCAAGATAAATACGTATCGCGATACATATGTATCCCAATACTTGATCTTCAAGGCGATACGTATTCCGATATATTACATTAATTTTCTTGCATTTTATAATAAAAGTCATATCTATACCTAAAGTATAAGTTTGTTATGCTGACTGACAAAAATATTTTTGTTAGCAGCTCTTCTGGTTTACCACCAAGCGGCATGCCTGGTCTAAATGTGTACACACTGCAGAATAAGGAGCAGCTTTCACAGACACCCCAGGAATGTTTATTAATAGGCATGAGCCGATATGAGCAAAAATATCAAAGTATTAAAATTACGGCTCTAAAATGTGCTAATTTGAAATATTTGGGGAAATAAAAACATTTTTTTATGTAACACATTCTATTTCGTTTTTTAAACAAATTAATATATGAAAATTGGTACATTATGAAATGTGCCATGTTAAGTTTATAAGTAAATAAATGTTGATATTCTTCCTCTGTTTTCACTTTTCTTAGCAAGACACAGTGTCCAATCACTGGTGAGAGATTTTTGCATTAATTGAAGGCAATTAACTTCAAAGACGCTGCTGGTTTTTATTTTTTTAGGTACAACGCAAGCTGCAAAGGCAAACGTGAACTGCCTATTTAAAGTTAACGAGCAATATCGATTCTGACGCCTGCGTATCGATAGGTGTATTGTCATGAGGCCCGCAACGATATATTGCCGTATCGATTTTTTTGAGCACACCCCTAGATAAGACAATTGGGTTTTTGGGATTTTGGGTAGGCGACTAACTCTTCCCTCTATGCACGCGTCCCCCGGGATTTTCCCTTACTTATCTTATCACTGAAATAATTTAACTAAATCCAATGTAATTGGAACCCCCCCTTCTAGCAGTGAATACAGTTTACAAGCCTGTAAGCCGGATGTAACTGTAGTTATCAATGTAAATCTCAACTCAAATGTCATTTTAATCCACACAGATATATGAATGAAAAGATAGCAATTTTACTACCATTTATGCTGTTAGCCAAATAAAATGTATAATAATGTAAATACAATCATGCTGCCCCATCCCTCTCACGTCGACAGCAGGTGGATCGTTGTATGGTTTCATCCCATCTGGAGCTTCACTGCTTGAGAGAACAATGTCACCCAGGTTATTCATTTACACTAGGGGTGTTAAAAAAAATTCGATTCGGCAATATATCGCGATACTACAGCACGCAATTCTCGAATTGATTCAATAGGCAGCCAAATCGATTTTTTTTAACATCCATTTTTGATGGAAAAATATTCAACAAAACGTCTTTCACACCTTAAGCATGGAAGAATGTTATATTAATGGAACATTAAGCCTTAATATTTTAATTCAATGCTGTTCTAACATGAAAAAGGTTACAACCTGTTTGTTAAATACAGTGGCTCACAGTTATAACACTGAAGTTTGAGATCAATTAATAATTTTTCATACAAATCTTACAGTGTACATGTACAAGTTTACTGAATGTTATTTTCTAAATTGAGTAAAAAAAATCACAACAATCGACTTGTAAATTCATATCGGGATTAATCGGTATCGAATCGAATCGTGACCTATGAATCGTGATACGGATTGAATCGTCAGGTACTAGGCAATTCTCGCCCCTAATTTACACATATCGCTGTTTCAAAGCCTTGAGGGTGATGAGGGTTGAATGTGCGAGTACGATGATGTATTGTTGGGGTGTGCGCCCAGGGGGTTCATGCACATGCGCTATTGGCAATTGTGTGTTGAAGTGGGGTTGTCCACATGAGTATGATTGCACGTTTTCTTTTATTACGATGTGTTAATTTACAGTTGAAATACGATGTAAGGGATAAGGAGTAGGACTAGATAAGTTTTAACTTCTTCCTTCTCCCTTTGGACATGTAAACAATTTCTAATGATTGTTATGAGTTTTTTTTTTCTCACGATTTTTATTTGCTGTTTGTTTATGTTTGTATGTTATGTTTACATGCTCAATAAACTTCAAAACTTCAAACTTTTTTCATATGGAGTACCCTTGGCAAATGACTGTGTTACCGTGGATTGGGTTAGCTTAGAGCTGCTAGCGGCTGGTCTCTGTCTCTGTTAGTTTTGGCTGTCTGCGTCCAGTTTCGGGGTCCGTAGGGAAGTCGAATCTCTGATTCTGAGTCTGGGGACTCTGAGGTGGGCTCACCTATCTCTGGGGTCAAAGTCACTTAGGTGGTTGGAAAGCTCCTCGGTGGCAGGGCCCCGGGGGTGGATGAGATCCACATGGAGTTCCTAAAGACTCTGGATGTTGTGGGGCTGTCATGGTCGACACGCCTCTACAACATCGCGTGGACATCGGGGACAGTGCCTCTGGATTGGCAGACCGGGGTGATGGTCCCCCTTTTTAAGAAGGGGGACCGGAGGGTGTGTTCCAACTATAGAGGGATCACACTCCTCAGCCTCCCTGGTAAGGTCTATTCAGGGGTGCTGGAGAGGAGGGTCCGTCGGGAAGTCGAATCTCGGATTCAGGAGGAGCAGTGTGGTTTTCGTCCTGGCCGTGGAACAGTGGACCAGCTCTACACCCTCAGCAGGATCCTCGAGGGTGCGTGGGAGTTCGCCAAACCAGTCCACATGTGTTTTGTGGATTTGGAGAAGGAATTCGACCATGTCCCTCGGGGAGTCCTGTGGGGGGTGCTTCGGGAGTACGGGGTACCGGGCCCCCTGATACGGGCGGTTCGGTCCCTGTTTGGTCCGCATTGGCGGCAGTAAGTCGGATTCGTTTCCAGTGAGGGTTGGACTCCGCCAAGGTTGCCCTTTGTCACCGATTCTGTTCATAATTTTTATGGACAGAATTTCGAGGCGCAGCCGAGGCGTTGCGGGGATCCGGTTTGGTGGCCTCAGCATTGCATCTCTGCTCTTTGCAGATGATGTGGTGCTGTTGGCTTCATCCAGCCGTGATCTCCAACTCTCGCTGGAGCGGTTCGCAGCAGAGTGTGAAGCGGTTGGGATGAAGATCAGCACCTCCAAATCCGAGACCATGGTCCTCAGTCGGAAAAGGATGGAGTGCCGTCTTCGGGTCGGGGATGAGATCCTGCCCCAAGTGGAGGAGTTCAAGTATCTTGTGGTCTTGTTCACGAGTGAGGGTAGGATGGAGCGGGAGATCGACAGGCGGAGCGTCTGCAGTGATGTGGATGGTGTATCGGGCTGTTGTGGTGAAAGAGGAACTGAGCTGCGAGTGAGCAGTCTGGCCGGGGAGGCAGCCCCGACCCACCTTTTTGTCGGATAAATGTTTGGCGAGCCTCCCTTGTTCTTCTCTGGAGGTACCCTGTCTTGAAAAAGTGTTTTTTGCAAATGTAGCATCCGCTAGCTTGACTGCTCATGAATGAATTGTGGCACATTACGTCACCGCCGCTACACGAATCTGATTCCAGAAGATAGCAGCTTCTGTAATCATATTACAACCAGAACATTGCAACGTTCATTGATTTCCTTCACAAAATATGAACAATCGGTCACTGTCAGCAACTGTAATAACTTTCCTCATTGAGCCGCCCCCGTCTCATGTAAGTCGCTGGCTGCGCTGCCCACCCGAACGTCAGGGAGGAGTATCGATACTCAGAACTGCAATATCGATACGGTACCATTTTTGTTAATATCGATACATATCTATGTATCGATATTTTGAACAGACCCCTACAGATGATGGCTGGATGTATCGTGTTTTTACGAACATGCATATAAAGGTACTTGTTCTAGGGTGGGTGCCGCGGTTGGCGATCCAAGATCGCCGATCTTCTGCGCATCCGTGTCACCGATTGTGCAGGGGTCACCGATAGCATCTTGACACAAATATCCAGTAATAAATACAGATGTTTTCTTTAGGGAGTCCTCTTTGTAAATCTCACTGGAACGGCACAAAGTTCCAGCGTCGTCACCTTGTCCAATGCAGATTGGTGACGCATCACTGACGATGACCTTCATCCAGTCATCCGCAGTCCATGATTGCCTCTCCTCAGCCCATTGCAGTCTTGTTCTTTTTTGTTTAAGCGTCAGTGTCGTTTTCCTTTTAGCTTTCCTGTATGTAAATCCCATTTCCTTGAAGCGATTTTGCGGAGTTCTGTCACATACATTGACTCCAGCTTCCTCCCGTTTCTTCTTCATTTGTCTCGTTGTGCATTTTCTGTTTTCAAGACATATGGCCTTTAGTTGTTTGCCTTGACGCTGAGATGTCTTCCTTGTTCACCAGTATGCTTGACTTGAACAACCTTCACATGCTGTTTGTACTTGGTCCCGACCTTCGATACAGCTGACTGTGAACAGCCACATCTTTCAACAAGTTTTATAATCCTGTCTTTGGTCTCAAGAGACATCTCCTTTGTTGGAGCCTTGATTCTTGCCAATCCACGTGGTCCAGCAGCCCTCTAAGGTGTTATAACTGCACTGTTTTTAACTGCTGGATAACGAGCAGATGTCATTTGAGGCAGGTTCCTAATTAAGGAAAGGAAATTGACTGGGTGTCCTTATTTTCTGCTCAAAATGGAGTGATTGCATATTTTTTTGTCTCAGAATGGAGTGATTCCATATTTACTTCCATGCACTTGCTCTTATAAAAGTAACATTGACTGACCAGCACAAAGTTTTTTCTTCATTTCTTTTAGTGTTTCTGAAAACCAAGATGTTGCACTTTGGAATGACCTTACGACTGTTTCATGCTTTTTATCTGAGTTTGATCTACACAATAAAATGTCTGAGTGAGTGCTTGTCCAAGACTGGTGATTCCATACTTTTTGCTAGAGGTTGGAGCTACGACTTCCTGTTGTTGATGCACGTAGGGCCGCCCACCATCTTACGTGTGTCTTGCCGGCGGCAACAAATTCGTTCAAGCTTTTATTTAGCGATTTTGACGCAGTTTGTTTTGTTCCAAACACAAGACATGTAGCGATGTTCATTTTCTCCCTTTTCAGTCTAAAGAGACCACAAACAAACCCTAGGAAGGATCTTACTTAGTCGTGGTGAATTGGAGTAAACAATAAGTGTCCGTGCGGAACCGAAATATTTGTCCTGGACGTCCAAGTGCCGCAAATATGTTTTTTTAAAATAGATTTGACGCATGCATTTTTGCGTCAACTGCTGTTTCTGGTCGACCAAACCGACTTGGTCGACTTTTATTCCCAGCCCTAGGCCAAGCCAAATGTGTGTTTTGTCTTTGTAGACGTCGGCGAGAAATACCTTCGTCCTGACGAACAGGAGGTGAAGCCTCCTCATGTTAAAAAGGAGGAAGAACATCCTCACATCGAAGAGGAGGAAAAGCCCGTTTGTGTCAAAGAGGAGGAGGTTGAGGATGATGTCACCAAGTCGCCACCGACCTTCGCCCCTTTAAAGGGTGAAGATGAAGACAAGGGTGAGAGTGAGGAGGATAGCGGGGCGGAGCTTCCAAGCAGCAGCTCAACTCAACACATGACGACAGAAGGTGATGCAGAACACTGGTGACCACCACAAGCACAAATTCATGATGACATAAGAACTAGAGATGGACCTATATTTTTTTTTTCAGGGCCAATACCGATGGCGATTATTAGTAGTCAAGGAGGTCAAAAGCCGATTTTAAGTAAGGGGGGGGAATTAGTTTAAAAAATTTTCTAAAATACAAAAGCCAATCTTGACTTTGTTGGATTGTCTAAAAAGTGAAAGTAAGCAAGTAAATACCATATCACTCTAGTTTTCAAAGGCAAATATTTTTCCCATCTCTTATAAAGTGAACTGAAAATTTTGATCAATAGCTCCCAGACCCTAAACTGGTTTTAGATTGACCTTATTTCGGCCGTCAGATTTTGAAAAAGGCCAATGCCGATATTCGTCAAAATGCCCAATATCGGCGCCGATAATCGGCCTATATCGGGCTATGTTATATATATGTCTGTTAATATGTTATATAACTGTTAGGAATGTTCTCAATGTGGTAAAACATTGAGCTCAAAATGGAGTTTGAAAGCGCACAAAACACGGGAAAAAAGTTTCGCTCAGAAGTCAACTTCTGCAACAGACAAAAGAACACAAACTGGTGAAAAACCTTCCGTCTGTCGATGAAAGTGCTCCATGTACGATGTTGTCACCAACCCTTTTTTTTTCAACTCACACTTGAAATTTGACTTGACCAACCCAAATATTTGTTGGGAGTTAATAATTGCACCTCGACCGTCACACATAATCCGCTGTCACTTGTTCCTCTCGGCAACGAGTGAGCAGGAAGTGACAAGTGTTGTCCTGAAATGTAAAAGTAAATTCTTGACTAGACACAGAAAATTGCAGTTGGGGTCTTCATTGATCTCAAAAAAGCTTTTGATACAATTAACCTTTCTATTCAAGTAAATAAATTGGAACGATATGGGATTAGAGGAGTTGCTGGTGACTGGATTAAAAGTTATTTAAAAGGAAGGTTACAATATGTTCAAATGGGGCAGCACATATCTGGACAACTTGGCATTGCTTGTGGTGTTCCCCAGGGGTCCGTATTAGGGCCAATATTATTTAATATGTAAATTAACTCTTTTACTGCCACACGTTATCAAAAAACAACCCCCAAAGCCAGCGGATTTTTAGCATTTTAACTTATTTTTTGATGTAAACTGAATATTATATTGTTTTGCTACATATATAACATGAAAGATCACATTCCATTCTTTCATTAGAAAAAAAAAGTGTGTTTCTACCTTATTCCGTTCTTTAGTAATCACCATTTGAAAACAGGTAATTTGAGTGACATTGAGCGAAAATTGAAAAAAAGATACATTTTCTCCACAACAGTGACTTTCATACTAATATTTTTTGTTTAGTGACGCTCTGTCAAATTAGGTTTAATGTGACAAAGGCTGTGATCATTCACGACAGCCTTGAAAACGTTCGATTTCATCAGATTGCGTCATGGTTCATTGTAATTCGCAGCTCTAGTTAGGGCCCGAGCAGCTTCTGCTGTGAGGTTAAATAAACTTGTGTTGAGTTGAGTTGAGTAATTCCATACACCGGCAGCCCATTGACAAGAGATACAATGCTGCCATCTGCTGGCCATAGTTAGTGGATGTTTTTGATTTCACAACTCATTGACCTGGCTGCGCTGCACTTGGATGTTGCACTGACCACTGATACATTAAAAACAAAAAATGTAGTTAACTTGAACTTAACGTTCATGGCGGCATACGTCGTGATTTTACTAAACGTTATTAAACGTTTTTGGCGGTCAAAGAGTTAATAACATTTTCAATGTGTCTCAGACATTCAAACTTGTACTTTTCGCGGATGACACTAATATATTTTATAGGGGTAATAATTATAATGAGCTTGTGAGTGCTGTGAATAATGAACTTGATAAAATAAAAATGTGGATTGATATGAATAAATTATCGTTAAATGTAGAAAAAACAAACAATCTTTAGTAAATCTAGAATAAATTTTGAATCGCAGATAACTATAGATGGCATCCTAATTGATAATGTAAGTGAGTTTAAATTTGTAGGTGTTATAATTAATAAATTTATCTTGGAAAGCTCATATCAGACACACAAAAAATAAAATCTCTAAATGCCTCTCAATTTTGAATAAAGTAACGTCATGTCTTGATGAGGATTCTCTCCGTACATTATATTGTACGCTGGTCCTCCCTTACTTCACATATTGTGTTGAAGTGTGGGGTAGCACCGACCAGTGTACAATAGAGCCATTCATCATATTACAAAAACGTGCTTTGCGGATTATACATAAAGTTGGATTTCTTGAACATACACACAATCTTTTCTCAAATTTAAAGATCTAGTTAAATTTAATACTTTGATAATCTGATATAAAGCATTTAATAAATTATTGCCAATTAATCTACAACAGTTATTTCAACTTAAAGAGTTAGTTCATAATTTGAGAGGATATTGAGAATTTATAATGTTTTTGTGTGTCAGTATGTGGTGTGAAATATTGGAATAGTCTGGGTACTCGACATAAGCGATCCCAAAATATTTTCAGATTTAAAAAGTTATATAAAAACATGGTTTGGTCACAATATGTCGGAGGACCTTGAATTTATAAATACTTGGTGTAAATGTGTCCTTGCTGCTACTACTGCTGTTATTGTCTATTACTAAAGTTATGTATGTTTATGTCTTATTCTTGGAATATATAATGTATTACCATCGTTGGTATGAACCATAAAAACGTGATATCTGTTACTTACGAAAACATCACCATTATTAGCACTTAATAATTCAGTTAATGGTATGCCATTATATTGTCTATATATTGATAAAAACATTTTTAAGATAGAAAGATTGTAACTTTCAGGCAGAATCAAATTTTCGTCTTTTCTTATTTATTTTTTTTCTGTTCATATTATGAAACTACAGTATGATTTGTTGTTGCTGTGTTCAACTGTACACTATTGCCTGAAATAAATGAAAATGAAATGAAATGTGTTTCTCTTCTTGTGTCCTGCAGATGTCGGCGAAAAATATCTTCGTCTTGATGAACAGGAGGTGAAGTCTCATGTGAAAGAGGAGGAAGAGCATCCATATTTTAAAGAAGAAAAAAAGCCCCTTTGCGTCAAAAAGGAGGAGGTTGAGGATGACATCACCAAGTCACCAATGACCTTCGCCCCTTTAAAGAGTGAAGATGAAGTCAAGGGTGAGAGTGAGGAGGGCAGAGGGGCGGAGCCTCCAAACAGGATCTTAAATCCTCAAAACATGATTCCAGAAAGTGATGCATCCCACTGGGGATCATCACGAGCAAAAAGTGATGACATAAGGTCCCTTTCTTCTCATGATGATGATGACAATGATGATAATCTGGATGGTAATGATGAACACGCTGCTGATGATAGGTCGTGTCACACTGACGACAAATCTTGGGAATGTTCTCACTGTGGGAAAACATT
Organism: Festucalex cinctus; assembly: GCF_051991245.1. NCBI lineage: Eukaryota > Metazoa > Chordata > Actinopteri > Syngnathiformes > Syngnathidae > Festucalex > Festucalex cinctus. The sequence goes on from NC_135411.1 coordinate 135,297, forward strand.
GAGTACAAAAGGGCGTTTGAAAATTCACATGAGAACGCACACTGGGGAAAAACCTTTTGCTTGTGCACACTGTGGCAAAGGCTTCTCTGACAAGTCATCTTTAACAGCACATATAAGAAGCCACAGTGGGGAGAAAACTTTTCCTTGCTCAGATTGTGGCAAAAGCTTCTCTCGCAGGTCAGTTTTAACAGAACATAAAAAAAGCCATACTGGCGAGAAACCTTTTTCTTGCTCAGATTGCGGAAAATCTTTCTCTGCCAAGTCGGTTTTAAAAAAACACACAAAGTCACACACTGGGGAAAGACCTTTTGCTTGTGCACACTGTGGCAAAGGCTTCTCTTACAAGTCATCTTTTTTTTTTTTTTTTTTTTTTTTTTTTTTTTTTTTTTGTGTGTGTGTGTGTGTGCGTTTGCGTGCGTGCGTTTGCGTGCGTGCGTGCGTTTGCGTGTGTGCGTTTGCATGCGTTTGCGTGCGTGCGTGTGCGTGCGTGCAAATACTTATAAATTTATACTCATTCATTCACCTAAAACCTTATAAATATCCCATTACCCTTCGCCTTAACCAGGTACTTCAGAATCTTGCCAGAGTCGTGAGATTTAAATGGTCAGGAGACCAGAGAAAAGGTCAGAAAAAAAAAGAAATAAAGAGAAAAGAAAGGTAAATCAAAGTGACATCCAGCACCGACCAAACACTTCCTGCCTTCCCCATGATTACAAAATCAAAGTCTTACGCCAACCCCGGAAGCCTCTAAATTCCAGCAAATTTAGCGAGATCTCAAGAGCCCAGAGGAAAAACTAAAGAGAGGAAGGAGGGAAGGATCGATAAGGCAGAGTGAGATCAATAGAAGCCAGTACATCCAATCCATCAAAGTGAAGTCCAGCACCAACAAGACCCCTCCTGCGTGGTTACAAAACCGGAGTCTTATGCCAACCCCAGAAACCTCAAACTTCCAATAAATTGAGATCTCAAGTGACCAGAGGAAAAACTAAAGAGAGGAAGGAGGGAAGGATAGATAAAGCAAAGTGAGATCCACAGACACCAGCACCCACTGATTCAAGGGGCTGTGGGAGGGAGAGGCAACTTCTGTTTGAGTTTCAGTAGATGCTGGTGCGATGGATCTGGCATGCATAAGGACCACCACCAAAGAAAGAAGCCGTCAACCGCGGTCCAGCAAAGCGAGCACACCCCCCCCCCCCCCCCCCCCCCCCCCCCCCGGAATCCCCAGGCCGCGGCAGCACCAAGGCCACCCCCGACCCAGACACCCGGAACACCCCCGCCCCAGCCCCGGCCCACACCCCCGAGCCCAAGGCCGCAGAACGAGGCCCAGCGGGCCCCCACAGCGCCCCACCGGTCCCCAGCCCCCATCCCCCCACGACCCCCCCGCACCCCACCCAAACCCGCCATCCACCACGACCCAGGCCCCACCACCCCCGACCCCCAAACCCCCGAACACACCCCGACCCCCAGCACCCAACCCCCCACCCACCCATACCTCCACCCCCCCCCCAAACAAGCCGCCCCCCCCCGACGGCCGCCACCCCCCCCCCCGCGAACCCGGCCCCCCGCGAGAACCCCCCACCCCCCCCGGAAACCGGCACCGGGCAGCAGCGCAGAGAGGGAAGATGTGCCCACCCCACCCCACCTCCAGCCGCGCGAGATTTGCACAGCGGCGGGAGGGGGGAAGCAGAGGAGGAAGCACCAGGGGAGAAGGCGGAACACCAGAACACCGAGCCCGGTGGGGGAGAGGCCCCGGTCGTCACGCCAGAGTACAAGTGACACCTAACCCTGTTACTGAGTCTGCCAGCTCGCCGACTGGCGAGCTCTACCCTACACCGTGAATGTGGCCCCACCCAGTGTATATACAAGTGTGTGCGTGTGGTGCATTAAAATTGGGAGCAGGTGAGTCGGAGCAGAGGGAAAAATTTTCCCCTATTCCGACACACCCGTATCCCCCCCCAAAAAATGAATATGTATATGTGTGGTGCATTAAAAAAGGGAATGGAGGGACAAAGTGGTGGGGCAGGGACACAAATGGGGGGGACCACAGCGCTGCCAGGCACTGCAGTCCATCCCCTCTGATGGCTCCCCGCCCCAACTCACCCCTCCCCTTGGACGTGAGGTGCATTAAAATTGGAGGGGAGTTGAAGGGTGAAGACGGTGTTTCCACCCTTCCCCACCCCACCAAGAAATGTGTTGTGTGCCCTATGTGTATATTTACAAAGTGTATAGTGCAAGCTAGTGAAGTGAGTAAGAGGAGCGACCAGCGGGGCCTCACCCAACCCGGCGGGTGTAGGTGGCACGCCCGCCCCCCAGCACCCCCACCCCCTGCCGCCCCCCACCTCATCCACCCGGCACCACAATGGGCGGACAGCCAGCGCAGCAGGGCTACCGGACAGCCCACCGGCCACCGGAGCCCGCCCGGGGCGCCAGGAGTTATACCGGAGTGGGGCAGGCCCCAAACCCTCGCCCGGCCCCCGGAGCCCGACGCCCGGGCCGGGGAGGGAGCCCCAGGCCCAGGGAGAGGGAGGGGGAGGGGCCGCAGGGCAGACAGGGAAGGGGGGGGGGGGGCGGGGGAAGCGGGGAGAAGACGACAAGAAGGCGAAAGGGCGGCTGCAGGGCAGGAGGCGGGGGGGGGGGGGGGGGGGGGGGAGGAGGGAGGGCGACAAGGGAAAAGGGACCGGGAGGCAGAGGAGGATGGGCGGGAGGAGGCGAGGAGGGAGAGGCGACGGGGGGGAGGAAGGGGGAGGGGAGAGGGAACCACGGGGCACACCGGAGGCCCACCCACCCCGAACCGCGCCGCCGGGCACGGAGCAGCGGACCGCGCCGGGACGGCACCGCCCCGGGCACCAGGGGAAGCACCCCAACACCGCACCCCACAGGGGGCCCAGGGAGCGGCCAAGACGCAACCGCCACCGAGCAGACAACGGGGGGGGGGGGCAGAACCACCCCCGCCCGACCACAGGGGACGGCGTCAAGAAAATTGACTAATTAGCATGCAGTAACACCAAGTGTTGATGCTTAGTGCCCACTAGAAATAGATCTTAAGGAGTTATTGAGTATAGTGTCGTATAGTGTGGTATGCTCGAGCCCACTAGCAGCAACTAGGTTCCTGACTATATAAAAATAAAAACAATCAGATACAAAATACCAAATACAGGAGCAGCGAAAACAGAAGTTGTAACGATGTGGTGGCTCTCGTTAACAGGCAGAATCTTGGCAGGATTAAGTTGCCAAATTGAGATTAAAATATTCTATGTACATAGACCATATTTGTTTAAATCTTGATACTTGATTTTTATTTAAGGCAGAGATTTTTTCCATTGAGATATAATTTATTAGTAAGTTTAACCAGTGGTCGATATTTAGAGATTGTTTATTTTTCCAATTGACAAGGATTATTTTTTTAGCAATAGTAAGGGCTATAAATATAGATTGAGATTGTTTACATGGTAGCTCAGTTATTGTTAAGTCACCTAGTAAACACAGTCTTGGAGATAAAGGAAGCCTACAGTTTAATATATCAGCGAGCTTTTCCAAGATTTTAGTCCAGAAATGCAGCACTGGAGTACATGACCATAAAGCATGAAGATAAGTATCGGCAGTGTTTTGTGAGCACTGGAGACAAATGTCGGAGTCAGAGAGTCCCATTTTTTTCATCATATATTGTGTAATATATGTTCTATGAAGTATCTTATATTGGATAAGTTGCAAATTTGTCTGTTTGGTCATTTTAAATACATTTTCACAGATTTGGGTCCAAAAGTCTGGTTCCGGAACTATAGACAAGTCTTTTTCCCATTTTAAAGTCGGTAAGTACGTTTTATTTGTGTATAAAAATAACTTATATATTTTTGATATTTTCTTTATTGTTGTTGGAGAAAGCTTTATAATATCTTTAGCTAAGACAGGCAGTTGGAGCGTATCCTGAAGTGTTGGGATTTGTTTCTTAACCATATTTTTAACTTGCAGATAATGTAAGAAATTTCCCTTTTTTATTTCATATTTCTGGACCAAGTTTGTATACGATATAAACTTATTATCTGAGAAAAGATGATGAAGGTGTGTAATTCCTTTCTGCTCCCATAGGCTTAAATGGAACGACTGATTATTAAGTTGAAAGTCGGGGTTATGCCAAATGGGAGAGAGCCCACAGGGCGCCAATTGGGAGTTTGTAATTTCTAATGCCTTCCACCAGGCAGTCAGGGTGGCGGCTATCATTGGGTTTTTAAAACAATTATGTCGTCTTATTGATTTTGTAATAAAGAGTAAATCTGACAGTCTAAGATTATTACAATCCTTCTGCTCCAATTCCAACCAACAGTTAGTATCTCTGTTGGGTTGTGTCCATAGCACAAGATATTGTAGTTGATTAGCTAAATAATAGTACATAAAGTTTGGTGCCTCTAAACCTCCTTTAGATTTACTTTCCTGAAGAGTAGATAGACTAATTTTGGCTTTTTTTTTATTCCAATAGAATGTTATGATAGCAGAGTCCAGCGATTGGAACCAGTTAGACGTAGGTTTAAATGGAATCATTGAAAATAAATAATTAATCTTTGGTAAAACTTTCATTTTTATAGTAGCTATCCGTCCTATTAAAGAGATCGGAAGATTATTCCAGCGCTCCAGGTCACTTCGGATACTATCCAATAATGGTGAAAAATTTAAAGAAGTTAATTCAGTTAACTTAGGTGAAATTTTAACACCTAAGTACTTTAAATTACCTGTAGGAAAGGAGTAGTGTGGATCCTGACTTGTAGGATTCCATGAATTTTCTGTAATAGGTAATAATGTTGATTTTGTCCAGTTAATAGAGTAATCTGATAAGTGAGAGAATTTAGTTATTAATTTAAATGCTTCCCCTAGCGAGATAGCAGGTTCTTCTAAATAGAGTAATATATCATCGGCATATAGATTAATTTTATGTTCTATTGTCCCGGAGTGGATTCCTTGGATCCGTCTATCCTGACGTATAGCTAATGCAAGCGGCTCAATAAATATAGCAAATAATAAAGGAGAAATTGCCCCCCTTAGTTACTGTTGCTAGTCCGTCAAGCTTGGTGCCTCCGACAGCACAAGCCGTGACGGGAAGACTTACACCGGCGTGTATTAGTGATTTCTTTTGGAGCAATAGCAGTGCAATATCCTCCAGATCGAGGCAAAAAGGTTTACAATATGCAGCGGAGGGTTATAGTCATAATATGAAATTAGCCAGCGAAGGGGAAACATACGCTAAATCTGAGAAAACCCCATGACCTATACTTCAGATGCAACCAGCACAGCATTATGGACCAGTCGTGCTCTTGTACTGCCGGGTAAGTTTTCTTACTTATATTAGTCTAGTATTGTTAAAATATGAGGATTACTGTTAGGTCAGCAAGTTAGCTACACCTCGGTGTTTATAGCTAGCTAAACATTAGTGTTTTTTTTTTTTTTTCGTCTTTGAAAGCATCAGATCAGTCATTGTTATTCTTTGTCCATCATAAAAAAAATATTTATGTCACCCTAGCCATGGATGTAGTTAAGGTTATATGGCTGGTTGGGATACTCCGGAGACGGGTGTCCGTTCACAAAATGCTGCATGAAAAATGAAAACAAGATAAGCTCGGGGCACTTATTAGGACGCTTAAGTTTGCCAAACTTGACGAAGCTTTGCGTTAACGTTAGCTCGCAACATTTAGATGAATGCAAAAGCTAACAGAAGACATTAAACTAACATTAACCACTGACTGAACAAGCTTAACTTAGATGGCAATGACATTCTAGTAATATATTTTATTCATTAATAGTAACTACAATAACTTTGATATCGTTTTGTTATTGCCCCGAAAGCAAACTACACTACAGCTAGCTAGTTAGCCCGATAGAGTTAGCATAGTCTTACCTTATAGCACAGTCCGATTTACATACTCCGTAGGCACACCGCTTCATCATTTTGGAGGTCCGGAGCTTGTTAATGGTTGTCACTCTTCTTCCGTAAAGTTTTATGGTGGTTAGCAGTCTCGTAAGCCATCAAATAAAATCAATCAGACTATGGACGTCATCGAGAGCTGAGTAAAGCTTGACGGACTATGCTTACATAGCAACGGTTGCCAAATGTGTGATTGGTCAATGCTCGTTTGGGGGGGCGGAGTTTGCGAAAGGTCAATTACGGATACAACTCACCTGACTTTTGGCAGCGATATTCGGCCGAGCAAGAAAAGAAAAAGTGTAGTCAATAGTGCATAGAATTTGCCGGCCGGCACTCGACTAGAACTTTTCCTGGCTCAAAGCTTTAAAAAAAAAAAAAAAAGAAAGAAAAAGACCAGAGACTCTTTGGTGGATTTACAGATTTACAGTCTGAGGTAAAACAGCAAGGATGTTTAAAAAAAAACTGTGCTACTAATAATTCTGGGGTACATTATCACAATTCATTATAATCCACATTTATCCAGATTTCTCCTTACTTTGGAAGTATGTCTTATTTTGGTATATTTGAATTTGATAATAATGTCTATACACAGTTTCATTTGATAAATCTTATGATTATTCTAGTGAAGTTTTACATTCATAAGTCTTAATTTACACGTAAGAAACAATCCTTTATTGATTTTTTTTTTGTATCCATGAGAAATTATTTTTTGTCATTGTCTGGTTGTCTGTGTCCAAAAGCTGTAAAAACATATAACTATTGCAATCTTATCATTTATTTATATGATTTTGTATCAAACTATTTTCTTTTCTTTCAGTTATACTATTGATTTTATTTGGTTTAGCTTTTGTATGTTTTAACTTTCCTGGCGTGTTCTATGTTCTAATTGTTTATAGTGTATACAATGATTGTATTATTTCCCCCCCCCAATATTTTGTATACTGATTGAGTGAATAGAGATTTAAAAAAATAAAAACTAAACTGGACTACTCGTATGTACAGGAAGTAAACATGTTTCTTCTTGTTCGTCCGAGTGCAGTTTAAAGGTTTATTTATTTTTATTATCCAAATGAATCTAGAATTAAACGTATAATTTTATGAGCTTTTTTTAAATTATTTTTTTAAGTAAAATTAAATATTAGCATTTTCGTGACATGAGATTTGTCCAACTGTAATTGCCGTAGATTTCACGTGGTAGCAGAAGAGCGACTCCATTCCAGGCACGACGCGTTTACGCTCGGCTTCACGATAAAAATAATTCAACACGAATTCGTACGGAACGAACTGACACATCGACACTTTGCCCCGTCACTACTTTATTCAAGTCAAACATAATTGCTACGTTTCGTGTCTGGTTCATTCGTATCTCTCGGCCCTCTTTATTTTTTCTTGGTTTAGCTTAGCTTAGCTTAGTTTAGCTTAGCTTAGCTTAGCTTAGCTTGCTAGGCGCCAAAAAACGAGACGCGTTTGCTATCGCCAAATTGGCTCAGCAGACGTCAATCGTGAGCGTAAAGTGTCGTGAATATCGTGTGAAGATGTTCACAATGGCGAAAGTCAAGTACGAAGAGGAGCTTTGTGGAGCACAGGAGGACAACGAGCGACAACGTCAACTGCTGGACGCCGTTTACAAGCAGCCTCGAGTTGTGTTGAACAGAGCAGGTTTGTCACTTGTTTCATCGACACTTTTCAACCATATGTCCGAATTTATTTTGAAAGGAATCTTCACCGGGGCACTTTGTTACGATACACAGTTTTTTTCTTCAGTCGGTTTGGTACATTTCTCAGTCGATACGAACTGGATTTAGCAGAGCTACAACTGAGGCAAAGCTAGCCGCCTTTTCTTTTTACGCGGTCAAGTCAGCCGCCTTTTCTTTTTACGCGGTCAAGTCAGCCGCACTTCATTTTTTCTGTTCGCCCTTTTCTAGGATTTACGGTAGTGTGCTCGAAGAGACGCTGGCGCGGAGAATGTGACCGAGAACAACATTGGGTTTTCAAAATAAAAGATCGGTTTTCAAAAATAAAATTGAATTCAAACGCAGTTTAAAGTATGCTTGGTTTTATTATTATTATTATTATTATTATTATTATTATTATTATTAACAGTTTAAAAAATGTTTCACAATTTAATTTAACCAATTTAAATTTCACTGGGAATGCACTCTTGTGGGGTGATATTGAGCAATAACATTGATATGTACAATATTAAGTCAACGGTAATTTAAAATGAAGGAAATGTTGAAATTGAGAAAAAAATGTGTGTGTCATCGAGCAGACATGCCACTTTGAGGCAGAACTAATTTGGGGTCAATAGGTCATATGACCTAGAAGCTATTAAGCAGAAAATAAGTGGAAGTCTAAAATGAAAACAAAAATAAAATAAAAGGTGGGCATCATCTATCAGACATGGCACTATGATGCAGCATTGGTTGGGGTCAATAGGTCACATGGCCTGGAACCTATTGAGCTAAGAAGCTGAAATTTACAGATAATGAGAAAAAAAATTGTTAAAAATAAGCGGTCTTTTTTGAATATGTACAATTTTCTCTTGTTTCCTACAATATTAGTTGCTGATGTCATGTTGATCAAAATGTATGCTGTGTTGACCCTCGTCTCACACCTTGACTCCGCAACATTTTTGCATTATTTTTTTTTGCATATTTATTTTTTTTGTACAATGAAAAATGGTTGAACAAGTTACAATACGTCAACCATATTTCTATATATTCCCAGTAGACTTTTTTTTTTTGGGCAAATGTTAACTTTTAATAATCAAAAATCAATTCAACCAATGAGCAGGTTGTTTTCTGAAATTTGTGTTTTCATCTCTAATATTCTAATATAAATTATGGTGAAAACAGTGCCTCTGGATTGGCAGACCGGGGTGGTGGTCCCCCTTTTTAAGAAGGGGGACCGGAGGGTGTGTTCCAACTATAGAGGGATCACACTCCTCAACCTCCCTGGTAAGGTCTATTCAGGGGTGCTGGAGAGGAGGGTCCGTCGGGAGGTCGAATCTCGGATTCAGGAGGAGCGGTGCGGTTTTCGTCCTGGCCGTGGAACAGTGGACCAGCTCTACACCCTCAGCAGGATCCTTGAGAGTGCGTGGGAGTTCGCTCAACCAGTCCACATGTGTTTTGTGGATTTGGAGAAGGCGTTCGACTGTGTCACTCGGGGAGTCCTGTGGGGGGTGCTTCGGGAGTACGGGGTACCGGGCCCCCTGATACGGGCGGTTCGGTCCCTGTTTAGTCTGCATTGCCGGCAGTAAGTCGGATTCGTTTCCAGTGAGGGTTGGACTCCGCCAAGGTTGCCCTTTGTCACCGATTCTGTTCATAATTTTTATGGACAGAATTTCTAGGCGCAGCCGAGGCGTCGAGGGGTTCCGGTTTGGTGGCCTCAGCATTGCATCTCTGCTCTTTGCAGATGATGTGGTGCTGTTGGCTTCTTCAGGCTGGGATCTCCAACTCTCACTGGAGCGGTTCGCAGCCGAGTGTGAAGCGGTTGGGATGAGGATCCGCACCTCCAAATCCGAGACCATGGTCCTCAATCGGAAAAGGGTGGCGTGTCCTCTCCGGGTCGGGGATGAGATCCTCCCCCAAGTGGAGGAGTTCAAGTATCTTGGGGTCTTGTTCACGAGTGAGGGCATGATGGAACGGGAGATCGACAGGTGGATCGGTGCAGCGTCTGCAGTAATGCGGACTCTGTATTGGTCCGTCGTGGTGACGAAAGAGCTGAGCCAAAAGGAGAAGCTCTTGATTTACCAGTCGACCTACGTTCCGACCCTCACTTATGGTCACGAGCTGTGTGTCGTGACCAGTGGCGTTCCTAAGCAACTTGGTACCCTCGGCAGGATTTCTGGTAGTGCCCCTGCTCCCAGAGCGTGCACAACTTATTAGACCAAACACAAACACGACCCCTACTCAAATTATTAGACCAACCACAAAATATTTACATTTAGAGCATTTCCCACAGTTATTTTATACTTAATGGTAGAACCTACGTCACAGTGGTATTTTCGCTGTAGAGGAAGAAAATAACGTGGAAAAAATGCTGCTGAAAAGTCAACTTACTGTAGGTTTGGCAACACAAGATGGCCGCCGCCAGCTTCACTTTTCACTACAGCATGAGCAGCCCAGTTAATTTATGACGTCCGTGCTGTATCAGCCTGCACATCCACCTGAGAATCTGACCGTGATCAGTTTTTTTTTTTTTTTTTTTAAGGTTTGAGCCAGGACAGCTTACTAGCATTTTCATTTCATTTTCTTAACTAAAGAGCCAGACCTGTCACCAGAAAGAGAGTGCAGGGGGGGCATGACCTTTTTTGGGGGAGCACACTTCATCAACCTAAATCTAATGTTGTTCAGGTTGAACAGTGGCATTGTGACAACTGCAAAAGCGGCGGAATGACTGTGACCCAGCCCCTTCTATCTGAGATTAGCTAGCAGTTGCCTTCATTTGCTTTTTGGATTTAGGGCTGTACGATATGGATAAAATTTCGGATCATTTTTGCCAGACATCTTTATTCTTTGGTCTTTGACTCAGCATGAAACTTCGCATCATTTCAGTGTTTTATGGTGCCTTCTGTAATTTGTGTTATTTTATTTATAGTTATATTTACTTATTCACTTCCCTACATCTTATATATATATATATATATTTTTTTTTTTGCTTTTATACTTACCTACTTATATTTACTATAATTAATTTTATTTTGTGTTATTTTCTTTCACTTGTGTCCACTGCAAGACTGATTTCTATTCCATGCAATGGATGTTTTAAAGTGCTTGATAAAAAAGATTGAGTTGAGATATGTCGATCATATACAGAAACGACATATGCGTTCAGTGAAAAATATCAATCCATTAGGATGTGTAAAGTGCTGTTTATTATTGTTATTATTGTTGTTGTTGTTGTTGTTGTTGTTGTTGTTGTTGTTGTTATTATTATTATAACTTAGTGACAGTCATCAACCGTGACGAACTTGGCAATTAAAAAAAAAAAGAAAAGAGAATTCAACTTACATTGTACTGCAACTATGCTTTAGTGATAAATAATTTTATGCTCCAAAGTAGGGGTGTGAATTGCCTAGTACCTGACGATTCGATTCGTATCACGATTCACAGGTCACGATTCGATTCGATACCGATTAATCCCGATACGAATTTATAAGTCGATTCTTGCGATTTTTTTCAGTCAAATTTAGAAAATACTAATCAGTAAGCTTGTAGAGTGTAAGATTTATATGAAAATGTATTATTTATTTATCTGAAATTTCAGTCTTATAGAGGTTGTAATCTGTTTAATGTTTAAACAGCATTAAAATAAAATATTAAGGCTTAATGTTCCGTTCATATAACATTCTTCCATGCTCAAGGTGTGAATCCTAAAAAAAAAAAAAAAAAAAAAAAAAAAAAAAAAAAAAAAATCGATTCTGCCGATTATTGAATCGATTCGAGAATCGCGCGATGTAGTATCGCGATATATCGCCGAATCGATTTTTTTTAACACCCCTACTCCAAAGTATTTGTTGTGGATGTGTGACTGCGTGGGTCTGTTAACCGCATACTGTGTATTGCTACAATTTGTCCGTGCTGTGTGGCTTGACTAATCAAAACAAAAGTTTGCCACTCACTTGTGAACGTTGTTTCGTGGACCAGTGAACGCAGGATTCCCAACCATGTCAACTGTGTCATCCTGGATCGAGGTTTGGCGTTTGCTCACTGCTCAGTCATTGGGTCAGTGCCGGCCGGCGAACGTGCACCACTATCTAACGCGGAAGTAGATTTGGCTAATGCGCGTCTCCGGAGCGCGCGTCACCCCCCCCCCAATCCCGATTACCATTGGCTAGCCGTAGATGTCAATCACAGCCAAATTTGAAAGGATGTATGTGGTTGGCTGGCAAGCCATGCTTTACTTGAACAGAAGGCGCACGTTTACGTGACTGATAAAAGTAAAAAAAAAAATCAATAAATTCTCCTTTCCCTGTCGTCCTTTTGCTCACGAGCGCCCCTAGCATCTGCCTAATCTGCCTAATGGCAGGAGCGCCACTGGTCGTGACCAAAAGAACGAGATCCCGGATACAAGCGGCCGAAATGAGTTTCCTCCGCAGGGTGTCCGGGCTCTCCCTTAGAGATAGGGTGAGAAGCTCGGTCATCCGGGAGGGACTCGGAGTCTGCTCCTCCGCGTTGAGAGGAGCCAGCTGAGGTGGCTCGGGCATCTGGTTCGGATGCCTCCTGGACGCCTCCCTGGGGAGGTCTTCCGGGCATGTCCCACCGGCGGGAGGCCCCGGGGACGACCCAGGACACGCTGGAGAGACTATGTCTCCCGGCTGGCCTGGGAACGCCTTGGGATCCCGCCGGAGGAGCTGGTTGAAGTGGCTGGGGAGAGGGAGGTCTGGGTTTCCCTCCTAAAGCTGCCGCCCCCGCGACCTGACCTCGGATAAGCGGAGGAAGATGGATTGATGGATGGATGGATGGATGAATTTATGGTGAATTCTAGGGCTTGGTATCGATTCAAATTTCCAGGATTTGTTTGTGTGTGTTGAATGTGTTGTGTGTGTGTGTGTGTGTGTGTGTGTGTGTGTGTGTGGGGGTGTGTGTGTGTGTGTGTGTTGGGGGCGGGGTCGATATATCTATACATGGCTTTATGTATCGATATTGGGATATGAAAAGGCGTATCTATACGATATCGATATATCAATATTTTGAACCCAGCCCGAGTTAATTCAATTGAAATAGAAAGGGCGTATGAAAACAAATTCCTTGTAGTAGTTATTGATGATAAATTATTTTGGAAGCCACACATAGAAAATGTTAAAAGGAAAATGTGAAAAATCATAGGGATACTCTATAAAACTAAGGATGTCCTGAACATGAACTCATTATATACATTATACAGTTCATTATTCTTACAATATCTGACCTATTGTGTGAAAATCTGGACAAATGCAAATAAAACAAACACCAACTCTGTATTCAAATTGCAAAAGAGAGCTATAAGAATTATTAATTAATCAAAATATACTGAATCAACACATCCATTATTTATTCAATACAATGAAATTTTATGACTTGGTTGAGTTTAAATTAGCACCAAATTAGACACAGTCCTTATGATATAAGGGGTGCACATGTCTATAAAAAAAACAAAAAACAAGAACAAATATTAAGCAAAGGTGTGTATCTGTTAGGTGTTAATTTGTGGAATCATTTGGGAATTGCCCTGAAAGGATGTGACTCACTTGTTGAGTTTAAAAAAAAATGTTTAAAAGTTTAAAAAAAAATACTTGTGTATAGATTTGTTATTCATTCACTCATGTGGCCCATGTGATAAACTTCAATGTAAAATACATAACATCACAATAAATTAACTTTACTAAACCATGTGTATCTTGTGTCTCGCAGATGAAAAATATAAAAATATATTTTTCCTGAGCGGCAGGAGCCAGAGTTCCCTGGCGTGAAACAGGAGGAGGACTTGGAGCCTCTGCAAGTTAAAAAAGAGCAGCGGCAACAGCCTCCCAACATAAAAAAAGAGGAGCAGCTGCCACCATACATTGAAGAGGAGGAGCACTTCACAGAGTTGCCCGTGACTGGTGTCCATTTGAAGACTGAAGATGAACGTCAATATGAAGAGAACAAAGGGGCGGAGTCTCCAAGCAGACAACAAATGACAAATGATGACAGCCGGTTAGCTCTTATGTCAGATGGTGAAGACGCGTCACACGCTGCTCACACTGCTGACGATGAACAGTGTGACGATGATGTGACATGTCACACTGATGGCAAACGGTGGAAATGTTCTCAGTGTGGAAAAACCTTTGGTTCCAAATCTAATTTGAGAAGACACGCGATGGGCCACACTGGTCATAAACCCTTTGCTTGCACAGTTTGTGGTCGAAGTTTCTCTAGGAAGGAAACTTTAACAACGCACACGCAAACCCACACGGGAGAGAAGCCTTTTGCTTGCACAATTTGTGGTCGAAAATTTGCTCAGAGGGGACACTTAAAAATACACACAATAATCCACACTGGAGAGAAGCCCTTTGCTTGCTCAGTTTGTGGTCAAATTTTTTCTTCCAAGGGATCCTTACAAACACACACAAGAACCCACACTGGAGAGAAGCCCTTTGCTTGCTCAGTTTGTGGTCAAAATTTTTCTTCCAAGGGATACTTAAAAATACATACAAGAACCCACACTGGAGAGAAGCCTTTTGCTTGCTCAGTTTGTGGTCAAAGTTTTGCTCTCAAGGTACACTTAAAAATCCACACACGAACCCACACTGGAGAGAAGCCCTTTGCTTGCTCAGTTTGTGGTCAAAATTTTGCTCAGAGGGAACACTTAAAAACACACACAAGAACCCACACTGGAGAGAAGCCTTTTGCTTGCTCAGTTTGTGGTCGAATTTTCTCTCAGAAGAGATCCTTAAAAATCCACACACGAACCCACACTGGAGAGAAGCCTTTTGCTTGCTCAGTTTGTGGTCAAACTTTTGCTCAGAGGGTACACTTAAAAACACACACAAGAACCCACACTGGAGAGAAGCCTTTTGCTTGCTCAGTTTGTGGTCAAAATTTTGCTCAGAGGGTACACTTAAAAATACACACAAGAACCCACACTGGAGAGAAGCCCTTTGCCTGCTCAGTTTGTGGTAAGAAATTTCGTGAAAAGGAAAAATTAAAAAGACACACAAGAACCCACACTGGAGAGAAGCCCTTTGCTTGCTCGGTCTGTGGTAAGAAATTTCCTGAAAAGGAAAAATTAAAAATACACACAAGAACCCACACTGGAGAGAAGCTCTTTGCTTGCTTGGTTTGTGGTCAAAATTTTTCTTCCAAGGGATACTTAAAAATCCACACAAGAGCCCACACTGGAGAGAAGCCTTTTGCTTGCTCAGTTTGTGGTCAAAATTTTTCTTCCAAGGGATACTTAAAAATACACACAAGAACCCACACTGGAGAGAAGCCTTTTGCTTGCTCAGTTTGTGGTCAAAGATTCCCAACAAAGGGCAACGCTGAGAGGCACAAGTGTGCTGGTGAGAAAAGCGGTTGATGAATGAAGCTTGATATGATCTCATTTAGGAATTGACATTTAAAATGGTGCAGAAATTTCTACCGCTAAATGAATGATTGATCTGTGTACTTGTATCGTGTGTTGTGTCTTAGCCTATTTTGAAATTGAGTTTGTTTTGAAAACGTAACATCAACCTGACAAGTGGCTGCAGATTATAACTGACGGCTATAATCTGTCATGTTGACATGTAAATGTCCGTTCATATGTAGTTTGCCTTATATACATATTAAAAGGCTGTTGTTGAACACATTATTTTAGGTTAATTAATTATGCACAAATTAGTGTGTCCAAAAAATAACGCAACTGATCGCGAGTCTGATTGCAGACCGCAGACTGGGAACGGAACGCCCACGGAACGGAACGGAACGCCCCTATGCTCTTGATTGACGGAAAGTGACGCTGCTGTCGTGATCCAGTAGTGTTGTTCTCAACTTCTCTGCAGCGAGCGGTCGCCACGAGAACTACGAAATGAAATCATTCCATCCATTATCACAACCTCTTAGTTCTCAAAAAGTTCCCGGGGACGACACGAAATAATTTGTAAAATGACGAGTCGGGAGCAGAAAGTAAGTGGACATGTATTTTATTTAATGAACATTAGCACATAGGTCGCTAAAGAAAAGTTCGTTTCCCGCACAGAAAGTTTGAAAAATGAATTGAAATGATTTAGTGGAACACAATGTTTTTCTTCCATATCTCTCTCGTTGAATTCCAATTGTTATTTCACATGGAACAATAGTTTGAACCTGTGTACCGTACAATATGCTGACCTAAAAGTAGTAACTTGCAAATGGGGAATCCACCGTGACGCTGTACGTAATGCAAAATGGCGTAAGCCCAATACGTCACATATTTGCAGCAGATAGGCCTGTATAGCGTAGCTACGTAATTAATTACCATTAATGTATCGATGGGATTTGAATAATAACATAATTTTACTCTGTTGTGGCATGAACGTTAAGAAATCTTTACATGAGTCCAGTTTTTTCTATTTCTGTTGGTATGTTTTTGGATTGTAATTGGCCAATTCTACAGTCGGATGACAAAAGATTTATACAAATAAAATGTGTTCTAATTTGCACTCAGCTTCATCGAACCGTCTATAAAGATGGACACCTACCAGCACCCATTTTGGAAGGCTTGAACCGATACAGATGCAGCATTTGTGCCAAAGGTGGAGAGTTTGCATATGTTGTGGCACATCTGCAAACTCAAGATAAGACGGCAGTTTGTCATGAAGGTATGTTGTAGTTTGAAGACCACTATAATCAATTTAAATTTTGTCAATATGGCAATTCTTTCTTAGTTGCCATGGTAAGCAATTTTTATAAATATGAAAAAGAATGTATTGTTAGTTTTATGAATGATGAATACATTTCGCTACAACCTAAAAAGTACTCACTGATACTGATGCCAAGTAATGGATGCCACTAGTACTCTATATAGAAAATTACAATTAAACAAATGACACAGACTTTTAAAGAAAGACCTTTCAAATTTGAAAAGCTTTTTCTAACCTAATGCACAGAAATAAGGCTGGCTCGCATTTCCAGAAAGAGGAAAATAGATGAGAATGCCAAGGTAAGAATAATGGACAGAATTTTCCAAACCCCAATTAATCTATGCAAATTGTCATTGTAGTGTATACATGTCCAAAACATATAATTAATCCCATTCCCTTGAACTTAAGGAGGAACGTCCGACGTCAGCAACCAAGGTCAAGAAGCCTTCTGCAGAGAGAGTGGTCGCTTCCATCTGTCAGGCATGCATGCAACAATTTTTATTGATGTATTTTACACTTTGGAGGTGAAGCACAGTTATGAACTGATGATATACACTCACTGGCTAGTCAAACAGAACTACACAGAGTAGAGACTTTAATATTGCATCTTTATCAGAGAATCATGTGGCTCTGACATTTATACAATATAAACAAATTATGTGAAAGCTACAAAAACATGCTGATAAGGAATTCTTCATTGCACTTCTCTTGTTCCAAGAAGATAATGATGATCATATTGATGATGAAGACAAGTCTATTTTTAGTTTATGCGGTTATGTTCACAGCTACCAGAGGAGATTTTACGATCCATCCTGATTCTTGCTGTCCTCAATGATGGCGAAGGCGCAATCCACGTGCTGGCCCTGACATGCACCCGATTCTGGATGATCATCAGATAAGAATCATTTCGTAGGGAAGCACATTTTCAGTGGCTAGACAGTAAGTTGTGAGGGAGTGGGGATCATGAGGATAAGTGGTTAAGATCATGGATGGGTGGACACAAAAAATAATAATTCTGTCTGTCTGTCTATCTATCTGACAGCTAAGGCTGTTTGAAAGCACTATATACATAAGATGACTTGACTGTCTATCTACCAGGTGTCGTCAACTGGAGTGCATTTTCACCCGATTTCAAAAAGATGTACAGGATCCCCTATTGCCTCACCCCTTGCATCCAATGCAATTCTATATTTAAAGAATATAGAGGGTTCTGGGGACATGGAAAAAGAGGAGAACTCATTGGTTTTTATTCAGATTACAACATTCACAGACGCTGCAGCAACTGCATAAATTGATGTCACAAAATAAATGTGATTTGGAAAACAAAAAAATGGGAGTGGTTATTTGAAGTTACAGAAGCATGTACATTACATAATGCTTACATGCATCATAAAATCATGTTTGGAGAGGAATTTAAAAAAAAAATGATGAAGTAGGCTACTTTTTGTCATAAATATACCACCTAGTATTGCTTGTTGTAGGCCTTTATGGAAAAATATATTTTAAAGATGGCTAACAAAAACTAACATTTTGTATGTATATCACAATTAAACCAGCTTTAAAATACTATTTCCACCTCATAATTTTGTGGAAATAGTCTTTTTCATATGTGCTACGTTTGTGTGTTTGTTGCAATAAAGTTTAGTTTGTCGCGCCATTAATTGCATTAAGTTGCTATTCTGTTTCTAAATAGTCTGTAATCTCCTGGCACTCTTTGCACCTGTCCATAGACCAACTCGGCCGACGAACACTGCAGGTCCTCCTTAGGTGCAGTACGAAGGCCCAGCATGATCCAGGGTAGCTTGTCGACCCAATTACCTTCAGAAAGACCAGCGCGCAAAGTGGCTTTCATCGAACGATGGAACCGTTCGCACAGCCCATTAGCCTGAGGGTGATAAGCGCAGGTGCGGTGTAGCTTGACCCCGAGGCCCTCAGCAAACCTCTGACGTGAACTGCGCACCCCTGTCGGACGAGAGGTCCGCCGGCGGTCCAAACCGAGCGACCCAGGTCCCGATAAACGCCCGGGCCACGTCACTGGTCGATATGGAGGTGAGGGGAACGGCCTCTGGCCAGCGGGTCGTCCTGTCCACCATCGTCAGGAGGTAGGTGAAGCCCTGGGAAGGAGGAAGCGGACCTACGATGTCGACGTTGACATGGTCAAACTTCCTCACAACAAAAGTCTCCAAAGGCGCCTTGGTGTGACGGTGGACCTTGGCTCGCTGACAAGCCACGCATGAATCGACCCAGGCCCGTACATCTTTCTTCAACCCAGACCAGACGAACTTCTGAGCCACCAACCTCGACGATGCCTTCCTGCCGGGGTGTTAGAGACCATGCACCATGTCGAAGGCGGCCCTCTGCCAACCAGAGGGCACCAGCGGTCTAGGCCAGCCCAAGGAGACGTCACACCACAGCTCGACCCCGGAGTCGTCGACCGCCACCCGTTCAACTTGCAACCCGGTGTCGGAGCTCCGAAGCAACTGGGTGCCACGATCGGAAGCCTGGTCGGCCGCCATCCGGGAAAAGTCGAGGCCCAGCTGTACCGTGTTGACGGCTGCCCTGGACAGACAATCCGCGACCACGTTGTCCTTGCCAGCGATATGTGGGATGTCCGTGGTGTATTCAGATATGAACGACAACTGGCGCTGTTGCCGCGCGGACCACGGCTCGGACAACTTCGACATGGAGAAGGTGAACGGCTTGTGATCAACGAAGACCGTGAACTCACGGCCCTCCAGGATGAAGCGGAAGTGGCGGATCGCCAGCCAGACAGCAAGGAGCTCCCTGTCGAACGTGCTGTACTTGCGCTCCCGAGGGACTAAGCGGCGGCTGAAAAAGGCGAGCGGCTGCCACGCACATTCGACGCGCTGCTCCAAAACGGCCCCGACGGCAAAATCAGATGCGTCAGTAGTGAGGGCGATCGGGGCATCCGGGCGCGGGTGGGCCAACAAGGCCGCTTGGGACAGCGCGGCTTTCGTCTCTTCAAAAGCCTTGACTCTCACATCGGTCCAGTCGACCGCACGGTTAGGAGCCACACCCTTAAGTGCGTCGTAAAGCGGGTGCATCACATGGCGGATGAACCTGTGGTAAAAAGTCACCATCCCGAGGAACTCGCCGAGACCCTGGGCCGTCTGAGGTCGAGGAAAAGCGGCAACAGCTTCCACTTTTGCCGGGAGCGGGGTGGCGCCGTCCTCGTTGATGAGGTGGCCGAGGAATTGGATGGAGGGCACACCAAAGACACATTTAGCTCGGTTAATAATCAGTCCAGCCTGGCTGAGCTTGGAGAAAAGCTGCCGGAGGTGTGAAAGGTGTTCTCCGATGGAGGAGCTGGCCACCAGGATGTCATCCAAGTAGACGAAGAGGAACGGCATGTCCCGGAGAACAGAGTCCATGAGACGCTGAAAAGACTGTGCCGCGTTTTTAAGGCCGAATGGCATCCTGAGAAACTCGAACAGTCCGAAAGGTGTTATCACAGCAGTCTTAGGCACATCGGCGGGGCGTACCGGAACTTGGTGATAGCCCCGTACCAAGTCGACCTTGGAAAACACCTTCGCACCTGCCAGGTGGGCAGAGAAGTCCTGTATGTGCGGGACGGGATAGCGATTGTGCGGCGTGGCATCATTGAGGCGGCGATAGTCTCCACACGGTCGCCAGCCGCCGTCCGACTTCGGAACCATGTGGAGAGGCGAGGCCCACGGGCTGTCGGAACGACGAATTATGCCAAGGCGTTCCATGTTGGCGAATTCGGACTTAGCTGTGGCCAATCTATCAGGGTTGAGGCGTCGGGCCTTAGCATGAACCGGCGGGCTCACGGTCTCGATGTGGTGCTCGACCCCATGCTTGGTAGTAGTGGCTGCAAATGTAGGCGTGGTCAGGCTGGGGAATTCTCCAAGAAGCCGCGTGAACACGTCATCATCTGAGAGCGGGCTGGCAAGGCCCTCAAACGTCTCCACATCACACCCACAAGCAACAGTGGAAAACGTCACAGCGTCCAACAGGCGGCCATTTTTAACATCCACCAGTAGACTGTGGGCACACAAAAAGTCCGTGCCAAGAAGGGGAAAAGAAATGTCAGCAGTGACAAAGTCCCAAGTGAACCGGCGCTCCCCAAAACATACAACCACTGTCTTAGTGCCGTAGGTCCGGATAGGTGCATCGTTGGCCGCTGACAGGTGCGGGCCGTGAGTGCCCCCGGCAGCATCTTCAGCCGAGGCAGGCAACACGCTTCTGCGGGCGCCGGCGTCACAAAGGAATTTGAGTCTGGAGAGGGTGTCCGTGACAAACAGCAGCCGGCACTCTGCGCCCCCACTCACAGCTGCAACTGAGTGGAGGCGTTGCCGTTTTCCGACGCAACAAAGGAGCAAGGGGCGCGGCCCCTCTTCGCCTTGGTTCCAAAACGTGCGTGAAAATAGCATAAGCCAGGGGCTGATCGGCCATCCACGGCAGAGCGTGCCTTATGAGGTGCAGTTGCGGCCGCCGGGACTGGGAAGGCGAAAATTGTTACATAGAAAGATAAAATGTGTAAAATGCACGAGCATATGGCGTGTTAGCTCGCATGGAGCTGTGGTGGTTTGATCTCGGGTTGAGTTAGCAACAAAAAAAGGAAAAAAAAAAAAAAAGTAGGACTTTTGCGTCAATCATTTCAGTGATAACACTGTTCAACAAAAATTTTTAATCGCAGATGGCTTTGTGTGTCTGAACGTATTCTCGACGCTTATTTGGGGAAAATTGCAAGGTGGCTTTATTTCTATTTCATACACAAGGCAAATCAATGTGCTTCACACAAGCAAATACACAACACCTACAAACATCAACAAACAACCATTAACAACATTTAGAAGCAAACAAAAATAACTTCCTAAATTACGTACAAAAAAACATACATTGACATTTAAACACATTAACAGCAAACATTTAATATTTACAGGTTGAGTAGTTTTGAAAGCATTACATTTACACTTTTAAGATGCACTGACACTTTTACAGCACACCAGTCTCACTTCCCTTCATTTTTTGAAGCTTCAAAGATGGCTGCCATTCTCACCAGCACACTCGTGTCTCTCAGCAAGCTTTTTACAAGAGAATCTTTTAGGACAAACACTGCAACTGAATGGTTCCTTCCCACCATGTGTTCTTGTGTGCTTTCTTAAATTTGACATGGAAGAGAAGCTTTTTCCACAATCTGAGCAGGAATACGGTTTCTCTCCAGTGTGTGTTTTTGCATGTGCTGTTAAAGAATTGGTGGAAGCAAAGCTTTCCACACATTTTGTGCATGAATATGGTTTCTGTCCCGTGTGTGTGTTCTTATGTGGCTTCTTAATTCAGACTTGGCAGGGAAGCTTTTGCCACAGGCTGAGCAAGAAAAAGGTTTTTCCCCAGTGTGTGTTCTTGAATGTAATGTTAAATGTGACTTCTGAGAGAAGCTTTTGCCACAGTGGGTACAAGCAAAAAGTTTTTTTCCAGTGTGTCTTCTTGTATGTATCGTTAAGTCTGACTTCGAAGAGAAGCTTTTACCACAGTCTGAGCAAGAAAAAAGTTTCTCGCCACTATGGATTCTTGTATGTGTTGTTAAAGCTGACTTCTGAGAGAAGCTTTTGCCACAATCTAAACAAGAAAAAGGTTTTTCCCCAGTGTGTGTTCTTGTGTGTGTTGTTAAATCAGACTTCCGAAAGAAGTTTTTGCCACAATCTAAACAAGAAAAAGGTTTTTCCCCAGTGTGTCTTCTTGTATGTGTTGTTAAATCAGACTTCCAAAAGAAGTTTTTGCCACAATCTAAACAAGAAAAAGGTTTTTCCCCAGTGTGTCTTCTTGTATGTGTTGTTAAATCTGACTTCCAAAAGAAGCTTTTGCCACAATCTAAACAAGAAAAAGGTTTTTCCCCAGTGTGTGTTCTTGTGTGTGTTGTTAAATCAGACTTCCGAAAGAAGTTTTTGCCACAATCTAAACAAGAAAAAGGTTTTTCCCCAGTGTGTCTTCTTGTATGTGTTGTTAAATCAGACTTCCAAAAGAAGTTTTTGCCACAATCTAAACAAGAAAAAGGTTTTTCCCCAGTGTGTCTTCTTGTATGTGTTGTTAAATCTGACTTCCAAAAGAAGCTTTTGCCACAATCTAAACAAGAAAAAGGTTTTTCCCCAGTGTGTGTTCTTGTATGTGTTGTTAAATCTGACTTCCGAAAGAAGTTTTTGCCACAATCTAAACAAGAAAAAGGTTTTTCCCCAGTGTGTGTTCTTGTATGTGTTGTTAAATCTGACCTCCGAAAGAAGTTTTTGCCACAATCTGAGCAAGAAAAAGGTTCCTCGCCAGCGTGTCTTCTTGTATGTATTGTGAAATCTGACTTCCAAGAGAAGCTTTTGCCACAATCTAAACAAGAAAAAGGTTTTTCCCCAGTGTGTCTTCTTGTATGGGTTGTTAAAGCTGACTTCCAAGAGAAGCTTTTGCCACAATCTAAACAAGAAAAAGGTTTTTCCCCAGTGTGTCTTCTTGTATGTGTTGTTAAAGCTGACTTCTGAGAGAAGCTTTTGCCACAGTCTGAGCAAGAAAAAGGTTTCTCGCCACTATGGATTCTTTTATGTGTTGTTAAATGTGACTTCCAAGAGAAGCTTTTGCCACAATCTAAACAAGAAAAAGGTTTTTCCCCAGTGTGTCTTCTCAAGTGAATTTTCAAACTTCCTTTTGAACTCAATGTTTTCCCACAGTGAGAACATTCGCAGGATTTGTCGTCAGTGTGACACGACCTATCATCAGCAGCATGTTCATCATTACCATCCAGATTATCATCATTATCATTATCATCATCATCATAAGAAGAAAGGGACCTTATGTCATCACTTTTTGCTTTTGATGATCCCCAGTGGTCTGCATCACTTTCTGGAATCATGTTTTGAGGATTTAAGATCCTGTTTGGAGGCTCCGCCCCTCTGCCCTCCTCATTCTCACCCTTGACTTCATCTTTACTCTTTAAAGGGGCGAAGGTCATTGGTGACTTGGTGATGTCATCCTCAACCTCCTCCTCTTTGACACGAACGGGCTTTTCTTCCTCTTCGATGTAAGGATGTTCTTCCTCCTCTTTAACATTCGGAGGCTTCATGTCCTCTTGGTCAGGACGAAGATATTTCTCAGCGACGTCTGCAGGACACAAGAAGACAAACACACATTTGGGTTGGTCAAGTCAAATTTCAAGCGTGAGATGATGTGCATTATTGTTTCTACAGTGCACCTCGACTTGGGGCCACCGCACACTCGGATTGGCCCATCCAAAAAACAAAACAAAAAGAAAAAGGAAAAAAAAAGTATTGGCCTTGTTAAAAATCTGACAGCCGATATAAGGTCAAATCTAAAACTATTTTAATCTCTCTCTATTGATTGAAGTCGACTAAATTGAGTTGATATTGTCCATCCGCATACATTTCAACTTTTACATAGAAAATTAAAACACCTATTTGTAACCATAGTTAGGCTGGAAGACCCCTACTTCCACATGATTCATCCCATTCTCATCTTTCCAATTTAAACATATTCCAAATATTCACGCCTTACCCACAATTCACTATTTTGTACCCTACGCCTGCCCTCAGCGGCAGCCATCTTGGCCAATTGATTTGGTACACCAGGGATTCTCGCCAGGAAATGCCCCGGCTTGAATAGGAAGTGACCTGATTTCAACAGGAAATGACTTGTTTTCAACAGGAATGACCTGGAAGTGACCTGATTTCAATAGGAAGTGATCTGTTGATTTGAACAGGAAGTTACCCAGAAATGGCCAAAAATCAACAGGAAGTGACCTGATTTCAACAGGAAATGACCCGGAAATGGCCTAAAATCAACAGAAAGTGACCCAGAAGTGGCATCAAATCAACAGGAAGCAACACGATTTCAACAGGAAGTGACCTGATTTCAATAGGAAGTGACCCGGAAATGGCATAAAATGAACAGGAAGTGACCCAGAAGTGGCTTCAAATCAACAGTAAGTGACACAATTTCAACAGAAAGTGACCTGATTTCAATAGGAAATGACCTGAAATCAACAGGAAGTGACACAATTTCAACAGAAAGTGACCTGCTTTCAATAGGAAGTGACCTGAAATCAACAGGAACTGACTTGTTTTCAACAGGAAGTGACCCAGAAGTGACCTGATTTCAATAGGAAGTGACCTGTTGATTTGAACAGGAAGTTACCCAGAAATGGCCAAAAATCAACAGGAAGTGACCTGATTTCAACAGGAAATGACCCGGAAATGGCCTAAAATCAACAGAAAGTGACCCAGAAGTGGCATCAAATCAACAGGAAGCAACACGATTTCAACAGGAAGTGACCTGATTTCAATAGGAAGTGACCCGGAAATGGCATAAAATGAACAGGAAGTGACCCAGAAGTGGCTTCAAATCAACAGGAAGTGACACAATTTCAACAGGAAGTGACACAATTTCAACAGAAAGTGACCTGAAATCAACAGGAACTGACATGTTTTCAACAGGAAGTGACCCGGAAGTGACCTGATTTCAATAGGAAGTGACCTGGAAGCGACTTAGAATCAACAGGAAGTGGCCCGATTTCAACAGGAATTGACCTATCAATAGGAAGTAGCCCAATTTCAACAGGAAGTGGCCCGATTTCAACAGGAAGTGACCTACCAATAGGAAGTAGTCCAATTTCAACAGGAGGTGACCTATCAATAGGAAGTAGTCCAATTTCAACAGGAAGTGACCTGATTTCAACAGAAAGTGAGCCTTACTCCAGTCCTCAATCTTTCCTCCATTAATTAATTCACTCATTAATTTACCTTAATTAAGCGCAACCGCTTCATTCCATTTTCACGTGTCGTCTTGTGTGCAGTTCGCATATATGCCCATATGAACTCGGCCCTTATTTGCAAAACGGAATCGATTGTCATTGACTCCCGTCTTCGTGAATGCTACAGTTGCAACCAGTGATATTTTTGTCGCCGAAATATTTACATGATAATGTTCGTGACTAATTGTTTTTCCCGACGAAAATTAAATGAAAACTAAAATAGAAGCCATTCATTCAGACAATAACTATGATTAAAATTGACTGACAATTTCGTCAATGACTAAAATGAAAATGAAAACAACACAGTCGTGAAAATTCACACAACCCAATCGGAATGAATGAGAAAAGAACCACTCAGAAAATGTTGTGTTCACTGCACTTTAACTCAACTCAACTTTATTTATAAAGCGCTCTAAGAACAGGCATTGCTGTATACAAAGTGTTGTACATAAACATAAATTGTGCATCTGTAAGATTAATCTCAAGCAATTTAAATTATGCACTTTTTCTTATTCAGGTGAAAAGTTACATTATTGTCAGTTGAACATGATTCATTGAAACAATAAAGACACCATTGTATGAAATGTGTCTTGCGTGTTAAACTAAAGTCACAAATAGGTGTGCTATAATTTTCTGCATAAAAGTTTAAACGTATGCTGAAGGAAAATAGACTAAACTGTGAATTTAGTCGACTAAAATTGGATCAAAACTAAAATACAATCAGAAGACTAAATTATGACTGAAACTTGTTAATTTTAGTCAAAAGACTATAACTAAAACTAAATTAAAATTTCTTGTCAAAATTAACACTGGTTGCAACAGCAGTTGAATGTAATAATGCAGTAATCATGACAAAACTGTGACTGTTTTGTAAAAAAAAAAAAAAAAAATTTATGTGGGAAACAGGGATATGTATACCGACAAAAAAAAATAATTTGTAGTATTGTACCACCGTTTTAATACAGTCTTATTGTGCACCTAAGTGTTCTTAAAATCGCACACGTCTTGTCAGATACATTGGTATGACTGTCTCATGACTGTATAATCGGCCCCTGTCCGGAATCAACCAATCAAATCAATTTATTTCACTATTTAAAATAACAGTTGAATTTAATTACTATGTACAACAATGAGGACTGCAGTGATTTTTTTTAACGCTATATAGTAGTGCTACGCAAGGGAGAGTAATAAGAAGTGTACAAACCTGCTGCGTGTAGCACAATTCGAGACTCCTCGCAAACGTCGTCCAGCGGTTGAAAATGTTGCTCGTTCTCTTCTTTGACTCCAAAGAGTTCCTCCTCGTCCTTTGGTGTCGTTTTCGCCGACATTTTGGCACAATAATGCCAACAAAGTCACACTTGGTCTCTTCCTGACCACGTGTTATGTGCTTCTCTTTGTTAGCGGCTAGCGAGCTAAGCTAAGCTAAACTAAGCTAACTTGGCCGAGAAGCATCAACGCGCACCGAGACGAGTTTAAAAACACGCCGACATTTAATAAACGGTGTCGCAGACCTTCAAAATGGTGATGGGAGTCCTGTGTGTTCAGTCCAACACCAAATCAAAAAGAATTCATTAGCAGAGGACGTCTGATGAAACGCGATGTGGCCGCCGGCCACGGCAGTGAGCACGTGAAGAAACGAACGTAGACGTGCGGCGGAAGTCAGGCAGGACACGCCCCCGCTGCGTTACGATTGGCTGCTGGAAATTGTCCGGGGGCTTCAGCGCAAGCAATGCCACAAGTCATCGGCAGATGTCGCCATTTTTGCTGCAGTTGGAATCGAAAGTCTCATTCCGTTTTTCAGTTTTATTATATAATTGTAAAGTTTAAATGCCCGTTTAAATTTGACTTACTGAAAAGAGTTCAATTTTTTTGTGGTGAATGTGCAGTTTAAAAATTCGCCATCAAAGTTGAACAAGCATTTTGAGGTAAACTGAATGTTTATTATCAGGGATGAGATTTAACCACCAAATGTTATGAGTTTAAAGGCCCAGTCTGCCGGTTTCACTCAGGAAAATGCACTTTTTTAAATGCAGGATCGAAACAAACAAACTACTTGTCAATTTACAGATCTGGGCTTCTCTTAACTTCTGGGGGTGATTTTGTCCTATAAACCCCCACCACCCCAGCCCAACCCCACCTGGGGGGGGCGTGTCGCAAACGGGGCAGGGCGAAATTGTCGGCTGTGTGACGTCACTCACGCGGCAATTTGAAAGCACGCATGGATTTTTTTTTTCACTCACTCATTCACACGTTAGCTTCTCTGAGTGAGTGAGTGAAAAAAAAAAACAATACGTGCGTGCTGTCAAAATCCACGAGAGTGACGTCACGCAGCCGACAAATTCTCCCGGCATCTTTAAATTAACATTTTAACCTTGCCCTTTTTCTTTGTAAATACCTTAAAACCAAACTAAAATATATAAAAATGCAAAAAATAAATAAATCTTGAGCAATAGTGTTGTAAATTATTTACCAAGGAGCGTTAGAGGCGTGTCAACCACGACAGCCCCACAACATCCAGAGTCTTTTGGAACTACGGGCGGATCTCATCCACCCTCAGGGCCCTGCCACCGAGGAGATTTCCAACCACCTCAGTGACTTTGAACCCAGAGATGTTACGTATGGGGTATGGATGGACCCAAAAGTGGAGGAAACAGGCAGGAAGAGCAAGTGGAAGAACGATGTAAGGAACTTTATTGACTATGACGGGGAAGGACTGGACGAGACTGAAGGGAAGGACACTGGGCTGGACGTGGACACAGATCATGGCGGAGACTTGGCGTGGCGTGATGCAGAGACTTGGCGTGGCGTGATGCAGAGACTTGGCGTGGCGTGATGCAGAGACTTGGCGTGGCGTGATGCAGAGACTTGGCGTGGCGTGAGGCAGAGACTTGGCATGGCGTGAGGCAGAGACTTGGTGTGGCTGACTTGGAAGACTTGGCGTGGCTGACTTGGAAGACTTGGCGTGGCTGACTTGGCGTGGAAGACTTGGCGTGGAAGACTTGGCGTGGAAGACTTGGCGTGGAAGACTTGGCGTGGAAGACTTGGCAGGGAAGACTTGGCGTAGAAGACTTGAACTTGGCAATAACTAGTGATGTGCTTCTCGGGTCGAATCCCTGAAGCGTGTGCCGAGTAATGCAGATGAGTGGTTCATGAACGGCGTGTCAATGCGTGTGTTGATGACGTACGTGGTGACGTTTGAAGCCCCACGAAGCAAGGGTACCACGTGACTGATTCAGGAAATGATTCGCTAGGTTTGAGTGTAGTTCGAAATAAAAGCGACAAAGAAACGCTATGGATTCCCCTTCACTTTTTGTGTTTTCGGTTCCCTTATTGCGCTACTTTTTTTGCTTTTGGCATTCGATTTGACGAGCTTCTTTTTGCGATGGAACCAGCAAGAAAGAGATTTGCCCTTGTTTAGGAGCACTTTGAGCAGATCTCACCTCAGAAGGTACTATTTTAACAGATTCCAATAATAAAATAAAATAAAATGTGACAACACATAAAATTCACATTTTTCTGTTCACAGTTGAAAGTCCCCTTCAGTACTGGGAATCACAGAAATATACGCGTCCAATTCTATACAAACTTGCTATCTCATATCGATGCACCCCTGCTTCATCAGTACCATGTGAAAGAGTTTTTTTCCAAAGCAGGGGAAATTCTCTGCAAAAAAAAGAAACCGCCTGAGTCCAAAAACTTCGGAAAAAATAGTTTTTAAATAAAAATGAATAAGCACTTTATTTTACCTCCTTATTTCACATTTTCACTTGTTGCATAAGCACAAACATAGACAAAGTAACACAGAACAATTCATGTTAAAACACTCTTCAAATATATATTCTTTTGTATTTAGAGCATGATTTACACCCCACCATTTTATTGCATGCACCAAGCATGTTATACATTTTTCTGTCCACATGATGGCGTCGTCGAGGAAATGAATCATCTTGAAGCCCCTACGTGTGTGTGAAGCATTTCACTGCAGGGCTTCACTGCTTTACGGGGCTTCATTTTGCCATCACTAGCAATAACAGACTTGGTAGACTTGGCCATAAGGACTTGGTAGACTTGGTAATAAAGACACCACGGTGACCAGACATGCAGACATTCAACCAGCAAACATCAACCAGCAAACAACAAACAACAAACAACAAACAACAAACATCCCAACAAACAATGCTCCCACACCCGTGTGGGACAAACACCACTCCCTTATACAAACACTAATGACAATAACAGGACACACCTGGGAGACACAGCAGGGAGGGGGAACCAATCAGCAATACACACCAGGAAGGGAAGACACAAGCAGGTGGACCAGGTAAACCATAACGAGACTGGGGAAGAAGACAGGAACACCAGACAACCAACGCTCACCAAAATAAAACAAAAACCCAAACCAACTGAAACGTGACAAGAGATAGGAGAGCCCACCTCAGATTCGGCAGACTGCTTCCTCAAAGGAAGACGTGTTGGTGCAATTGAGATCTTCGAAGTATTCCCCCCACCGACTCACGACGTCCCGAGTCGAAGTCAGCAGCACACCATCTCCATTATACACAGTGTTAATAGTGAACTGCTTTCCTCTCATGAGACGCCGGATGGTGGACCAGAATTTCCTCAAAGCCGTCCGGAAGTCATTTTCCATGGCCTCAAACGAACTCCTCCCATGTCCGAGTTTTTGCCTCAGCAACCGCCGAAGCCGCGTTCCTCTTGGCTAGTCGGTAACTGTCAGCTGCCTCCGCAGTACTAGAGGCCAAAAAGGCCCGATAGGACTCCTTGTCAGTTTGACGGCATGCCTTTCCGCTGGTGGTTCGAGGATTGTCGCCGTGACAGGCACCGACTACCTTATGGTCGCAGCTCCGATCGGCTGCCTTAACAATGGAGGCGCGGAACATAGCCCCCTCGGAACCCTCTCCTCCCCCGGGACAAGGGAGAAGTTCTGCCAGAGGGAGAAACTCTTTCTGACAGGGGATTCCGCCAGACGTTCCCAGCAAACCCTCACAATACGTTTGGGTCCGCCAGGTCGGACCGGCATCTTCCCCCACCCTTGGAGCCAACACACTACCAGGTGGTGATATGTTGACAGCTCCGCCCTTCTCTTCACCTGTGTCCAAAACATGTGGCCACAAATCCAATGACACGACAACAAAGTCGATCATCGAACTGCAGCCGAGGGTGTCCTGGTGCAAAATACACATATGGACACCCCTATGTTTGAACATGGTGTTCGTTATGGACAATCCGTGATAAGCACAGAAGTCCAATCGCAAAACACCACTCGGGTTCTGACCGGGAGGGCTGTTCCTCAAAATGACGTCGCTCCCTGTCTCACTGTCATTGCCCACGTGAGCGTTGAAGTCCCCCAGCAGAATGAGGGTGTCCTTGGGGAAGCACTCTCCAGCACACCCTCCAGGGACTCCAAAAAGGGTGGGTACTCTGAACTGCTGTTTGGTGCATATGCACAAACAACAGTCAGGACCCGTCACCCCACCTGAAGGCGGAGGCAGGCTACCCTCTCATCTACCGGGGTGAACCCCAACGTACTGGCGCTGAGCCGGGGGCCAATAAGACTGCCCACACCTGCTCTGCGCCTCTCACCATGGGCAACTCCAGAGTGGAAGAGAGTCCAACCCCTCTCGAGAGGACTGGTACCAGAGCCCAAGCCGTGTGTGGAGGACAGTTCGACTATGTCTCGTCGGAACTTCTTTGCCTCACACACCAGCTCAGGCTCCTTCCCTGCCAGAGAGGTGACATTCCATGTCCCAAGAGCCAGCTTCTGTAGCACAAAAATTTTTAATCACAGATGGCTTTGTGTGTCTGAACGTATTGTCGACGCTTATTTGGGGAAAATTGCAAGGTGGCTTTATTTCTATTTCATACACAAGGCAAATCAATGTGCTTTACACAAGCAAATACACAACACGTACAAACATCAACAAACAACCATGAACAACATTCAAAGCAAACAAAAATAACTTCCTAAATTACGTACAAGAAAAAACATACATTGACATTTAAACACATTAAGAGCAAACATTTAATATTTACAGGTTGAGTAGTTTTGAAAGCATCACATTTACACTTTTAAGATGCATTGACACTTTTACAGCACACCAGTCTCACTTCCCTTCATTTTTTGAAGCTTCAAAGATGGCTGCCATTCTCACCAGCACACTCGTGTCTCTCAGCAAGCTTTTTTACAAGAGAATCTTTTAGGACAAACACTGCAACTGAATGGTTCCTTCCCACCATGTCTTCTTGTGTGCTTTCTTAAATTTGACATGGAAGAGAAGCTTTTTCCACAATCTGAGCAGGAATACGGTTTCTCTCCAGTGTGTGTTTTTGCATGTGCTGTTAAAGAATTGGTGGAAGCAAAGCTTTCCCCACATTTTGTGCATGAATATGGTTTCTGTCCCGTGTGTGTTCTTATGTGGCTTCTTAATTCAGGTTTGGCAGGGAAGCTTTTGCCACAGTCTGAGCAAGAAAAAGGTTTCTTGCCAGTGTGTCTTCTTGTATGTATCGTTAATTCTGACTTCTGGCAGAAGCTTTTGCCACAATCTAAACAAGAAAAAGGTTTTTCCCCAGTGTGTCTTCTTGTATGTGTTGTTAAATGTGACTTCTGAAAGAAGCTTTTGCCACAGTGGGTACAAGCAAAAAGTTTTTCCCCAGTGTGTGTTCTTGAATGTAATGTTAAATTTGGCTTCTGAGAGAAGCTTTTGCCACAATCTGAGCAAGAAAAAGGTTTCTCGCCACTATGGATTCTTGTATGTGTTGTTAAAGCTGACTTCCGAGAGAAGCTTTTGCCACAATCTAAACAAGAAAAAGGTTTTTCCCCAGTGTGTCTTCTTGTATGTGTTGTTAAATCTGACTTGTCAGAGAAGCTTTTGCCACAATATGAGCAAGAAAAAGGTTTTTCCCCAGTGTGTCTTCTTGTATGTGTTGTTAAATCTGACTTGTCAGAGAAGCTTTTGCCACAATATGAGCAAGAAAAAGGTTTTTCCCCAGTGTGTGTTCTTGTATGTCTTGTTAAATATGACTTCCAAGAGAAGCTTTTGCCACAATCTAAACAAGAAAAAGGTTTTTCCCCAGTGTGTGTTTTTGTGTGTATCGTTAATTCTGACTTCTGAAAGAAGCTTTTGCCACAATCTGAGCAAGAAAAAGGTTTTTCCCCAGTGTGTCTTCTCAAGTGAATTTTCAAACTTCCTTTTGAACTCAATGTTTTCCCACAGTGAGAACATTCGCAGGATTTGTCATCAGTGTGACACGACCTATCATCAGCAGCGCGTTCATAATTACCATCCAGATTATCATCATCATCATCATCAAAGTCAGCATAAGAATAAAGGGACCTTATGTCATCACTTTTTGCTCGTGATGATCCCCAGTGGTCTGCATCACTTTCTGGAATCATGTTTTGAGGATTTAAGATCCTGTTTGGAGGCTCCGCCCCTCTGCCCTCTTCACTCTCACCCTTGACTTCATCTTCTTCACTCTTTAAAGGGGCGAAGGTCATTGGTGACTTGGTGACATCATCCTCAACCTCCTCCTCTTTGACACGAACGGGCTTTTCTTCCTCTTCGATGTAAGGATGTTCTTCCTCCTCTTTAACATTCGGAGGCTTCATGTCCTCTTGGTCAGGACGAAGATATTTCTCAGCGACGTCTGCAGGACACAAGAAGACAAACACACATTTGGGTTGGTCAAGTCAAATTTCAAGCGTGAGATGATGTGCATTATTGTTTCTACAACGCACCTCGACTTGGGGCCACCGCACACTCGGATTGGCCCATCCCCAAAAAACAAAAAAGAAAAAAAGTATTAGCCTTGTTAAAAATCTGACAGCCGATATAAGGTCAAATCTAAAACCATTTTAATCTCTCTAAGTCGACTAAACTGAGTTGAGTTGATATTGTCCATCCGCATACATTTCAACTTTTACATAGAAAATTAAAACACCTATTTGTAACTATAGTTAGGCTGGAAGACCCCTACTTCCACATGATTCATCCCATTCTCATCTTTCTAATTTAAACATATTCCAAATATTCACGCCTTACCCACAATTCCCGATTTTGTACCCAATTTTTCCTCATGCATTCTTAATGGAAGATTCAAAATTTCCTTCCACATTTTTCATCCAATTTACTTCATTCCAACGTCAATATATTCCACCAAATCATTACCACGAGCTCTTTTCCTGTTCCAAAATTCCCGCCTTACTCGCAATTCCCGTTTTTTCCAATGTATTCATAATGAGAGATTCTACATTTCACATTTACTTCCACATTTTTCATTCGATTCACTTTGTTCCAACTTCAATATATTCCACCAATTCACACCATGAGCTCTTCTTTTTCACTTCCAAAATTAACGCCTTACCACAATTCCCCATTTTGTACCCTACCTCTCCCTACATTCTACATTTCACATTTACTTCCCCCTTCTTAAAAGGGGGTTTTAAGAAGGGGGACCGGAGGGTATGTTCCAACTACAGAGGGATCACACTCCTCAGCCTTCCTGGTAAGGTCTATTCAGGGGTGCTGGAGAGGAGGGTCCGTCGGGAGGTCGAATCTCGGATTCAGGAGGAGCAGTGTGATTTTCGTCCTGGCCGTGGAACAGTGGACCAGCTCTACACCCTCCGCAGGATCCTCGAGGGTGCGTGGGAGTTCGCTCAACCAGTCCACATGTGTTTTGTGGATTTGGAGAAGGCGTTCGACCGTGTCCCTCGGGGAGTTCTGTGGGGGGTGCTTCGGGAGTACGGGGTGCCGGGCCCCTTGATACGGGCTGTTCGGTCCCTGTACGACCGTTGCCAGAGTTTGGTCCGCATTGCCGGCAGTAAGTCGGATTCGTTCCCGGTGAGGGTTGGACTCCGCCAAGGTTGCCCTTTGTCAACGATTCTGTTCATAATTTTTATGGACAGAATTTCTAGGCGCAGCCGAGGCGTTGAGGGGTTCCGGTTTGGTGGCCTCAGCATTGCATCTCTGCTCTTTGCAGATGATGTGGTGCTGTTGGCTTCTTCAAGCCGGGATCTCCAACTCTCACTGGAGCGGTTCGCAGCCGAGTGTGAAGCGGCTGGGATGAGGATCAGCACCTCCAAATCCGAGACCATGGTCCTCAGTCGGAAAAGGGTGGAGTGTCGTCTTCAGGTTGGGATGAGATCCTGCCCCAAGTGGAGGAGTTCAAGTATCTTGGGGTCTTGTTCACGAGTGAGGGTAGGATGGAGCGGGAGATCGACAGGCGGATCGGTGCAGCGTCTGCAGTGATGCAGACTCTGTATCGGTCCGTTGTGGTAAAGAAAGAGCTGAGCCAAAAGGCAAAGCTCTCGATTTACCGGTCGATCTCCGTTCCAACCCTCACCTATGGTCACGAGCTGTGGGTCGTGACCGAAAGAACGAGATCCCGGATACAAGCGGCCGAAATGAGTTTCCTCCGCAGGGTGTCCGGGCTCTACCTTAGAGATAGGGTGAGAAGCTCGGTCATCCGGGAGGGACTCGGAGTCGAGCCGCTGCTCCTCCGCGTTGAGAGGAGCCAGCTCAGGTGGCTCGGGCATCTGGTTCGGATGCCTCCTGGACGCCTCCCTGGGGAGGTGTTCCGGGCATGTCCCACCGGTGGGAGGCCCCGGGGACGACCCAGGACACGCTGGAGAGACTATGTCTCTCGGCTGGCCTGGGAACGCCTTGGGATCCCACCGGAGGAGCTGGTTGAAGTGGCTGGGGAGAGGGAAGTCTTGGTTTCCCTCCTGAAGCTGTTGCCCCCGCGCCCCGACCCCGGATAAGCGGAAGAAGATGGATGGATGGATGGATGGTATCATGTCAATCACGAGGTTGTTGACAGAGGTTTGCTATACCCTCAAGAAACAAAAAACATACATGGACACAACGTTGGGTATTACCTGCTTGGTGATGCTGCCTATCCACTTAAGAGCTGACTGCTGAAGCCGTTCAATGACAACGGCAGGCTGACCATGCAGCAGTTAAATTACAACAACAAGACAAGCAGAGACCGAATCACCGTGGAACACGCATTTGGTAGATTAAAGGGCAGGTGGCGATGTTTGTTAAATCGCAATGACTGTCAACTGGACAAAGTAAAGTCTATGGTCATAACTTGTGTTTTACACCATTTGTAGGAAATAACCTGATTTCAACAGGAAGTGACTTGTTTTCAACAGGAATGACCCGGAAGTGACCCGAAATCAACAGGAACTGACTTGTTTTCAACAGGAAGTGACCCGGAAGTGACTTGATTTCAAAAGGAAGTGAGCTGATTTCAATAGCAAGTGACCCAGAAATTGCCTAAAATCAACAGGAAGTGACCCAGAAGTGGCATCAAATCAACAGGAAGTGACCTGATTTTAACTCATTCACTGCCAGCCATTTTCAGAAAAGCGAGCTTCAGCTTGCCAGCCATTTTTGAGGATTTTGACTCATTTTTGAAGGCCCACAGAATATTTTGCTCTATAGGTATATAAACATGGAACCCACCAAAGGAAAGGTTAAACCCTCTTCTTTCATTTAAAAAAAAAATAAGTTTCTAACATTCTCCCTTCTCTAGTTATTCGCAATAGAACAACACTAAGTTTAACCAATTTTTCTGTTTTTGACTAGAAAACGGAGAAAAACAGCTTTTTGTGAAAAGGTTCCTTTTGAGTTAAATTTTGACTTTGATGCCAATACTCTCTGCTTTTGTGGCATCTCAAACATCTGAACAGTCCTTTCCTTCGTTACAACAACATAAAAAACACAGATAAATGTATTTTTATGGTAAATTTATTATTAACTATTGACAATTCAGATGTAGCAAAACAAAAAAACTTTGAACTACATATACAAGTGGGAAAAATGCACGAGTATGTGGGTGCGCACTGCTTGTATGAACTTTCAACTATTTACAAGTGTGTGTGGGTGTGTGTGTGCATGTGTGCGTGTGCATGTGAGAGAATGTGTATCGCCCCTATGATGTGTATTGATTTTTGGTGTGGTATGATGTGAAGCAGCTTCCTGGGTGCAAGGGTACATGGCAAGATGCACACCACATGGTGGTCTCCCTCCTTAGGCCTTTTCGCTGGCACACCCGACACCTTGTTGGCACCAACTTCTTGCTGGTGGGCACCAACTTCTCTAGCCGATGCCTGCCCAACTGTCCATCAAGCCTCGTCTCCGGGTCTTTCATATATGGGGCCCTTGTTTGTTTCCCCACAGCTTGCTCATCATCACCCTGTCCAACTTGCTTTTTCACGGTCCATGAAACAACAACCTTTTTTATAAACGCAAGTAAGGTTGCAGGCTTCTGTGGGTTTTTGACTCTGTATAGAACATGTGCATTGAACATGCACAATTGAAAAAGATAAGTGACAAACTTCATTGACCAATTTACAGAGCGCCCGAGGAAGGGGTAATAAACAATGTTTTGATCTAGTTTGTCCACCCCATTCATTGAAGCATCGTACTCCGCAACGCATTCCGGTTTGAGAATGGTGACTTTCTCCTTGTTCCCCTCCTGCCACACTTCCACAGGATGCGTCCTGTCTTGATGGCAGGTCGTCACCATCTTGACAGTCCGCCTGTCCTGCCATGCAACAACCATCACCTTCTCATTGTGACAGACAAGCTTGCCATTTGCCCCCAAGCTTGTCTTGTTTGCCTCTCTTATGAGCTGAGGCTCCCCACGGTTCTTTTCCGAGTGTCCCACACACGTTCGTCTTTGCTGAAAGAAGACGCTCACAGAGGCCAATGGAATTATAAAAATTGTCCATAAACAGGGTATATCCCTGACCTGTGAGGCGGTCAAGTAGTGTAAAAACGATGTCAGGCAGGGTATGGGATACACCGATGTATGGCATCAAGTTGAAGCAGTAGCCAGTCTCAGAATCACAAAGAATGTATGATTTAATCCCATATTTGATGGGTTTTTGGGGGTTGTACACTTTGAAGGAGAGCCGACCACGCCACGTCATCATGCCCTCATCTATACAAATGTTTTGTTTTGGCGTGTACAGATCTTTGAATTTGGCCACTACATAGTCCAGGACTGGGCGGACCTTGTGCATTTTGTCCGATGAATCATGTGCAGTGCCATTGAAGTGTAAATACCTCCAAATAATTTGATATCTATTTCTGGACATTGTTTGTCCAAAAAAAGGTGTGCTCTCAAATTCCTCTACACTCCAGTAGTCTTCCAAGACAGGTTTCTTGATGAACCCTGTAATGAAACTTAGGCCAAGGAAGGTTTTGAGTTCTTCTACAGTAAGTGGCCTCCAGTCGTGACTTCTACTGTATGGAAGTCCGCAGGGGTTTTCCTGCAACGAATCAAGCGCGTTGGCATTTGTCCCATCAACAATATGCTGCAGCAGCTCATTGGTGATGAAAAGCTCGAGAAAATCCACCGGCAGGTCTGACTCCAGCTCCGCAGCAGAGCCCTGGGGTCCGGGGTTAGCGGTGAAGCGAATCCTTTTGGGCCTCCAGTGTGTCTGCTTCCAGGATTGATCCTCACTACGGTTCAATGATCCAACTATAAATTACAGAAAAATAAATACCATGAAATTTGTATTTATTGATGCGGTGTGATTTGTACTAAACACGTTTTTACCTCTCTTAGCCCCACACAAAGCAGCCGCAGTATTTCTGGATGTACCTGCTGTGAAACATAGAATCAAAAGATTACTTTTTGTTTTATTGCTATAGTTTTTTGCGGATTTTTTTATTTTTTTTCCCTCTCTTTGCTCTGCCAATCGGTGAGACCCGACTGGTGGATGGCCAATCTGTAAATAATAGAAGCATATGATTTTTACTGCTGCCTGGATTTTTTTCCTTTGCTAAACATTTTCCTGCCCTTTTATACCCTTCAATTTACACCAGTCATTTTCTCCTCATTGCTTGACTTAGTCTAGCTTTTTATATACATGCACAGATGTCGATCACTGAAAGAAGAACAATAAATAAGACTAACTAGTCCTTCTAGCATCAATGCTGTACTCCGTATCACATTTTTATCCCCACCCACATCGACAGAAAAACACAACTCGTACAAGATGGGTTTAAATTTGACGATCGCGCAAGTTAGCTCATCATCGCAACACATTTACGTCCACAGCAATAAAATGCATCATCTGTACAGCCGTTAGTAATGGC
Source organism: Festucalex cinctus (assembly GCF_051991245.1). NCBI lineage: Eukaryota > Metazoa > Chordata > Actinopteri > Syngnathiformes > Syngnathidae > Festucalex > Festucalex cinctus. Next base: position 173,480 of record NC_135411.1, read on the forward strand.
AACTGTGGCAACAGTGTAATAAATGAAGTGCATGTAACGGAAAGACGAGGAGATCGCGAGTAAAGGCAAAGTTAGCGAGTTAGCACGTTAGCTCTCACCGTCATCGCTACTCTGCGATGTGTCCGAGTCTTCGCTCCAGCCAGGGGTTTTTGTGGGCAGATACTCATCCGATGCGTCGCATGACGTGTCCGTCCATTCAGTGGAATCGATGGATGCAGCAACAGATTTCTCCTGACTGCCTTGTGAGCTCACGGGTTGACTAACATGCGGCTCTGTTTGCACACGTGGTACCTTGCTCCTCAACGTCATCTTTTCCCTTCTTTGATCGTCATTATCGTTCAAAGATGACGATCCTCTACGTTTCTGGCTGGACTTTGGTTTTAACAAACTCTCCTCCAGTTGTAAGCTGTCTAAAAGTAGACATAATGCTTGATCTGCTATTCTAATATGCTCTGCTATGCTAATATGCTCCACTCTGCTCCGCTCCTCAACTTCCGCTGGTGCTTCACGGTAGATAAGCTCACTTCCAAGGCAGTGCTGCCATCTAGTGGTGGAAGTAAATAGGCTACAACCTTGAAAATCACACATCTGATGCCCCAGACTTTTATCCGCAGCTTGCCATTAAAAAAAAAGGGATTGACGAATTAACTCGTCAAAGGCAGGGGGCGCTATTTTTCACTTTAACGAACTGACTCGTCCAAGGCAGCGAATGAGTTAATAGGAAGTGACCCAGAAGTGGCATCAAATGAACAGGAAGTGACACAATTTCAATAGGAAGTGTCCTTATTTCAAAAGGAAGTGACCCGGAAATGGCCTAAAATGAACAGGAAGTGACCCAGAAGTTGCGTCAAATCAACAGGAAGTGACATGATTTCAACAGAAAGTGACCTGATTTCAATAGGAAGTGACCCGGAAGTGACCTGAAATCAACAGGAACTGACTTGTTTTCAACAGGAAGTGACCCAATTTGAACAGGAAGTTACCCAGAAATGGCCTAAAATCAATAGAAAGTGACCTGAGTTCAACAGGAAGTGACCCGAAAATTGCCTAAAATCAACAGGAAGTGACCCAGAAGTGGCATCAAATCAACAGGAAGTGAGACGATTTCAACAGGAAGTGACCTGATTTCAATAGGAAGTGACCCGGAAATGGCCTAAAATGAACAGGAAGTGACCCAGAAGTGGCGTCACATCAACAGGAAGGGACACGATTTCAACAGAAAGTGACCTGATTTCTATAGGAAGTACCCGGAAGTGACCTGAAATCAACAGGAACTGACTTGTTTTCAACAGGAAGTGACCCAATTTGAACAGGAAGTTACCCAGAAATGGCATAAAATCAACAGGAAGTGACCCAGAAGTGGCATCAAATCAACAGGAAGTGAGACGATTTCAACAGGAAGTGACCTGATTTCAATAGGAAGTGACCCGGAAATGGCCTAAAATGAACAGGAAGTGACCCAGAAGTGGCGTCACATCAACAGGAAGGGACCTGATTTCAACAGAAAGTGAGCCTTACTCCAGTCCTCAATCTTTCCTCCATTGCCGATTCAATTTGTCACTCCTTACACCATTGCTACTCGATTCTACGCTCCTTACTTCATTGCTCACTTAATTTTTCTCTCTTGACTCCATTGCTTCCTCAATTACTTGCTCCTTCCTACATTGCTCACTCGACTTCTTTCTTGTTGTCTTGTTAATTTGTTTCTTGCTAATTTATTTTTATTTGTGTGCTATTTTTCTTCCTTCAACTGCTTCTATATTTCTGTATAAATTCAAACCATTCCAAATTTAGCATGTTCAGGTCATTCCAGGTCACTGTATAGCATTCCAGGTCATTCAATATCGTCATTCAATATCATTCAATATTATTCATAATCATTCCACAGGTTTTTATTCACCCTTCCTGCATTCACCCGCAATTTCTCCAGAAATTGCATTTTCTAATATAACTTAGTTTTCATTTCATTGGGAATCTTCTGAACCATTTGTTTTTGTGGCAGATTTCAGTTGTTTTTAAATTTTGGGGAAAAATATTGCCTGTAGGAAATTAGAGAAAATGTCAAAAATCATAGGGATACTCTATAAAAGTAAGGATGTTTTAAACATGAAATCATTATATATATTATATAGTTCATTATTATTACCATATTTGACCTATTGTGTGGAATTATGGGGAATGGCATATAAAACAAATACTAACACCGTTTTCAAATTGCAAAAGAAAGCTATAAGAATTATTAATGGATCAAAGTATACAGAGCCAACACATCCACTATTTATTAAATTAAATGCAATGAAATTTTATGACTTGGTGGATTTTAAAATAGCCCAAATATGTATAAAGTTTATAACAATTTACTCTGCCACAGTACTCAGAAGTTATTTGAAATTAGACACAGTCCACTCCTTATGATATAAGGGGTACAAGTGTGTACAAAAAAACCAAAACAAGAACAAATATTAAGCAAAGGTGTGTATCTGTAAAAGGTGTTGATCTGTGGAATCATCTGGAAATTGCTCTGAAAAATTGTGACTCAATGCTGGAGTTTAAAAAAATGTTTAAAAGTAAAGTTAAAAAAAATTATCTATGTCAGACCAGTATATGAAAAATGTACATGTGAGTATGTGTAAGTGATCTGGATAGGTATTATGGTATATGTTTAGTAAATTTATGTATATATGTTTTTGGTAAATGTGAATATGTTAAGTGCACTTGTGTGTATATATATATATATATATATATATATATATATATATATATATATATATATATATATATATATATATAACTTGGGTTATATATATCATTTATTATTTTATTATTATTTATTAATAATTAGTAAATTAAAATTGTATTAATAATGAAATAAGTTTAAATATATTTAGTAAAAGGGGTAGGACTAGATAAGTTTTTAACTTCTTCCTACTCCCTTTTGAACATGTAAGTTATGATTAATTGAATGATTATGTTATTGGGATTTTCTTCTATTTTGATTGTTGTTGTTTTTTGTTTTATCTCTGCTGTTCATCTGTTTATATGTTCAAAAAATAATAAAAGGAAAAGAGCGATATGGTATTTACTTAAGTTTCCATTTCACTTTTTTAGATGACACAACAGAGTCAAGATTGGCTTTTGTATTTTAGATTTTTTTTTTACACTATCGACACAGCCCAACACCCCCCCCCTTTATTATTGTTATTATTATTATTTTTTAACTGAAATTAAGAGCTGCTGCTTGGAAGCTCCACCCCTGCATCCTCGTCACTCTCACCCTTGTCTTCATCTTCACTCTTTAAAGGGGCGAAGGTCGGTGGCAACTTGGTGACATCATCCTCAACCGCCTCCTCTTTGACACGAACGGGCTTTTCCTCCTCTTCGATGTAAGGATGTTCTTCCTCCTCTTTAACATTCGGAGGCTTCATCTCCTGTTCGTCAGGACGAAGATATTTCTCACCGACGTCTGCAGGACACAAGACGATAAAACACATATTTGGTTTGGTAAAGTCAAATTTCAAGTAGGGCTGAACGATTATGGAAAATAATCTAATTGCGATTTTTTTTCACCCAAAAAAATGCGATCGCGATATCATGCGATATCTGCGATTATTTTTTTCAAGGTCCATTTAAGTATTTTTTTCCCCCCAACAAAAAGTTAATTATAATGAACAATATCTATTATATATTACAGGATCGTAAGATAAAGGCAAATTAAGCCTTTTAATATCAGTTTTTTTTCACCTACACTTTACCACTCAACATACCCAGCTTTTCATGTGGCATGAAACATACATGTAAACACTATTTATAAATAAATAAATTCAGTATACATATTTAGAAAAAATCTTGCCGATCTTCAGTCAGTAAACTCACACATGCTAAAGTGTAGACAAAATAAAGTTACACCTGCTTATATGACATAACATCTCTGATTTAATTTCAATTTCTGTAGCAATCCTTGTGTTGTGGTGACGCGGGTTGTGCAGTGTCCCATGGTCCGTGAAGGTAACACATTTCATTGGGAATCTTCTGAACCATTTGTTTTCATTTTTTTTTTTTTTGGTACCCCTTCATGGGTTGCTAATCCAATATGGCGGCGTCCATGGTTATCTCGTCATATCCTTCCAGCAACGCTGTAGCCAATCATATTGCAGCGGGGCGGGTACAACCTCAGAACAGCTACCAGCTAGCATGCTACATCACACCAAAAAGCCGGAAAGGGGGGTGCCTTTTGGCGGGGCGTTTGCAATTTATGCAATGGACTTTGGAACTGTTTTTGTTCACCAAGGGACGTCGCTATTGCGTCTTCTAATCCAACGCAAGATTTGTGACATCAAACGAATGTCGGAATTCCAACTGGCTGGAAATCGTTTTGGTCATGACTGAATTGTGCGTTTTGTTTCAAACGGGATCTTGGTTTAAACGCAATATTCGATGTTAGCATAGCACGAGTTTAGTTTTGTAAAACTCGTAGGCAGGGAAATCCCGCTTTCATTTGACATCCAGTGTGGTGGTGTTGAGAGAACATGAATGAAGAGATGAGGTGCATCACTTCGAGAATGAGCTGAGCTCATTCACACATCATATAAACAGAGGAATATACACACACATTTTACTCTATCCATATTCAATATGACTTATGACACATCCCTGTCTTCTGTTCATCAAATAAAATATTCAATAACTTGATCTTACAATTTGAATAGTTGAATTATAATAAATTGATCTGAGAATCATTCAAAGATCAGCGTTTGAGCGAGCGTTTTAATCCAACTACTAATAATAAGAACAATAATTATCAGCGGGGGATCAAATATTTCCTAGACTCTTGTTTTTTATTCAAAATCATTGACACTTTTGCAGCACACCAGACTCACTTCAGTTTTTTTAAGCTTCAAAGATGGCTGCTTTTGTCACCGGCACACTCGTGTCTGTCAGCAAGCTCTTTACAAGAGAATCTTTTAGCACAAACACTGCAACCGAAAGGTTCCTTCACAAGATGTGATTTTGTGTATTTTTTTTAAAACCGACTTGGCAGAGAAACGTTTTCCACAATCTGAGAAAGAAAAAGGTTTCTCGCCAGTGTGTCTTCTTGTATGTCTTGTTAAATGTGACTTCAAAGAGAAACCTTTGCCACAGTGTGCACAAGCAAAAGGTCTTTCCCTAGTGTGTGACTTTGTGCGTTTTTTTTTTTTTTTAATACGACTTGGCAGAGAAACGTTTTCCACAATCTGACCAAGAAAAGGGTTTCTCGCCGGTATGGTTTTTTTTTAATGTTCTGTTAAAGCTGACCTGCGAGAGAAGCTTTTGCCACAATCTGAGCAAGAAAAAGGTTTCTCGCCAGTGTGGCTTCTTGTATGTCTTGTTAAATGTTCCTTCTGAAAGAAACTTTTGCCACAGTCTGAGCAAGAAAAGGGTTTCTCGCCTGTGTGGATTCTTGTATGGACTGTTAAATGTGACTTCAAAGAGAAGCTTTTGCCACAATCTGAGCAAGAAAAAGGTTTCTCGCCAGTGTGTCTTCTTGTATGTCTTGTTAAATGTGACTTCAAAGAGAAACCTTTGTCACAGTGTGCACAAGCAAAAGGTCTTTCCCTAGTGTGTCTTCTTGTATGTGTTGTTAAAGCTGACTTGTCAGAGAAGCTTTTGCCACAATCTAAACAAGAAAAAGGTTTCTCGCCAGTGTGGCTTCTTGTATGTCTTGTTAAATGTTCCTTCTGAAAGAAGCTTTTGCCACAATCTAAACAAGAAAAAGGTTTCTCACCAGCGTGTTTTCTTGTATGTATTGTTAAATATGACCTGTGAGAGAAGCTTTTGCCACAATTTGAGCAAGAAAAAGGTTTCTCGCCTGTGTGGATTCTTGTATGTGTTGTTAAATGTTCCTTCTGAAAGAAGCTTTTGCCACAGTCTGAGCAAGAAAAAGGTTTCTCGCCTGTGTGGATTCTTGTATGGACTGTTAAATTTGACTTCAAAGAGAAGCTTTTGCCACAATCTGTGCAAGAAAAAGGTTTTTCCCCCAGTGTGTGTTCTTGTATGGACTGTTAAATTTGACTTCAAAGAGAAGCTTTTGCCACAATCTGAGCAAGAAAAAGGTTTCTCGCCAGTGTGCTTTCTTGTATGTGTTGTTAAAGCTGACTTGTCAGAGAAGGTTTTGCCACAATCTGAGCAAGGAAAAGCTTTCTCGCCTGTGTGGATTATTGTATGGACTGTTAAAGCTGACCTGTGTGAGAAGCTTTTGCCACAATCTGAGCAAGGAAAAGGTTTCTCGCCAGTGTGTCTTCTTGTATGTCTTGTTAAATGTGACTTCAAAGAGAAGCTTTTGCCACAATCTGTGCAAGAAAAAGGTTTTTCCCCAGTGTGTGTTCTTGTATGTACTTTAAGATTTGACTTCCGAGAGAAGCTTTTGCCACAATCTGAGCAAGTAAAAGGTTTCTCGCCAGTATGGATTCTTTTATGTTTTGTTAAAGCTGACCTGCTAGAGAAGCTTTTGCCACAATCTGAGCAAGGAAAAGGTTTCTCACCAGTGTGCCTTCTTATATGTGCTGTTAAAGATGACTTGTCAGAGAAACCTTTGCCACAGTGTGCACAAGTAAAAGGTCTTTCCCCAGTGTGTGTTGTATGTATTGTTAAACATGAGTTTGTATCAGAGCTTTTGTCACAGTGGGTACAAGCAAAAGGTTTTACCCCAGTGTGTGTTCTCATGTGAATTTTCAAACGTCCTTTTGTACTCAATGTTTTCCCACAGTGAGAACATTCCCAAGATTTGCCGTCAGCGTGACATGACCTGTCACCATCAGCGTGTTCATCATTACCATCCAGATTATCATCATTGTCATCATCATGAGAAGAAAGGGACCTTATGTCATCACTTTTTGCTCGTGATGATCCCCAGCGGTCTGCATCACTTTCTGGAATCATGTTTTGAGGAGTTGCGATGCTGTTTGGAAGCTCCGCCCCTCTGCCCTCCTCACTCTCACCCTTGACTTCATCTTCACTCTTTAAAGGGGCGAAGGTCATTGGTGACTTGGTGATGTCATCCTCAACCTCCTCCTTTTTGACGCAAAGGGTCTTTTTTTCTTCTTTAAAATATGGATGCTCTTCCTCCTCTTTCACATGAGACTTCACCTCCTGTTCATCAAGACGAAGATATTTTTCGCCGACATCTGCAGGACACAAGAAGAGAAACACATTTCATTTCATTTTCATTTATTTCAGGCAATAGTGTACAGTTGAACACAGCAACAACAAGTCATACTGTAGTTTCATAATATGAACAGAGAAAAAATAAAAATTTGATTCTGCCTGAAAGGGAGTGGGAAGAAGAAAATTTATTTAATCCCACCCCCGTCTCTAATCTATAAAATTACAAATATACAGTACTTCCTGCAAGTTACCATCTTGCTATCTTAAAAATGTTTTTATCATATATATAGACAATATAATGGCATACCATTAACTGAATTATTAAGTGCTAATAATGGTGATGTTTTCGTAGGTAACAGATATCACATTTTTATGGTTCATACCAACGATGGTAATACATTATATATTCCAAGAATAAGACATAAACATACATAACTTTAGTAATAGACAATAACAGCAGTAGTAGCAGCAAGGACACATTTACACCAAGTATTTATAAATTCAAGGTCCTCCGACATATTGTGACCAAACCATGTTTTTATATAACATTTTAAATCTGAAAATATTTTGGGATGGCTTATGTCGAGTACCCAGACTATTCCAATATTTCACACCACATACTGACACACAAAAACGTTTGCAATTTATTCTAAATTTGGGCATTATAAAGTCTCCATATCCTCTCAAATTATGAACTAACTCTTTAAGTTGAAATAACTGTTGTAGATTAATTGGCAATAATTTATTAAATGCTTTATATCAGATTATCAAAGTATTAAATTTAACTAGATCTTTAAATTTGAGTAATTTTGACTGCGCAAAAAGATTGTGTGTATGTTCAAGAAATCCAACTTTATGTATAATCCGCAAAGCACGTTTTTGTAATATGATGAATGGCTCTATTGTACACTGGTCGGTGTTACCCCACACTTCAACACAATATGTGAAGTAACGGAGGACCAGCGTACAATATAATGTACGGAGAGAATCCTGATCAAGACATGACTTTACTTTATTCAAAATTGAGAGGCATTTAGAGATTTTATTTTTTGTGTGTCTGATATGGGCTTTCCAAGATAAATTTATTAATTATAACACCTACAAATTTAATCTCACTTACATTATCAATTAGGATGCCATCTATAGTTATCTGCGATTCAAAATGTATTCTAGATTTACTAAAGATTGTTTGTTTTTTCTACATTTAACGATAATTTATTCATATCAATCCGCATTTTTATTTTATCAAGTTCATTATTCACAGCACTCACAAGCTCATTATAATTATTACCCCTATAAAATATATTAGTGTCATCCGCGAAAAGTACAAGTTTGAATGTCTGAGACACATTGAAAATGTTATTAACTCTTTGACCGCCAAAAACGTTTAATAACGTTTAGTAAAATCACGACGTATGCCGCCATGAACGTTAAGTTCAAGTTAACTACATTTTTAGTTTTTAATATATCAGTGGTCAGTGCAACATCCAAGTGCAGCGCAGCCAGGTCAATGAGTTATGAAATCAAAAGCATCCACTAACTATGGCCAGCAGATGGCAGCATTGTATCTCTTGTCAATGGGCTGCCGGTGTATGGAATTACTCAACTCAACTCAAGTTTATTTAACCTCACAGCGGAAGCTGCTCGGGCCCTAACTAGAGCTGCGAATTACAATGAACCATGACGCAATCTGATGAAATCGAACGTTTTCAAGGCCGTCGTGAATGATCACAGCCTTTGTCACATTAAACCTAATTTGACGGAGCGTCACTAAACAAAAAATATTAGTATGAAAGTCACTGTTGTGGAGAAAATGTATCTTTTTTCCAATTTTCGCTCAATGTCACTCAAATTACCTGTTTTTAAATGGTGATTACTAAAGAACGGAATAAGGTAGAAACACACTTTTTTTTCTAATGAAAGAATGGAATGTGATCTTTCATGTGGTACCCATGTTATATATGTAGCAAAACAATATAATTTTCAGTTTACATCAAAAATTAAGTTAAAATGCTTAAAATCCGCTGGCATTGGGGGTTGTTTTTTGATAACATATGGCAGTAAAAGAGTTAATTTACATATTAAATAATATTGGCCCTAATACGGACCCCTGGGGAACACCACAAGCAATGCCAAGTTGTCCAGATATGTGCTGCCCCATTTGAACATATTGTAACCTTCCTTTTAAATAACTTTTAATCCAGTCACCAGCAACTCCTCTAATCCCATATTATTCCAATTTATTTACTAGAATAGAAAGGTTAATTGTATCAAAAGTTTTTTTGAGATCAATGAAGACCCCAACTGCAATTTTCTGTGTCGAGTGCATTTGTGATTTCTTCAGTTGCATCAATTATTGCCATTGCCATAGTTCTATTTGCTATGAAACAATATTGACCTTTATGTATTAGTTGATATTTTTTCTTTCGTTTGGATCTTTCCAAACGAGAATTAAAAAAAAAACGTTTTTCAAATTTTTTTGAAAATTGCGGCAATAAAGAAATTGGTCGATAATTTGTAAAACTGTGGTTGCTTCCATTTTTGAAGGGAGGTATGACTTTTGCGATTTTCATTTCAGGACAACACTTGTCACTTCCTGCTCACTTGTTGCAGAGAGGAACAAGTGACAGCGGATTATGTGTGATGGTCGAGGTGCAATTATTAACTCCCAACAAATATTTGGGTTGGTCAAGTCAAATTTCAAGTGTGAGTTTAAAAAAAAAAAAAAAGGGTTGGCGACAACACCGTACATGGAGCACTTTGATCGATGGACGGAAGGTTTTTCACCAGTTTGTGTTCTTTTGTCTGTTGCAGAAGTTGACTTATGAACGAAACCTTTTTCCCGTGTGGTGTGCGCTTTCAAACTCCATTTTGAGCAAAAATTTTTTTTTTACCACATTGAGAACGTTCCTAACAGTTATATAACATATTAACACACATATATATAACATAGCCCGATATAGGCCGATTATCGGCGCCGATATTGGGCATTTTGACGAATATCGGCATTGGCCTTTTTCAAAATCTGACGGCCGAAAACCAGTTTAGGGTCTGGGAGCTATTGATCAAAATTTTCAGTTCACTTTATAAGAGATGGGAATCTTCTGAACCATTTGTTTTTGTGACAGAAATGTGAAGTTTAAGATTTCAGGTGTTTTGCTTTGTTTTTAATTTTGGGGAAAAATATTTACTCTTGAAAACTAGAGCGATATGGTAGTTACTTGCTTACTTTCACTTTTTTAGACAATCCCACAAAGTCAAGATTGGCTTTTGTATTTTAGAAAAATTTGACACAAATCCCCCCCCCCCCCTTACTTAAAATCGGCCTCAAATATCGGTTATCGACCTCCTTGACTACTAATAATCGCCATCGGTATCGGCCCTGAAAAAAAAAATATAGGTCCATCTCTAGTTCTTATATCATCATGAATTTGTGCTTGTGGTGGTCACCAGTGTTCTGCATCACCTTCTGTCGTCATGTGTTGAGTTGAGCTGCTGCTTGGAAGCTCCGCCCCGCCATCGTCCTCACTCTCACCCTTGTCTTCATCTTCACCCTTTAAAGGGGCGAAGGTCGGTGGCGACTTGGTGACATCATCCTCAACCTCCTCCTCTTTGACATGAACGGGCTTTTCCTCCTCTTCGATGTGAGGATGTTCTTCCTCCTTTTTAACATGAGGAGGCTTCACCTCCTGTTCGTCAGGACGAAGATATTTCTCACCGACGTCTACAAAGACAAAACACGCATTTGGCTTGGTCTAGGGCTGGGAATAAAAGTCGACCAAGTCGGTTTGGTCGACCAGAAACAGCAGTTGACGCAAAAATGCATGCGTCAAATCTATTTTAAAAAACATATTTGCGGCACCTGCACGTCCAGGACAAATATTTAGGTTTCGCACGGACACTTATTGTTTACTCCAATTCACCAAGACTAAGTAAGATCCTTCCTAGGGTTTGTTTGTGGTCTCTTTAGACTGAAAAGGGAGAAAATGAACATCGCTACATGTCTTGTGTTTGGAACAAAACAAACTGCGTCAAAATCGCTAAATAAAAGCTTGAATGAATTTGTTGCCGCCGGCAAGACACACGTAAGATGGTGGGCGGCCCTACGTGCATTAACAACAGGAAGTCGTAGCTCCAACCCCTAGCAAAAAGTATGGAATCACCAGTCTTGGACAAGCACTCACTCAGACGTTTTATTGTGTAGATCAAACTCAGATAAAAAGCATGAAACAGTCGTAAGGTTATTCCAAAGTGCAACATCTTGGTTTTCAGAAACACTAAAAGAAATGAAGAAAAAACTTCGTGCTGGTCAGTCAATGTTACTTTTATAAGAGCAAGTGCAGGGAAGTAAATATGGAATCACTCCATTCTGAGACAAAAAAATGCAATCACTCCATTTTGAGCAGAAAATAAGGACACCCAGTCAATTTCCTTTCCTTAATTGGGAACCTGCCTCAAATGACATCTGCTAGTTATTCGGCAGTTAAAAAAAGTGCAGTTATAACAACTTAGAGGGCTGCTGGACCAAGTGGATTGGCAAGAATCAAGGCTCCAACAAAGGAGATGTCTCTTGAGACCAAAGACAGGATTATAAAACTTGTTGAACGATGTGGCTGTTCACAGTCAGCTGTACCGAAGGTCTGGACCAAGTACCAACAGCATGGGAAGGTTGTTCAAGTCAAGCGTACTGGTAGACCAAGGAAGACATCTAAGCGTCAAGGCAAACAACTAAAGGCCATATGTCTTGAAAACAGAAAATGCACAACGAGACAAATGAAGAAGAAACGGGAGGAAGCTGGAGTCAATGTATGTGACAGAACTCTGCAAAATCGCTTCAAGGAAATGGGATTTACATACAGGAAAGCTAAAAGGAAAACGTCACTGACGCTTAAACAAAAAAGAACAAGACTGCAATGGACTGAGGAGAGGCAATCATGGACTGCGGATGACTGGATGAAGGTCATCGTCAGTGATGCGTCACCAATCTGCATTGGACAAGGTGACGACGCTGGAACTTTGTGCCGTTCCAGTGAGATTTACAAAGAGGACTCCCTAAAGAAAACATCTGTATTTATTACTGGATATTTGTGTCAAGACGCTATTGGTAACCCCTGCACAATCGGTGATGCGCATGCGCAGAAGATCGGCGATCTTGGATCGCCAATTACAGCACCCACACTAGAACAAGTACCTTTATATGCGTGTTCGTAAAAACACGATACATCCAGCCATCATCTGTAGGGGTCTGTTCAAAATATCGATACATAGACATGTATCGATATTAATAAAAATGGTACCGTATAGAGGTGTGCAAAATTTCCGATTCTTAGATTATTCACGATTCGGCCGTGCAACAATCGAGAACGATTCACAAACGTCCAAATTCCGATTATATAAATATGCCAAGGGAAGCGAAACGAGCGAAAAGTACGCGGAACTGAAACGCAGTAGCGCGCGCGGTCTTCGGGACGCTTTTTGGGACGGACCGAGAGTACACATCCACAACTCACGCCTCGAGATTCAAAACAACAACAAGCATGGCTGAGCTGACCAACCCACCTCTTCGTCAGATCAGACCTGCTCCGAAAAGGCAAACAACTTGAGGCGGAAGTATCAGCTAGCTGGCTGCAGTGCGTCGGTTAGCGTTCTACAGGGCGCCGCGCAGTGATACGAACGAACGAACAGAAAAGTAGTGGCTGGCGGTAATGGCGTCTGACTTTATTCAGAAAAGAGTATTGTGGTGGAAATGTATCACGCTTTTGAAAACAAATAGTTTTTAGAAGAAAAACGCTTTATTTCCGAGACCCCAGCCATCTTGCTGGACTATTTTCTTTTTTTATTTTCTTCTCGTCCAACGTCGAACCAGAACTGGTGTCACCGAACGCTGTCAGAAAGAAGTCAGTGCTGATCGCACACACGGGAGGTGAGGATCAAATTGAGATTCATGTTAAAAAAGCCGAACGATCCCATTAATGTTTACACGTTCATGTTTACACAAGTTAAAAAGCAGAAAAGCACTTGAGGTTTTGTTTTTTTTTGTACCTCTGAGAAACTTTAATGTTTACATGTTCATCTTTACACAACTTAAAAAGCACTTTTTTTTTTAGGCATTTGTATTGAAGTAGTAGTTCACATTGTCTTTCATTTATACCTCAATGCACTTTTGAGTGGATAAAAATAATATATTTTTGCTCAGTGCTATGTTTTATTCTGTTGAAGACTGAATATACTTAAAAGCTGTTGTTACAGAATGAGGACTTGAGTATTCTATTTACTGTTTTGAACTGTTAACTTGATACTGAAATAGTAGTTTATGTAGGCCTGAGAGGACTTTTGTACTATTTTTGTAACTAATGTACGAAACATTAAAAGCACCAAAATACATTGGGTTTTTTTCTGCTGCCTGGGGAGGAAATCAATAATCGTTTTATAATCGAATCGTAATCGCAATCGAATCGTGAGGTGCCCCAAGATTCCCACCTCTAGTACCGTATCGATATTGTAGTTCTGAGTATTGATACTCCTCCCTGACGTTCGGGTGGGCAGCGCAGCGAGCGACTTACATGAGAAGGGAGCGGCACAATGAGGAAAGTTATTACATTTTCAAAAACCCCTTTTTCAAGACAATGTACCTCCAGAGCAGAACAAGGGAGGCTCACCAAACATTTATCCGACAAAAAGGTGGGTCGGGGCTGCCTCCCCGGCCAGACTGCTCACTCGCAGCTCAGTTCCTCTTTCACCACAACAGCATCACTGCAGACGCTCCGCCTGTCGATCTCCCTTTCCATCCTACCCTCACTCGTGAACAAGACCCCAGATACTTGAACTCCTCCACTTGGGGCAGGATCTCATCCACGACCCGGAGAGGACACGCTACCCTTTTCCGACTGAGGACCATGGTCTCGGATTTGGAGGTGCTGATCTTCATCCCAACCGCTTCACACTCGGCTGCGAACCGCTCCAGTGAGAGTTGGAGATCACGGCTGGATGAAGCCAACAGCACCACATCATCTGCAAAGAGCAGAGATGCAATGCTGAGGCCACCAAACCGGATCCCCGCTGCGCCTAGAAATTCTGTCTATAAAAATTATGAACAGAATCGGTGACAAAGGACCACCTTGGCGGAGTCCAACCCTCACTGGAAACGAATCCGACTTACTGCCGGCAATGCGGACTAAACAGGGACCGAACCGCCCGTATCAGGGGGCCCGGTACCCCGTACCCCCAAAGCACCCCCCACAGGACTCCCCGAGGGACACGGTCGAACGCCTTCTCCAAATCCACAAAACACATGTGGACTGGTTTGGCGAACTCCCACGCACCCTCAAGGATCCTGCTGAGGGTGTAGAGCTGGTCCACTGTTCCACGGCCAGGACGAAAACCGCACCGCTCCTCCTGAATCCGAGATTCGACTTCCCGACGGACCCTCCTCTCCAGCACCCCTGAATAGACCTTACCAGGGAGGCTGAGGAGTGTGATCCCTCTATAGTTGGAACACACTTCCTCCGGTCCTCCTTCTTAAAAAGGGGGACCATCACCCCCGGTCTGCCAATCCAGAGGCACTGTCCCCGATGTCCACGCAATGTTTTAGAGGCGTGTCGACCATGACAGCCCCACAACATCCAGTGTCTTTAAGAACTCCGTGTGGATCTCATCCACCCTCGGGGCCCTGCCACCGAGGAGCTTTCCAACCACCTAAGTGACTTTGACCCCAGAGATAGGTGAGCCCACCTCAGAGTCCCCAGACTCAGAATCAGAGATTCGACTTCCCTACGGACCCCGAAACTGGACGCAGACAGCCAAAACTAACAGAGACAGAGACCAGCCGCTAGCAGCTCCAAGCTAACACTATCCACGGTAACACAGTCATTTGCCAAGGGTACTCCATATGAAAAAAGTTTGAAGTTTATTGAGCATGTAAACATAACATACAAACATAAACAAACAGCAAATAAAAATCGGGAGGAAAAAAAAACCCTCATAACAATCATTACAAATTGTTTACATGTCCAAAGGCAGTAGGAAGAAGTTAAAACATCTAGTCCTACTGCTTATCCCTTACATCGTATTTCAACAGTAAATTAACACATCGCAATAAAAGAAAACGTGCAATCATACTCATGTGGACAACCCCACTTCAACACACAATTGCCAATAGCGCATGTGCATGAACCCCCTGGGCGCACACCCCAACAATACATCATCGTACTCGCACATTCAACCCTCATCACCCAAACAATGGAATCAAAAAGAACATTTCATTTCATTTCTATAATTGTACCGGTTCACATCTGATCCAAATAATACTCTTGAACTTTTTTTTTTTTTTAACTCAACGATTGACTTGCATCTTTTCAAGTCATTACCAAAATTATTCCACAAATGAACACCTCTTACAGAAACACACATTTGCTTAATATTTGGTCTTGAAACGAAAACAAGCAAGCAAGCGGTGGAAAGAAGTAACTGAGGCTGTTCATTACCATTTGTGTTTACTAGTGTTGTTCCGATACCGATACTGGTATCGGCAGAGGTGCCGATACTTCATTGAAACAGTATCGGTGTCGGTGACTACTCACAAGTAACATGCCGATAACCATTAATTCTAACACTAATATAGGATTTTCAATGCAGCATCTTGTGTCTTGCTGGTGCACGACATTCACTGGTATGTGACATGTTCACTGCATGCCGATCTAAGATATCCTATTGGCCCTTGAATGCTCTGAACCAATAGCAGGACAGCTTTTTCATGTTGAGGAAAAAACAAAAAAACAACTCAAGTATCGGTCTGGTATTGGGCGATCTTGCAAAGCTGGGTATCGGTATCGGGGGCCAAAAAACGGTATCGGAACAACACTAGAGTTTACAGCATTGCACTATTTCAATTCCAACCTGCTCAGAAAGCTAAGTTGGCTTAAGATGGCTGTAATTTTTCTCTTTTAGGGTTTTATATAAATTTTAAATATGCTTTAAATATTAGAAAAATGTTCAAAAATGTGAAGTTTAGTCTAAAAATATATGTAAAAAAAAAAAAAAGAATCGTGATAAAATCGAGATTGTGATTTATTTATTTATTTTTTTAATAGAACCGTGATATGAAATTTTTACCATACCCCCTACATTGAATGATGCAATAGAATACGTTACAAAATACATTTTTGAGACAGGATTCAGCATTATGTAGCTGATTACAATTTGAAAGTATTCTCCCCAGCACTGTTTATAGTATATGCTCATCATGTTAGAAGTAAAAGAAAAAAAAAAAGAAAAGAAAATCCCACCCACAGGTCTTGAATTTATTTTATTCCACTTGCTCTTTATATACAGTATTAAATATGAATATAATTTACAAGACTTAGACTTGACTTTATTGATCTTAAACAATAATAAATCAATCAAAAATAATGACTCTTTTCGGTTATTTCCAATGCATTCATATGGCGATCTGGATAGCAACGACCCCGAAACAGGAAGCATAAGAGCCAGTGGCCGCACATGCGCAGTTGTAATTCCGATTCGGCTTATTGAATTACTGTGTACAGTAATGACTGCATTTATTGTTTTGTTTTTTTTTAACTCTATATAGTAGCGCTGAGCAAGGGAGAGTAATAAGAAGTGTACAAACCTGTTGTGTGTAGCACAATTCGAGGCTGCTGGCAAACATCGTCCAGCGGTTGAAGATGTTGCTCGTTCTCTTCCTTTACTCCAAAATGTTCCTCGTCGTACTTTGGTGTCGTTCGCGCAGACATTTTGGCCCAATAGTGTCAACAAAGTCACACTTGATCTCTTCCTGACCACGTGTTGTGTGCTTCTCTTTGTTAGCGGCTAGCGAGCTAAGCTTAGCTAAACTAAGCTAAGCTGAGCTAACTAAGGCCGAGAAGCATCAACGCGCACCGAAACGAGTTTACACACATGCTGACATTTAACAAATGGTGTCGTAGACCTTCAAAATGGCGATGGACGTCCTGTGTGGAGGCTGAATTCAGTTCAATACCGAATAAGAAATAATGATTAAACGCCATGTACCCGCCCGCCGCGGCAGTGATGACTCCGGAAACCAAAGTAGACGTGCGGCGGAAGTCAGGGGCAGGACACGCCCCCGCTGCGCTATGATTGGCTGCTGGAAATTGTCCGGAGGCTTCAGAGCAAGCATTGTCATCGTCATCGGCAGATGTCGCCATTTTTGCTGCAGTTCGAAAGTCTCATTCCCGTTTTTTCAGTGTTTTGTTCCCGATATAATCGTAAAGTTTAAATGCATGTTTAAATTGGACTTATTGAAAAGAGCCCCAGTTTGTTGTGGTGAATGTGCAGTTTAAAAATTCGCCATCAAAGTTGAACAAGCATTTTGAAGTAAACTGAATGTTTATTATCAGGGATGAGTTTAATTTGTTGTAATAGCTTATAATGTACCGGCCCTAGCTATTAATAAATGTTTGAAACAGTATCTGATATTTTATTGATATATGCAATATTTATTTGTACTGCAAGTAATACAAATGACTTTAGGCCAGTTTTTGTCATCTGTGACTTTCACACTTTCCTCCAGCAAAGTTTTGACGCAACACTTACCTTCCAATAAAAGTAAAAAGTTAGTGATTGGAATATTGAGGGCGATATAAAAGACGAGCTCTTGCTAGGTCTCAGGACCATCTTCCGTCTTCGGAAATCCGTCAATATCTGAATCTCAGCGGCATTGTAATCATCAATCCGTCATTCGTCATGCATCAGCGTCATTGACGGGCTGATGGACAGCGAGGAACATATCCAAGTAAAATGCACAAATGAATTAGTTCTGGAACACTCTTTCTGGGTGATTCTTTTCAACAAATTCCGAAACTTCCTGGAAACTTCAGGCCCGTCTCGTCACAATTAAAAAACCTACTGTGCCTTCATCAATCGCCAATTGTTTGAATTTCTGCACAAATTCGTCGGCCGTTTGTTCATACATTTACGTAAAACTACCTGAACACCTCATGGTGGGGCGAATGACGAAGACGCTACATAGACACATACTGTATCGATTATATTATCGACGTATTGACACACATCTATTATCTATCTTACACACAGTGACACATTTATTGACGAATTTGACGTCTGTCATTGGGATATGTTAATTGACGGTGTGACGGATTGATGATTACATTGACGGAAGGAAACTTACTTCCGTCAATGGTTCATTCGTCCTTTTTTTTAAGTTAGCCGTCAATCGCCAATCGACAACAAAACGGACGCCCGCCGTTGACGGACCTTCCTTCAATGTTGACGAAACGCCCATCACGTCAATCATTTCAGAGATGACACTGTTCAACAGCAAATTTGAATCCCAGATGGCTTTGTGTGTCTGAAGGTATTCTCGACGCTGATTTGCGGAAAATTGCAAGGCAACACAAGGTGGTTTTATTTCGATTTCATACACAAGGAAACTAACTCAATGTGCTTCACGCAAGCAAAAAACACAACACCTACGAACTTCAGCAAACACAACCATTAACAACATTCAGAAGCAAAACAAACAAAAATAGCTTCCAAAATTACATTAAAAAAAACTGACATTAATTGACATTTAAACACATTAATAGTAAACGTCAAAAACTTAATATTAACAGGTTGAGTAGTTTTGAAAGCATTACATTTACACTTTTAAGTAAGACATTGGAGTTGATACTTCTTAAAGGGATCGTTCGGCTTTTTTAACATGAATCTCAATTTGATCCTCACCTCCCGTGTGTGCGATCAGCACTGACTTACCCCTGACAGCGCTCGGTGACACCAGTTCTGGTTCGACGTTGGACGAGAGGAAAATAGTCCAGCAAGCTGGCTGGGGTCTCGGAAATAAAGCGTTTTTCTTCTAAAAACTATTTGTTTTCAAAAGCGTGATACATTTCCACCACAATATTCTTTTCTGAATAAAATCAGACGCCATTACCGCCAGCCACTACTTTTCTGTTCGTTCGTTCGTATCACTGCGCCGCGCCCTGAAGAACGCTAACCGACGCACTGCAGCCAGCTTGCTGATACTTCCGCCTGAAGTTGTTTGCTTTTTCGGCGGAAGTATCAGCTAGCTGGCTGCAGTGCGTCGGTTAGCGCTCGACAGGGCGCCGCGCAGTGATACGAACGAACGAACAGAAAAGTAGTGGCTGGCGGTAATGGCGTCTGACTTTATTCAGAAAAGAGTATTGTGGTGGAAATGTATCACACTTTTGAAAACAAATAGTTTTTTTTAGAAGAAAAACGCTTTATTTCCGAGACCCCAGCCAGCTTGCTGGACTATTTTCCTCTCGTCCAACGCCGAAGTCAGTGCTGATCGCACACACGGGAGGTGAGGATCAAATTGAGATTCATGTTAAAAAAGTCGAACGATCCCTTAAAGTCTTCTGAAATCCTAATATCTCTAACGTAAATCATTATGACAGGCCCCAGGCAGCTTCGAATGTTGTGTTATGACGAAATAACATATCAGATTCACTTCCCTTCATTTTTTTGAAGCTTCAAAAATGGCTGCTATTCTCACCAGCACACTCGTGTCTCTCAGAAAGCTTTTCACAAGAGAATCTTTTTGCACAAACACCACAACTGAATGGTTCCTTCTCACCATGTGATCTTGTGTGTTTGTTGAAATGTGATTTGTCAGAGAAGCGTTTTCCACAATCTGAGCAAGAAAAAGGTTTCTCGCCAGTGTGTCTTCTTGTATGTATTGTTAAATGGTGCTTCCGATAGAAGCTTTTGCCACAATCTGAGCAAGAAAAAGGTTTCTCACCAGCGTGTTTTCTTGTATGTATTGTTAAATATGACCTGTGAGAGAAGCTTTTGCCACAATCTGAGCAAGAGAAAGGTTTCTCGCCACTGTGCCTTCTTGTATGTATTGTTAAATATGACCTGTGAGAGAAGCTTATGCCACATTCTGAGCAAGAAAAAGGTTTCTCGCCAGTGTGGCTTTTTGTATGTCTTGTTAAATGTGACTTCAAAGAGAAGCTTTTGCCACAATCTGCGCAAGAAAAAGGTTTCTCACCAGCGTGTTTTGTTGTGTGTATTGTTAAAGCTGACCTGTGAGTGAAGCTTTTGCCACAATCTGAGCAAGAAAAAGGTTTCTCGCCAGTGTGGCTTCTTTTATGTCTGGATAAATCTGAACTATGAGAGAAGCTTTTGCCACAATCCAAGCAAGAAAAAGGTTTCTCGCCAGTGTGTGTTCTTGTATGTGTTGTTAAATTTGACTTCGAAGAGAAGCTTTTGCCACAATCTGAGCAAGAAAAAGGTTTCTCGCCAGTGTGGCTTCTTGTATGTCTGGATAAATCTGAACTATGAGAGAAGCTTTTGCCACAGTGGGTACAAGCAAAAAGTTTTTCCCCAGTGTGTGTTCTTGAATGTTTTGTTAAATTTGACTTGTGAGAGAAGCTTTTGCCACAATCTAAACAAGAAAAAGGTTTTTCACAGGTGTGTATTTTCAAGTGAATTTTCAAATTTGATTTTGTACTCAATGTTTTCCCACAGTGCGAACATTCCCAAGATTTGTCGTCAGTGTGACACGACCTGTCACCATCAGCGTGTTCATCATTACCATCCAGATTATCATCATTATCGTCATGAGAAGAAATGGACCTTATGTCATCACTTTTTGCTTTTGATGATCCCCAGTGGTCTGCATCACTTTCTGGAATCATGTTTTGACGATTTAAGTTCCTGTTTGGAGGCTCCGCCCCTCTGCCCTCCTCACTCTCACCCTTGACTTCATCTTCACTCTTTAAAGGGGCGAAGGTCATTGATGACTTGAAGGTCATTGGTGACTTGGTGACGTCATCCTCAACCTCCTCCTCTTTGACACGAACGGGCTTTTCTTCCTCTTCGACGTAAGGATGTTCTTCCTCCTCTTTAACATTCGGAGGCTTCATGTCCTCTTGGTCAGGACGAAGATATTTCTCAGCGACGTCTGCAGGACACAAGAACACAAACACACATTTGGGTTGGTCAAGTCAAATTTCAATGGTGAGTTGATAATACTGTCACGATTGAATTTTATTTTATTTTATTTTTTTAACAATCGATTCATCTAGAGGGTGTGCGCTTGTTCACTACCTGTCCAGTGACGAGATGAAATGGGGAATGGTGAGGTTAAATATTTCCCGGTTGGTCCGAAATAGCTCTGGGGGAACATCACCATTGACCATTTGCACCGACGTCATGTAATCACGTGACTGCGCCACCATGGACAGCGGAATGAAATGACAGTTGAATGAAAAGTGGACGGGCCGCGGAGCGATTTAGGTACTATAGCGATTTTCATTTTACAAATGAAAAGTTCATGTCCATCGAGCCATGGAATGCGCTAGTTCAACTGACGTTCGCCTGTCGGCAGAAGTGGAACATTTCGTAGGTGCTCGTCGAGTGCGATATTTACAGAAACTGGAGATGGCTAGTTTGAAAACAGACCCTTACCTTCTGTCCCCCTGTTTTCACGGAATTCACGGTGCACGACATGCATCGCTATGCTGTCAATAATGGAGCCGATTTAAAAGCTCATAAAAGTCTCGGCGCAGAGCAGTTTTGTTTGCTGCTTGGCTGGGTGTCTGCAACGAGGTGCTACATCGTAATGGCAAAGGTAAAACTTGTTTATCATGACGACTCGTTTTTTTAAAATGTTATTTTTACATATTCTGTCCTATATTGAAACACTGTTGTTATGTCAAGTATGCATCAAGTATTTTAGCTCTTTAAAGGCGCTGTCTGCCAGTTTCACTCTGGAAAAGGCACTTTGTAAATACAGGATTTAAACAATCAAACTACTTCTCAATTTACAGAGTGTCTGATCTCGCTTTCCGGGCCAACTCTCCGTTATAAAGGGTTAAAATCCCCCTTTGGCTCCAACCGCAGTAACACGGAGTTTACGGAGGTGACGGGGACTTTCCAAGCTGGGTGTCGAAAAGGATTCGTTTAGGTTCTCACCGCCCCAGTTTTAGAGCATCAGCCCCATTAGATTAACACCCTTAAAGAGTAACCTGTATTGATTTAAGGATAGGAATCTAATCACACTCTTTTTACAGCGGCTCCTCTTCTAATGATCGGTTGAACTTGTTATGACCTAAATAATTTTAGCTGACCTTGTTAGGTCCGCAAGGGCTTGTTTTATTTTTACTTATTTTAAGCCGAAGTAACACTATAGGATTTAAGGAATACAGCTACCACTTATTTAGAATTGTTATTTATTTCGGTAAGAGATAGTTAACGGTCACAAAAGGTGCCGGGCAAACGTGTCAGCTGCGTGACGTCACTCCCGCGGCAATTTGAAAGCACGCACAGATTATTATTTTTTTCACTCACTCACTCACTCACTCACTCACTCACTCACTCACTCACTCACTCACTCACTCACTCACAGAAGCTTACATGTGTGAATGAGTGAGTGAAGAAAAATAAAATCCGTGCTAGCTTTCAAATTGGCGCGGGAGTGACGTCACGCAGCCGACACGTTCGCCCGGCCCCGTTTGCGACACGCCACCGCCCCCGCTCTGCGATTGGCTGGAAGGTTGTAAACACTGTCTTTCCACTGAAACGTCCCGCTGTTTACAAAAAAAACACAAAAATGGCAAAATACGGGCTGGGGAGGTGGGGGGTTAGGACGAAATTACCACAAAAGATGAACAAAAACATCGATGTGTAGACTAAGAGAAAGTTCAAGTGTGTACATCCTGTATTTAAAAAAAAGTGCATTTTCCTGAGTGAATCCGGCAGACAGCCCATTTAACAATTGACTTTTCCTGCACTGCATAAACAAGACATGCACGATAATAGTGAAATATAAACTCAATACAGCAAAAATAATGTAAACACGTCACTTCTGTTATAGGCAGACCCGTCACCAGAAAGAAATTGTAGGGGGGGGCATTACCTTTTTTGGGGGGGGGCACACTTTATCAACCTAAATCAAATGTTCATCAGGTTGAACAGCAGCATTGTGACAACTGCAAAAGTGTTCAGAAATATTTTCTGTCACTTAAAAGCGGCAGTTCGTTCTGAAATCTCAAAGACAAAATGGAAAAAAAAATGTGTAGTTCATTTTGCATTTATTCAACTCAAAAGTTCATTTGAAACAAATCCACTCTTCACTTCTGTAAACAACGATGTCCGAATGAATGACTCTGTGACCCAGCCGCTTCTATCTGGAATTGGCTAGCAGTTGCCTTCGTTTGCGTGTTGGATTAGGGCTGTACGATATGGACAAAATTTCCTTTCATTTTTGCCAGACATCTTTATTCTTTGATCTTTGACTCAGCATGAGACTTCACATCATTTGACTTTTTTTATGGTGCCTTCTGTATTTCGTGTTATTTTATTTCTATTCTTGTACAGATTTTTTTTTTTAGTATTTTATTTGCGTGTATACTTATCTACTTATATTTACTCTTTTATTTTGTGTTATTTTATTTCACTTGTGTCTACTAAAAGACTAATTTCTATTCCATGCACAGTACTTTGTATGCAGCAACGGCTGTTTTAAAGTGATTTAGAAATAAGGTTGAGTTATGTCGATGACATACAGAAACAACATATGGGTTCAGTGAAAAACTAAGCAGAATATCAATCCAAAAGGATGTGTAAAGTGCTGGGGGTTTTTTTTTATTAGAACTTAGTGACAGTCATCAACATGAACAAACTTGGCAATAAAAAAAAAAAAGAGAATTCAACTCTCACTGTACTGCAACTGCTTTCGTGATAAATAATTTTATGCTCCTTAGTTGTTGTTGTGTATGTGTGACTGCTTGGGTCTGTTAACAGCATACTGTGTATTGCTACAATTCATCCGTGCTGTGTGGCTTGACTAATTCAAATAAAAGTTTGACACTCACTTGTAAACGTAACCAGTGGACTCGGGATTCCCATTGATGTCAACTGTGTCATCCTGGATCGAGGTTTGGCATTTGGTGGCTTCCATTAAAGCGACACGACGTGCTCACTGCTCAGTCTTTATGCCAGCGCCAGCCGGCAAATGCGCACTCTCTACCCGGAAGTAGATTTGGCAAAGGCACGTCTGCAGAGCGCGCGTCTCCCCCCCACCCCACCCCATCCCTCCTGATCCTGATTGTCATTGGCTCGTTTAGTTGTCAATCACAGCCAAACTTGAAAGGAGGTATGTGGTTGGCTGGCACGCCATGCTTGACTTAAAACAGAAGGCGCAAGTTTACGTGACTGATAGGACGAATAGTTGGTGAGACATCTTGCTAGGGCGGGCACGGCTGACTGACAGGGCGGGCACGGACCCCCAAGGCCCGCCCATGGCGACGGGTCCATCCCCAGCACTGTTTATAGTATATGCTCATCATGTTAGTAGTAAAAAAAAAATAAAAAATAAAAATAAAAAAAATATCCTACCCACAGGTCTTGAATTTATTTGATTCCACTTGCTCTTTATAGACAGTATTAAATATAAATATAATTTACAAGACTTAGACTTGACTTTATTGATCTTAATCATTGAAAATTTAGTCCCCGTACAAATTTCCATCTCCAAATATATTGCAAATGGCTGTGCCGCTGTACCTAGTTTCAGTGTTGGGTTTGGAAAGGAGGTGGAAGGCGCACCATCGACAAAAAGCATACACGGCTGTTCTTGTTTATAGCCCAGTTTTTGCCTGTTTTGATGTTCTGTCTGTTCACCTGGGTAAAAATAATAATAAATAAATAACTAAAATGATAAATGCAACGAAAGGTGAAGGCCCAATGAAAATGAGGCTGTCTACACATTCCAGCTCATTTGCAAACATATATTTATACTGCTACTCCAGGCTCAGAAGTTGATAAATTTACATATGGCATGGTTACAAATTAGAAATATTAGTATCTGAAATATAAACTTACCAATGTAGTCCATTCGGCACGACGTTCTGAAGCTTTTCTTTCAGTAGGAAATGGAATGAGTATAAATAAGGTGGGTCGCAGGCGCAACGTCAAGTTCCTTTATTGCACGAGTGAACGTGGCAAAATTCCTTCATCCGCTTTTTGAGTCCACGTAAACCATTGTGACAATCACGCATGGAACAATGGGCGACTGGCGTACTACCCAAATTTGACCTCAAAATAAAAAATAATGACTCTTTTCGGTTATTTCCAATGCATTCATATGGCGATCTGGATAGCAACGTCCCCGAAACAGGAAGCATAAGAGCCAGTGGCCGCACATGCGCAGTTGTAATTCCGATTCGGCTTATTGAATTACTGTGTACAGTAATGACTGCATTTATTGTTTTGTTTTTAACTCTATATAGTAGCGCTGAGCAAGGGAGAGTAATAAGAAGTGTACAAACCTGCTGCGTGTAGCACAATTCGAGGCTGCTGGCAAACATCGTCCAGCGGTTGAAGATGTTGCTCGTTCTCTTCTTTGACTCCAAAATGTTCCTCGTCGTACTTTGGTGTCGTTCGCGCAGACATTTTGGCCCAATAGTGTCAACAAAGTCACACTTGATCTCTTCCTGACCACGTGTTGTGTGCTTCTCTTTGTTAGCGGCTAGCGAGCTAAGCTAAGCTAAGCTAAGCTAACTAAGGCCGAGAAGCATCAACGCGCACCGAAACGAGTTTACACACACATGCTGACATTTAACAAATGGTGTCGTAGACCTTCAAAATGGTGACGGGCGTCCTGTGTGGAGGCTGCATTCAGTTCAATACCGAATCAGAAATAATGATTAAACGCCATGTACCGCCCGCCGCGGCAGTGATGACTCCGGAAACCAAAGTAGACGTGCGGCGGAAGTCAGGGGCAGGACACGCCCCCGCTGCGCTATGATTGGCTGCTGGAAATTGGAGGCTTCACAGCAAGCATTGTCATCAAGTCATCGGCAGATGTCGCCATTTTTGCTGCAGTTCGAAAGTCTCATTCCGGTTTTTTCAGAGTTTTGTTTCCCGATATAATCGTAAAGTTTAAATGCCTGTTTAAATTGGACTTATTGAAAAGAGCCCCAGTTTGTTGTGGTGAATGTGCAGTTTAAAAATTCGCCATCAAAGTTGAACAAGCTTGTTGAGGTTAACTGAATGTTTATTATCAGGGATGAGTTTAATTTGTTGTAATAGCTTATAATGTACCCGCCCTAGCTATTAATAAATGTTTGAAACAGTATCTGATATTTTATTGATATATGCAATATTTATTTGTACTGCAAGTAATACAAATGACTTTAGGCCAGTTTTTGTCATCTGTGGCTTTCACACTTTCCTCCAGCAAAGTTTTGACGCAACACTTACCTTCCAATAAAAGTAAAAGGTTAGTGATTGGAATATTGAGGGCGACATAAAAGACGAGCTCTTGCGAGGTCTCAGGACCATCTTCCGTCTTCGTAAATCCGTCAATATCTGAATCTCAGCGGCATTGTAATCATCAATCCGTAATTCGTCATGCATCAGCGTCATTGACGGGCTGATGGACAGCGAGGAACATATCCAAGTAAAATGCACAAATGAATTAGTTCTGGAACACTCTTTCTGGGTGATTCTTTTCAACAAATTCCAAAACTTCCTGGAAACTTCAGGCCCGTCTCGTCACAATTAAAAAACCTACTGTGCCTTCATCAATCGCCAATTGTTTGAATTTCTGCACAAATATGTCGGCCGTTTGTTCATACATTTACGTAAAACTACCTGAACACCTCATGGTGGGGCGAATGACGAAGACGCTACATAGACACATACGGTATTGATTATATTATCGACGTATTGACACACATCTATTATCTATTTTACACACAGTGACACATTTATTGACGAATTTGACGTCTGTCATTGGGATATGTTAATTGACGGTGTGACGGATTGATGATTACATTGACGGAAGGAAACTTACTTCCGTCAATGGTTCATTCGTCCTTTTTTTTTAAGTTAGCCGTCAATCGCCAATCGCCAACAAAACGGACGCCCGCCGTTGACGGACCTTCCTTCAATGTTGACGAAACGCCCATCACATCAATCATTTCAGAGATGACACTGTTCAACAGCAAATCTGAATCCCAGATGGCTTTGTGTGTCTGAAGGTATTCTCGACGCTGATTTGCGGAAAATTGCAAGGCAACACAAGGTGGTTTTATTTCGATTTCATACACAAGGAAACTAACTCAATGTGCTTCACGCAAGCAAAAAACACAACACCTACGAACTTCAGCAAACACAACCATTAACAACATTCAGAAGCAAAACAAACAAAAATAGCTTCCAAAATTCCATAAAAAAAACTGACATTAATTGACATTTAAACACATTAACAGTAAACGTCAAAAACTTAATATTAACAGGTTGAGTAGTTTTGAAAGCATTACATTTACACTTTTAAGTAAGACGCTGGAGTTGATACTTCTTAAGTCTTCTGAAATCCTAATATCTCTACTTTTATTTGAGTAATGAACGTGAATCATTATGACAGGCCCCAGGCAGCTTTGAATGTTGTGTTATTACGAAATAACATATCAGATTCACTTCCCTTCATTTTTTTGAAGCTTCAAAGATGGCTGCTATTCTCACCAGCACACTCGTGTCTCTCAGAAAGCTTTTTACAAGAGAATCTTTCAGCACAAACACTGCAACTGAACGGTTTCTTCCCATGCGATCTTGTGTGTTTCTTGAAATTTGACCTGTCAGAGTAACGTTTTCCACAATCTGAGCAAGAAAAAGGTTTCTCGCCAATGTGGCTTCTTGTATGAGTTAAATGGGGCTTCCGATAGAAGCTTTTGCCACAATCTGAGGAAGAAAAAGGTTTCTCACCAGCGTGTTTTCTTGTATGTATTGTTAAATATGACCTGTGAGAGAAGCTTTTGCCACAATCTGAGCAAGAAAAAGGTTTCTCGCCAGTGTGCCTTCTTGTATGAACTGTTAAATATGACCTGTGAGAGAAGCTTTTGCCACAATCTGAGCAAGAGAAAGGTTTCTCGCCAGTGTGCCTTCTTGTATGTATTGTTAAATGGTGCTTCCGATAGAAGCTTTTGCCACAATCTGAGCAAGAAAAAGGTTTCTCACCAGCGTGTTTTCTTGTATGTATTGTTAAATATGACCTGTGAGAGAAGCTTTTTCCACAATCTGAGCAAGAGAAAGGTTTCTCGCCACTATGGATTCTTGTATGTTTTGTCAAATGTGACTTCAAAGAGAAGCTTTTGCCACAATCTGCGCAAGAAAAAGGTTTCTCACCAGCGTGTTTTCTTGTGTGTATTGTTAAATCTGACCTGTGAGAGAAGCTTTTGCCACAATCTGAGCAAGAAAAATGTTTCTCGCCAGTGTGGCTTCTTGTATGTCTTGTTAAATGTGACTTCAAAGAGAAGCTTTTGCCACAATCTGAGCAAGAAAAAGGTTTTTCCCCAGTGTGTGTTCTTGAATGTAATGTTAAATGTGACTTCTGAGAGAAGCTTTTGCCACAGTGGGTACAAGCAAAAAGTTTTTCCCCAGTGTGTGTTCTTGAATGTTTTGTTAAATTTGACTTCAAAGAGAAGCTTTTGCCACAATCTAAACAAGAAAAAGGTTTTTCCCCAGTGTGTCCTCTTGTATGTGTTGTTAAATCTGACTTCCAAGAGAAGCTTTTGCCACAATCTAAACAAGAAAAAGGTTTTTCCCCAGTGTGTCTTCTTGTATGTGTTGTTAAATGTGACTTCGAAGAGAAGCTTTTGCCACAATCTGAGCAAGAAAAAGGTTTTTCCCCAGTGTGTGTTCTTGAATGTAATGTTAAATATGACTTCCAAAAGAAGCTTTTGCCACAATCTAAACAAGAAAAAGGTTTTTCCCCAGTGTGTGTTCTCAAGTGAATTTTCAAACTTCTTTTTGAACTCAATGTTTTCCCACAGTGAGAACAATCCCAAGATTTGTCGTCAGTGTGACACGACCTATCACCAGCAGCGTGTTCATCATTACCATATAGATTATCATCATTATCATCATCATCATGAGAAGAAAGGGACCTTATGTCATCACTTTTTGCTTTTGATGATCCCCAGTGGTCTGCATCACTTTCTGGAATCATGTTTTGAGGATTTAAGATCCTGTTTGGAGGCTCCGCCCCTCTGCCCTCCTCACTCTCACCCTTGACTTCATCTTCACTCTTTAAAGGGGCGAAGGTCATTGATGACTTGAAGGTCATTGGTGACTTGGTGACGTCATCCTCAACCTCCTCCTTTTTGACACCAGGGGACTTTTTTTCTTCTTTAAAATAAGGATGCTCTTCCTCCTCCTCTTTCACTTGAGGAGATTTCACCTTCTGTTCGTCAGGACGAAGATATTTCTCAGCGACGTCTGCAGGACACAAGAAGAACACACACATTGGTTTGGTCAAGTCAAATTTCAACGGTGAGTTGATAATACTGTCACGATTTAATTTAATTTTATTTTTTTAAGAATCGATTCATCTCGAGGGTGTGCGCTCGTTCACCACCTGTCCAGTGACGAGATGAAATGGGGAATGGTGAGGTTAAATATTTCCCGGTTGGTCCGAAATAGCTCTGGGGGAACATTAGCTAAGCTAACTAAGGCCGAGAAGCATCAACGCGCACCGAAACGAGTTTACACACATGCTGACATTTAACAAATGGTGTCGTAGACCTTCAAAATGGTGACGGGCGTCCTGTGTGGAGGCTGCATTCAGTTCAATACCGAATCAGAAATAATGATTAAACGCCATGTACCCGCCCGCCACGGCAGTGATGACTCCGGAAACCAAAGTAGACGTGCGGCGGAAGTCAGGGGCAGGACACGCCCCCGCTACGTTATGATTGGCTGGTGGAAATTGGAGGCTTCAGAGCTAGCATTGTCATCAAGTCATCGGCAGATGTCGCCAGTTTTGCTGCAGGTCTCTTCGAGCACACTACCGTAAATCCTAGAAAAGGGCGAACAGAAAAAATGAAGTGCGGCTGACTTGACCGCGTAAAAAGAAAAGACGGCTAGCTTTACCTCAGTTGTAGTTCTGCTAAATCCAATTCTTATCGACTGAGAAATGTACCAAACCGACTGAAGAAAAAAACTGTGTATCGTAACAAAGTGCCCCGGTGAAGAGTCATTACAGAAATAAAAACGTACATATGGTTGAAAAGTGTCGATGAAACAAGTGACAAACCTGCTCTGTTCAACACAACTCGAGGCTGCTTGTAAACGGCGTCCAGCAGTTGACGTTGTCGCTCGTTGTCCTCCTGTGCTCCACAAAGCTCCTCTTCGTACTTGACTTTCGCCATTGTGAACATCTTCACACGATATTCACGACACTTTACGCTCACGATTGACGTCTGCTGAGCCAATTTGTCGATAGCAAACGCGTCTCGTTTTTTGGCGCCTAGCAAGCTAAGCTAAGATAAACTAAGCTAAGCTAAGCTAAGCTAAGCTAAGCTAAGCTAAGCTAAGCTAAGGCAAAATAAAGAGGGCCGAGAGATACGATTGAACCAGACACGAAACGTAGCAATTATGTTTGACTTCAATAAAGTAGTGACGGGGCAAAGTGTCGATGTGTCAGTTCGTTCCGTACGAATTCGTGTTGAATTATTTTTATCGTGAAGCCGAGCGTAAACGCGTCGTGCCTGGAATGGAGTCGCTCTTCTGCTGTCACGTGAAATCTACGGCAATTACAGTTGGACAAATCTCATGTCACGAAAATGTTAATATTTAATTTTACTTAAAAAAATAATTAAATAAAAAGCTCATAAAATTATACGTTTAATTCTAGATTCATTTGGATAATAAAAATAAATCAACCTTTAAATTGCACTCGGACGAATAAGAAGAAACATGTTTACTTCCTGTACATACGAGTAGCCCAGTTTAGTTTTTATTTTTTTAAATCTCTATTCACTCAATCAGTATACAAACTATTGGGGGGGAAATAATACAATCATTGTATACACTATAAACAATTAGAACATAGAACACGCCAGGAAAGTTAAAACATACAAAAGCTAAACCAAATATAGTAAAAATAGTATAACTGAAAGAAAAGAAAATAGTTTGATACAAAATCATATAAATAAATGATAAGTTTGCAATAGTTATATGTTTTTACAGCTTTTGGACACAGACAACCAGACAATGACAAAAAATAATTTCTCATGGATACAAAAAAAAAAACAATAAAGGATTGTTTCTTATGTGTAAATTTAGACTCCTGAATGTAAAACTTCGCTAGAATAATCATAAGATTTATCAAATGAAACTGTGTATCGACATTATTATCAAATTCAAATATACCAAAATAAGACATGCTTCCAAAGTAAGGAGAAATCTGGATAAATGTGGATTATAATGAATTGTGATAATGTACCCCAGAATTATTAGTAGCACAGTTTTTTTAAAACATCCTTGCTGTTTTACCTCAGACTGTAAATCTGTAAATCCACCCAAGAGTCTCTGTTTTTTTTTTTTTTTTTTTTAAGATTTGAGCCAGGAAAAGTTCTAGTCGAGTGCCGGCAAATTCTATGCACTATTGACTACACTTTTTCTTTTCTTGCTCGGCCGAATATCGCTGCCAAAAGTCAGGTGAGTTGTATCCGTACCTTTCGCAAACTCCGCCCCCCCAAACGAGCATTGACCAATCACACATTTAGCAACCGTTGCTATGTAAGCATAGTCCGTCAAGCTTTACTCAGCTCTCGATGACGTCCATAGTCTGATTGATTTTATTTGATGGCTTACGAGACTGCTAACCACCATAAAACTTTACGGAAGAAGAGTGACAACCATTAACAAGCTCCGGACCTCCAAAATGATGAAGCGGTGTGCCTACGGAGTATGTAAATCGGACTGTCCTAAGGTAAGACTATGCTAACTCTATCGGGCTAACTAGCTAGCTGTAGTGTAGTTTGCTTTCGGGGCAATAACAAAACGATATCAAAGTTATTGTAGTTACTATTAATGAATAAAATATATTACTAGAATGTCACTGCCATCTAAGTTAAGCTTGTTCAGTCAGTGGTTAATGTTAGTTTAATGTCTTCTGTTAGCTTTTGCATTCATCTAAATGTTGCGAGCTAACGTTAACGCAAAGCTTCGTCAAGTTTGGCAAACTTAAGCGTCCTAATAAGTGCCCCGAGCTTATCTTGTTTTCATTTTTCATGCAGCATTTTGTGAACGGACACCCGTCTCCGGAGTATCCCAACCAGCCATATAACCTGAACTACATCCATGGGTAGGGTGACATAAATATTTTTTTTATGATGGGCAAAGAATAACAATGACTGATCTGATGCTTTCAAAGACAAAAAAAAAAAAAAAAACACTAATGTTTAGCTAGCTATAAACACCGAGGTTTAGCTAACTTGCTGACCTAACAGTAATCCTCATATTTTAACAATACTAGACTAATATAAGTAAGAAAACTTACCCGGCAGTACAAGAGCACGACTGGTCCATAATGCTGTGCTGGTTGCATCTGAAGTATAGGTCATGGGGTTTTCTCAGATTTAGCGTGCGTCCTGTATGTTTCCCCTTCGCTGGCTAATTTAATATTATGACTATAACCCTCCACTGCATATTGTAAACCTTTTTGCCTCGATCTGGAGGATATTGCACTGGTATTGCTCCAAAAGAAATCACTAATACACGCCGGTGTAAGTCTTCCCGTCACGGCTTGTGCTGTCGGAGGCACCAAGCTTGACGGACGAGCAACAGTAACTAAGGGGGGCGGAGCTAATGCGAAAGGTCAATTGCAGTTTCAAAACAACATTGAAACATTTTCAGTCTTTCAACCAATGCCTCGGGAAAACAATGCCAAAATGCCATTTTTGAAACTTGGCTGGTGACCGTTTTGAATCTCTGAAAGTTTGTGGGTGAAACTGTTTGTCACGCCGCCACCAGAGTGGCGGTTCATGCTTTTGTTTTTACAGTCATGTTCCTGTTTTATTTTGATAGCCCTGACTCCACTCTCACCCCAGGTCACTTACCCTTCCTGCAGCTCAATGATTACCGGTCCACGCCCATGATCAGCACCACCTGTTCCCAATCAACCTGGACATAAAAGCCACCTGATTCCTCCCCTCTGTGCCGAAGTGTCACATATCTCAGTGCATGGAAGCGTCCTCTCAGTCCTCGTACCACAGTCCTTGTTTAATGTCTAGCCTTGCCTTGTCTTGCGCCTTTAGTTTGCCCTGGTTTTCCTCCCTTGTGGAGCGCCTTTTGTTGTCCCTGTTTTTGAGTGCCCTTTTTTGTATCTCCCGTGTGGAGCTCTTTTTGTTCAGCCTTTTTTCCCTCCTTGAGAGGCGATTTGAGTTTCGTGCGATTAAAGCTGCAGCCTTGTTGGCCAACTTACACACTGCGTCTGAGTCCTACCTCCTCTCGTCGTGTCACTGTTAAAAAAAAAAAAAAAAAAAAAAAAGGTTGTCATTTTGAATGATTTTATATACTTTTTGGAGATTCAAACCCACTTTTCAGGTTTGGAAATATTTTTTTCAACGTTTTGAGAACGTTCAGAGTTTACAGGTTTCAAAAACGGGAAACAAATAAATGCCTCGGGAGAACAATGCCAAAATGCCATTTTTGAAACTTGGCTGGTGACCATTTTGAACCTCTGAAAATTTGTGGGTGAAACACTGTAAAATCATACTTTAAAAAAATGTCTGTCTTTTCTAAGCATTTTTTATTTATTTTTTACAGCTTTTTCTGTGATTTTTTTAGTCATTCAAAAATATTTTTGGAGATTCACACCGAAGTTACGAGGTATTGGCAGGATTCTGATTCCAAACTTTTACCCTTGACTTCTCATTTCAAAACGAGTAATCCATCTTGTTCGGTGAGACGAATAAACATTTGGTTTCCCCGTCATAACAGCCCTCTGAGATAAACCCTGAGGACTGCAACAAAACTGAGTTTTGACACCCCTGAGCTAGTCTAACAGCACAACAACCTCCCAAAATCCCCACTTAACTGGCATTGCTGCTTGAAAGCGCCATCTTTTCTGTCATATGTGTGCACGTAAGGACCCAATATTATTTGTTGAACAGTTGTGATTCTTTCATAAACAATGAATTAAACAAGTTTCCTCCTGTAAACGTCATGTAACATATCATTTATACGCCTTTAAGGCAAGTTGGAAAATGTCCGAAGTCCTCTTGTTTTTAACAAATTTAAATCACCATAAATCACGCTGTCCAAAAAAAAAAAAAAAAAAAGACCAGAGACTCTTGGGTGGATATACAGATTTACAGTCTGAGGTAAAACAGCAAGGATGTTTTAAAAAAAAAAACTGTGCTACTAATAATTCTGGGGTACATTATCACAATTCATTATAATGCACATTTATCCAGATTTCTCCTTACTTTGGAAGCATGTCTTATTTTGGTATATTTGAATTTGATAATAATGTCGATACACAGTTTCATTTGATAAATCTTATGATTATTCTAGCGAAGTTTTACATTCATAAGTCTAAATTTACACATAAGAAACAATCCTTTATTGATTTTTTTTTTGTACCCGTGAGAAATTATTTTTTGTCATTGTCTGGTTGTCTGTGCAAAAGCTGTAAAAACGTATAACTATTGCAAACTTATCATTTATTTATATGATTTTGTATCAAACTATTTTCTTTTCTTTCAGTTTTACTATTGATTTTATTTGGTTTAGCTTTTGTATGTTTTAACTTTCCTGGCG
Organism: Festucalex cinctus; assembly: GCF_051991245.1. Classification (NCBI taxonomy): domain Eukaryota; kingdom Metazoa; phylum Chordata; class Actinopteri; order Syngnathiformes; family Syngnathidae; genus Festucalex; species Festucalex cinctus. The sequence goes on from NC_135411.1 coordinate 208,202, forward strand.
TGTTCTATGTTCTAATTGTTTATAGTGTATACAATGATTGTATTATTTCCCCCCAAATATTTTGTATACTTATTGAGTGAATAGAGATTTAAAAAAATAAAAACTAAACTGGGCTACTCTATGTACAGGAGATAAACATGTTTCTTCTTATTCGAGTGCAGTTTAAAGGTCTATTTATTTTTATTATCCAAATGAATCTAGAATTAAACGTATAATTTTATGAGCTTTTATTTTAAATTATTTTTTTTAAGTAAAATTAAATATTAACATTTTCGTGACATGAGATTTGTCCAACTGTAATTGCCGTAGATTTCACGTGGTAGCAGAAGAGCTACTCCATTCCAGGCACGACGCGTTTACGCTCGGCTTCACGATAAAAATAATTCAACACGAATTCGTACGGAACGAACTGACACATCGACACTTTGCCCCGTCACTACTTTATTGAAGTCAAACATAATTGCTACGTTTCGTGTCTGATTCAATCGTATCTCTCGGTCCTCTTTATTTTGCCTTAGCTTAGCTTAGCTTAGCTTAGCTTGCTAGGCGCCAAAAAACGAGACGCGTTTGCTATCGCCAAATTGGCTCAGCAGACGTCAATCGTGAGCGTAAAGTGTCGTGAATATCGTGTGAAGATGTTCACAATGGCGAAAGTCAAGTACGAAGAGGAGCTTTGTGGAGCACAGGAGGACAACGAGCGACAACGTCAACTGCTGGACGCCGTTTACAAGCAGCCTCGAGTTGTGTTGAACAGAGCAGGTTTGTCACTTGTTTCATCGACACTTTTCAACCATATGTACGTTTTTATTTCTGTAAGGACTCTTCACCGGGTCACTTTGTTTCGATACACAGTTTTTTTTCTTCAGTCGGTTTGGTACATTTCTCAGTCGATACGAACTGGATTTAGCAGAGCTACAACTGAGGTAAAGCTAGCCGCCTTTTCTTTTTACGCGGTCAAGTCAGCCGCCTTTTCTTTTTACGCGGTCAAGTCAGCCGCCTTTTCTTTTTACGCGGTCAAGTCAGCCGCACTTCATTTTTTCTGTTCGCCCTTTTCTAGGATTTACGGTAGTGTGCTCGAAGAGACGCTGGCGCGGAGAATGTGACCGAGAACAACATTGAGTTTTCAAAATAAAAGATCGGTTTTCAAAAATAAAATTGAATTCAAACGCAGTTTAAAGTACGCTTGGTTTTGTTATTATTATTATTATTATTATTATTATTATTATTATTAACAGTTTAAAAGCTGTTTCACAATAACAGTACCAATTCAAATTTCACTGGGAATGCACTCTTGTGGGGTGATATTGAGCAATAACATTGATATGTACAGTATTAAGTTAACGGTCATTTAAAATGAAGGAAAGGTTGAAATTGAGAAGAAAATAGGTGTGTGTCATCGAGCAGACATGCCACTTTGAGGCAGAACTAATTTGGGGTCAATAGGTCATATGACCTAGAAGCTATTAAGCAGAAAATAAGTGGAAGTCTAAAATGAAAAAAATAAAATAAAATAAAAGGTGTGCATCATCTATCAGACATGGCACTATGATGCTGCATTGGTTTGGGGTCAATAGGTCACATGGCCTGGAAGCTATTGAGCTAAGAAGCTGAAATTTACAGATAATGAGAAAAAAAATGGTTAAAAATAAGCGGAGGTCTCTTTTTTTTTTTTTTTTAAGGCTGTATGCAAATGAATATGTACAATTTTCTCTTGTTTCCTACAATATTAGTTGCTGATGTCATGTTGATCAAAATGTATGCTGTGTTGACCCTAGTCTCACACCTTGACTCCGCAACATTTTTGCATTATTTTTTTTTGCATATTTATTTTTTTTGTACAATGAAAAATGGTTGAACAAGTTACAATACGTCAACCATATTTCTATATATTCCCAGTAGACTTTTTTTTTTTTTTTTTTTGGGGGCAAATGTTAACTTTTAATAATCAAAAATCAATTCAACCAATGAGCAACCCGTTTTCTGAAATTTGTGTTTTCATCTCTAATATTCTAATATAAATTATGGTGAAAACAGTGCCTCTGGATTGGCAGACCGGGGTGGTGGTCCCCCTTTTTAAGAAGGGGGACCGGAGGGTGTGTTCCAACTATAGAGGGATCACACTCCTCAGCCTCCCTGGTAAGGTCTATTCAGGGGTGCTGGAGAGGAGGGTCCCTCGGGAAGTCGAATCTCGGATTCAGGAGGAGCGGTGCGGTTTTCGTCCTGGCCGTGGAACAGTGGACCAGCTCTACACCCTCAGCAGGATCCTTGAGGGTGCGTGGGAGTTCGCTCAACCAGTCCACATGTGTTTTGTGGATTTGGAGAAGGCGTTCGACCGTGTCCCTCGGGGAGTCCTGTGGGGGGTGCTTCGGGAGTACGGGGTACCGGGCCCCCTGATACGGGCGGTTCGGTCCCTGTTTGGTCCGCATTGCCGGCAGTAAGTCGGATTCGTTTCCGGTGAGGGTTGGACTCCGCCAAGGTTGCCCTTTGTCACCGATTCTGTTCATAATTTTTATGGACAGAATTTCTAGGCGCAGCCGAGGCGTTGAGGGGATCCGGTTTGGTGGCCTCAGCATTGCATCTCTGCTCTTTGCAGATGATGTGGTGCTGTTGGCTTCTTCAGGCCGGGATCTCCAACTCTCACTGGAGCGGTTCGCAGCCGAGTGTGAAGCGGTTGGGATGAGGATCCGCACCTCCAAATCCGAGACCATGGTCCTCAATCGGAAAAGGGTGGCGTGTCCTCTCCGGGCTGCTATAAAGGGCCCTCACAGCCCCGGCCACATTGGGGTATTTGCACATTGGGGTACTTGCACGTTGTGGTACTCGCACATTGGGGTACTGGCACAGCAAAATTTCTTTAAACATGGCATGATAAACCTTTACATGTGGATTTTTTTTGCCAGGTGTGATGTGTGTGTCAAGCTCAATGGGGTTTGGTGATTGTTAAGATCTGCAAAAATCAGCGTCCTTTTTTATTTTTAGGGAATGACTTGACCTGATTGGTATTTTTTGCAAAAGTATATATACCCGTCATCGCTCATATTCATTGCACGATGTTGCTTTTATTGTCCATATAGGCTATGAAAAATAAATAAAACAAAATAAAAAAGTACATATGTTTGGATCGGTCTGATACCAGTGAACATCTTGAGTAGTGGAAAAAGTAAAAGAATATTCATAAATTACTTAGTTATTACACTTACAATGAGTCTTACAATGTTTTTTTTTTTTTTTTTAATGCCTTAAGGACTAGGTGACGCTGTATTTATAACTGAATTTTGTCACAGAGATACCTTCACGCCTTGACTATAAATATCCATGTCAAGTGTGGGATTTTTTGAAGCATGCACCGGGGAGTTATTAAGTACATCCTTCATTCACGATACTGCTTTTAACGTCCATAGAGGCTATCAAAAATAAATAAAACTAAATAAAAAATACTTATGTTTGGATAGGTCTGATGCCAGTGAACATTTTGAGTGGTGGAAAGTAAAAGAATATTCATAAATGACTTAGTTATCACACTGAGAATGAGTTTACAATTTTTGTAAAAATACCGTAAGTGGGGTATTTTTTTTTTTTTCATGCCTCAAGGGCTAGGTGGCGCTGCATATATAACTGAATGTCATATATGTCATTTTAGATTATGTCATATAGATAGCTTCAGGCCTTGACTATAAACATACATGTCAAGTTTGGGATTTTTTGGAGCATGTACAGGGGAGTTATTAAGCATATCCTTTTTCAGTGCAAAACACAAATTTTGATGTCCCGCCCTCATCATATAGTATTTCGAAAAGTCAAGATTTTTCCCCCTGTCGTTGGCTCAGGTCTTGACATGGTCCAGGTCAAGTCTTAACTCAGTCGGATGAAACGTGTAGGAGAAGTGGGCAAAAGTATGCCCCCTGTAAATGTGCAAAAATCGTCAAAAATGGGACATTCAAAAATTCGTAGCTCACTTCCTGTTCATTTTAGCATATGGGTCCAAGAGACTTGTTTGTAGGTCTAGGGCTCCCTCATACACCTAAAAATATTCGTCGTTCTTGCTTAAACGTACAACCGGGGCTGCGTCGTTAAAAATTTCTAGGGGGCGCTATTGAGTCATTTTTGTAAAAATAGCACAATCAACAATAAAATATGGCTCATTTTACCAAGCCAGATGTGTGTGCCAAGTTTCATGAGTTTCTGTGCATGTTTAGACCCTCAAAACCGACGTTGTTTTCTTGGCGAACAGCGCTTAGCCACGCCCACAGCAATTCGCGAAAACTCACAAACTTCGTGTTGTGACATCATGAAGGCCGAAACCCTCATCTGAGCAAATCTGAGGTCCAGTTAACGTGTTTGGACAAAAACGTAGAAGAAAATTCGTAAGAAAAAAAATGCCACTAGGTGGCGCTATCAGTAAGATGAAATATAAGTTCGTAGATGTCTTTAGGGCTGGACTCTCATCAAATGTGGGAAATTTTGAGAAGATAGGATCATCTCGGTCAAGTTAATGCAGCTTTTATAGTCACGAAAAATCTTCAGACTTTGCGGCACCGTAGCGGCCACGCCCTTTGGCGAAAAGTTACAATATTCGGTGTGGGGCATGATCAACATCTTAAGGCTTTTCTGACCAATTTTCAACTGGATCCCTTCAACGAGCTCGGCACAGTAGCTAAAAACGTAAAGTATGACATTTATTGTTACCACTAGGTGGCGCTATATGTATAACTGAATTTTATCATATAGATGTTTTCAGGCCGTGACTATTACGTTGCATGAGAAGTTTGAGATTTTTTGGAGCTTGAACATGGGAGTTATTAAGCATTTGCTCTTTCTGGACAAATGAAATTTTAAAGGCAATATTTGATGCCCTGCCCCCGTCATATAGTATTTCGAAAAGGCAAGATTTTTTGCCCAGTTGTTCTCTCAGGTCTTGAGATGATAAATGCCAAGTTTGAAGTGAATTGGATGAAAAATGTTTGCAAAGGGGGAAAAAGTATGACCACAGTGAATGTGCCAAAATAGGCCAAAATTGGACATTAAAAAATTCATAGCTCACTTCCTGTACATTTTAGGAAATGGCTTCCACTGACTTTTTTTTTTGTGCGTCTCAGGGTGCTACATGTGCCTGACAATTTTCGTAGCTCTAGGTCAAACGGGCCGGGAATGGTTTTTATTTTTCTACGCTAGGGGGCGCTATAGAGTCGCATTGTTATGACAACTACAAAATATCAAATTTTTCGCCGGGCCCGAAGAGACTGCAAAGTTTGGTGAGTTTTCGTAAATGTTTAGGCCCTCAAAAATGCGATCGTTTACGGAGAAGAAGAAGAAGAAGAAGAAGAAGAAGAAGAAGAAGAATTCTTACAAAAACAAGAGGGACCTCGCAGAGGTCGCTGCTCGGGCCCTAATTAAATCAATTACAACCACAGTGCAGGCTATGTTAAAAAAAAAAAAAAGTGACAAAAAACACTGACACTCATTCACATTGTTTTTTGTGCAAATGTTCCAATGGTGGTTGAGGGGATGGGGTGGGTGGGGAGATGATCGATACTGGCTTCCACCGTGTAAGTGACACGGGCTCGGAAGCATTTGTTTGTGTGTGTTGAATGTGTTGTGTGTGTGTGTGTGTGTTGGGGGCGGGGTCGATATATCTATACATGGCTTTATGTATCGATATTGGGATATGAAAAGGCGTATCTATACGATATCGATATATCAATATTTTGAACCCAGCCCAAGTTAATTCAATTGAAATAGAAAGGGTGTATGAAAACAAATTCCTTGTAGTAGTTATTGATGATAAATTATTTTGGAAGCCACACATAGAAATTGTTAAAAGGAAAATGTCAAAAATCATAGGGATACTCTATAAAACTAAGGATGTCCTGAACATGAACTCATTATATACATTATACAGTTCATTATTCTTACAATATCTGACCTATTGTGTGAAAATCTGGGCAAATGCAAATAAAACAAACACCAACTCTGTATTCAAATTGCAAAAGAGAGCTATAAGAATTATTAATTAATCAAAATATACTGAATCAACACATCGATTATTTATTAAATTAAATACAATGAAATTTTATGACTTGGTTGAGTTTAAATTAGCACCAAATTAGACACAGTCCTTATGATATAAGGGGTGCACATGTCTATAAAAAACAAAAAAACAAGAACAAATATTAAGCAAAGGTGTGTATCTGTTAGGTGTTAATTTGTGGAATCATTTGTGAATTGCCCTGAAAGGATGTGACTCACTTGTTGAGTTTAAAAAAAAAATGTTTAAAAGTTTTAAAAAAATACTTGTGTATAGATTTGTTATTCATTCACTCATGTGGCCCATGTGATAAACGTCAATATAAAATACATAACATCACAATAAATTAACTTTACCAAACCATGTGTATCTTGTGTCTCGCAGATGTCAGTGAAAAATATATTTTTCCTGAGCGGCAGGAGCCAGAGTTCCCTGGCGTGAAACAGGAGGAGGACTTGGAGCCTCTGCAAGTTAAAGAAGAGAAGCGGCAACAGCCTCCCAACATCAAAAAAGAGGAGCAGCTGCCACCATACATTGAAGAGGAGGAGCACTTCACAGAGTTGCCCGTGACTGGTGTCCATTTGAAGACTGAAGATGAACGTCAATATGAAGAGAACAAAGGGGCGGAGTCTCCAAGCAGACAACAAATGACAAATGATGACAGCCGGTTAGCTCTTATGTCAGATGGTGAAGACGCGTCACACGCTGCTCACACTGCTGACGATGAACAGTGTGACGATGATGTGACATGTCACACTGATGGCAAACGGTGGAAATGTTCTCAGTGTGGAAAAACCTTTGGTTCCAAGTCTCAATTGAGAAGACACGCGATGGGCCACCCTGGTCATAAACCCTTTGCTTGCACAGTTTGTGGTCGAATTTTCTCTCAGAAGGGATCCTTAAAAATCCACACACGAACCCACACTGGAGAGAAGCCTTTTGCTTGCTCAGTTTGTGGTCAAAATTTTGCTCAGAGGGTACACTTAAAAACACACACAAGAACCCACACTGGAGAGAAGCCCTTTGCGTGCTCAGTTTGTGGTCAAAATTTCTCTGAGAAGGGAAGTTTAACAAGGCACACAAGAACCCACACTGGAGAGAAGCCTTTTGCTTGCTCAGTTTGTGGTCAAAAATTTGCTTTCAAGGGATACTTAAAAATACACACAAGAACCCACACGGGAGAGAAGCCCTTTGCTTGCTTGGTTTGTGGTCAAAATTTTGCTCAGAGGGAACACTTAAAAACACACACAAGAACCCACACTGGAGAGAAGCCCTTTGCTTGCTCAGTTTGTGGTCAAAATTTTTCTTCCAAGGGATACTTAAAAACACACACAAGAACCCACACGGGAGAGAAGCCCTTTGCTTGCTTGGTTTGTGGTCAAAATTTTGCTCACAGGGGACACTTAAAAATACACAAAAGAACCCACACTGGAGAGAAGCCTTTTGCTTGCTCAGTTTGTGGTCGAAAATTTGCTTGGAATATATGTTTAAAAGTCCACACAAAAACCCACACTGGAGAGAAGCCCTTTGCCTGCTCAGTTTGTGGTAAGAAATTTCGTGAAAAGGAAAATTTAAAAATACACACAAGAACCCACACTGGAGAGAAGCCCTTTGCTTGCTCAGTTTGTGGTCGAATTTTCTCTCAGAAGGGATCCTTAAAAATCCACACACGAACCCACACTGGAGAGAAGCCTTTTGCTTGCTCAGTTTGTGGTCAAAATTTTGCTCAGAGGGTACACTTAAAAACACACACAAGAACCCACACTGGAGAGAAGCCCTTTGCGTGCTCAGTTTGTGGTCAAAATTTCTCTGAGAAGGGAAGTTTAACAAGGCACACAAGAACCCACACTGGAGAGAAGCCTTTTGCTTGCTCAGTTTGTGGTCAAAAATTTGCTTTCAAGGGATACTTAAAAATACACACAAGAACCCACACGGGAGAGAAGCCCTTTGCTTGCTTGGTTTGTGGTCAAAATTTTGCTCAGAGGGAACACTTAAAAACACACACAAGAACCCACACTGGAGAGAAGCCCTTTGCTTGCTCAGTTTGTGGTCAAAATTTTTCTTCCAAGGGATACTTAAAAACACACACAAGAACCCACACGGGAGAGAAGCCCTTTGCTTGCTTGGTTTGTGGTCAAAATTTTGCTCACAGGGGACACTTAAAAATACACAAAAGAACCCACACTGGAGAGAAGCCTTTTGCTTGCTCAGTTTGTGGTCGAAAATTTGCTTGGAATATATGTTTAAAAGTCCACACAAGAACCCACACTGGAGAGAAGCCCTTTGCCTGCTCAGTTTGTGGTAAGAAATTTCGTGAAAAGGAAAATTTAAAAATACACACAAGAACCCACACTGGAGAGAAGCCCTTTGCTTGCTCAGTTTGTGGTCGAATTTTCTCTCAGAAGGGATCCTTAAAAATCCACACACGAACCCACACTGGAGAGAAGCCTTTTGCTTGCTCAGTTTGTGGTCAAAATTTTGCTCAGAGGGAACACTTAAAAACACACACAAGAACCCACACTGGAGAGAAGCCTTTTTCTTGCTCAGTTTGTGGTCGAATTTTCTCTCAGAAGGGATCCTTAAAAATCCACACACGAACCCACACTGGAGAGAAGCCTTTTGCTTGCTCAGTTTGTGGTCAAAATTTTGCTCAGAGGGTACACTTAAAAACACACACAAGAACCCACACTGGAGAGAAGCCCTTTGCTTGCTTGGTTTGTGGTCAAAATTTTGCTCACAGGGGAGACTTAAAAATACACACAAGAACCCACACTGGAGAGAAGCCCTTTGCTTGCTTGGTTTGTGGTCAAAATTTTTCTTCCAAGGGATACTTAAAAATCCACACAAGAACCCACACTGGAGAGAAGCCTTTTGCTTGCTCAGTTTGTGGTCAAAGATTCCCAACAAAGGGCAACGCTGAGAGGCACAAGTGTGCTGGTGAGAAAAGCGGTTGATGAATGAAGCTTGATATGATCTCATTTAGGAATTGACGTTTAAAATGGTGCAGAAATTTCTACCGCTAAATGAATGATTGATCTGTGTACTTGTATCGTGTGTTGTGTCTTTGCCTATTTTGAAATTGAGTTTGTTTTGAAAACGTAACATCAACCTGACAAGTGGCTGCAGATTATAACTGACGGCTATAATCTGTCATCTGTACATGTAAATGTCCGTTCATATGTAGTTTGCCTTATATACATATTAAAAGGCTGTTGTTGAAAACATTATTTTAGGTTAATTAATTATGCACAAATTAGTGTGTCAAAAAAATAACGCAACTGATCGCGAGTCTGATTGCAGACCGCAGACTGGGAACGGAACGCCCACGGAACGGAACGCCCCTATGCTCTTGATTGACGGAAAGTGACGCTGCTGTCGTGATCCAGTAGTGTTGTTCTCAACTTCTCTGCAGCGAGCGGTCGCCACGAGAACTACGAAACGAAATCATTCCATCCATTATCACAACCTCTTAGTTCTCAAAAAGTTCCCGGGGACGACACGAAATAATTTGTAAAATGACGAGTCGGGAGCAGAAAGTAAGTGGACATGTATTTTATTTAATGAACATTAGCACATAGGTCGCTAAAGAAAAGTTCGTTTCCCGCACAGAAAGTTTGATGAATGAATTAAATGATTTAGTGGAACACAATGTTTTTCTTCCATATCTCTCTCGTTGAATTCCAATTGTTATTTCGCATGGAACAATAGTTTGAACCTGTGTACCGTACAATATGCTGACCTAAAAGTAGTAACTTGCAAATGGGGAATCCACCGTGACGCTGTACGTAATGCAAAATGGTGTAAGCCCAATACGTCACATATTTGCAGCAGATAGGCCTGTATAGCGTAGCTACGTAATTAATTACCATTAATGTATCGATGGGATTTGAATAATAACATAATTTTACTCTGTTGTGGCATGAACGTTAAGAAATCTTTACATGAGTCCAGTTTTTTCTATTTCTGTTGGTATGTTTTTGGATTGCCCCTCCGTGAGCCGGTACCTTAACGTGGTGGAGGGGTTTGCGTGTTCCAATGACCCTAGGAGCTATGTTGTCTGGGGCTTTATGCCCCTGGTAGGGTCACCCATGGCAAACAGGTCCTAGGTGAGGGGCCAGACTAAGAACGGCTCAGAAGACCCCTATGATGACGACGATATTTGGAGAAGCGTTTCCCTCGCCCGGACGCGGGTCACCGGGGCCCCCCTCTGGAGCCAGGCCTGGAGGCGGGGCTCGCTGGCGAGCGCCTGGTGGCCGGGCCTGCACCCATGGGGCCCGGCCGGCCGGGCACAGCCCGAAGAGGCAACGTGGGTCCCCCTTCCCACGGGCTCACCACCGGTGGGAGGGGCCAAAGGGGTCGGGTGCAGTGTAGGCTGGGTGGCGGCCAAGGGAGGAGACCTTGGCGGACCGACCCCCGGCTACAGAAACTGGCTCTTGGGACATGGAATGTCACCTCTCTGGCAGGGAAGGAGCCCGAGCTGGTGTGTGAGGCAGAGAAGTTCCGACTAGACATAGTCGGACTCGCCTCCACACACAGCTTGGGCTCTGGTACCAGTCCTCTTGAGAGGGGTTGGACTCTCTTCCACTCTGGAGTTGCCCATGGTGTGAGGCGCAGAGCAGGTGTGGGCATACTTATTGCCCCCCGGCTCGGCGCCTGTACGTTGGGGTTTACCCCGGTGGACGAGAGGGTTGCTTCCCTCCGCCTTCGGGTGGGGGGGACGGGTCCTGACTGTTGTTTGTGCATATGCACCAAACAGCAGTTCAGAGTACCCACCCTTTTTGGAGTCCTTGGAGGGTGTGCTGGAGAGCGCTCCCTCTGGGGACTCCCTCGTCCTGCTGGGGGACTTCAACGCTCACGTGGGGAATGACAGTGAGACCTGGAGGGGCGTGATTGGGAGGAACGGCCCCCCTGATCGGAACCCGAGCGGTGTTCTGTTATTGGACTTCTGTGCTCGTCACGGTTTGTCCATAACGAACACCATGTTCAAGCATAAGGGTGTCCATATGTGCACTTGGCACCAGGACACCCTAGGCCGCAGTTCGATGATCGACTTTGTAGTCGTGTCATCGGATTTGCGGCCGCATGTTTTGGACACTCGGGTGAAGAGAGGGGCGGAGCTGTCAACTGATCACCACCTGGTGGTGTGTTGGCTCCGATGGTGGGGGAAGATGCCGGTCCGACCTGGCAGACCCAAACGTATTGTGAGGGTTTGCTGGGAACGTCTGGCGGAATCCCCTGTCAGAAGGAGTTTCAATGCCCACCTCCGGCAGAGCTTCTCCCTTGTCTCGGGGGAGGCGGGGGACATTGAGTCCGAATGGGCCATGTTCCGCGCCTCCATTGTTGAGGCGGCCGATCGGAGCTGTGGCCGTAAGGTGGTCGGTGCCTGTCGCGGCGGCAATCTTCGAACCCGCTGGTGGACACCAGCGGAAAGGGATGCCGTCAAGCTGAAGAAGGAGTCCTATCGGGCCTTTTTGGCCTGTCGGACTCCGGAGGCAGCTGACAGGTACCGGATGGCCAAGCGGAACGCGGCTTCGGCGGTTGCTGAGGCAAAAACTCGGGCATGGGAGGAATTCGGTGAGGCCATGGAAAACGACTTCCGGACGGCTTCGAGGAAATTCTGGTCCACCATCCGGCGTTTCAGGAGGGGAAAGCAGTGCACCGTTAACACTGTTTATAGTGGCGATGGGGTGCTGCTGACCTCGACTCGGGACGTCGTGAAGCGGTGGGGGGAATACTTCGAAGACCTCCTCAATTCCACCAACACGTCTCCTTTTGAGGAAGCAGAGTCTGGGGACTCTGGGGTGGGCTCTCCTATCTCTGGGGTCGAAGTCACTGAGGTGGTTGGAAAGCTCCTCGGTGGCAGGGCCCCGGGGGTGGATGAGATCCGCCCGGAGTTCCTAAAGACTCTGGATGTTGGGGGGCTGTCGTGGTTGACACGCCTCTACAACATCGCGTGGACATCGGGGACAGTGCCTCTGGATTGGCAGACCGGGGTGGTGGTCCCCCTTTTTAAGAAGGGGGACCGGAGGGTGTGTTCCAACTACAGAGGGATCACACTCCTCAGCCTCCCTGGTAAGGTCTATTCAGGGGTGCTGGAGAGGAGGGTCCGTCGGGAGGTCGAATCTCGGATTCAGGAGGAGCAGTGTGGTTTTCGTCCTGGCCGTGGAACAGTGGACCAGCTCTACACCCTCCGCAGGATCCTCGAGGGTGCGTGGGAGTTCGCTCAACCAGTCCACATGTGTTTTGTGGATTTGGAGAAGGCGTTCGACCGTGTCCCTCGGGGAGTTCTGTGGGGGGTGCTTCGGGAGTACGGGGTGCCGGGCCCCTTGATACGGGCTGTTCGGTCCCTGTACGACCGTTGCCAGAGTTTGGTCCGCATTGCCGGCAGTAAGTCAGATTCGTTTCCGGTGAGGGTTGGACTCCGCCAAGGTTGCCCTTTGTCACCGATTCTGTTCATAACTTTTATGGACAGAATTTCTAGGCGCAGCCGAGGCGTGGAGGGGTTCCGGTTTGGTGGCCTCAACATTGCATCTCTGCTCTTTGCAGATGATGTGGTGCTGTTGGCTTCATCAGGCCGGGGCCTTCAGCTCTCACTGGAGCGGTTCGCAGCCGAGTGTGAAGCGGCTGGGATGAGGATCAGCACCTCCAAATCCGAGACCATGGTCCTCAGTCGGAAAAGGGTGGAGTGTCGTCTTCAGGTCGGGGATGAGATCCTGCCCCAAGTGGAGGAGTTCAAGTATCTTGGGGTCTTGTTCACGAGTGAGGGTGGGATGGAGCGGGAGATCGACAGGCGGATCGGTGCAGCGTCTGCAGTGATGCGGACTCTGTATCGGTCCGTCGTGGTGAAGAAAGAGCTGAGCCAAAAGGCAAAGCTCTCGATTTACCGGTCGATCTACGTTTCAACCCTCACCTATGGTCACGAGCTGTGGGTCGTGACCGAAAGAACGAGATCCCGGATACAAGCGGCCGAAATGAGCTTCCTCCGCAGGGTGTCCGGGCTCTCCCTTAGAGATAGGGTGAGAAGCTCGGTCATCCGGGAGGGACTCAGAGTCGAGCCGCTGCTCCTCCGCGTTGAGAGGAGCCAGCTGAGGTGGCTCGGGCATCTGGTTCGGATGCCTCCTGGACGCCTCCCTGGGGAGGTGTTCCGGGCATGTCCCACTGGCGGGAGGCCCCGGGGACGACCCAGGACACGCTGGAGAGACTATGTCTCTCGGCTGGCCTGGGAACGCCTCGGGATCCCGCCGGAGGAGCTGGTTGAAGTGGCTGGGGAGAGGGAAGTCTGGGTTTCCCTCCTGAAGCTGCTGCCCCCGCGACCCGACCCCGGATAAGCGGAAGAAGATGGATGGATGGATGGATGTTTTTGGATTGTAATTGGCCAATTCTACAGTCGGATGACAAAAGATTTATACAAATAAAATGTGTTCTAATTTGCACTCAGCTTCATCGAACCGTCTATAAAGATGGACACCTACCAGCACCCATTTTGGAAGGCTTGAACCGATACAGATGCAGCATTTGTGCCAAAGGTGGAGAGTTTGCATATGTTGTGGCACATCTGCAAACTCAAGATAAGACGGCAGTTTGTCATGAAGGTATGTTGTAGTTTGAAGACCACTATAATCAATTTAAATTTTGTCAATATGGCAATTCTTTCTTAGTTGCCATGGTAAGCAATTTTTATAAATATGAAAAAGAATGTATTGTTAGTTTTATGAATGATGAATACATTTCGCTACAACCTAAAAAGTACTCACTGATACTGATGCCAAGTAATGGATGCCACTAGTACTCTATATAGAAAATTACAATTAAACAAATGACACAGACTTTTAAAGAAAGACCTTTCAAATTTGAAAAGCTTTTTCTAACCTAATGCACAGAAATAAGGCTGGCTCGCATTTCCAGAAAGAGGAAAATAGATGAGAATGCCAAGGTAAGAATAATGGACAGAATTTTCCAAACCCCAATTAATCTATGCAAATTGTCATTGTAGTGTATACATGTCCAAAACATATAATTAATCCCATTCCCTTGAACTTAAGTCCGATGTCAGCAACCAAGGTCAAGAAGCCTTCTGCAGAGAGAGTGGTCGCTTCCATCTGTCAGGCATGCATGCAACAATTTTTATTTATGTATTTTACACTTTGGAGGTGAAGCACAGTTATGAACTGATGATATACACTCACTGGCTAGTCAAACAGAACTACACAGAGTAGAGACTTTAATATTGCATCTTTATCAGAGAATCATGTGGCTCTGACATTTATACAATATAAACAAATTATGTGAAAGCTACAAAAACATGCTGATAAGGAATTCTTCATTGCACTTCTCTTGTTCCAAGAAGATAATGATGATCATATTGATGATGAAGACAAGTCTATTTTTAGTTTATGCGGTTATGTTCACAGCTACCAGAGGAGATTTTACGATCCATCCTGATTCTTGCTGTCCTCAATGATGGCGAAGGCGCAATCCACGTGCTGGCCCTGACATGCACCCGATTCTGGATGATCATCAGATAAGAATCATTTCGTAGGGAAGCACATTTTCAGTGGCTAGACAGTAAGTTGTGAGGGAGTGGGGATCATGAGGATAAGTGGTTAAGATAATGGATGGGTGGACACACAAAAAAAAAATTCTGTCTGTCTGTCTATCTATCTATCTGACAGCTAAGGCTGTTTGAAAGCACTATATACATAAGATGACTTGACTGTCTGTCTGTATGTCTGTCTATCTACCAGGTGTCGTCAACTGGAGTGCATTTTCACCCGATTTCAAAAAGATGTACAGGATCCCCTATTGCCTCACCCCTTGCATCCAATGCAATTCTATATTTAAAGAATATAGAGGGTTCTGGGGACATGGAAAAAGAGGCAAACTCATTGGTTTTTATTCAGATTACAACATTCACAGACGCTGCAGAAACTGCATAAATTGATGTCACAAAATAAATGTGATTTGGAAAACAAAAAAATGGGAGTGGTTATTTGAAGTTACAGAAGCATGTACATTACATAATGCTTACATGTATCATAAAACCATGTTTGGAGAGGAATTTTAAAAAAAAAATGATGAAGTAGGCTACTTTTTGTCATAAATATACCACCTAGTATTGCTTGTTGTAGGCCTTTATGGAAAAATATATTTTAAAGATGGCTAACAAAAAATAACATTTTGTATGTATATCACAATTAAACCAGCTTTAAAATACTATTTCCACCTCATAATTTTGTGGAAATAGTCTTTTTCATATGTGCTACGTTTGTGTGTTTGTTGCAATAAAGTTTAGTTTGTCGCGCCATTAATTGCATTAAGTTGCTATTCTGTTTCTAAATAGTCTGTAATCTCCTGGCACTCTTAGCACCTGTCCATAGACCAACTCGGCCGACGAACACTGCAGGTCCTCCTTAGGTGCAGTACGAAGGCCCAGGATGATCCAGGGTAGCTTGTCGACCCAATTACCTTCAGAAAGACCAGCGCGCAAAGCGGCTTTCATCGAACGATGGAACCGTTCGCACAGCCCATTAGCCTGAGGGTGATAAGCGCAGGTGCGGTGTAGCTTGACCCCGAGGCCCTCAGCAAACCTCTGACGTGAACTGCGCACCCCTGTCGGACGAGAGGTCCGCCGGCGGTCCAAACCGAGCGACCCAGGTCCCGATAAACGCCCGGGCCACGTCACTGGTCGATATGGAGGTCAGGGGAACGGCCTCTGGCCAGCGGGTCGTCCTGTCCACCATCGTCAGGAGGTAGGTGAAGCCCTGGGAAGGAGGAAGCGGACCTACGATGTCGACGTTGACATGGTCAAACTTCCTCACAACAAAAGTCTCCAAAGGCGCCTTGGTGTGACGGTGGACCTTGGCTCGCTGACAAGCCACGCATGAATCGACCCAGGCCCGTACATCTTTCTTCAACCCAGACCAGACGAACTTCTGAGCCACCAACCTCGACGATGCCTTCCTGCCGGGGTGTTAGAGACCATGCACCATGTCGAAGGCGGCCCTCTGCCAACCAGAGGGCACCAGCGGTCTAGGCCAGCCCAAGGAGACGTCACACCACAGCTCGACCCCGGAGTCGTCGACCGCTACCCTTTCAACTTGCAACCCGGTGTCGGAGCTCCGAAGCAACTGGGTGCCACGATCGGAAGCCTGGTCGGCCGCCATCCGGGAAAAGTCGAGGCCCAGCTGTACCGTGTTGACGACTGCCCTGGACAGACAATCCGCGACCACGTCATCCTTGCCAGCGATATGTCGGATGTCCGTGGTGTATTCAGATATGAACGACAACTGGCGCTGTTGCCGCGCGGACCACGGCTCGGACAACTTGGACATGGAGAAGGTGAGCGGCTTGTGATCGACGAAGACCGTGAACTCACGGCCCTCCAGGATGAAGCGGAAGTGGTGGATCGCCAGCCAGACAGCAAGGAGCTACCTGTCGAACGTGCTGTACTTGCGCTCCCGAGGGACTAACCGGCGGCTGAAAAAGGCGAGCGGCTGCCACGCACCTTCGACGCGCTGCTCCAAAACGGCCCCGACGGCAAAATCAGATGCGTCAGTAGTGAGGGCGATCGGGGCATCCGGGCGCGGGTGGGCCAACAAGGCCGCTTGGGACAGCGCGGCTTTCGTCTCTTCAAAAGCCTTGACTCTCACATCGGTCCAGTCGACCGCACGGTTAGGAGCCACACCCTTAAGTGCGTCGTAAAGCGGGTGCATCACATGGCGGATGAACCTGTGGTAAAAAGTCACCATCCCGAGGAACTCGCGGAGACCCTGGGCCGTGTGGGGTCGAGGAAAAGCGGCAACAGCTTCCACTTTTGCCGGGAGCGGGGTGGCGCCGTCCTCGTTGATGAGGTGGCCGAGGTATTGGATGGAGGGCACACCAAAGACACATTTAGCTCGGTTAATAATCAGTCCAGCCTGGCTGAGCTTGGAGAAAAGCTGCCGGAGGTGTGAAAGGTGTTCCCCAATGGAGGAGCTGGCCACCAGGATGTCATCCAAGTAGACGAAGAGGAACGGCATGTCCCGGAGAACAGAGTCCATGAGACGCTGAAAAGACTGGGCCGCGTTTTTAAGGCCGAATGGCATCCTGAGAAACTCGAACAGTCCGAAAGGTGTTATCACAGCAGTCTTAGGCACATCGGCGGGGTGTACCGGAACTTGGTGATAGCCCCGTACCAAGTCCACCTTGGAAAACACCTTCGCACCTGCCAGGTGGGCAGAGAAGTCCTGTATGTGCGGGACGGGATAGTGATCGTGCGTCGTGGCATCATTGAGGCGGCGATAGTCTCCACACAATCGCCAGCCGCCGTCCGACTTCGGAACCGTGTGGAGAGGCGAGGCCCACGGGCTGTCGGAACGACGAATTATGCCAAGGCGTTCCATGTTGGCGAATTCGGACTAAGCTGTGGCCAATCTATCAGGGTTGAGGCGTCGGGCCTTAGCGTGAACCGGCGGGCTCACGGTCTCGATGTGGTGCTCGACCCCATGCTTGGTAGTAGTGGCTGCAAATGTAGGCGTGGTCAGGCTGGGGAATTCTCCAAGAAGCCACGTGAACACGCCGTCATCTGAGAGCGGGCTGGCAAGGCCCTCAAACGTCTCCACATCACACCCACAAGCAACAGTGGAAAACGTCACAGCGTCCAACAGGCGGCCATTTTTAACATCCACCAGTAGACTGTGGGCACACAAAAAGTCCGCGCCAAGAAGGGGAAAAGAAATGTCAGCAGTGACAAAGTCCCAAGTGAACCGGGGCTCCCCAAAACATACATCCACTGTCTTAGTGCCGTAGGTCCGGATCGGTGCATCGTTGGCCGCTGACAGGTGCGGGCCGTGAGTGCCCCCGGCAGCATCTTCAGCCGAGGCAGGCAACACGCTTCTGCGGGCGCCGGAGTCACAAAGGAATTTAAGTCTGGAGAGGGTGTCCATGATAAACAGCAGTCGGCACTGTGCGCCCCCACTCACAGCTGCAGCTGAGTGGAGGCGTTGCCGTTTTCCGACGCAACAAAGGAGCAAGGGGCGCGGCACCTCTTCGCCTTGGTTCCAAAACGTGCGTGAAAATAGCATAAGCCAGGGGCTGATCGGCCATCCACGGCAGAGCGTACCTTATGAGGTGCAGTTGCGGCCGCCGGGACTGGGAAGGCGAAAATTGTTACATAGAAAGATAAAATGTGCAAAATGCACGAGCATATGGCGTGTTAGCTCGCATGGAGCTGTGGTGGTTTGATCTCGGGTTGACTTAGCAACAAAAAAAGGGAAAAAAAAAAAAAAAAAAAAAAAAAAAAAAGAGTAGGACTTTTGCGTCAATCATTTCAGTGATAACACTGTTCAACAAAATTTTTTAATCGCAGATGGCTTTGTGTGTCTGAACGTATTCTCGACGCTTATTTGGGGAAAATTGCAAGGTGGCTTTATTTCTATTTCATACACAAGGCAACTCAATGTGCTTCACACAAGCAAATACACAACACCTACAAACATCAACAAACAACCATTAACAACATTTAGAAGCAAACAAAAATAACTTCCTAAATTACGTACAAAAAAAACATACATTGACATTTAAACACATTAACAGCAAACATTTAATATTTACAGGTTGAGTAGTTTTGAAAGCATTACATTTACACTTTTAAGATGCACTGACACTTTTACAGCACACCAGTCTCACTTCCCTTCATTTTTTGAAGCTTCAAAGATGGCTGCTATTGTCACCAGCACACTCGTGTCTCTCAGCAAGCTTTTTACAAGAGAATCTTTTAGCACAAACACTGCAACTGAATGGTTCCTTCCCACCATGTCTTCTTGTGTGCTTTCTTAAATTTGACATGGAAGAGAAGCTTTTTCCACAATCTGAGCAGGAATACGGTTTCTCTCCATTGTGTGTTTTTGCATGTGCTGTTAAAGAATTGGTGGAAGCAAAGCTTTCCACACATTTTGTGCATGAATATGGTTTCTGTCCCGTGTGTGTGTTCTTATGTGGCTTCTTAATTCAGACTTGGCAGGGAAGCTTTTGCCACAGGCTGAGCAAGAAAAAGGTTTTTCCCCAGTGTGTGTTCTTGAATGTAATGTTAAATGTGACTTCTGAGAGAAGCTTTCCAGTGTGTCTTCTTGTATGTATCGTTAAGTCTGACTTCGAAGAGAAGCTTTTGCCACAGTCTGAGCAAGAAAAAGGTTTCTCGCCACTATGGATTCTTGTATGTGTTGTTAAAGCTGACTTCTGAGAGAAGCTTTTGCCACAATCTAAACAAGAAAAAGGTTTTTCCCCAGTGTGTGTTCTTGTATGTGTTGTTAAATCAGACTTCCGAAAGAAGTTTTTGCCACAATCTAAACAAGAAAAAGGTTTTTCCCCAGTGTGTCTTCTTGTATGTGTTGTTAAATCTGACTTCCAAAGGAAGTTTTTGCCACAATCTAAACAAGAAAAAGGTTTTTCCCCAGTGTGTCTTCTTGTATGTGTTGTTAAATCTGACTTCCAAAAGAAGCTTTTGCCACAATCTAAACAAGAAAAAGGTTTTTCCCCAGTGTGTGTTCTTGTATGTGTTGTTAAATCTGACTTCCGAAAGAAGTTTTTGCCACAATCTGAGCAAGAAAAAGGTTCCTCGCCAGCGTGTCTTCTTGTATGTATTGTGAAATCTGACTTCCAAGAGAAGCTTTTGCCACAATCTAAACAAGAAAAAGGTTTTTCCCCAGTGTGTCTTCTTGTATGTTTTGTTAAATCTGACTTCCAAGAGAAGCTTTTGCCACAATCTAAACAAGAAAAAGGTTTTTCCCCAGTGTGTCTTCTTGTATGTGTTGTTAAAGCTGACTTCTGAGAGAAGCTTTTGCCACAGTCTGAGCAAGAAAAAGGTTTCTCGCCACTATGGATTCTTTTATGTGTTGTTAAATGTGACTTCCAAGAGAAGCTTTTGCCACAATCTAAACAAGAAAAAGGTTTTTCCCCAGTGTGTCTTCTTAAGTGAATTTTCAAACTTCCTTTTGAACTCAATGTTTTCCCACAGTGAGAACATTCGCAGGATTTGTCGTCAGTGTGACACGACCTATCATCAGCAGCATGTTCATCATTACCATCCAAATTATCATCATTATCATCATCATCATAAGAAGAAAGGGACCTTATGTCATCACTTTTTGCTTGTGATGGTCCCCAGTGGTCTGCATCACTTTCTGGAATCATGTTTTGAGGATTTAAGATCCTGTTTGGAGGCTCCGCCCCTCTGCCCTCCTCACTCTCACCCTTGACTTCATCTTCACTCTTTAAAGGGGCGAAGGTCATTGGTGACTTGGTGACGTCATCCTCAACCTCCTCCTCTTTGACACGAACGGGCTTTTCTTCCTCTTCGATGTAAGGATGTTCTTCCTCCTCTTTAACATTCGGAGGCTTCATGTCCTCTTGGTCAGGACGAAGATATTTCTCAGCGACGTCTGCAGGACACAAGAAGACAAACACACATTTGGGTTGGTCAAGTCAAATTTCAAGCGTGAGATGATGTGCATTATTGTTTCTACAGTGCACCTCGACTTGGGGCCACCGCACACTCGGATTGGCCCATCCAAAAAACAAAACAAAAAGAAAAAGGAAAAAAAAAGTATTGGCCTTGTTAAAAATCTGACAGCCGATATAAGGTCAAATCTAAAACTATTTTAATCTCTCTATTGATTCAAGTCGACTAAATTGAGTTGAGCTGATATTGTCCATCCGCATACATTTCAACTTTTACATAGAAAATTAAAACACCTATTTGTAACCATAGTTAGGCTGGAAGACCCCTACTTCCACATGATTCATCCCATTCTCATCTTTCAATTTAAACATATTCCAAATATTCACGCCTTACCCACAATTCACTATTTTGTACCCTACGCCTGCCCTCAGCGGCAGCCATCTTGGCCAATTGATTTGGTACACCAGGGATTCTCGCCAGGAAATGCCCCGGCTTGAATAGGAAGTGACCTCATTTCAACAGGAAATGACTTGTTTTCAACAGGAATGACCTGGAAGTGACCTGATTTCAATAGGAAGTGACCTGTTGATTTGAACAGGAAGTTACCCAGAAATGGCCAAAAATCAACAGGAAGTGACCTGATTTCAACAGGAAATGACCCGGAAATGGCCTAAAATCAACAGAAAGTGACCCAGAAGTGGCATCAAATCAACAGGAAGCAACACGATTTCAACAGGAAGTGACCTGATTTCAATAGGAAGTGACCCGGAAATGGCATTAAATGAACAGGAAGTGACCCAGAAGTGGCTTCAAATCAACAGTAAGTGACACAATTTCAACAGAAAGTGACCTGATTTCAATAGGAAATGACCTGAAATCAACAGGAAGTGACACAATTTCAACAGAAAGTGACCTGCTTTCAATAGGAAGTGACCTGAAATCAACAGGAACTGACTTGTTTTCAACAGGAAGTGACCCAGAAGTGACCTGTTGATTTGAACAGGAAGTTACCCAGAAATGGCCAAAAATCAACAGGAAGTGACCTGATTTCAACAGGAAATGACCCGGAAATGGCCTAAAATCAACAGAAAGTGACCCAGAAGTGGCATCAAATCAACAGGAAGCAACACGATTTCAACAGGAAGTGACCTGATTTCAATAGGAAGTGAGCAGGAAATGGCATAAAATGAACAGGAAGTGACTCAGAAGTGGCTTTAAATCAACAGGAAGTGACACAATTTCAACAGGAAGTGACCTGATTTCAATAGGAAGTGACCTGAAATCAACAGGAACTGACATGTTTTCAACAGGAAGTGACCCGGAAGTGACCTGATTTCAATAGGAAGTGACCTGGAAGTGACTTAGAATCAACAGGAAGTGGCCCGATTTCAACAGGAAGTGACCTACCAATAGGAAGTAGTCCAATTTCAACAGGAAGTGACCTATCAATAGGAAGTGGTCCAATTTCAACAGGAAGTGGCCCGATTTCAACAGGAGGTGACCTATCAATAGGAAGTAGTCCAATTTCAACAGGAAGTGGCCCGATTTCAACAGGAGGTGACCTATCAATAGGAAGTAGTCCAATTTCAACAGGAAGTGACCTGATTTCAACAGAAAGTGAGCCTTACTCCAGTCCTCAATCTTTCCTCCATTAATGAATTCACTCATTAATTTACCTTAATTAAGCGCAACCGCTTCATTCCATTTTCACGTGTCGTCTTGTGCGCAGTTCGCATATATGCCCATATGAACTCGGCACTGATTTGCAAACCGGAATCGATTGTCATTGACTACCGTCTTCGTGAATGCTACAGTTGCAACCAGTGATATTTTTGTAGCCGAAAAATTGACATCATAATTTTCGTGACTAATTGTTTTTCCTGACGAAAATTAAATGAAAACTAAAATAGAAGCCATTCATTCAGACAATAACTATGATTAGAATTGACTGACAATTTCGTCAATGACTAAAATGAAAACACAGTCGTGAAAATTCACACAATCCAATCAGAATGAATGAGAAAAGAACCACTCAGAAAATGTTGTGTTCACTGCACTTTAACTCAACTCAACTTTATTTATAAAGCGCTCTAAGAACAGGCATTGCTGTATACAAAGTGCTGTACATAAACATAAATTGTGCAGCTGTAAGATTAATCTCAAGCAATTTAAATTATGCACTTTTTCTTATTCAGGTGAAAAGTTACATTATTGTCAGTTCAACATGATTCATTGAAACAAGAAAGACACCATTGTATGAAATGTGTCTTGCGTGTTAAACTACAGTCACAAATAGGTGTGCTATAATTTTCTGCATAAAAGTTTAAACGTATGCTGAAGGAAAATAGACTAAACTGTGAATTTAGTCGACTAAAATTGGATCAAAACTAAAATACAATCAGAAGACTAAATTATGACTCAAACTTGTTAATTTTAGTCAAAAGACTATAACTAAAACTAAATTAAAATTTCTTGTCAAAATTAACACTGGTTGCAACAGCAGTGGAATGTAATAATGCAGTAATCATGACAAAACTGTGACTGTTTTGTTTAAAAAAAAATAATAAAAAATAAAAAGTATCCCGACAAAATAATAATTTGTAGTATTGTACCACCGTTTTAATACAGTCTTATTGTGCACCTAAGTGTTCTTAAAATCGCACACGTCTTGTCAGATACATTGGTATGACTGTCTCATGACTGTATAATCGGCCCCTGTCCGGAATCAACCAATCAAATCAATTTATTTCACTCTTTAAAATAACAGTTGAATTTAATTACTGTGCACAGTAATGCGGACTGCTGTTAATTTTTTTTAACGCTATATAGTAGTGCTAAGCAAGGGAGAGTAATAAGAAGTGTACAAACCTGCTGCGTGTAGCACAATTCGAGGCTGCTCGCAAACGTCGTCCAGCGGTTGAAAATGTTGCTCGTTCTCTTCTTTTACTCCAAAATGTTCCTCCTCGTCCTTTGGTGTCGTTCTCGCCGACATTTTGGCACAATAATGCCAACAAAGTCACACTTGGTCTCTTCCTGACCACGTGTTGTGTTCTTCTCTTTGTTAGCGGCTAGCGAGCTAAGCTAAGCTAAGCTAACTAAGGCCGAGACGCATCAACGCGCACCGAGACGAGTTTAAACACACGCCGACATTTAATAAATGGTGTCGCAGACCTTCAAAATGGTGATGGGAGTCCTGTGTGTTCAGTCCAACACCAAATAAGAAAGAATGAATTAGCAGAGGACGTCTGATGAAACGCGATGTGGACGCCGGCCAGTGCAGTGAGCACGTAAAGAAACGAATGGAGACGTGCGGCGGAAGTTAAGTCAGGCCGGACACGCCCCCGCTGCGTTACGATTGGCTGTTGGAAATTGTCCGGGGGCTTCCGAGCAAGCATTGTCATCAAGTCATCGGCAGATGTCGCCATTTTTGCTGCAGTTGGAATCGAAAGCCTCATTCCCTTTTTCAGTGTTTTCATCCCGATACAATTGTAAAGTTTAAATTGGACTTATTGAAAAGAGCTCCAGTTTATTGTGGTGAATGTGCAGTTTAAAAATTCGCCATCAAAGTTGAACAAGCATTTTGAGGTAATCTGACGTGTCGCAAACAGGGCAGAGCGAAATTGTCGGCTGCGTGACGTCACTCCCGCGGCAATTTGAAAGCACGCATGGATTTTTTTTCCCACTCACTCATTTACACATGTAAGCTTCTGTGAGTGAGTTAGTGAATACTACTACTACTACTACTAATAATAATAATAATAAAAATACGTACGGGCTGTCAAAACCCGCGAGAGTGACGTCACGCAGCCGACAAATTCGCCCGGCTCCGTTTGCGACAATCATTGTAAATTAACATTTTAACCTTGCCCTTTGTCTTTGCAAATACCTTAAAACCAAACTAAAATATATAAAAATGCAAAAAATAAATAAATCTTGAGCAATAGCTTTGCAAATTATTTACCAAGGAGCGTTAGAGGGGTGTCAACCACCACAGCCCCACAACATTCAGAGCCTTTAGGAATTCCGGGCGGATCTCATCCAACCCCGGGGCCCTGCCACCGAGGAGATTTCCAACCACCTCAGTGACTTTGACCCCGGAGATAGGAGAGCCCACCTCAGATTCGCCAGACTGCTTCCTCAAAGGAAGACGTCTTGGTGCAATTGAGATCTTCTAAGTATTCCCCCCACCGACTCACGACGTCCCGAGTCGAAGTCAGCAGCACACCATCTCCATTATACAGTGTTAATGGTGAACTGCTTTCCTCTCCTGAGACGCCGGATGGTGGACCAGAATGTCCTCGAGCCGTCCGGAAGTCATTTTCCATGGCCTCAAACGAACTCCTCCCATGTCCGAGTTTTTGCCTCAGCGACCGCTGAAGCCGCGTTCCGCTTGGCCAGCCGGTAACTGACAGCTGCCTCCGCAGTACCACAGGCCAAAAAGGCCCGATAGGACTCCTTCTTCAGCTTGACAGCATCCCTTACCACTGGTGGTTCGAGGATTGTCGCCGCGACAGGCACCGACCACCTTACGGCCGCAGCTCCGATTGGCCGCCTCAACAATGGAGCCTCTTCGGGATATGCCCGGCGCTCCCCATCTCCAGAGGGTGTCCGTGTAAATATACACAAACATACACACATACTTAGTGTCAAGGCGTGGGGGTGTTGGAGGCAGGACCCAAATGCAGGGGGCAACAAAAACAGGGCAAGGCAGGGATGCAAGTAAAAAAGGGGATTTAATTAACAAAAAATGTAAACAAGGGACTATGGAAAAAAATCAACAAGATCAAAAACAAACACGAGGCATGGAAAACAGGGACATGAACATGAACAGGCACAATGACTCCCCCAAGAACCGAACGGAAAACAGGTGACTAAATACACACAGGCTAATTGACAATGACTAGACACAGCTGGGCAAGACACAAGTGGCAAGGGAAGCTGATTGGTGGATACACTGGGAAGGGAAGACACACTCAGGTGGACGTGGTTTGACATAACGGGACAAGGGAAGAGACAAGGAACACATGACAAACAACCAAAAACACCAAAAGAAACAAAATCCCACCCCCCACAAAACCAAAACATGACACTTAGTATGAAAAGTCTCAAAATCAGGGAGGGATTAAATACTTCCTACACTCGTTTTTTTTTATTCAAAATCATTGACACTTTTACAGCACACCAGACTCACTTCCCTTCATTTTTTTTAAGCTTCAAAGATGGCTGCGATTGTCACCGGCACACTCGTGTCTCTCAGCAAGATTTTTACGAGAGAATCTATTAACACAAACACTGCAACTGAATGGTTCCTTCTCAGTTCTCACTATTCGGGTTTTTCCACCGTCGGAACTTTTGGA
The DNA here is from genome assembly GCF_051991245.1 of Festucalex cinctus. NCBI lineage: Eukaryota > Metazoa > Chordata > Actinopteri > Syngnathiformes > Syngnathidae > Festucalex > Festucalex cinctus. Next base: position 234,021 of record NC_135411.1, read on the forward strand.
TAACTTTTCAGTTGACCTTGGTAAAATTCAGTTTAGGTGTTTTTCCACCAACAACAATTAGCAGGTTAATTAAATTCCCCAGGTGGCATCCAAGTGCTATCTCGGCAGCAGGGTCTTGCTGAGCCAGGCAGGAACTTTGAGGGGGCGGGCTGCAATGTCCGCGGCTGATTGGTCAAATTTCTTTACAGCAGCTGGGCTCAGTCAAACTCATTTGAAATAATTACCGAGAACTCAAAGACGCCGTGGAAACACAATTCTAACTTCCCAGCTGAACTTTTACAACCAAGAACTCCCTTTCCCCAAAACTCAAAGTTCCTGGTCTTGCTGGTGGCAAAGCAGCTCATGTGTTCTTGTGTGTTTTCGTAAATTTGACATGTAAGAGAAACTTCTTCCACAATCTGTGCAGGAATACGGTTTCTCTCCCGTGTGGCTTCTTATGTGTCTTTTTAAATATCCTTTGTGAAGGAAACTTTTTCCACAGCATGAGCAAGAAAAAGGTTTCTCGCCAGTGTGTCTTCTTGTATGTGTTATTAAATCTGAGTTGTGAGAGAAGCCTTGACCACAAACTGAGCAAGAAAAGGGTTTTTCCCCAGTGTGTGTTCTTGCATGTGCTGTTAAATGTGACTTCCGCGCGAACCTTTTGGCACAGTTTGTACAAGCAAAAGGTTTTTCCCCAGTGTGCGTTCTTGTATGTCTTGTTAAAATTGACTGCTGAGAAAACCTTTTTCCACAGTATGTGCAAGCAAAGGGTTTTTCCCCAGTGTGCGTTCTTGTGTGTGTTTTTAAATCTGACCGCTGAGAAAACCTTTTGCCACAGTGTGTACAAACAAAAGTGTTTTCTCCAGTGTGTCTTCTCAAGTGAATGTTCAAACCTCCTTTTGAACTCATTGTTTTCCCACAGTGAGAACATTCCCAGGATTTGTTGTCAGTGTGACATGACCTCTCACCATCAGGGTGTTCACCATTACCATCCAGATCATAATCATAATCATCATCATCGTCGTCGTCGTCATCATCATCGTCATAATCAAAATCATCATCATCATCATCATCATCATCACGAGAAGAAACGGACCTTGTGTCATCACTTTTTGCTCGTGATGATCCCCAATGGTATGCATCACTTTCTGGAGTCATGTTTTGAGGAGTTGAGATGCTGTTTGGAGGCTCCGCCCCTCTGCCCTCTTCACTCTCACCCTTGACTTCATCTTCACTCTTTAAAGGGGCGAAGGTCATTGGTGACTTGGTGACGTCATCCTCAACCTCCTCTTTTTTGACGCAAAGGGGATTTTTTTCCTCTTTAAAATAAAGATGCTCTTCCTCCTCCTCTTTCACATGAGACTTCAGTTCCTGTTCGTCAGGACGAAGATATTTTTCACCAATGTCTGCAGGACACAAAGAGACAAACCCAAATTTAGGTTGGTCAAGCGTGAGTTGATGTGTATTATCGTTTCTACAGTGGCACCTCGACTTGGGCCCACCACACACTCGGATTGGCCAATCCAAAAAAACAAAAAACAAAAAAAGTTTGGCGACAACACTGCACATGGAGCACTTTGACTATGGATCAAAGGATGATCTAAGGTTTTTCACCAGTTTGTGTTCTTTTGTTTATTGCAAACGTTGACTTCTGAGGGAAACCTTTGTGGGAGCTATTTCTTGAAATTTTCAGTTCACTTTATAAGAGATGCTACTGACCCTGGGAATCTTCTGAACCATTTGTTTTTGTGACCAGAAATGTCAACGTTTAATATAGCAGGCGTTTTTAAATTTTGGGGAAAAATATTTACTGACAAAAACTTGAGCAATATGATATTTACTTGCTTAAGTTTCCATGTCACTTTTTTAGACGATACAACAGAATCAAGATTGGCTTTTGTATTTTAGAAAAAAATTGACACCAATACCCCCCCCCCCCCCCCCCCCCCCCCTTTACTGTAAATGAATATCGACTTCAAATGTCGGTTAGTGGCCTCCTTGACGACTAAAAATCTCCATCGGTATCGGTCCTGAAAAAACATATCGGTCTATCTCTAGCCCTTATGTCATGATGACTTTGTGCTTGTGGTGGTCGCCAGGGGTCTGCATCACCTTCTGTCGTCATGTGTTGACGAGTTGAGCTGCTGCTTGGAAGCTCCGCCTCCCCATCCTCGTCTTCATCTTCACTCTTTAAAGGGACGAAGGTCAGTGGTGACTTGGTGACATCGTCCTCAACCTCCTCCTCTTTGACACGAACGGGCTTTTCTTCCTCTTCGATGTAAGGATGTTCTTCCTCCTTTTTAACATTCGGAGGCTTCATGTCCTCTTGGTCAGGACGAAGATATTTCTCAGCGACGTCTGCAGGACACAAGAAGACAAAACACACATTTGGTTTGGTCAAGTCAAATTTCAAGTGTGAGTTGATAGTACTGTCACAATCAATTTTTTTTTTTTTTTTTTTTTTTTTTAAGAATCCATTCATCTCGAGGGTGTGCGCTCCTTCACCACGTGTCCAGTAACGAGATGAAATGGGGAATGGTGAGGTTCAATATTTCGCCCTTGCTACATTAGTGCAGCCAATTTGTCTATCAAAATAGCACAGGGGGAAAATCGCTTTACCAAACATCTGTGTACAAAGTAGGGGTGGCACGTATAAGACGTATTTAATACAACAGTGTCTTTATTGTTTCAATGAAACATATTGAACTGACAATAATATAACTTATAACTGTAGAGGGCCCCTATCCAGAGCAGGTGTTCGCCAGCCTCCCATAAGAGCCTACATGGATGACCTTATCATCGCCACAACATCTGTCCCAGGGTGCAGGTGGATCCTGCAGGGTTTGGAGAGACACATCACATGGGCGAGGATGAGCTTCAAGCCCTCCAAGTCAAGGTCCATGGTTCTGAAGAGGGGGAAGGTGATGGACAAGTTCCGGTTTTCGATCTCGGGAACCGAGATCCCGACAATCTCGGAACAGCCAGTTAAGAGCCTGGGGAAGCTCCTTGATGCAACTTTGAGAGACTCTGCTGCCATACAGGAGTCTGGTGAACAACTGGGAGCGTGGCTCACCAAGGTGGACAAGTCTGGCCTGCCTGGTAGATTTAAAGCCCGGATCTACCAGCATTCCATCCTGCCCAGAGTCTTGTGGCCTCTCCTTGTTTATGCAGTCCCGTTAACAACTGTGGAGTCTCTCGAAAGGAAGATCAGTGGCTTTCTTCGAAAGTGGCTGGGACTTCCCCGCAGCCTCACCAGCGCTGCCCTGTACGGGACAAGCAACACCCTCCAGCTACCCCTCGGTGGGCTCACTGAAGAGTTCAATGTGGCACGTACAAGAGAGGCTCGACAGTATAGGGATTCCAGGGACAACAAGGTGTCATCAGCAGGGATCGAAGTTAGAACCGGAAGGAAGTGGAGAGCTGAGAAAGCAGTGGAGGTGGCAGAGTCACGCCTAAGGCAGAAAGCGCTGGTAGGGGTTTTGGCAATGGGGAGAGCAGGCCTGGGCTACTTCCCAAAGACCCAAGTGAGCCAGGCCCAGGGAAAGGAGAGACATCAGCTACTCCAGGAAGAGGTCCGAGCAGGTGTGGAGGAAGAGCGAGTGAGCAGGGCAGTTGGACTCCGGCAGCAGGGGGCATGGACAAGGTGGGAGAGCGGGTTACAGCGCAAAGTGACCTGGTCGAACATCATGCAGGCAGACTTCCACCGCGTCCGGTTCCTTGTGCAGGCAGTTTACGACGCCCTCCCGAGCCCAACGAACCTTCATGTGTGGGGGAAGAGTGAGACACCCACCTGTCCCCTTTGCTCTGGAGGAGGCTCTTTGGAACATCTCCTCAGCAGCTGCCCAAAGTCCCTGGCTGAAGGTCGCTATCGCTGGCGCCATGACCAGGTTCTGAAAGCAGTTGCTGAGAGCAAAACCCTGGCAATCAGCACGAACACACATCACAAAGCTCCGAGCAGGGCAGTCCCTTTCATCAAGGCAGGAGAGAGACCCCAGTCATGTCCACAGACAGCAAGAGGACTACTCCACACTGCCTCGGATTGGCAGTTGCAAGTCGACCTGGGAAGACAGCTAAAGTTCCCCCAGCACATCGCAGCAACATCTCTCCGGCCAGACATGATCATTACCTCTGAGGCTTCAAGACACCTGATCATGCTGGAACTCACGGTATCCTGGGAAGAGCGCATGGAGGAAGCCAATGAGAGGAAACGTGCAAAGTACCAGGAACTGGTGGAGGAATGCAGGGGTAGGGGCTGGAAGATTTTCTATGAGACGAAGTTGGCTGCAGAGGCTTTGCTGGTCGATCCTTCTGCAAAGTCCTAGGACGTTTGGGTGTATCAGGGGCGGCCAAGAAGAAGGCCATTAAGTCAGTTAGCGAAGCCGCAGAGAAAGCCACCAGGTGGCTATGGCTCAAAAGGGCAGATCCGTGGACTGCTACTGGGATGCAAGCTGAGGCTTGATCAACCTCGGCTGGGTCACCTGGGCAAGAGTGTCTGATGTTGCGAGACCCGAAACACTCAATGAACCCAGGCTACATCACTGATGATGCGTCCCAGTTGCATCCAGGAGATGTTTCTCTTAAGTTTTCACCTAAATAAAAAAAAAGTACAGAATTGCTGGAGATTAATCTTACAGTTGCACAATAATAAATACAATTAAAAAAAATAATTTAATTAAATAAAGTGCAGTGAACACTGAACAGTTTCTGAGTGGTTCTTTTCTCCAACCCGCGTTTCATTCATTCTGATTGGATTGTGTGAATTTCCGTCACTGTATTGTTTTCATTTTCCTTTTAGTCATTGATGAAAGTGTCAGTCAATTTTAGTTATCATGTCAATGAATGGCTTCTATTTTAGTTTTTGTTTAATTTTGATCTGAAAGAAAAATTTAATGATGAAAATTATTCGTTGACGAAATTAGCACTGCTCACATGCTGGCAGCACAGGATGACACGGCACACGGACTATTTTGACCAGGTCACGAACCCCTCGTCAAATCATAATTTTTCGGCAACGTCCTCCGATGAGGAATACTAACGGTTTTTATTTGTGTAAAAGAAGGATAATCAGACACATTCACGAGCGGGATGTCAGCCAGGTTCGCGGAGGGGAACACGGACTGTGTTTCATAACCGCTTATAACTGTTTAATTTCATTAATTCTACTAAATTAAGCGTACCCGTTTCATTCTATTTTCATGTGTCGTCTCATGCGCAGTTCGCACATATCCCCAAATAAACTCAACACTGATTGACGAAATGGAATTGATTGTCATTGATTGTCCTCAATCCAAAATACTGCTGCTCATTACTGGTGCCCGTAAGAGGGAGCACATAACCCCAATCCTGGCCTCTCTTCATTGTCTGCCTGTAAAATTTAGAGTCCACTTTAAGATTCTTGAATTTTGTTTTTAAATCTCTAAATGGTCTTGCGCCACCTTATCTCACTGAGCTCTTGCAGCCCTACGCACATGCTCTGTGCCTCAGGTCAGCAGACCAAACTCAATTGGAGGTACCGAGGGCAAAGCGGAGGCTTAGAGGAGATGGAGCCTTTGCTGTTGCCGCCGGTCCCTCCCTTTGGAACGACCTTCCACAAAATATTAGGCCGTCCCCCTCTTTATCCTCTTTTAAAACACGTCTTAAAACACAACTGTATTCTTTGGCTTTTGGCGCACCATGAAACTAAACATTGTTTTTGGTGTTTTGTGGCGTTTTGATGTTTATTCTACTTATTTATCTATGTATTTATTTATTTATTCACTTGCCTATTATTCATTTACTGATGTAAAATGTATTTACTTGTAAAAAAAAACAAACAAAAAAAACTTGTATACGCACTTCAAAATGTTTGCTTTGTTCTTGTTTTGTTACCTTATTCTTGACTGCACAACCGATTTATATTTCATGTGCAGCACTTTGTATACAGCAATGCCTGTTTTTAAGACGCTTTATAAATAAACAAAGTTTAGTTCATGAATGCTACAGTGGCAACTAGCGATAATTTCGTCGACAAAAAATTGTCATGATTTTTGTGACAAACTTTTTTTTCAGACAAAAATTAAACAAAAACTAAAATAGAAGCCATTCATTGAGACGATAACTATAACTAAAATCGACTGACAATTTTGTCAATGACTAAAACGAAAATGAAAACAACACAGTGACGAAAATTCACACAATCCAATCAGAATGAATGAAACGCGAGTTGGAGAAAAGAACCACTCAGAAACTGTTCAGTGTTCACTGCACTTTGTTCAATGTTCAAACATGGTTACATTCATTGCGCAGCTGTAAGATTAATCTCAAGCAATTTAATTGTGCACTTTTATTTTTTTTTATTCAGGTGAAAACTAAGTCATATTATTGTCAGTTAAACACGTTTCATTGAAACAATAAAGACACCATTGTGTGAAATGTGTCTTGCGTGTTAAACTACAGTTACAAATAGGTGTGTTATAATTTTCTGCATAAACGTTGATGTGTATGGTGACTAAAATGTCAATACTAAAATTGGATTAATACTAAAATACAATCAGAGGACTAAATTATGACTACAACTTTGATACATTTTGATCAAAAGACAAACTAAATTGAAATTTCTTGTCAAAATTAACAGTGGTTGCAACAGCAGTTGAATGTAATAATGCAGTAATCATGACAAAAAGATTAATGTGGTAATATTGTAAAAAAAAATGTATGTGGGGAAACACCGTTTTAATACAATAATATCCTGGACGTTAAAGTGTTCTTCAAATCGCACACGTCTGTTACAGACATTGGTATGACTGTCTGATGACTGGATAACCGTCCCCTGTCCGGAATAAAGTTGAATTGAACAGCGCTGAAATTTCTTCACGCTTTATAGTATTTATAGTTGTGCTTCAGAAAGGGAGAGTAATAAGAAGTGTACAAACCTGCTGCGTGTAGCACAATTCGAGGCTGCTCGCAAACATCGTCCAGCGGTTGAAAATGTTGCTCGTTCTCTTCTTTGACTCCAAAGAGTTCCTCCTCGTCCTTTGGTGTCGTTCTCGCCGACAATTTGGCACAATAATGCCAACAAAGTCACACTTGGTCTCTTCCTGACCACGTGTTATGTGCTTCTCTTTGTTAGCGGCTAGCAAGCTAAGCTAAGCTAAGCTAAGCTAAGCTAACTAGACTGAGAGCACTGAGCTGGATAGCCGACAGCCCACACAGTACAGAAGACCTGCGGAAGTGCGGCGGAAGTTAAGTCAGGCAGGACACGCCCCCGCTGCCTTATGATTGGTTGCTGGAAACTGTGCGGAGGCTTCAAAGCAAGCATTGTCATCAAGGCATCGACAGATGCCGCCATTTTTTATATATTTTTTGCTGCAGTTCGAAAGTTTCATTCGCTTTTTCAATGTTTTGTTCCCGATATAATTGTAAAGTTTTAAATGGCACCAGTTTATTAAAGTGGATGTGCAGTTTAAAAATTCGTCATCAAGGTTGAACAAGCATTTTGAGGTAAACTGAAAGTTTATTATCTGGGATGAGATTTAAACCACCAAATGTTATGAGTTTAATTAGCGGTCTTAGTTAGTAGTAAATGTTTGGGACAGTATCTGATGATATATTATTGATATATGCAACATTTATTTGTACTGCAAGTAATACAAATGACATTTGGCCAGTTTTTCTCATCTGTGGCTCTCACACTTTCCTTCAGCAAAGTTTTGACGCAACACTTACCTTCCAATGAAGGTAAAATGTTCGTGATGACTGATGATGACAAGCCATTGAAGTCAAGGAGGCGGACCTCAGAGCCAAGGAGTAAGTTGAGGGCAGGTACCAACTGACTCCTTATTTGTAGGGAGGGCACTAATGCTGATTGGCTCGGGATGTAAGGTATTGCCACACACTTCCCACCAGGGGGAGCATCATCTCATCAGCGCCACACTCAGAAGTACAAATGCAATTGCATTGTACTGTCGCTTCTCTTAATGTGATAATTTTTGTCGGAACGCCGCCTGTGAGTCGCAGCAGTGGCCGGAAACGGAGCTGGTGTGTGAAGCCCGGAAGTCCAGGTGGCATCTACTCCATTTGATTTGTATTTTGATTTCAAAATGTGATGAAAGGTTGTTTGACGACAAGAACAATTGCCTGCAGAGGCAAAAGTGCCACATGAACAGAAATTATATTCAATCAAAACCAGGTATGGACACAATTTTGTTCTGATGTCATCTGAATATTGTATGCTAATCATGTCAAAATTGTTACATAGAAAGATAAAATGTGCAAAATGCACGAGCATATGGCGTGTTAGCTCGCATGGAGCTGTGGTGGTTTGATCTCGGGTTGAGTTAGCAACAAAAAAAGGAAAAAAAAAAAAAAAAAAAGTAGGACTTTTGCGTCAATCATTTCAGTGATAACACTGTTCAACAAAAAAATTTAATCGCAGATGGCTTTGTGTGTCTGAACGTATTGTCGACGCTTATTTGGGGAAAATTGCAAGGTGGCTTTATTTCTATTTCATACACAAGGCAACTCAATGTGCTTCACACAAGCAAATACACAACACGTACAAACATCAACAAACAACCATTAACAAAATTCAGAAGCAACAAAAATAACTTCCTAAATTACGTACAAAAAGAACAAAACAAACATACATTGACATTTAAACACATTAACAGCAAACATTTAATATTTACAGGTTGAGTAGTTTTGAAAGCATTACATTTACACTTTTAAGATGCATTGACAATTTTAAAGCACACCAGTCTCACTTCCCTTCATTTTTTGAAGCTTCAAAGATGGCTGCCATTCTCACCAGCACACTCGTGTCTCTCAGCAAGCTTTTTACAAGAGAATCTTTTAGCACAAACACTGCAACTGAATGGTTCCTTCCCACTAGGGGTGTTAAAAAAATCGATTCGGCAATATATCGCGATATTACAGGACGCAATTCTCGAATCGATTCAATAGGTGGCAGAATTGATTTTTAAATATCAATTTTTGATGGGAAAATATTCAACAAAACGTCTTATAGTTAGAGTTCACACCGTAAACATGGAAAAATGTTTACTATGTGGCTCACAGTTATAAGGTTGAAGTTTCAGATAAATAATACATCCATCCATTTTCTTGACCGCTTATTCCTCACAAGGGTCGCGGGGGGTGCTGGCGCCTATCTCAGCTGGCTCTGGGCAGAAGGCGGGGGACACCCTGGACTGGTTGCCAGCCAATCGCAGGGCACACAGAGACGAACAACCATCCACACTCACAAGCACACCTGGGGACAATTCGGAGCGCCCAATTAACCTGCCATGCATGTCTTTGGAAAGTAGGAGGAGACCGGAGTACCCGGAGAAGACCCACGCGAGCACGGGGAGAACATGCAAACTCCACAAAGGAAGGCCGGAGCCCGGACTCGAACCAGAGTCCTCAGAACTGGGAGGCGGACCTGCTAACCACTCGCTCACCGTGCCGCCTATAAATAATACATTTTCATACAAATCTTACAGTATACAAGATTACTGATTAGTATTTTCTAAATTTGAGTTAAAAAAAAAATCGCAGCAATCGACAAACTAAACCGTATCGGGATTAATCGGTATCGAATCGAATCGTGACCTATGAATCGTGATACGAATCGAATCGTCAGGTACGAGGCAATTCACACCCCGACTTCCCACCATGTATTCTTGTGTGCTTTCTTAAATTTGACATGGAAGAGAAGCTTTTTCCACAATCTGAGCAGGAATATGGTTTCTCTCCAGTGTGTGTTTTTGCATGTGCTGTTAAAGAATTGGTGGAAGCGAAGCTTTTCACACATTTTGTGCATGAATATGGTTTCTGTCCCGTGTGTGTGTTCTTATGTGGCTTCTTAATTCAGGCTTGGCAGGGAAGCTTTTGCCACAGGCTGAGCAAGAAAAAGGTTTTTCCCCAGTGTGTGTTCTTGAATGTAATGTTAAATGTGACTTCTGAGAGAAGCTTTTGCCACAGTGGGTACAAGCAAAAAGTTTTTTCCAGTGTGTCTTCTTGTATGTATCAGTAAGGCTGACTTCAAAGAGAAGCTTTTACCACAGTCTGAGCAAGAAAAAGGTTTCTCGCCACTATGGATTCTTGTATGTGTTGTTAAAGCTGACTTCTGAGAGAAGCTTTTGCCACAATCTAAACAAGAAAAAGGTTTTTCCCCAGTGTGTGTTCTTGAATGTAATGTTAAATGTGACTTCCGAAAGAAGTTTTTGCCACAATCTAAACAAGAAAAAGGTTTTTCCCCAGTGTGTCTTCTTGTATGTGTTGTTAAATCTGACTTCCAAAGGAAGTTTTTGCCACAATCTAAACAAGAAAAAGGTTCTTCCCCAGTGTGTCTTCTTGTATGTGTTGTTAAAGCTGACTTCCAAGAGAAGCTTTTGCCACAGTCTGAGCAAGAAAAAGGTTTCTCGCCACTATGGATTCTTGTATGTGTTGTTAAAGCTGACTTGTCAGAGAAGCTTTTGCCACAATCTAAACAAGAAAAAGGTTTTTCCCCAGTGTGTCTTCTTGTATGTTTTGTTAAATCTGACTTGTCAGAGAAGCTTTTGCCACAATCTAAACAAGAAAAAGGTTTTTCCCCAGTGTGTCTTCTTGTATGTTTTGTTAAATCTGACTTCCAAAAGAAGTTTTTGCCACAATCTAAACAAGAAAAAGGTTTTTCCCCAGTGTGTGTTCTTGAATGTTTTGTTAAATGTGACTTCTGAGAGAAGCTTTTGCCACAATCTAAACAAGAAAAAGGTTTTTCCCCAGTGTGTGTTTTCATGTGAATTTTCAAACGTCCTTTTGAACTCAATGTTTTCCCACAGTGAGAACATTCGCAGGATTTGTCGTCAGTGTGACACGACCTATCATCATCATCATCATGAGAAGAAAGGGACCTTATGTCATCACTCTTTGCTTTTGATGATCCCCAGTGGTCTGCATCACTTTCTGGAATCATGTTTTGAGGATTTAAGATCCTGTTTGGAGGCTCCGCCCCTCTGCCCTCCTCACTCTCACCCTTGACTTCATCTTCACTCTTTAAAGGGGCGACGGTCATTGGTGACTTGGTGACGTCATCCTCAACCTCCTCCTCTTTGACACGAACGGGCTTTTCTTCCTCTTCGATGTAAGGATGTTCTTCCTCCTCTTTAACATTCGGAGGCTTCATGTCCTCTTGGTCAGGACGAAGATATTTCTCAGCGACGTCTGCAGGACACAAGAAGACAAACACACATTTGGGTTGGTCAAGTCAAATTTCAAGCGTGAGATGATGTGCATTATTGTTTCTACAGTGCACCTCGACTTGGGGCCACCGCACACTCGGATTGGCCGAACCCAAAAAAAGAAAAAGAAAAAGGAAAAAAAAAGTATTGGCCTTGTTAAAAATCTGACAGCTGATATAAGGTCAAATCTAAAACCATTTTAATCTCTATTGATTGAAGTCGACTAAATTGAGTTAATATTATCCATCCGCATACATTTCAACTTTTACATAGAAAATTAAAACACCTATTTGTAACCATAGTTAGGCTGGAAGACCCCTACTTCCACATGATTCATCCCATTCTCATCTTTCAATTTAAACATATTCAAAATATTCACGCCTTACCCACAATTCCCGATTTTAATGTAGCCGCGAGGGGGCACAAGCCAGTGTCTTCTTGTGCCGGTGCCAAGCCCGGATAAATACAGAGGGTTGTGTCAGGAAGGGCATCCGACGTAAAACTTTGGCCAAAACAAACATGCGAATCAAATATATGACTTTGATACCGGATCGGTCGGGGCCCGGGTTAACAACGACCGCCATCGGTGCTGTTGACCTACAGGGTGCCGGTGGAAATTGGACTACTGTTGGTCGAAGAAGGAGAGGAGGAAGGTGTGTTCGTAGGAAGAAAGAGAAGAGGAACACCACTAGTCTAGGACTTAGAGTAGGGACTTTGAATGTTGGGAGTATGACAGGAAAAGGTAGAGAGCTGGTTGACATGATGCAGAGGAGGAAGGTGGACATACTGTGTGTTCAGGAGACCAGGTGGAAAGGGAGCAAAGCTAGAAGTTTAGGAGCTGGTTTCAAATTGTTTTATCATGGGTTAAATAGGAAGAGAAATGGAGTAGGAATTATCGTGAAGGAGGAGTTTGTTAAGAACGTCCTGGAGGTCAAAAGAGTGTCAGATAGGGTCATGAGCCTGAAGTTAGGAATGGAAGGTGTGATGATCAACGTTGTTAGTGGGTATGCACCACAGGTAGGATGTGAGCTGGAGGAGAAGGAGAACTTTTGGTTGGAACTTGATGAAATGATGCAGAGCATCCCTAGAAGTGAGAGAGTTGTCATTGGTGCAGACTTCAATGGACATGTTGGTGCAGGAAACAGAGGAGATGAGGAGGTGATGGGCAGGTTTGGTATCCAGGAGAGGAACGCAGAAGGACAGCTGGTGGTTGATTTTGCAAAAAGGATGGAAATGGCTGTTGTGAATACTTTCTTCCAGAAGAGGCAGGAACATAGGGTGACCTACAAGAGTGGAGGTAGAACTACACAGGTAGACTACATCTTGTGTAGACGGTGTAATTTGAAGGAGATCAGCGACTGCAAAGTAGTGGTAGGTGAGAGTGTAGCTAGACAGCATAGGATGGTTGTGTGTGGGATGACTCTGGTGGTGAAGAAGACAAAGAGGCCAAGGGCAGAGCCAAGGACGAAATGGTGGAAGCTGAAAAAGGAAGAGTGTTGTATGGCTTTCAGAAAGGAGTTGAGAAAGGCTCTGGGTGGTGAGGATGTGCTCCCAGATGACTGGACAACTACGGCAAATTTGATCAGGCAGACAGGTAGGACAGTCCTTGGTGTGTCATCTGGAACGAAAGGAGATAAGGAGACTTGGTGGTGGAATGGGGAGGTGCAGAAGTGGATACAGAGAAAGAGGGTAGCTAAGAAGAAGTGGGACACTGAGAAGACTGAAGAAAGTAGAAAGGAGTACAGGGAAATACAGCGTAAGGTGAAAGTAGAAGTGGCAAAGGCCAAACAAGAGGCTTACGATGACTTGTATGCTAGGTTGGACAGTAAGGAGGGAGAGAATGATCTATACAGGTTGGCAAGGCAAAGAGATAGAGATGGGAAGGATGTGCAGCAGGTTAGGGTAATAAAGGATAGGGATGGAAGAGTGTTGACAGATGCCAGCGGTGTGATGGGAAGATGGAAAGAGTGCTTTGAAGAGTTGATGAATGAGGAAAATGAGAGAGAACGAAGAGTAGAAGGGGCGACTGTTGTGGACCAGGAAGTAGCAAAGATTAGTAAGGATGAAGTGAGAAGGGCATTGAAGAGGATGAGGGGTGGAAAGGCACTCGGCCCTGATGATATACCTGTGGAGGTATGGAAGTGTCTAGGAGAGGTAGCAGTAGAATTTCTGACTGGGTTGTTCAACAGGATCTTAGATAGTGAGAAAATGCCCGAGGAATGGAGGAGAAGTGTGCTGGTGCCCATTTTTAAGAACAAGGGAGACGTGCAGAATTGTGGCAACTACAGAGGAATAAAGCTGATGAGCCACACAATGAAAGTATGGGAAAGAGTAGTGGAAGCTAGACTGAGGGCAGATGTGAACATTTGTGAGCAGCAGTATGGTTTCATGCCCAAAAAAAAAAAAAAAAAAAAAAAAAGTACGACAGATGCAGTGTTTGCTTTGAGGATGTTGATTGAAAAGTATAGAGAAGGTCAGAAGGAGCTGCATTGTGTCTTTGTTGACCTGGAGAAAGCTTATGACAGGGTGCCCAGAGAGGAACTGTGGTTTTGTATGAGAAAGTCTGGAGTGGCGGAGAAGTATGTTCAAGTGGTGCAGGACATGTATGAGGACTGTAAGACAGTGGTGAGGTGTGCTGTAGGTGTGACGGAGGAGTTCAAGGTGGAGGTGGGACTACATCAGGGATCAGCTCTGAGCCCCTTCTTGTTCGCAATGGTTATGGACAGGATGACAGATGAGGTTAGACAGGAATCCCCATGGACTATGATGTTTGCAGATGACACAGTGATCTGTAGTGAGAGCAGGGAACAGGTGGAGGAGAAGCTAGAAGCGTGGAGGTTTGCCCTGGAAAGGAGGGGAATGAAGGTTAGCCGTAGCAAGACGGAGTATCTGTGCGTGAATGAGAGGGACCCAAGTGGAAGAGTGAGGTTACAGGGAGAAGAAACCAAGAAGGTGGAGGAGTTTAAGTATTTAGGGTCAACAGTCCAGAGCAATGGAGAGTGTGGAATAGAAGTGAAGAAGCGTGTGCAGGCAGGCTGGAACGGGTGGAGAAAAGTGTCAGGTGTGACGTGTGATAGAAGAGTTTCAGCTAAAATGAAAGGAAAGGTTTATAAAACTGTGGTGAGACCAGCAATGTTGTTTGGCCTGGAGACAGTGCCACTGAGAAAAAGACAGGAGGCAGAGCTGGAGGTGGCAGAGATGAGGATGCTGAGATTCTCTTTGGGAGTGACCAGGTTGGACAGGATCAGGAATGAGTACATCAGAGGGACAGCACATGTTAGAAGCTTTGGAGATAAAGTCAGAGAGGCCAGACTTAGATGGTTTGGACATGTCCAGAGGAGAGATAGTGACTATATTGGAAGAAGGATGCTGAGTTTTCAAATGCCAGGCAGAAGATCGAGAGGAAGACCAAAGAGGAGGTTTATGGATGTAGTTAAAGAGGACATGAAGGTAGTTGGTGTGAGATCAGAGGATGCAGAGGACAGAGTTAGATGGAGGCAACTGATTCGCTGTGGCGACCCCTGAAGGGAAAAGCCGAAAGAAGAAGAATTTATCTATGTATTTATTTATTTATTTATTCACTTGCCTATTAATAATTTACTGATGTAAAATGTATTTACTTGTAAAAAACAAAACAAAAAAAAAACTTGTATACGCACTTCAAAATGTTTGCTTTGTTACCTTATTCTTGACTGCACAACCGATTTATATTTCATGTACAGCACTTTGTATATAGCAATACCTGTTTTTAAGACGCTTTATAAAGTTGAGTTCATGAATGCTACAGTAGCAACGAGCGATAATTTCGTCGACAAAAAATTGTCATGATTTTTGTGACAAACTTTTTTTTTTCAGACAAAAATTAAACAAAAACTAAAATAGAAGCCATTAATTGAGACGATAACTATAACTAAAATCGACTGACAATTTTGTCAATGACTAAAACGAAAATGAAAACAACATAGTGACGAAAATTCACACAATCCAATCAGAATGAATTAAACGCGAGTTGGAGAAAAGAACCACTCAAGAAACTGTTCAGTGTTCGCTGCACTTTGTTCAATGTTCAAACATGGTTACATTCATTGCGCAGCTCTAAGATTAATATCAAGCAATTTAATTATGCACTTTTTTTATTCAGGTGAAAACTAAGTCATATTATTGTCAGTTAAACACGTTTCATTGAAACAATAAAGACACCATTGTGTGAAATGTGTCTTGCGTGTTAAACTACAGTTACAAATAGGCGTGTTATAATTTTCTGCATAAACGTTGAAATGTATGGTGACTAAAATGTCAATACTAAAATTGGATTAATACTAAAATACAATCAGAGGACTAAATTACGACTAAAACTTTGATAAATTTTGGTCAAAGGACAAACTAAATTGAAATTTCTTGTCAAAATGAACAGTGGTTGCAACAGCAGTTGAATGTAATAATGCAGTAATCATGACAAAAAGATTAATGTGGTAATATTGTAAAAAAAAAAAAAAAAATGTATGTGGGGAAACACCGTTTTAATAAAATAGTATCCTGGACCTGAGTAATAAGTGCACAAACCTGTTGTGTGTAGCACAATTCGAGGCTGCTCGCAAACATCGTCCAGCGGTTGAAAATGTTGCTCGTTCTCTTCTTTGACCCCAAAGAGTTCCTCCTCGTCCTTTGGTGTCATTCTCGCCGACATTTTGGCACAATAACGCCAACAAAGTCACACTTGGTCTCTTCCTGACCACGTGTTATGTGCTTCTCTTTGTTAGCGGCTAGCGAGCTAAGCTAAGCTAAGCTAAACTAAGCTAAGCTAAGCTAAGCTAAGCTAAGCTAGACTGAGAGCACTGAGCTGGATAGCCGACAGCCCACACAGTACAGAAGACCTGCGGAAGTGCGGCGGAAGTTAAGTCAGGCAGGACACGCCCCCGCTGCGTTATGATTGGCTGCTGGAAACTGGGCGGAGGCTTCAAAGCGTCATCAAGGCATCGACAGATGCCGCCATTTTTTTATTTTTTGCTGCAGTTCGAAAGTTTCATTCCCTTTTTCAATGTTTTGTTCCCGATATAATTATAAAGTTTTAAATGGCACCAGTTTATTGAAGTGGATGTGCAGTTTAAAAATTCGCCATCAAATTTGAACAAGCATTTTGAGGTAAACTGAAAGTTTATTATCTGGGATGAGATTTAAACCACCAAATGTTATGAGTTTAATTACTGGTCTTAGCTAGTAGTAAATGTTTGGTACAGTATCTGATATATTATTGATATTTGCAATATTTATTTGTACTGCAAGTAATACAAATGACTTGTGGCCAGTTTTTCTCATCTGTGGCTCTCACACTTTCCTTCAGCAAAGTTTTGCCGCAACACTTACCTTCCAATGAAGGTAAAATGTTCGTGATGACTGATGATGACAAGCCATTGAAGTCAAGGAGGCGGACCTCAGAGCCAAGGAGTAAGTTGAGGGCAGGTACCAACTGACTCCTTATTTGTAGGGAGGGCACTAATGCTGATTGGCTAGGGATGTAAGGTATTGCCACACACTTCCCACCAGGGGGAGCATCATCTCATCAGCGCCACACTCAGAAGTACAAATGCAATTGCATTGTACTGTCGCTTCTCTTAATGTGATCATTTTTGTCGGAACGCCGCCTGTGAGTCGCAGCAGTGGCCGGAAACGGAGCTGGTGTGTGAAGCCCGGAAGTCCAGGTGGCATCTACTCCATTTGATGTGTATTTTGATTTCAAAATGTGATGAAAGGTTGTTTGACGACAAGAAGAATTTGCCTGCAGAGGCAAAAGTGCCACATGAACAGAAATTATATTCAATCAAAACCAGGTATGGACACAATTTTGTTCTTATGTCATCTGAATATTGTATGCTAATCGTGTCAAAATTGTTACATAGAAAGATAAAATGTGCAAAATGCACTAGCATATGGCGTGTTAGCTAGCACGGAGCTGTGGTGGTTGAGTTAGCAACAAAGAGTAGGACATTTGCGTCAATCATTTCAGTGATAACGCTGTTCCACAAAAAATTTTAATCGCAGATGGCTTTGTGTGTCTGAACGTATTGTCGACGCTTATTTGGGGAAAATTGCAAGGTGGCTTTATTTCTATTTCATGCACAAGGCAAATCAATGTGCTTCACACAAGCAAATACGCAACACGTACAAACATCAACAAACAACCATTAACAACATTCAGAAGCAAACAAAAATAACTTCCTAAATTACGTACAAAAAAAAACATACATTGACATTGACATTTAAACACATTAACAGCAAACATTTAATATTTACAGGTTGAGTAGATTTGAAAGCATTACATTTACACTTTTAAGATGCATTGACACTTTTACAGCACACCAGTCTCACTTCCCTTCATTTTTTGAAGCTTCAAAGATGGCTGCTATTCTCACCAGCACACTCGTGTCTCTCAGCAAGCTTTTTACAAGAGAATCTTTTAGCACAAACACTGCAACTGAATGGTTCCTTCCCACCATGTGTTCTTGTGTGCTTTCTTAAATTTGTAATGGAAGAGAAGCTTTTTCCACAATCTGAGCAGGAATACGGTTTCTCTCCAGTGTGTGTTTTTGCATGTGCTGTTAAAGAATTGGTGGAAGCGAAGCTTTTCACACATTTTTTGCATGAATATGGTTTCTGTCCCGTGTGTGTTCTTATGTGGCTTCTTAATTCAGGTTTGGCAGGGAAGCTTTTGCCACAGTCTGAGCAAGAAAAAGGTTTCTTGCCAGTGTGTCTTCTTGTATGTGTTGTTAAATTTGACTTCGAAGCGAAGCTTTTGCCACAATCTGAGCAAGAAAAAGGTTTTTCCCCAGTGTGTCTTCTTGTATGTGTTGTTAAATGTGACTTCCGAAAGAAGCTTTTACCACAGTGGGTACAAGCAAAAAGTTTTTCCCCAGTGTGTGTTCTTGAATGTAATGTTAAATGTGACTTCCGAGAGAAGCTTTTGCCACAATCTGAGCAAGAAAAAGGTTTTTCCCCAGTGTGTCTTCTTGTATGTGTTGTTAAATCTGACTTGTCAGAGAAGCTTTTGCCACAATCTAAACAAGAAAAAGGTTTTTCCCCAGTGTGTCTTCTTGTATGTTTTGTTAAATCTGACTTGTAAGAGAAGCTTTTGCCACAATCTAAACAAGAAAAAGGTTTTTCCCCTGTGTGTGTTCTTGAATGTAATGTTAAATGTGACTTCCGAGAGAAGCTTTTGCCACAATCTGAACAAGAAAAAGGTTTTTCCCCAGTGTGTCTTCTTGTATGTATTGTTAAATCTGACTTGTCAGAGAAGCTTTTGCCACAATCTAAACAAGAAAAAGGTTTTTCCCCAGTGTGTCTTCTCAAGTGAATTTTCAAACTTCCTTTTGAACTCAATGTTTTCCCACAGTGAGAACATTCGCAGGATTTGTCGTCAGTGTGACACGACCTATCATCAGCAGCATGTTCATCATTACCATGCAAATTATCATCATTATCATCATCATCATGAGAAGAAAGGGACCTTATGTCATCACTTTTTATTTTTGATGATCCCCAGTGGTCTGCATCACTTTGTGGAATCATGTTTTGAGGATTTAAGATCCTGTTTGGAGGCTCCGCCCCTCTGCCCTCCTCACTCTCACCCTTGACTTCATCTTTACTCTTTAAAGGGGCGAAGGTCATTGGTGACTTGGTGACGTCATCCTCAACCTCCTCCTCTTTGACACGAACGGGCTTTTCTTCCTCTTCGATGTAAGGATGTTCTTCCTCCTCTTTAACATTCGGAGGCTTCATGTCCTCTTGGTCAGGACGAAGATATTTCTCAGCGACGTCTGCAGGACACAAGAACACAAACACACATTTGGTTTGGTCAAGTCAAATTTCAAGCGTGAGATGATGTGCATTATTGTTTCTACAGTGCACCTCGACTTGGGGCCACCGCACACTCGGATTGGCCCATCCAAAAAACAAAACAAAAAGAAAAAGGAAAAAAAAAGTATTGGCCTTGTTAAAAATCTGACAGCCGATATAAGGTCAAATCTAAAACTATTTTAATCTCTCTCTATTGATTGAAGTCGACTAAATTGAGTTGAGTTGATATTGTCCATCCGCATACTTTTACATAGAAAATTAAAACACCTATTTGTAACCATAGTTAGGCTGGAAGACCCCTACTTCCACATGATTCATCCCATTCTCATCTTTCCAATTTAAACATATTCCAAATATTCACGCCTTACCCACAATTCCCCATTTTGTACCCAATTTTTCCTCATGCATTCTTCATGGAAGATTCAAAATTTCCTTCCACATTTTTCATCCAATTTACTTCATTCCAACGTCAATATATTCCACCAAATCATACCACGAGCTCTTTTCCTGTTCCAAAATTCACGCCTTACTCGCAATTCCCGATTTCGTACACGTTTTTTTCCAATGTATTCATAATGGGAGATTCTACATTTCACATTTACTTCCACAATTTTCATCCGATTCACTTTGTTCCAACTTCAATATATTCCACCAATTCACACCATGAGCTCTTCTTTTTCACTTCCAAAATTAACGTCTTACCACAAGTCCCCATTTTGTACCCTACCTCTCCCTCCATTCTACATTTCACATTTAGTTCCACATTCTTCATCCAATTCACTACATTCCAACTTCAATTTAGTCCACCAATTCTCCATCTTTAAAAGGCGCTTTCACACCAAAAAGCCCATGAACTTTGAGTTCATGGTAGAGTCAGTTCCGGGTCCGAAGAACTTGTGAGCGGCCCACGAGTTTGCGTTCACACAGCATGAAAGCGGGCAGGGTAGCTTATTCAAATGAGACTGATGACGTATGTCAGGGGGGAGGAAAAAAACAGCACTACCCCGCCTGTCCAGCAAGTGGCGGTACCGGTAAAACCGAATGACAAACAAGCAGGGTGACGTTGAAAAACGCGACCTTGGACCCTCCATCGCCATTTGTTGTGATACAAGGCGGCATGTTGGAGCATTATCATCTTTTTCTCTTCCTTGTCATGTTGCACAAAGTTGTGGTTGCAACTATTAGAACGTCAAGGGAAAGGTTGATGACAACCATTCGGACCTGCCGTACCTCAGCAAGACGAGAAATGGGTGGGCAGAACTCGCTCACACCTCGTGGAAAGACGGTCAAACCTGCAAACACGAAGACGCTTACTCCTGCAAGCGCGAAGACGTGCACTGGTAAGGCTTAAACACACAATTATACAGAATTTATTTCACATTGGTAACTTGTAACATAATGTGATTAAAGTGAAGCGTGTTTCCGCGCGCGTCGGTCTTGTTTGTGGATATCTTGCCGTGACGCGCGCTTTCATGAACTCGGCAATCGCTGGAAACTGGTGCTACCAGCCTAAGTTATCGTGCAATTCACGGCAAAATAGGGCTTGATGGCGATTTGCTGTTCACGCTAAATCTACGCTTCGTAATTCATAATATCGTTGGAGCTGGATGTATTGTTAGTCTGTCCACGTGTTGCTTTTTGCTTTAAAAAAAAAAAAAAAAAAAAAAAAAAAAAAAAAAAAAAAAAAAAAAAAAAAGACCGATCCAAAGTGTTGAAATGGCTTGCTTTCTTTGACAATGCACAAATGATAGGACAGACGTGCCGGGATTTAGGGAAAAGTTATTAATTTGGGAAGTGTTAGATTGCCACCTCAAGCTAGTGGTTTATTATAGGGCCACACATATAGGTGCATATTCTGCTATTTTAAGATGTTCTGGTATCATGTCATCTTAAAATAGCAGAATATGCACCTATATGTGTGGCCCTATAATAAACCACTAGCTTGAGGTGGCAATCTAACACTTCCCACACTTCCTTTTTTAAGATGTTCTGGTATCATGTCCCCCTCCGTGAGCCGGCACCTTAACGTGGTGGAGGGGTTTGCGTGTCCCAATGATCCTAGGAGCTATGTTGTCTGGGGCTTTATGCCCCTGGCAGGGTCACCCATGGCAAACAGGTCCTAGATGAGGGGCAGACTAAGAACGGCTCAGAAGACCCTTATGATGGAAAAGACTTTGGAGACGCGTTTCCCTTGCCCGGACGCGGGTCACCGGGGCCCCCCTCTGGAGCCAGGCCTGGAGGCGGGGCTCGCTGGCGAGCACCTGGTGGCCGGGCCTGCACCCATGGGGCCCGGCGCCTGTACGTTGGGGTTTACCCCGGTGGACGAGAGGGTAGCCTCCCTCCGCCTTCAGGTGGGGGGACGGGTCCTGACTGTTGTTTGTGCATATGCACCAAACAGCAGCTCAGAGTACCCAGCCTTTTTGGAGTCCTTGGAGGGTGTGCTGGAGAGCGCTCCCTCTGGGGACTCCCTCGTCCTGCTGGGGGACTTCAACGCTCACGTGGGGAATGACAGTGAGACCTGGAGGGGCGTGATTGGGAGGAACGGCCCCCCTGATCGGAACCCAAGCGGTGTTCTGTTATTGGACTTCTGTGCTCGTCACGGTTTGTCCATAACGAACACCATGTTCAAGCATAAGGGTGTCCATATGTGCACTTGGCACCAGGACACCCTAGGCCGCAGTTCGATGATCGACTTTGTAGTCATATCATCGGATTTGCGGCCGCATGTTTTGGACACTCGGGTGAAGAGAGGGGCGGAGCTGTCAACTGATCACCACCTGGTGGTGTGTTGGCTCCGATGGTGGGGGAAGATGCCGGTCCGACCTGGCAGACCCAAGCGTATTGTGAGGGTTTGCTGGGAACGTCTGGCGGAATCCCCTGTCAGAAAGAGTTTCACTGCCCACCTCCGGCAGAGCTTCTCCCTTGTCTCGGGGGAGGCGGGGGACATTGAGTCCGAATGGGCCATGTTCCACGCCTCCATTGTTGAGGCGGCCGATCGGAGCTGTGGCCGTAAGGTGGTCGGTGCCTGTCGCGGCGGCAATCTTCGAACCCGCTGGTGGACACCAGCGGTAAGGGATGCCGTCAAGCTGAAGAAGGAGTCCTATCGGGCCTTTTTGGCCTGTCGGACTCCGGAGGCAGCTGACAGGTCCCGGGTGGCCAAGCGGAACGCGGCTTTGGCGGTTGCTGAGGCAAAAACTCGGACATGGGAGGAGTTCGGTGAGGCCATGGAAAATGACTTCCGGATGGCTTCGAGGAAATTCTGGTCCACCATCTGGCGTCTCAGGAGAGGAAAGCAGTGCACCATTAACACTGTGTATAGTGGTGATGGGGTGCTGCTGACCTCGACTCGGGACGTCGTGAAGCGGTGGGGGGAATACTTCGAAGACCTCCTCAATTCCACCAACACGTCTCCTTTTGAGGAAGCAGAGTCTGGGGACTCTGGGGTGGGCTCTCCTATCTCTGGGGTCGAAGTCACTGAGGTGGTTGGAAAGCTCCTCGGTGGCAGGGCCCCGGGGGTGGATGAGATCCGCCCGGAGTTCCTAAAGACTCTGAATGTTGTGGGGCTGTCGTGGTTGACACGCCTCTACAACATCGCGTGGACATCGGGGACAGTGCCTCTGGATTGGCAGACCGGGGTGGTGGTCCCCATTTTTAAGAAGGGGGACCGGAGGGTGTGTTCCAACTACAGAGGGATCACACTCCTCAGCCTCCCTGGTAAGGTCTATTTGAGGGGTGCTGGAGAGGAGGGTCCATCGGGAGGTCGAATCTCGGATTCAGGAGGAGCAGTGTGGTTTTCGTCCTGGCCGTGGAACAGTGGACCAGCTCTACACCCTCCGCAGGATCCTCGAGGGTGCGTGGGAGTTCACTCAACCAGTCCACATGTGTTTTGTGGATTTGGAGAAGGCGTTCGACCGTGTCCCTCGGGGAGTTCTGTGGGGGGTGCTTCGGGAGTACGGGGTGCCGGGCCCCTTGATACGGGCTGTTCGGTCCCTGTACGACCGTTGCCAGAGTTTGGTCCGCATTGCCGGCAGTAAGTCGGATTCGTTTCCGGTGAGGGTTGGACTCCGCCAAGGTTGCCCTTTGTCACCGATTCTGTTCATAACTTTTATGGACAGAATTTCTAGGCGCAGCCGAGGCGTGGAGGGGTTCCGGTTTGGTGGCCTCAGCATTGCATCTCTGCTCTTTGCAGATGATGTGGTGCTGTTGGCTTCATCAGGCCGGAGCCTTCAGCTCTCACTGGAGCGGTTCGCAGCCGAGTGTGAAGCGGCTGGGATGAGGATCAGCACCTCCAAATCCGAGACCATGGTCCTCAGTCGGAAAAGGGTGGAGTGTCGTCTTCAGGTTGGGATGAGATCCTGCCCCAAGTGGAGGAGTTCAAGTATCTCGGGGTCTTGTTCACGAGTCAGGGTAGGATGGAGCGGGAGATCGACAGGCGGATCGGTGCAGCGTCTGCAGTGATGCAGACTGTATCGGTCCGTCGTGGTAAAGAGCTCTTGAGATCTCGCTAAATTTGCTGGAATTTAGAGGCTTCCGGAGTTGGCGTAAGACTTTGATTTTGTAATCATGGGGAAGGCAGGAAGTGTTTGGTCGGTGCTGGATGTCACTTTGATTTACCTTTCTTTTCTCTTTATTTCTTTTTTTTTCTGACCTTTTCTCTGGTCTCCTGACCATTTAAATCTCACGACTCTGGCAAGATTCTGAAGTACCTGGTTAAGGCGAAGGGTAATGGGATATTTATAAGGTTTTAGGTGAATGAATGAGTATAAATTTATACGTATTTGCACGCACGCACACGCACGCACGCAAACGCACGCAAACGCACACACGCAAACGCACGCACGCACGCACACATACACACACACAAAAAAAAAAAAAAAAAAAAAAAAAAAAAAAAAAAAAGAAAAGAGCAATGATGACAAGACGTTGAATCGGTAAGACTACCGAATGAACAATTCTGAGCTCTTCAAAAAAAAAAAAAAAAAAAAAAAAAAAAAAAAAAAAAAAAAAAAAAAAAAGAAAAGAGCAATGATGACAAGACGTTGAATCGGTAAGACTACCGAATGAACAATTCTGAGCTCTTCAAAAAAAGGGGAGGTGTTCCGGGCATGTCCCACCGGTGGGAGGCCCCGGGGACGACCCAGGACACGCTGGAGAGACTATGTCTCTCGGCTGGCCTGGGAACGCCTTGGGATCCCACCGAAGGAGCTGGTTGAAGTGGCTGGGGAGAGGGAAGTCTGGGTTTCCCTCCTGAAGCTGCTGCCCCCGCGCCCCGACCCCGGATAAGCGGAAGAAGATGGATGGATGGATGGATGGTATCATGTCAATCACGAGGTTGTTGACAGAGGTTTGCTATACCCTCAAGAAACAAAAAACATACATGGACACAACGTTGGGTATTACCTGCTCGGTGATGCTGCCTATCCACTTAAGAGCTGACTGCTGAAGCCGTTCAATGACAACGGCAGAATGACCATGCAGCAGTTAATTTACAACAACAAGACAAGCAGAGCCCGAATCACCGTGGAACACGCATTTGGTAGATTAAAGGGCAGGTGGCGATGTTTGTTAAATCGCAATGACTGTCAACTGGACAAAGTAAAGTCTATGGTCATAACTTGTGTTTTACACCATTTGTAGGAAATAACCTGATTTCAACAGGAAGTGACTTGTTTTCAACAGGAATGACCCGGAAGTGACCCGAAATCAACAGGAACTGACTTGTTTTCAACAGGAAGTGACCCGGAAGTGACTTGATTTCAAAAGGAAGTGAGCTGATTTCAATAGGAAGTGACCCAGAATTGCCTAAAATCAACAGGAAGTGACCCAGAAGTGGCATCAAATCAACAGGAAGTGACACGATTTCAACAGGAAGTGACCTGATTTTAACTCATTCACTGCCAGCCATTTTCAGAAAAGCGAGCTTCAGCTTGCCAGCCATTTTTGAGGATTTTGACTCATTTTTGAAGGCCCACAGAATATTTTGCTCTATAGGTATATAAACATGGAACCCACCAAAGGAAAGGTTAAACCCTCTTCTTTCATTTAAAAAAAAAAGTAAGTTTCTAACATTCTCCCTTCTCTAGTTATTCGCAATAGAACAACACTAAGTTTAACCAATTTTTCTGTTTTTGACTAGAAAACGGAGAAAAACAGCTTTTTGTGAAAAGGTTCCTTTTGAGTTAAATTTTGACTTTGATGCTTTTGTGGCATCTCAAACATCTGAACAGTCCTTTCCTTCGTTACGACAACATAAAAAACACAGATAAATGTATTTTGATGGTAAATGTATTGATAACTATTGACAATTCAGATGTCGCAAAAAAAAAAACTGAACTACATATACAAGTGGGAAAAACTTTGAACTACATATACAAGTGGGTGAGAGTGGTTGAGTGTATGCGAGCGTGTACTCCAATTTTCAAACCAAGCTATTTACAATTTCTATATTTGACGAAAAGAAAAAATATTTTGTGTGTGTGCCCCAACTTACAACCATACAACATCAATACAACTATTTACAATATTTACAAAAAAAAAGGAAATTCATTTTGAACTATACTGTATACATGTTTTTTGAGCATATGCACGAGTATGTGGGTGCTCACTGCTTGTATGAACTTTCAACTATTTACAAGTGTGTGTGTGTGTGTGTGTGTGTGTGTGTGTGCATGTGTGCGTGTGCATGTGAGAGAATGTGTATAGCCCCTATGATGTGTATTGTTTTTTGGTGTGGTATGATGTGAAGCAGCTTCCTGGGTGCAAGGGTACATGGCAAGATGCACACCACATGGTGGTCTCCCTCCTTAGGCCTTTTCGTTGGCACACCCGACACCTTCTTGTTGGCACCAACTTCTTGCTGGTGGGCACCAACTTCTCTAGCCGATGCCTGCCCAACTGTCCATCAAGCCTCCTCTCCGGGTCTTTCATGTATGGGGCCCTTGTTTGTTTCCCCACAGCTTGCTCATCATCACCCTGTCCAACTTGCTTTTTCACGGTCCACGAAACAACAACCTTTTTTATAAACGCAAGTAAGGTTGCAGGCTTCTGTGGGTTTTTGACCCTGTATAGAACATGTGCATTGAACATGCACAATTGAAAAAGATAAGTGACAAACTTCATTGACCAATTTACAGAGCGCCCGAGGAAGGGGTAATAAACAATGTTTTGATCTAGTTTGTCCACCCCATTCATTGAAGCATTGTACTCCGCAACGCATTCCGGTTTGAGAATGGTGACTTTCTCCTTGTTCCCCTGCTGCCACCCTTCCACAGGATGCATCCTGTCTTGATGGCAGGTCGTCACCATCTTGACAGTCCGCTTGTCCTGCCATGCAACAAGCATCACCTTCTCATTGTGACAGACAAGCTTGCCATTTGCCCCCAAGCTTGTCTTGTTTGCCTCTCTTATGAGCTGAGGCTCCCCACGGTTCTTTCCGAGTGTCCCACACACGTTCGTCTTTGCTGAAAGAAGACGCTCACAGAGGCCAATAGAATTATAAAAATTGTCCATAAACAGGGTATATCCCTGACCTGTGAGGCGGTCAAGTAGTGTAAAAACGATGTCAGGCAGGGTATGGGATACACCAATGTATGGCATCAAGTTGAAGCAGTAGCCAGTCTCAGAATCACAAAGAATGTATGATTTAATCCCATATTTGATGTGTTTTTGGGGGTTGTACACTTTGAAGGAGAGCCGACCACGCCACGTCATCATGCCCTCATCTATACAAATGTTTTGTTTTGTTTTGGTGTGTACAGATCTTTGAATTTGGCCACTACATAGTCCAGGACTGGGCGGACCTTGTGCATTTTGTCCGATGAATCATGTGTAGTGCCATTGAAGTGTAAATACCTCCAAATAATTTGATATCTATTTCTGGACATTGTTTGTCCAAAAAAAGGTGTGCTCTCAAATTCCTCTCCACTCCAGTCGTCTTCCAAGACAGGTTTCTTGATGAACCCTGTAATGAAACTTAGGCCAAGGAAGGTTTTGAGTTCTTCTACAGTAAGTGGCCTCCAGTCGTGACTTCTACTGTATGGAAGTCCACAGGGGTTTTCCTGCAACGAATCAAGCGCGTTGGCATTTGTCTCATCAACAATATGCTGCAGCAGCTCATTGGTGATGAAAAGCTCGAGAAAATCCACCGGCAGGTCTGACTCCAGCTCCGCAGCAGAGCCCTGGGGTCCGGGCTTAGCGGTGAAGCGAATCCTTTTGGGCCTCCAGTGTGTCTGCTTCCAGGATTGATCCTCACTACGGTTCAATGATCCAACTATAAATTACAGAAAAATAAATACCATGAAATTTGTATTTATTGATGCGGTGTGATTTGTACTAAACACGTTTTTACCTCTCTTAGCCCCACACAAAGCAGCCGCAGTATTTCTGGATGTACCTGCTGTGAAACATAGAATCAAAAGATTACTTTTTGTTTTATTGCTATAGTTTTTTGCGGATTTTTTTTATTTTTTTTTCCCTCTCTTTGCTCTGCCAATCGGTGAGACCCGACTGGTGGATGGCCAATCTGTAAATAATAGAAGCATATGATTTTTACTGCTGCCTGGATTTTTTTCCCTTTGCTATACATTTTCCTGCCCTTTTATACCCTTCGATTTACACCAGTCATTTTCTCCTCATTGCTTGACTTAGTCTAGCTTTTTATATACATGCACAGATGTCGATCACTGAAAGAAGAACAATAAATAAGACTAACTCGTCCTTCTAGCATCAATGCTGTACTCCGTATCACATTTTTATCCCCACCCACATCGACAGAAAAACACAACTCGTACAAGATGGGTTTAAATTTGACGATCGCGCAAGTTAGCTCATTATCGCAACACATTTACGTCCACAGCAATAAAATGCATCATCTGTACAGCCGTTAGTAATGGCAACTGTGGCAACAGTGTAATAAATGAAGTGCATGTAACGGAAAGACGAGGAGATCGCGAGTAAAGGCAAAGTTAGCGAGTTAGCACGTTAGCTCTCACCGTCATCGCTACTCTGCGATGTGTCCGAGTCTTCGCTCCAGCCAGGGGTTTTTGTGGGCAGATACTCATCCGATGAGTCGCATGACGTGTCCGTCCATTCAGTGGAATCGATGGATGCAGCAACAGATTTCTCCTGACTGCCTTGTGAGCTCACGGGTTGACTAACATGCGGCTCTGTTTGCACACGTGGTACCTTGCTCCTCAACGTCATCTTTTCCCTTCTTTGATCGTCATTATCGTTCAAAGATGACGATCCTCTACGTTTCTGGCTGGACTTTGGTTTTAACAAACTCTCCTCCAGTTGTAAGCTGTCTAAAAGTAGACATAATGCTTGATCTGCTATTCTAATATGCTCTGCTATGCTAATATGCTCCACTCTGCTCCGCTCCTCAACTTCCGCTGGTGCTTCACGGTAGATAAGCTCACTTCCAAGGCAGTGCTGCCATCTAGTGGTGGAAGTAAATAGGCTACAACCTTGAAAATCACACATCTGATGCCCCAGACTTTTATCCGCAGCTTGCCATAAAAAAAAAAAGGGATTGACGAATTAACTCGTCAAAGGCAGGGGGCGCTATTTTTCACTTGAACGAACTGACTCGTCCAAGGCAGTGAATGAGTTAATAGGAAGTGACCCGGAAATGGTCTAAAATGAACAGGAAGTGACCCAGAAGTGTCGTCAAATCAACAGGAAGTGACACGATTTCAACAGAAAGTGACCTGATTTCAATAGGAAGTGACCCGGAAGTGACCTGAAATCAACAGGAACTGACTTGTTTTCAATAGGAAGTGACCCAATTTGAACAGGGAGTTACCCAGAAATGGCCTAAAATCAATAGGAGGTGACCCAGAAGTGGCATCAAATGAACAGGAAGTGACACAATTTCAATAGGAAGTGTCCTTATTTCAAAAGGAAGTGACCCGGAAATGGCCTAAAATGAACAGGAAGTGACCCAGAAGTTGCGTCAAATCAACAGGAAGTGACATGATTTCAACAGAAAGTGACCTGATTTCAATAGGAAGTGACCCGGAAGTGACCTGAAATCAACAGGAACTGACTTGTTTTCAACAGGAAGTGACCCAATTTGAACAGGAAGTTACCCAGAAATGGCCTAAAATCAATAGAAAGTGACCTGAGTTCAACAGGAAGTGACCCGAAAATTGCCTAAAATCAACAGGAAGTGACCCAGAAGTGGCATCAAATCAACAGGAAGTGAGACGATTTCAACAGGAAGTGACCTGATTTCAATAGGAAGTGACCCGGAAATGGCCTAAAATGAACAGGAAGTGACCCAGAAGTGGCGTCACATCAACAGGAAGGGACACGATTTCAACAGAGTGTGACCTGATTTCTATAGGAAGTACCCGGAAGTGACCTGAAATCAACAGGAACTGACTTGTTTTCAACAGGAAGTGACCCAATTTGAACAGGAAGTTACCCAGAAATGGCATAAAATCAACAGGAAGTGACCCAGAAGTGGCATCAAATCAACAGGAAGTGAGACGATTTCAACAGGAAGTGACCTGATTTCAATAGGAAGTGACCCGGAAATGGCCTAAAATGAACAGGAAGTGACCCAGAAGTGGCGTCACATCAACAGGAAGGGACCTGATTTCAACAGAAAGTGAGCCTTACTCCAGTCCTCAATCTTTCCTCCATTGCCGATTCAATTTGTCACTCCTTACACCATTGCTACTCGATTCTACGCTCCTTACTTCATTGCTCACTTAATTTTTCTCTCTTGACTCCATTGCTTCCTCAATTACTTGCTCCTTCCTACATTGCTCACTCGACTTCTTTCTTGTTGTCTTGTTAATTTGTTTCTTGCTAATTTATTTTTATTTGTGTGCTATTTTTCTTCCTTCAACTGCTTCTATATTTCTGTATAAATTCAAACCATTCCAAATTTAGCATGTTCAGGTCATTCCAGGTCACTGTATAGCATTCCAGGTCATTCAATATCGTCATTCAATATCATTCAATATTATTCATAATCATTCCACAGGTTTTTATTCACCCTTCCTGCATTCACCCGCAATTACTCCAGAAATTGCATTTTCTAATATAACTTAGTTTTCATTTCATTGGGAATCTTCTGAACCATTTGTTTTTGTGGCAGATTTCAGTTGTTTTTAAATTTTGGGGAAAAATATTGCCTGTAGGAAATTAGAGAAAATGTCAAAAATCATAGGGATACTCTATAAAAGTAAGGATGTTTTAAACATGAAATCATTATATATATTATATAGTTCATTATTATTACCATATTTGACCTATTGTGTGGAATTATGGGGAATGGCATATAAAACAAATACTAACACCGTTTTCAAATTGCAAAAGAAAGCTATAAGAATTATTAATGGATCAAAGTATACAGAGCCAACACATCCACTATTTATTAAATTAAATGCAATGAAATTTTATGACTTGGTGGATTTTAAAATAGCCCAAATAATGTATAAAGTTTATAACAATTTACTCTGCCACAGTACTCAGAAGTTATTTGAAATTAGACACAGTCCACTCCTTATGATATAAGGGGTACAAGTGTGTACAAAAAACCCAAAACAAGAACAAATATTAAGCAAAGGTGTGTATCTGTAAAAGGTGTTGATCTGTGGAATCATCTGGAAATTGCTCTGAAAAATTGTGACTCAATGCTGGAGTTTAAAAAAATGTTTAAAAGTAAAGTTAAAAAAAATTATCTATGTCAGACCAGTATATGAAAAATGTACATGTGAGTATGTGTAAGTGATCTGGATAGGTATTATGGTATATGTTTAGTAAATTTATGTATATATGTTTTTGGTAAATGTGAATATGTTAAGTGCACTTGTGTGTGTATATATATATATATATATATATATATATATATATATATATATATATATATATATATATATATATATATAAAACTTTGGTTATATATATCATTTATTATTTTATTATTATTTTTTAATAATTAGTAAATTAAAATTGTATTAATAATGAAATAAGTTTAAATATATTTAGTAAAAGGGGTAGGACTAGATAAGTTTTTAACTTCTTCCTACTCCCTTTTGAACATGTAAGTTATGATTAATTGAATGATTATGTTATTGGGATTTTCTTCTATTTTGATTGTTGTTGTTTTTTGTTTTATCTCTGCTGTTCATCTGTTTATATGTTCAAAAAATAATAAAAGGAAAAGAGCGATATGGTATTTACTTAAGTTTCCATTTCACTTTTTTAGATGACACAACAGAGTCAAGATTGGCTTTTGTATTTTAGATTTTTTTTTTACACTAATATCGACACAGCCCAACACCCCCCCCCTTTATTATTGTTATTATTATTATTTTTTAACTGAAATTAAGAGCTGCTGCTTGGAAGCTCCACCCCTGCATCCTCGTCACTCTCACCCTTGTCTTCATCTTCACTCTTTAAAGGGGCGAAGGTCGGTGGCAACTTGGTGACATCATCCTCAACCGCCTCCTCTTTGACACGAACGGGCTTTTCCTCCTCTTCGATGTAAGGATGTTCTTCCTCCTCTTTAACATTCGGAGGCTTCATCTCCTGTTCGTCAGGACGAAGATATTTCTCACCGACGTCTGCAGGACACAAGACGATAAAACACATATTTGGTTTGGTTAAGTCAAATTTCAAGTAGGGCTGAACGATTATGGAAAATAATCTAATTGCGATTTTTTTTCACCCAAAAAAATGCGATCGCGATATCATGCGATATCTGCGATTATTTTTTTCAAGGTCCATTTAAGTATTTTTTTCCCCCCAACAAAAAGTTAATTATAATGAACAATATCTATTATATATTACAGGATCGTAAGATAAAGGCAAATTAAGCCTTTTAATATCAGTTTTTTTTCACCTACACTTTACCACTCAACATACCCAGCTTTTCATGTGGCATGAAACATACATGTAAACACTATTTAAAAATAAATAAATTCAGTATACATATTTAGAAAAAATCTTGCCGATCTTCAGTCAGTAAACTCACACATGCTAAAGTGTAGACAAAATAAAGTTACACCTGCTTATATGACATAACATCTCTGATTTAATTTCAATTTCTGTAGCAATCCTTGTGTTGTGGTGACGCGGGTTGGGCAGTGTCCCATGGTCCGTGAAGGTAACACATTTCATTGGGAATCTTCTGAACCATTTGTTTTCATTTTTTTTTTTTTTGGTACCCCTTCATGGGTTGCTAATCCAATATGGCGGCGTCCATGGTTATCTCGTCATATCCTTCCAGCAACGCTGTAGCCAATCATATTGCAGCGGGGCGGGTACAGCCTCAGAACAGCTACCAGCATGCTACATCACACCAAAAAGCCGGAAAGGGGGGTGCCTTTTGGCGGGGCGTTTGCAATTTATGCAATGGACTTTGGAACTGTTTTTGTTCACCAAGGGACGTCGCTATTGCGTCTTCTAATCCAACGCAAGATTTGTGACATCAAACGAATGTCGGAATTCCAACTGGCTGGAAATCGTTTTGGTCATGACTGAATTGTGCGTTTTGTTTCAAACGGGATCTTGGTTTAAACGCAATATTCGATGTTAGCATAGCACGAGTTTAGTTTTGTAAAACTCGTAGGCAGGGAAATCCCGCTCAAAATAAAGGTGGGACGTCATCTTGTCCGTTTCATTTGACATCCAGTGTGGTGGTGTTGAGAGAACATGAATGAAGATATGAGGTGCATCACTTCGAGAATGAGCTGAGCTCATTCACACATCATATAAACAGAGGAATATACACACACATTTTACTCTATCCATATTCAATATGACTTATGACACATCCCTGTCTTCTGTTCATCAAATAAAACATTCAATAACTTGATCTTACAATTTGAATAGTTGAATTATAATAAATTGATCTGAGAATCATTCAAAGATCAGCGTTTGAGCGAGCGTTTTAATCCAACTACTAATAATAAGAACAATAATTATCAGCGGGGGATCAAATATTTCCTAGACTCTTGTTTTTTATTCAAAATCATTGACACTTTTGCAGCACACCAGACTCACTTCATTTTTTTTAAGCTTCAAAGATGGCTGCTATTGTCACCGGCACACTCGTGTCTGTCAGCAAGCTCTTTACAAGAGAATCTTTTAGCACAAACACTGCAACCGAAAGGTTCCTTCACAACATGTGATTTTGTGTATTTTTTTTAAAACCGACTTGGCAGAGAAACGTTTTCCACAATCTGAGAAAGAAAAAGGTTTCTCGCCAGTGTGTCTTCTTGTATGTCTTGTTAAATGTGACTTCAAAGAGAAACCTTTGCCACAGTGTGCACAAGCAAAAGGTCTTTCCCTAGTGTGTGACTTTGTGCGTTTTTTTTTTTTTTTTTATACGACTTGGCAGAGAAACGTTTTCCACAATCTGACCAAGAAAAGGGTTTCTCGCCGGTATGGTTTTTTTTAATGTTCTGTTAAAGCTGACCTGCGAGAGAAGCTTTTGCCACAATCTGAGCAAGAAAAAGGTTTCTCGCCAGTGTGGCTTCTTGTATGTCTTGTTAAATGTTCCTTCTGAAAGAAACTTTTGCCACAGTCTGAGCAAGAAAAGGGTTTCTCGCCTGTGTGGATTCTTGTATGGACTGTTAAATGTGACTTCAAAGAGAAGCTTTTGCCACAATCTGAGCAAGAAAAAGGTTTCTCGCCAGTGTGTCTTCTTGTATGTCTTGTTAAATGTGACTTCAAAGAGAAACCTTTGTCACAGTGTGCACAAGCAAAAGGTCTTTCCCTAGTGTGTGACTTTGTGTGTGTTTTTTTTTTAAATACGACTTGGCAGAGAAACGTTTTCCACAATCTGACCAAGAAAAGGGTTTCTCGCCGGTATGGTTTTTTTTATGTTCTGTTAAAGCTGACCTGCGAGAGAAGCTTTTGCCACAATCTGAGCAAGAAAAAGGTTTCTCGCCAGTGTGGCTTCTTGTATGTCTTGTTAAATGTTCCTTCTGAAAGAAGCTTTTGCCACAATCTAAACAAGAAAAAGGTTTCTCACCAGCGTGTTTTCTTGTATGTATTGTTAAATATGACCTGTGAGAGAAGCTTTTGCCACAATCTGAGCAAGAAAAAGGTTTCTCGCCAGTGTGGCTTCTTGTATGTCTTGTTAAATGTTCCTTCTGAAAGAAGCTTTTGCCACAGTCTGAGCAAGAAAAAGGTTTCTCGCCTGTGTGGATTCTTGTATGGACTGTTAAATTTGACTTCAAAGAGAAGCTTTTGCCACAATCTGTGCAAGAAAAAGGTTTTTCCCCAGTGTGTGTTCTTGTATGGACTGTTAAATTTGACTTCAAAGAGAAGCTTTTGCCACAATCTGAGCAAGAAAAAGGTTTCTCGACAGTGTGCTTTCTTGTATGTGTTGTTAAAGCTGACTTGTCAGAGAAGGTTTTGTCACAATCTGAGCAAGGAAAAGCTTTCTCGCCTGTGTGGATTATTGTATGGACTGTTAAAGCTGACCTGTGTGAGAAGCTTTTGCCACAATCTGAGCAAGGAAAAGGTTTCTCGCCAGTGTGTCTTCTTGTATGTCTTGTTAAATGTGACTTCAAAGAGAAGCTTTTGCCACAATCTGTGCAAGAAAAAGGTTTTTCCCCAGTGTGTGTTCTTGTATGTACTTTAAGATTTGACTTCCGAGAGAAGCTTTTGCCACAATCTGAGCAAGTAAAAGGTTTCTCGCCAGTATGGATTCTTTTATGTTTTGTTAAAGCTGACCTGCTAGAGAAGCTTTTGCCACAATCTGAGCAAGGAAAAGGTTTCTCACCAGTGTGCCTTCTTATATGTGCTGTTAAAGATGACTTGTCAGAGAAACCTTTGCCACAGTGTGCACAAGTAAAAGGTCTTTCCCCAGTGTGTGTTGTATGTATTGTTAAACATGAGTTTGTATCAGAGCTTTTGTCACAGTGGGTACAAGCAAAAGGTTTTACCCCAGTGTGTGTTCTCATGTGAATTTTCAAACGTCCTTTTGTACTCAATGTTTTCCCACAGTGAGAACATTCCCAAGATTTGCCGTCAGCGTGACATGACCTGTCACCATCAGCGTGTTCATCATTACCATCCAGATTATCATCATTGTCATCATCATGAGAAGAAAGGGACCTTATGTCATCACTTTTTGCTCGTGATGATCCCCAGCGGTCTGCATCACTTTCTGGAATCATGTTTTGAGGAGTTGCGATGCTGTTTGGAAGCTCCGCCCCTCTGCCCTCCTCACTCTCACCCTTGACTTAATCTTCACTCTTTAAAGGGGCGAAGGTCATTGGTGACTTGGTGACGTCATCCTCAACCTCCTCCTTTTTGACGCAAAGGGTCTTTTTTTCTTCTTTAAAATATGGATGCTCTTCCTCCTCTTTCACATGAGACTTCACCTCCTGTTCATCAAGACGAAGATATTTTTCGCCGACATCTGCAGGACACAAGAAGAGAAACACATTTCATTTCATTTCATTTTCATTTATTTCAGGCAATAGTGTACAGTTGAACACAGCAACAACAAGTCATACTGTAGTTTCATAATATGAACAGAGAAAAAATAAAAATTTGATTCTGCCTGAAAGGGAGTGGGAAGAAGAAAATTTATTTAATCCCACCCCCGTCTCTAATCTATAAAATTACAAATATACAATACTTCCTGCAAGTTACCATCTTGCTATCTTAAAAATGTTTTTATCATATATATAGACAATATAATGGCATACCATTAACTGAATTATTAAGTGCTAATAATGGTGATGTTTTCGTAGGTAACAGATATCACATTTTTATGGTTCATACCAACGATGGTAATACATTATATATTCCAAGAATAAGACATAAACATACATAACTTTAGTAATAGACAATAACAGCAGTAGTAGCAGCAAGGACACATTTACACCAAGTATTTATAAATTCAAGGTCCTCCGACATATTGTGACCAAACCATGTTTTTATATAACATTTTAAATCTGAAAATATTTTGGGATGGCTTATGTCGAGTACCCAGACTATTCCAATATTTCACACCACATACTGACACACAAAAACGTTTGCAATTTATTCTAAATTTGGGCATTATAAAGTCTCCATATCCTCTCAAATTATGAACTAACTCTTTAAGTTGAAATAACTGTTGTAGATTAATTGGCAATAATTTATTAAATGCTTTATATCAGATTATCAAAGTATTAAATTTAACTAGATCTTTAAATTTGAGTAATTTTGACTGCGCAAAAAGATTGTGTGTATGTTCAAGAAATCCAACTTTATGTATAATCCGCAAAGCACGTTTTTGTAATATGATGAATGGCTCTATTGTACACTGGTCGGTGTTACCCCACACTTCAACACAATATGTGAAGTAAGGGAGGACCAGCGTACAATATAATGTACGGAGAGAATCCTTATCAAGACATGACTTTACTTTACTCAAAATTGAGAGGCATTTAGAGATTTTATTTTTTGTGTGTCTGACATGAGCTTTCCAAGATAAATTTATTAATTATAACACCTACAAATTTAATCTCACTTACATTATCAATTAGGATGCCATCTATAGTTATCTGCGATTCAAAATGTATTCTAGATTTACTAAAGATTATTGTTTGTTTTTTCTACATTTAACGATAATTTATTCATATCAATCCGCATTTTTATTTTATCAAGTTCATTATTCACAGCACTCACAAGCTCATTATAATTATTACCCCTATAAAATATATTAGTGTCATCCGCGAAAAGTACAAGTTTGAATGTCTGAGACACATTGAAAATGTTATTAACTCTTTGACCGCCAAAAACGTTTAATAACGTTTAGTAAAATCACGACGTATGCCGCCATGAACGTTAAGTTCAAGTTAACTACATTTTTAGTTTTTAATATATCAGTGGTCAGTGCAACATCCAAGTGCAGCGCAGCCAGGTCAATGAGTTGTGAAATCAAAAACATCCACTAACTATGGCCAGCAGATGGCAGCATTGTATCTCTTGTCAATGGGCTGCCGGTGTATGGAATTACTCAACTCAAATCAAGTTTATTTAACCTCTCAGCGGAAGCTGCTCGGGCCCTAACTAGAGCTGCGAATTACAATGAACCATGA
Source organism: Festucalex cinctus (assembly GCF_051991245.1). Lineage (NCBI taxonomy): Eukaryota > Metazoa > Chordata > Actinopteri > Syngnathiformes > Syngnathidae > Festucalex > Festucalex cinctus. The sequence continues at coordinate 271,111 of NC_135411.1, forward strand.
CGCAATCTGATGAAATCGAACGTTTTCAAGGCTGTCGTGAATGATCACAGCCTTTGTCACATTAAACCTAATTTGACGGAGCGTCACTAAACAAAAAATATTAGTATGAAAGTCACTGTTGTGGAGAAAATGTATCTTTTTTCCAATTTTCGCTCAATGTCACTCAAATTACCTGTTTTCAAATGGTGATTACTAAAGAACGGAATAAGGTAGAAACACACTTTTTTTTTTCTAATGAAAGAATGGAATGTGATCTTTCATGTGGTACCCATGTTATATATGTAGAAAAACAATATAATTTTCAGTTTACATCAAAAAATAAGTTAAAATGCTAAAAATCCGCTGGCTTTGGGGGTTGTTTTTGATAACGTGTGGCAGTAAAAGAGTTAATTTACATATTAAATAATATTGGCCCTAATACGGACCCCTGGGGAACACCACAAGCAATGCCAAGTTGTCCAGATATGTGCTGCCCCATTTGAACATATTGTAACCTTCCTTTTAAATAACTTTTAATCCAGTCACCAGCAACTCCTCTAATCCCATATCGTTCCAATTTATTTACTAGAATAGAAAGGTTAATTGTATCAAAAGCTTTTTTGAGATCAATGAAGACCCCAACTGCAATTTTCTGTTTCTAGTCGAGAATTTACTTTTACATTTCAGGACAACACTTGTCACTTCCTGCTCACTCGTTGCCGAGAGGAACAAGTGACAGCGGATTATGTGTGACGGTCGAGGTGCAATTATTAACTCCCAACAAATATTTGGGTTGGTCAAGTCAAATTTCAAGTGTGAGTTGAAAAAAAAAAAAGGGTTGGCGACAACACCGTACATGGAGCACTTTGATCGATGGACGGAAGGTTTTTCACTAGTTTGCGTTCTTTTGTCTGTTGCAGAAGTTGACTTCTGAGCGAAACTTTTTCCCGTGTTTTGTGCGCTTTCAAACTCCATTTTGAGCTCAATGTTTTATCACATTGAGAACATTCCTAACAGTTATATAACATATTAACAGACATATATATAACATAGACTGATACAGGCCGATTATCGGCACCGATATTGGGCATTTTGACGAATATCGGCATTGGCCTTTTTCAAAATCTGACGGCCGATATAAGGTCAATCTAAAAACAGTTTAGTCTCTGAGAGCTATTTATCGAAATTTTCAGTTCACTTTATAAGAGATGGCAATCTTCTGTTTTTGTGACAGAAATGTGAAGTTTAAGATTTCAGGTGTTTTTTGTTTTTTTTTAATTTGGGGGAAAAATATTTGCCTTTGAAAACTAGAGTGATATGGTATTTACTTGCTTACTTTCACTTTTTAGACAATCCAACAAAGTAAAGATTGGCTTTTGTATTTTTGAAAAATTGTAAACTAATTACCCCCCCCCCCCCCTTTGTTAAAATCGGCTTCAAATATCGGTTATCGACCTCCTTGACTACTAATAATCGGCATCGGTATTGGCCCTGAAAAAAAAAAATATAGGTCCATCTCTAGTTCTTATGTCATCATGAATTTGCGCCTGTGGTGGTCACCAGTGTTCTGCATCACCTTCTGTCGTCATGTGTTGAGTTGAGCTGCTGCTTGGAAGCTCCGCCCCGCCATCCTCCTCACTCTCACCCTTGTCTTCATCTTCACCCTTTAAAGGGGCGAAGGTCAGTGGCGACTTGGTGACATCATCCTCAACCTCCTCCTCTTTGACAGGAACGGGCTTTTCCTCCTCTTCGATGTGAGGATGTTCTTCCTCCTTTTTAACATGAGGAGGCTTCACCTCCTGTTCGTCAGGACGAAGATATTTCTCGCCGACGTCTACAAAGACAAAACACACATTTGGCTTGGCCTAGGGCTGGGAATAAAAGTCGACCAAGTCGGTTTGGTCGACCAGAAACAGCAGTTGACGCAAAAATGCATGCGTCAAATCTATTTTAAAAAACATATTTGTGGCACCTGGACGTCCAGGACAAATATTTCGGTTCCGCACGGACACTTATTGTTTACTCCAATTCACCACGACTAAGTAAGATGCTTCCTAGGGTTTGTTTGTGGTCTCTTTAGACTGAAAAGGGAGAAAATGAACATTGCTACATGTCTTGTGTTTGGAACAAAACAAACAATCTGCATCAAAATCGCAAAATAAAAGCTTGAATGAATTTGTTGCCGCCGGCAAGACACACGTAAGATGGTGGGCGGCCCTACGTGCATCAACAACAGGAAGTCGTAGCTACAACCCCTAGCAAAAAGTATGGAATCACCAGTCTTGGACAACTCACTCAGACGTTTTATTGTGTAGATCAAACTCAGATAAAAAGAATGAAACAGTCGTAAGGTCATTCCAAAGTGCAACATCTTGGTTTTCAGAAACACTAAAAGAAGTGAGGAAAAAACTTTGTGCTGGTCAGTCAATGCTACTTTTATGAGCAAGTGCAGGGAAGTAAATATGGAATTACTCCATTCTGAGACAAAAAAAATATGCAATCACTCCATTTTGAGTAGAAAATAAGGACACCCAGTCAATTTCCTTTCCTTAATTGGGAACCTGCCTCAAATGCGATCTGCTCGTTATCCAGCAGTTAAAAACAGTGCAGTTATAACACCTTAGAGGGCTGCTGGACCAAGTGGATTGGCAAGAATCATGGCTCCAACAAAGGAGATGTCTCTTGAGACCAAAGACAGGATTATAAAACTTGTTGAAAGATGTGGCTGTTCACAGTCAGCTGTATCGAAGGTCGGGACCAAGTACAAACAGCATGGGAAGGTTGTTCAAGTCAAGTATACTGGTAGACCAAGGAAGACATCTAAGCGTCAAGGCAAACAACGAAAGCCCATATGTCTTGAAAACAGAAAATGCAAAACATTTGTCCGACAAAAAGGTGGGTCGGGGCTGCCTCCTCGGCCAGACCGCTCGCTCGCAGCTCAGTTCCTCTTTCACCACAACAGCCCGATACAGCATCCACATCACTGCAGACGCCTGTCGATCGCTCGCTCCATCCTACCCTCACTCGTGAACAAGACCCCAAGATACTTGAAGTCCTCCACTTGGGGCAGGATCTCATCCCCGACCCGAAGACGGCACTCCATCCTTTTCCGACTGAGGACCATGGTCTCGGATTTGGAGGTGCTGATCCTCATCCCAACTGCTTCACACTGCTGCGAATCGCTCCAGTGAGAGTTGGGGATCTTGATGAAGCCAACAGCACCACATCATCTGCAAAGAGCAGAGATGCAATGCTGAGGCCACCAAACCGGAACCCCTGAACGCTTCAGCTGCGCCTAGAAATTACTGCCGGCAATGAGGACCAGACTCTGGCAACGGCCGTACAGGGACCGGACGGCCCGCATCAGGGGGCCCGGTACACTGTACTCTCGAAACACCCCCCACAGGACTCCCCGAGGTACACGGTTGAACTCCTTCTCCAAATCCATAAAACACATGTGGACTGGTTGACCGAACTCCCACGCACACTCTCGAGGATCCTGCTGAGGGTGTAGACCTGGTCCACCGTTCCGCGGCCAGGACGAAAACCACACTGCTCCTCCTGAATCCAAGATTCAACTTCTGGACGGACCCTCTTCTCCAGAACCCCTGAATAGACCTTACCAGGGAGGCTGAGGAGTGTGATCCCTCTATAGTTGGAACACACCCTCCGGTCCCCCTTCTTAAAAAGGGGGACCATCACCCCGGTCTGCCAATCCAGAGGCACTGTCCCCGATGTCCACGCGATGTTGTAGAGGCGTGTCGACCATGACAGCCCCACAACATCCAGAGTCTTTAGGAACTCCGTGTGGATCTCATCCACCCCTGGGGCCCTGCCACCAAGGAGCTTTCCAACCACCTCAGTGACTTTGACCCCAGAGATAGGTGAGCCCACCTCAGAGTCCCCAGACTCAGAATCAGAGATTCGACTTCCCTACGGACCCCGAAACTGGACACCAACAGCCAAAACAAACGGAAACAGAGACCAGCCGCTAGCAGCTCCAAGCTAACACAATCCACGGTAACACAGTCATTTGCCAAGGGCACTCCATATGAAAAAAGTTTGAAGTTTATATCGGAATACGTATCGCCTCGAAGATCAAGTATTGGGATACATATGTATCGCGATACGTATTGTATCGTGACCCCTGTACCGTGATACGTATCGTATCGTGGGGTTGGCGGCAATACCCAGCCCTAGTGTACAGTAGGGGCGTGACGATATCTCGATACGGATATATGTGGAATGGATACATTTCGGATTTTATCAAATGGAATAGAGACGAGACGGACTTGGTGCAAGAACTGTCTCACAATAGCTACACTGGAAACATGACGAATATGACAGCCACTTAGAGCGGCATCATCGAGGACTAGACGTGCTAAAGGTAAGAGCTAATTCTCTCTCTGTCTGCTAATTTAATTCTCCAAGGGCAAAGTTGATCACGCACAGCATCTCTGCGTATATTTGCAATCGATTTCCACCCGTAAGCGTAGTTGTGAATGATGGTTTTCGCTACGTGATTTCGTTAGGCGTCAGGGGCACGAGGGAGATGTCTTGCTCGTTGAGTTTAAGCGGGGGCAAAACGACACGAAAAACGCAACGCTGTGATAGTTACAAAATGAAATGGAGCTCAGCTCAAGCTCCCGAATGTGCAACAAGAAATGAGTCATGGCAAACTAACACACGAGAGCGGAGGCTCGCTAACAAAACGAAGGGAGAAAAGAACACATACAAATAGCCAGACCACGACTGAAGACAACCAGGTAAAATAACCGGTCATTTCACTGAGAAAAAGAATTCCAACTTTGTAAGAGGAGATCGGGGCTAAACTAAAGCATTTGAGTCGTCACGAGTAGGTCTTACCAGCGAGTCAACAACGGATGGACATCTATCTTTTTTTTTTTACCATTTACACGCATTCCATCAGTGATTGGGACCTCAAATCATACGTGCTGCTCTTTTGCTTTTCTTTTTCTTTTTTTCTTTGAAAGAAAAGCATGAGCTTACTTTTACTTGTGTAAGACATTTATCTGTCCAGCGAGTGACCCAGTTTTGCATAAGTTTCTATGAAAAATGTGTATTACATCGGCAATGTTAGTTTTAAATTTAAATTTCATTTAAATTTATCAAATGAAACAATTGACTATGAAACTGACTGGCATGTTGTATGACAGTAGTGTTTAAGAAAGACACAAGTTCACAGAAAGTTCTCTGTTGAGAAGACATTCGTATTTGTTTTAAAAAAAAAAAGCACTAAATTACTCACTCTGAAGAAGAGACCAGTTTTAATATGTTTTTTTCAGTGATGGTATGAAAATAAACTATTTTGTCATTGAAAAAACATCAGTTTATGTCTTGAGTAGATTTATCGTGGACTTATTTTCTAACCAATATATCGATAATCGCAGTATCGTCATATCGCGAGATAATCGTTATAGTGAGCCTCGTATTGCATACCGTATCATATCGTGAGGTACCCAGAGGTTCCCACCCCTAGTGTACAGTTATGAGGACTGCATTTATTGTTTTGTTTTTTTAACGCTATATAGTTGTGCTAAGCAAGGGGGAGTAGTAATAAGAAGTGTACAAACCTGCTGCGTGTAGCACAATTCGAGGCTGCTCGCAAAAGTCGTCCAGCGGTTGAAAATGTTGCTCGTTCTCTTCTTTTCCTCCAAAGAGTTCCTCCTCGTCCTTTGGTGTCGTTCTCGCCGACATTTTGACACAATAATGCCAACAAAGTCACACTTGGTCTCTTCCTGCCCACGTGTTGTGTGCTTCTCTTTGTTAGCGGCTAGCGAGCTAAGCTAAGCTAAGCTAACTAAGGCCGAGACGCATCAACGCGCACCGAAACGAGTTTACACACATGATGACATTTAACAAATGGTGTCGTAGACCTTCAAAATGGTGATGGGCGTCCTGTGTGGAGGCTGAATTCAGTTCAATACCGAATCAGAAATAATGATTAAACGCCATGTACCCGCCCGCCGCGGCAGTGATGACTCCGGAAACCAAAGTAGACGTGCGGCGGAAGTCAGGGGCAGGACACGCCCCCGCTGCGCTATGATTGGCTGCTGGAAATTGTCCGGAGGCTTCAGAGCAAGCATTGTCATCAAGTCATCGGCAGATGTCGCCATTTTTGCTGCAGTTGGAAAGTCTCATTCCCGTTTTTCAGTGTTTTGTTCCCGATATAATTGTAAAGTTTAAATGCCTGTTTAAATTGGACTTATTGAAAAGAGCCCCAGTTTGTTGTGTTGAATGTGCAGTTTAAAAATTCGCCATCAAAGTTGAAGAAGCATTTTGAAGTAAACTAAATGTTTATTATCAGGGATGAGTTTAATTTGTTGTAATAGCTTATAATGTACCCGCCATAGCTATTAATAAATGTTTGAAACAGTATCTGATACATTACTGATATATGCAATATTTATTTGTACTGCAAGTAATACAAATGACTTTAGGCCAGTTTTTGTCATCTGTGGCTTTCACACTTTGCTCCAGCAACAGTTTTGACGCAACACTTACCTTCCAATAAAGGTTTGAAGTTTATTGAACATATAAACATAACATATAGACCTATAATAAACATAAACAAATAGCAAATAAAAAATTGAAAGAAAGAAGAAGAAAATCTCATAACACTCATTGATGGTTTACATGTCCAAAGGGAGCAGGAAGAAGTTAAAAACTTATCTAATCCTACCCCTTAATAGCTGTATTTTATTTCATTATTAATCCAGTAAATTAATACATTACAATAAAAGAAAATGTGTAATCCTACTCATGTAGACAATTTCACTTTAACATATCGAACATTTGTCAGTAGTGTATGTGTATGAATTTTTAACTCAACAATTGACTTGCATCTTTTCAAGTCATTACCAAAATGATTCCACAATTTGTTCATAACTTCATATTTGGATTTTTTTGTAGACACTTGTACCCCTTATGTCATAAGGGCGAGGTCATCTGCCTGCAGAGGCAAAAGTGCCATAGGAACAGAAATTGGACGGAATTGGTCTAACATGAGATGAACGTCTTTAGGAGCTGCCAAGAGGCACTTGCACGTTATGACATGAAAACTGAAAGAAGCAAAACCGGGTATGGATACAACTTTGTTCTTATTAGGGGTGTGCTCAAAAAATCGATACGGCAATATATCGTTGTGGACCTCATCACAATACACGTATCGATACACAGGCATCAGAATCGATATTGCTTGTTAACTTTAAATCGGCAGTTCACGTTTGCCTTTGCGGCTTGCATTGTACCTAAAATATAAAAACCAGCAGCGTCTTTGAAGTTAATTGCCTTCAATTAATGCAAAAATAGCTCACTGGTGATTGGACACTGTGTCTTGCTAAGAAAAATGAAAGCAGAGGAAGAATGTCAACATTTGGCACGTATCTCAGTGTACCAAATTTCCTATATTTTGTTAAAAAATAAATAAAAATAAAATGTGTCTTATTTGGGATAGATATGTATCGCGATACGTATCGTATCGTGAGGCAGGCGGCAATACCCAGCCCGAGTTCTTATGTCATCTGAATATTGTACATCCATCCATCCATTTTCTGAACCGCTTGTTCTTCACAATGGTCGCATGGGTTGCTGGAGCCTATCCCACCCCGAACGGGTTGACAGCCAATCGCAGGGCACACAGAGACGAACAACCATCCACGCACACACAAGCACGCCTTAGGGACAATTCGGAGCGCCCAATTAACCTGCCAAGCATGTCTTTGGAATGTGGGAGGAGACCCACACAGGCACGGGGAGAACATGCAAACTGTAGCCTGCCGTAGCCTGGACTCGAACCCGGGTCCTCAGTACTGGGAGGCGGACGTGCTAACCAGTCAGCCATCCTGAATATTGTACATTATGGTAATAATGTAAAAACTGTTATATAGAAACATAAAATATGCTGAATGCATGTCCAAAGACGAGCATATGGCACGTTAGCTAGCGCGGAGCTGTTGTTGGTTTGATCTCGAGTTGAGTTAGCCGAGCCATCCAGTCGACACACTTTCAAATATTGCAAAGAGTAGGACATTTGCGTCAATCATTTCAACAGCAAATCTTAATCCCAGATGGCTTTGCGTGTCGCTGAAGGTATTCTCGACGGCGTTTATTTGGGAAAATGGAAGCGGGCTTTACTGCTAATTCATACACAAGGCAGCTAACTCAATGTGCTTCACACGAGCAAAAAACACATCTACGAACATCAACAAACAGCCATTAACAACATTCAGAAGCAAAGCAAACAAAAATAGCTTCCAAAATGACAAAAAGGACATACATTGATTTTTAAACGCAAACGTTAAAAACATTTAATATTTACACGTTGGTAGTTTTGAAAGCATTACGTTTACAATTTTAAGTAAGACGCTGGAGTTGATACTTAAGCCTTCTGAAATCCTAATTTCTATACTTTTACTTGAGTAATGAACGTGAATCATTTTGACAGACCCAGGTAGCTTTGAATTAGGGGTGTTAAAAAAAGAAAAAATCGATTCGGCAATATATCGCGATGTAACATCGCGCAATTCTCGAATCAATTCAATAGGCGGCCGAATCAATTTTTAAACGTCCATTTTTGATGGAAGAATATTCAACAAAATGTCTTACTTAGGGTGAGGATTCAAAACCTTAACTCATTTGCTCACAATAACGTGTAAATACGTTTTTTTTCAATGTTCTAAGTGTCCCAAAGACGTATTTATACGTTTATTTTGGTTTTTTTTTTTTATGCTAGAGCATACAGAAGGCTTTGATGCAGCCTCTCAACTGCAAAAACGGTTGCAGAAATGGTAGTTATTACACAAACGGCCAGCAGGTGGCAGCAGAGCAAAGGAGATCAACCAGGGCCATGTAGAAAAAAAAAATGCTCAAATACTTATAGATTTGTGAAAACTGATGAAACTTAGCTCTCTTCTAATGCAAATTGCTGCAAAACGGAAACAGATAGAAACATACTTTTTTCCTGATGAAAGAAGAGACTTTCATCTTTTTTTTGATAGGTTCCATCATGCTTTATAGCCATAAAACACAATATTCTGTGGGCCTTGCAAAATCAGTCAAAATCCAGTAAAACAGCCGGGAGCGAACGGGCCTACTTCTGTGAAAATGGCTGGGAGTGAATGAGTTAATCATGGAAATATGTTATGTTAATTAATGGAACATTAAAGCTGTTCAAATATGAAACAGATTACAACCTGTTTGTTAAATACAGTGGCTCACAGTTATGACTGAAGTCTCAGATAAATCAATAATACATTTTGATACAAATCTTGCAGTGTAGATGTACAAGTTTGGTTAGTATTTTCAAAATTTGAGTTTTTAAGCTTCAAAGATGACTGCCATTCTCACACTCGTGTCTCTCAGCAAGATATTTAGAAGAGAATCTTTTAGCACAAACACTGCAACTGAATGGTTCCTTCGCACCATGTGATCTTGTGTGTTTGTTGAAATATGATTGGTCAGAGTAACGTTTTCCACAATCTGAGCAAGAAAAAGGTTTCTCGCCAGTGTGGCTTCTTGTATGTATTGTTAAATGTGACTTCTGACAGAAGCTTTTGCCACAATATGAGCAAGAAAAAGGTTTCTCGCCAGTGTGTGTTCTTGTATGTTCTTTTAGATCTGACTTCTGAGAGAAGCTTTTGCCACAATCTGAGCAAGAAAAGGGTTTCTCGCCAGTATGGATTCTTTTATGTATTGTTAAAGCTGACCTGCGAAAGAAGCTTTGGCCACAATCTGAGCAAGAAAAAGGTTTCTCGCCAGTGTGTCTTCTTGTATGTATTGTTAAAGCTGACCTTTGAGAGAAGCTTTTGCCACAATCCGAGCAAGAAAAAGGTTTCTCGCCAGTGTGTCTTCTTGTATGTATCGTTAAGTTTGACTTCTGAAAGAAGCTTTTGCCACAATCTAAACAAGAAAAAGGTTTTTCCCCAGTGTGTGTTTTTGTGTGTTTTTTTAAATTTGACTTCAAAGAGAAGCTTTTGCCACAGTGTGTACAAGCAAAAGGTTTTTCCCCAGTGTGCGTTCTTGTATGTTTTGTTAAAATTGACTGCTGAGAAAAGCTTTTGCCACAGTGTGTACAAGCAAAAGGTTTTTCCCCAGTGTGTCTTCTTGTGTGTATTTTTAAATCTGACTTCTGAAAGAAGCTTTTACCACAATGGGAGCAAGAAAAAGGTTTCTCGCCACTATGGATTCTTTTATGTCTTGTTAAATCTGACTTCTGAAAGAAGCTTTTACCACAATGGGAGCAAGAAAAAGGTTTCTCGCCACTATGGATTTTTGTATGTGTTGTTAAATTTGACTTCAAAGAGAAGCTTTTGCCACAATCTAAACAAGAAAAAGGTTTTTCCCCAGTGTGTGTTTTTGTGTGTATTTTTAAATTGGACTTCAGAGACAACCTTTTGACACAGTGTGTACAAGCAAAAGGTTTTTCCCCAGTGTGTCGTCTTGTGTGTATTTTCAAATCTGACTGCTGACAGTAGCTTTTGCCACTATATGAGCAAGAAAAAGGTTTCTCGCCAGTGTGGGTTCTTTGATGTCTGGTTAAATGTGACTTTGAAGAGAAGCTTTTACCACAATGGGAGCAAGAAAAAGGTTTCTTACCACTATGGATTCTTTTATGTGTTGTTAAATCTGACTTCTGAAAGAAGCTTTTTCCACACTGGGTTTGTGCAAAACGTTTTTCCCCAGTGTGTCTTCTCAAGTGATTGTTCAAACTTCCTTTTGAACTCAATATTTTCCCACAGTGAGAACATTCGCAGGATTTGTCGTCAGTGTGACACGACCTATCATCAGCAGCGCGTTCATAATTACCATCCAGATTATCATCATCATCATCAAAGTCAGCATAAGAATAAAGAGACCTTATGTCATCACTTTTTGCTCGTGATGATCCCCAATGGTCTGAATCACTTTCTGTCATCATATTTTGAGGAGTAGAGATGCTGTTTGGAGGCTCCGCCCCTCTGCCCTCCTCACTCTCACCCTTGACTTCGTCTTCACTCTTTAAAGGGGCGAAGGTCATTGATGACTTGAAGGTCATCTGTGACTTGGTGACATCATCCTCAATCTCCTCCTCTTTGACACGAACGGGCTTTTCTTCCTCTTCGACGTAAGGATGTTCTTCCTCCTCTTTAACATTCGGAGGCTTCATGTCCTGTTGGTCAGGACGAAGATATTTCTCAGCGACGTCTGCAGGACACAAGAAGACAAAACACACATTTGGTTCGGTCAAGTCAAATTTCAAGTGGGAGTTGATAGTACTGTCACTATCGCGATCCTCCAGTGACGCAGATGATCGGTTATAGTTCATACACAACATCGCTCCAAGCCAATAGGCGCATTGTTTATATCTGCTGGTGGCGGCATGCTTATGCTAGGGAGCATTAGCAAGCAAGCCGTTCTGTCACGGGCTGAGGAAGGCTAAAAATAGGACTGTCACGAACAACTTTTTTTTTTTTTTTTTTTAAATCGACTCAACTTCTCATATTTTTAACGACGCATCGACTTTTTATTTTTTTAATTTCTTTTTTTTAGTTTTGAACATGAATGTTGAACATGTGTTGAATTGAGCGGATAATCTAGATATAAAACCAATTGTTCCTTATATTTCCTGTACAATAATAGTCTTCAATTTACAGTCTAGAGCGAGCGGCAGTCACCAGGCCCACAACATTCAGCCAAATGCAAGAGTAATTTAAACGCTTCGACAGAGGTAGCAGCCCTGACCTCCAAGGGGAGGGCATTCCAGAGCACCGGAACATTCGATTTGACATCCTTACAAGCTGCCAAGAGGCACTTGTACATTATTACATGCAAACTGAAAAATCGGATATGGATACAATTTTGTTCTTATATCTGAATATTGTACATATTGTACATCCAAAGACTAGCATATGGCACGTTAGCTAGCACGGCGCTGTGGTGGTTTGAGCTCGGCTTGAGTTAGCCTGGCCAGCTTGTCTACAGTCACTCTTTTAATATTGTATACAAAGAATAGGACATTTGCGTCAATCATTTCAGTGATGACACTGTTCAACAGCAACTTTTAAACCCAGACAGCTTTGTGTGTCCCTGAAGGTATTCTCAACGCTTATTTGGGGAAAATGGCAAGGCAAAGCAAGGTGGCTTTATTGCTATTTCATACACAAGGCAACTCAATGTGCTTCACACAAGTAAAAACACAACACCTACGAACATCAACTAACACAACCATAAACAACATTCAGACGCAAAGCAAACAAAAATAGCTCCCAAAATTACAAAAAGAACACACATTGACAACGTCTAACCACATTCACAGAAAACGTTAAAAACTTGAATATTTACAGGTTGAGCAGTTTTGAAAGCATTACTTTTACACTAAAACTAAGATGCTGGAGTTGATACTTTTTAAGTCTTCTGAAATCCTAATATCTAATCTATACTTTTACTTGAGTAATGAACGTGAATCATGACAGACCTAGGTAGCTTTCAATGTTTTATTACAAAATAACATACCAGACTCACTTCCCTTCATTTTTTTAAGCTTCAAAGATGGCTGCTATTCTCACCAGCACACTCGTGTCTCTCAGCAAGATATATAGAAGAGAATCTTTTTGCACAAACACCGCAACTGAATGGTTCCTTCGCACCATGTGATCTTGTGTGTTTGTTGAAACATGATTGGTCAGAGAAGCGTTTTCCACAATCTGAGCAAGAAAAAGGTTTTTCGCCAGTGTGTGTTCTTTTATGTGCTTTTAAATTCGACTTGTCAAAGAAGCTTTTGCCACAATCGGAGCAAGAAAAAAGTTTCTCACCAATGTGTCTTCTTGTATGTATCGTTAATTCTGGCTTCCGGGAGAAGCTTTTGCCACAATCTGAGCAAGAAAAAGGTTTTTCCCCAGTGTGTGTTCTTGTATGTGTTGTTAAATTTGACTTCGAAGAGAAGCTTTGGCCACAATCTGAGCAAGAAAAAGGTTTCTCGCCAGTGTGTCTTCTTGTATGTCTTGTTAAATGAGACTTAAAAGAGAAGCTTTTGCCACAATCTGAGCAAGAAAAGGGTTTCTCGCCAGTATGGATTCTTTTATGTGTTGTTAAAGCTGACCTGCGAGAGAAGCTTTGGCCACAATCTGAGCAAGAAAAAGTTTTCTCGCCACTGTGGCTTCTTATATGTGCTGTTAAAGATGACTTGTAAGAGAAGCCTTTGCCACAGTGTGCACAAGCAAAAGGTCTTTCCCCAGTGTGTGACTTTGTGTGTTTTTCTAAATCCGACTTGGCAAAGTAACGTTTTCCACAATCTGAGCAAGAAAAGGGTTTCTCGCCAGTGTGTCTTCTTGTATGTGCTTTGAAATTCGACTTGTCAAAGAAGCTTTTGCCACAATCTGAGCAAGGAAAAGGTTTCTCGCCTGTGTGAATTCTTGTATGTCTTGTTAAAGCTGACTTCTGAGAGAAGCTTTTGCCACAATCTAAACAAGAAAAAGGTTTTTCCCCAGTGTGTGTTCTTGTATGTTTTGTTAAATATGACTTGCAAGAGAAGCTTTTGCCACAATCTAAACAAGAAAAAGGTTTTTCCCCAGTGTGTCTTCTCAAGTGAATTGTCAAACTTTCTTTTGTACTCAATGTTTTCCCACAGTGAGAACATTCCCAAGATTTGCTGTCAGTGTGACATGACCTGTCACCATCAGCGTGTTCATCATTACCATCCAGATTATCATCATTGTCATCATCATGAGAAGAAAGGGACCTTATATCATCACTTTTTGCTCGTGATGATCCCCAGTGGTCTGCATCACTTTCTGGAATCATGTTTTGAGGAGTTGCAATGCTGTTTGGAAGCTCCGCCCCTTTGCCCTCCTCACTCTCACCCTTGTCTTCATCTTCACTCTTTAAAGGGGCAAAGGTCATTGGTGACTTGGTGACGTCATCCTCAACCTCCTCCTTTTTGACGCAAAGGGTCTTTTTTTCTTCTTTGAAATATGGATGCTCTTCCTCCTCTTCCACATGAGACTTCACCTCCTGTTCATCAAGACGAAGATATTTTTCGCCGACATCTGCAGGACACAAGAAGAGAAACACATTTCATTTCATTTTCATTTATTTCACGCAATAGTGTACAGTTGAACACAGCAACAAGTCATACTGTAGTTTCATAATATGAACAGAGAAAAAATAAGAGAAAAAAAGAGGAAAATTTGATTCTGCCTGAAAGGGAGTGGGAAGAAGAAAACTTATTTAATCCCACCCCCGTCTCTAATCTATAAAATTACAAATATACAGTACTTCCTGCAAGTTACAATCTTTCTATCTTAAAAATGTTTTTATCATATATATAGACAATATAATGGCATACCATTAACTGAATTATTAAGTGCTAATAATGGTGATGTTTTCGTAAGTAACAGATATCACGTTTTTATGGTTCATGCCAACGATGGTAATACATTCTATATTCCAAGAATAAGACATAAACATACATAACTTTAGTAATAGACAATAACAGCAGTAGTAGCAGCAAGGACACATTTACACCAAGTATTTATAAATTCAAGGTCCTCCGACATATTGTGACCAAACCATGTTTTTATATAACATTTTAAATCTGAAAATATTTTGGGATCGCTTATGTCGAGTACCCAGACTATTCCAATATTTCACACCACATACTGACACACAAAAACATTATAAAGTCCTCATATCCTCTCAAATTATGAACTAACTCTTTAAGTTGAAATAACTGTTGTAGATTAATTGGCAATAATTTATTAAATGCTTTATATCAGATTATCAAAGTATTAAATTTAACTAGATCTTTAAATTTGAGTAATTTTGACTGCGCAAAAAGATTGTGTGTATGTTCAAGAAATCCAACTTTATGTATAATCCGCAAAGCACGTTTTTGTAATATGATGAATGGCTCTATTGTACACTGGTCGGTGTTACCCCACACTTCAACACAATATGTGAAGTAAGGGAGGACCAGCGTACAATATAATGTACGGAGAGAATCCTTATCAAGACATGACTTTACTTTATTCAAAATTGAGAGGCATTTAGAAATTTTATTTTTTGTGTGTCTGATATGGGCTTTCCAAGATAAATTTATTAATTATAACACCTACAAATTTAATCTCACTTACATTATCAATTAGGATGCCATCTATAGTTATCTGCGATTCAAAATGTATTCTAGATTTACTAAAGATTGTTTGTTTTTTCTACATTTAACGATAATTTATTCATATCAATCCGCAATTTTATTTTATCAAGTTCATTATTCACAGCACTCACAAGCTCATGATAATGATTACCCCTATAAAATATATTAGTGTCATCCGCGAAAAGTACAAGTTTGAATGTCTGAGACACATTGAAAATGTTATTAACTCTTTGACCGCCAAAAACGTTTAATAACGTTTAGTAAAATCACGACGTATGCCGCCATGAACGTTAAGTTCAAGTTAACTACATTTTTAGTTTTTAATATATCAGTGGTCAGTGCAACATCCAAGTGCAGCGCAGCCAGGTCAATGAGTTATGAAATCAAAAGCATCCACTAACTATGGCCAGCAGATGGCAGCATTGTATCTCTTGTCAATGGGCTGCCGGTGTATGGAATTACTCAACTCAACTCAAGTTTATTTAACCTCACAGCGGAAGCTGCTCGGGCCCTAACTAGAGCTGCGAATTACAATGAACCATGACGCAATCTGATGAAATCGAACGTTTTCAAGGCCGTCGTGAATGATCACAGCCTTTGTCACATTAAACCTAATTTGACGGAGCGTCACTAAACAAAAAATATTAGTATGAAAGTCACTGTTGTGGAGAAAATGTATCTTTTTTCCAATTTTCGCTCAATGTCACTCAAATTACCTGTTTTTAAATGGTGATTACTAAAGAACGGAATAAGGTAGAAACACACTTTTTTTTCTAATGAAAGAATGGAATGTGATCTTTCATGTGGTACCCATGTTATATATGTAGCAAAACAATATAATTTTCAGTTTACATCAAAAATTAAGTTAAAATGCTTAAAATCCGCTGGCATTGGGGGTTGTTTTTTGATAACATATGGCAGTAAAAGAGTTAATTTACATATTAAATAATATTGGCCCTAATACGGACCCCTGGGGAACACCACAAGCAATGCCAAGTTGTCCAGATATGTGCTGCCCCATTTGAACATATTGTAACCTTCCTTTTAAATAACTTTTAATCCAGTCACCAGCAACTCCTCTAATCCCATATTATTCCAATTTATTTACTAGAATAGAAAGGTTAATTGTATCAAAAGTTTTTTTGAGATCAATGAAGACCCCAACTGCAATTTTCTGTGTCGAGTGCATTTGTGATTTCTTCAGTTGCATCAATTGTTGCCATTGCCATAGTTCTATTTGCTATGAAACAATATTGACCTTTATGTATTAGTTGATATTTTTTCTTTCGTTTGGATCTTTCCAAACGAGAATTAAAAAAAAAAAGTTTTTCAAATTTTTTTGAAAATTGCGGCAATAAAGAAATTGGTCGATAATTTGTAAAACTGTGGTTGCTTCCATTTTTGAAGGGAGGTATGACTTTTGCGATTTTCATTTCAGGACAACACTTGTCACTTCCTGCTCACTTGTTGCAGAGAGGAACAAGTGACAGCGGATTATGTGTGATGGTCGAGGTGCAATTATTAACTCCCAACAAATATTTGGGTTGGTCAAGTCAAATTTCAAGTGTGAGTTTTAAAAAAAAAAAAAAGGGTTGGCGACAACACCGTACATGGAGCACTTTGATCGATGGACGGAAGGTTTTTCACCAGTTTGTGTTCTTTTGTCTGTTGCAGAAGTTGACTTATGAACGAAACCTTTTTCCCGTGTGGTGTGCGCTTTCAAACTCCATTTTGAGCTAAAAAAATTTTTTTTACCACATTGAGAACGTTCCTAACAGTTATATAACATATTAACACACATATATATTACATAGCCCGATATAGGCCGATTATCGGCGCCGATATTGGGCATTTTGACGAATATCGGCATTGGCCTTTTTCAAAATCTGACGGCCGAAAACCAGTTTAGGGTCTGGGAGCTATTGATCAAAATTTTCAGTTCACTTTATAAGAGATGGGAATCTTCTGAACCATTTGTTTTTGTGACAGAAATGTGAAGTTTAAGATTTCAGGTGTTTTGTTTTGTTTTTAATTTTGGGGAAAAATATTTACTCTTGAAAACTAGAGCGATATGGTAGTTACTTGCTTACTTTCACTTTTTTAGACAATCCAACAAAGTCAAGATTGGCTTTTGTATTTTAGAAAAATTTGACACAAATCCCCCCCCCCCCCCTTACTTAAAATCGGCCTCAAATATCGGTTATCGACCTCCTTGACTACTAATAATCGCCATCGGTATCGGCCCTGGAAAAAAAAATATAGGTCCATCTCTAGTTCTTATATCATCATGAATTTGTGCTTGTGGTGGTCACCAGTGTTCTGCATCACCTTCTGTCGTCATGTGTTGAGTTGAGCTGCTGCTTGGAAGCTCCGCCCCGCCATCGTCCTCACTCTCACCCTTGTCTTCATCTTCACCCTTTAAAGGGGCGAAGGTCGGTGGCGACTTGGTGACATCATCCTCAACCTCCTCCTCTTTGACATGAACGGGCTTTTCCTCCTCTTCGATGTGAGGATGTTCTTCCTCCTTTTTAACATGAGGAGGCTTCACCTCCTGTTCGTCAGGACGAAGATATTTCTCACCGACGTCTACAAAGACAAAACACGCATTTGGCTTGGTCTAGGGCTGGGAATAAAAGTCGACCAAGTCGGTTTGGTCGACCAGAAACAGCAGTTGACGCAAAAATGCATGCGTCAAATCTATTTTAAAAAACATATTTGCGGCACCTGGACGTCCAGGACAAATATTTAGGTTTCGCACGGACACTTATTGTTTACTCCAATTCACCAAGACTAAGTAAGATCCTTCCTAGGGTTTGTTTGTGGTCTCTTTAGACTGAAAAGGGAGAAAATGAACATCGCTACATGTCTTGTGTTTGGAACAAAACAAACTGCGTCAAAATCGCTAAATAAAAGCTTGAATGAATTTGTTGCCGCCGGCAAGACACACGTAAGATGGTGGGCGGCCCTACGTGCATTAACAACAGGAAGTCGTAGCTCCAACCCCTAGCAAAAAGTATGGAATCACCAGTCTTGGACAAGCACTCAGACGTTTTATTGTGTAGATCAAACTCAGATAAAAAGCATGAAACAGTCGTAAGGTTATTCCAAAGTGCAACATCTTGGTTTTCAGAAACACTAAAAGAAATGAAGAAAAAACTTCGTGCTGGTCAGTCAATGTTACTTTTATAAGAGCAAGTGCAGGGAAGTAAATATGGAATCACTCCATTCTGAGACAAAAAAATGCAATCACTCCATTTTGAGCAGAAAATAAGGACACCCAGTCAATTTCCTTTCCTTAATTGGGAACCTGCCTCAAATGACATCTGCTAGTTATTCGGCAGTTAAAAAAAGTGCAGTTATAACAACTTAGAGGGCTGCTGGACCAAGCGGATTGGCAAGAATCAAGGCTCCAACAAAGGAGATGTCTCTTGAGACCAAAGACAGGATTATAAAACTTGTTGAACGATGTGGCTGTTCACAGTCAGCTGTACCGAAGGTCTGGACCAAGTACCAACAGCATGGGAAGGTTGTTCAAGTCAAGCGTACTGGTAGACCAAGGAAGACATCTAAGCGTCAAGGCAAACAACTCAAGGCCATATGTCTTGAAAACAGAAAATGCACAACGAGACAAATGAAGAAGAAACGGGAGGAAGCTGGAGTCAATGTATGTGACAGAACTCTGCAAAATCGCTTCAAGGAAATGGGATTTACATACAGGAAAGCTAAAAGGAAAACGTCACTGACGCTTAAACAAAAAAGAACAAGACTGCAATGGACTGAGGAGAGGCAATCATGGACTGCGGATGACTGGATGAAGGTCATCGTCAGTGATGCGTCACCAATCTGCATTGGACAAGGTGACGACGCTGGAACTTTGTGCCGTTCCAGTGAGATTTACAAAGAGGACTCCCTAAAGAAAACATCTGTATTTATTACTGGATATTTGTGTCAAGACGCTATTGGTAACCCCTGCACAATCGGTGACGCGCATGCGCAGAAGATCGGCGATCTTGGATCGCCAATTACAGCACCCACACTAGAACAAGTACCTTTATATGCGTGTTCGTAAAAACACGATACATCCAGCCATCATCTGTAGGGGTCTGTTCAAAATATCGATACATAGACATGTATCGATATTAATAAAAATGGTACCGTATAGAGGTGTGCAAAATTTCCGATTCTTAGATTATTCACGATTCGGCCGTGCAACAATCGAGAACGATTCACAAACGTCCAAATTCCGATTATATAAATATGCCAAGGGAAGCGAAACGAGCGAAAAGTACGCGGAACTGAAACGTCTTCGGGACGCTTTTTGGGACGGACCGAGAGTACACATCCACAACTCACGCCTCGAGATTCAAAACAACAACAAGCATGGCTGAGCTGACCAACCCACCTCTTCGTCAGATCAGACCTGCTCCGAAAAGGCAAACAACTTGAGGCGGAAGTATCAGCTAGCTGGCTGCAGTGCGTCGGTTAGCGTTCTACAGGGCGCCGCGCAGTGATACGAACGAACGAACAGAAAAGTAGTGGCTGGCGGTAATGGCGTCTGACTTTATTCAGAAAAGAGTATTGTGGTGGAAATGTATCACGCTTTTGAAAACAAATAGTTTTTAGAAGAAAAACGCTTTATTTCCGAGACCCCAGCCATCTTGCTGGACTATTTTCTTTTTTTATTTTCTTCTCGTCCAACGTCGAGCCAGAACTGGTGTCACCGAACGCTGTCAGAAAGAAGTCAGTGCTGATCGCACACACGGGAGGTGAGGATCAAATTGAGATTCATGTTAAAAAAGCCGAACGATCCCATTAATGTTTACACGTTCATGTTTACACAAGTTAAAAAGCAGAAAAGCACTTGAGGTTTTTTTTTTTTGTACCTCTGAGAAACTTTAATGTTTACATGTTCATCTTTACACAACTTAAAAAGCAGGAAAGCACTTTTTTTTTTTAGGCATTTGTATTGAAGTAGTAGTTCACATTGTCTTTCATTTATACCTCAATGCACTTTTGAGTGGATAAAAATAATATATTTTTGCTCAGTGCTATGTTTTATTCTGTTGAAGACTGAATATACTTAAAAGCTGCTGTTACAGAATGAGGACTTGAGTATTTTATTTACTGTTTTGAACTGTTAACTTGATACTGAAATAGTAGTTTATGTAGGCCTGAGAGGACTTTTGTACTATTTTTGTAACTAATGTACGAAACATTAAAAGCACCAAAATACATTGGGTTTTTTTCTGCTGCCTGGGGGGGAAATCAATAATCGTTTTATAATCGAATCGTAGCCTCTGAATCGTAATCGCAATCGAATCATGAGGTGCCCCAAGATTCCCACCTCTAGTACCGTATCGATATTGTAGTTCTGAGTATTGATACTCCTCCCTGACGTTCGGGTGGGCAGCGCAGCGAGCGACTTACATGAGAAGGGAGCGGCACAATGAGGAAAGTTATTACATTTTCAAAAACCCCTTTTTCAAGACAATGTACCTCCAGAGCAGAACAAGGGAGGCTCACCAAACATTTATCCGACAAAAAGGTGGGTCGGGGCTGCCTCCCCGGCCAGACTGCTCACTCGCAGCTCAGTTCCTCTTTCACCACAACAGCATCACTGCAGACGCTCCGCCTGTCGATCTCCCTTTCCATCCTACCCTCACTCGTGAACAAGACCCCAGATACTTGAACTCCTCCACTTGGGGCAGGATCTCATCCACGACCCGGAGAGGACACGCTACCCTTTTCCGACTGAGGACCATGGTCTCGGATTTGGAGGTGCTGATCTTCATCCCAACCGCTTCACACTCGGCTGCGAACCGCTCCAGTGAGAGTTGGAGATCACGGCTGGATGAAGCCAACAGCACCACATCATCTGCAAAGAGCAGAGATGCAATGCTGAGGCCACCAAACCGGATCCCCGCTGCGCCTAGAAATTCTGTCTATAAAAATTATGAACAGAATCGGTGACAAAGGACCACCTTGGCGGAGTCCAACCCTCACTGGAAACGAATCCGACTTACTGCCGGCAATGCGGACTAAACAGGGACCGAACCGCCCGTATCAGGGGGCCCGGTACCCCGTACCCCCAAAGCACCCCCCACAGGACT
Organism: Festucalex cinctus; assembly: GCF_051991245.1. Classification (NCBI taxonomy): domain Eukaryota; kingdom Metazoa; phylum Chordata; class Actinopteri; order Syngnathiformes; family Syngnathidae; genus Festucalex; species Festucalex cinctus. The sequence continues at coordinate 292,351 of NC_135411.1, forward strand.
CCCCGAGGGACACGGTCGAACGCCTTCTCCAAATCCACAAAACACATGTGGACTGGTTTGGCGAACTCCCACGCACCCTCAAGGATCCTGCTGAGGGTGTAGAGCTGGTTCACTGTTCCACGGCCAGGACGAAAACCGCACCGCTCCTCCTGAATCCGAGATTCGACTTCCCGACGGACCCTCCTCTCCAGCACCCCTGAATAGACCTTACCAGGGAGGCTGAGGAGTGTGATCCCTCTATAGTTGGAACACACTTCCTCCGGTCCTCCTTCTTAAAAAGGGGGACCATCACCCCGGTCTGCCAATCCAGAGGCACTGTCCCCGATGTCCACGCAATGTTTTAGAGGCGTGTCGACCATGACAGCCCCACAACATCCAGTGTCTTTAAGAACTCCGTGTGGATCTCATCCACCCTCGGGGCCCTGCCACCGAGGAGCTTTCCAACCACCTAAGTGACTTTGACCCCAGAGATAGGTGAGCCCACCTCAGAGTCCCCAGACTCAGAATCAGAGATTCGACTTCCCTACGGACCCCGAAACTGGACGCAGACAGCCAAAACTAACAGAGACAGAGACCAGCCGCTAGCAGCTCCAAGCTAACACTATCCACGGTAACACAGTCATTTGCCAAGGGTACTCCATATGAAAAAAGTTTGAAGTTTATTGAGCATGTAAACATAACATACAAACATAAACAAACAGCAAATAAAAATCGGGAGGAAAAAAAAACCCTCATAACAATCATTAGAAATTGTTTACATGTCCAAAGGGAGTAGGAAGAAGTTAAAACATCTAGTCCTACTGCTTATCCCTTACATCGTATTTCAACAGTAAATTAACACATCGCAATAAAAGAAAACGTGCAATCATACTCATGTGGACAACCCCACTTCAACACACAATTGCCAATAGCGCATGTGCATGAACCCCCTGGGCGCACACCCCAACAATACATCATCGTACTCGCACATTCAACCCTCATCACCCAAACAATGGAATCAAAAAGAACATTTCATTTCATTTCTATAATTGTACCGGTTCACATCTGATCCAAATAATACTCTTGAACTTTTTTTTTTTTTAAACTCAACGATTGACTTGCATCTTTTCAAGTCATTACCAAAATTATTCCACAAATGAACACCTCTTACAGAAACACACATTTGCTTAATATTTGGTCTTGAAACAAAAACAAGCAAGCAAGCGGTGGAAAGAAGTAACTGAGGCTGTTCATTACCATTTGTGTTTACTAGTGTTGTTCCGATACCGATACTGGTATCGGCAGAGGTGCCGATACTTCATTGAAACAGTATCGGTGTCGGTGACTACTCACAAGTAACATGCCGATACCATTAATTCTAACACTAATATAGGATTTTCAATGCAGCATCTTGTGTCTTGCTGGTGCACGACATTCACTGGTATGTGACATGTTCACTGCATGCCGATCTAAGATATCCTATTGGCCCTTGAATGCTCTGAACCAATAGCAGGACAGCTTTTTCATGTTGAGGAAAAAAACAAAAAAACAACTCAAGTATCGGTCTGGTATTGGGCGATCTTGCAAAGCTGGGTATCGGTATCGGGGGCCAAAAAACGGTATCGGAACAACACTAGAGTTTACAGCATTGCACTATTTCAATTCCAACCTGCTCAGAAAGCTAAGTTGGCTTAAGATGGCTGTAATTTTTCTCTTTTAGGGTTTTATATAAATTTTAAATATGCTTTAAATATTAGAAAAATGTTCAAAAATGTGAAGTTTAGTCTAAAAATATATGTAAAAAAAAAAAAAAAGAATCGTGATAAAATCGAGATTGTGATTTATTTATTTTTTTAATAGAACCGTGATATGAAATTTTTACTATACCCCCTACATTGAATGATGCAATAGAATACGTTACAAAATACATTTTTGAGACAGGATTCAGCATTATGTAGCTGATTACAATTTGAAAGTATTCTCCCCAGCACTGTTTATAGTATATGCTCATCATGTTAGAAGTAAAAGAAAAAAAAAAAGAAAAGAAAATCCCACCCACAGGTCTTGAATTTATTTTATTCCACTTGCTCTTTATATACAGTATTAAATATGAATATAATTTACAAGACTTAGACTTGACTTTATTGATCTTAAACAATAATAAATCAATCAAAAATAATGACTCTTTTCGGTTATTTCCAATGCATTCATATGGCGATCTGGATAGCAACGACCCCGAAACAGGAAGCATAAGAGCCAGTGGCCGCACATGCGCAGTTGTAATTCCGATTCGGCTTATTGAATAGGTCGCTTGCACATCGTAATGCATCATGGGAATTTTTTCTTCGGGCGCCATATTGGGTGTCCGCCGGTTCACAAGGTACACTCGCGAGTTACACGGTAGAGCTTATCAACCTGATGTCATTTTCGCAGTATTTTCACGATTTACCGGAAGATCAAAAACAACGATACAGGCAGAAGGTGTCTCTGTGTGGTGGGATTGATCCTAATTACGTCCTGACCAAGGGTGATTTTTTTTTTGACGGAGAAAGCTTGCTGGCCAAATGTGACATCTCTGGACATCTTTCCCTACCTCGTGTTGACAACATGCTCCATAACACGCCAACAAATCCCTGGAGGCTTACAATTATTTTGTAAGCGGGTGGATACAGAGTGTAAACTTTAACATCGCATCAGAAGAAACTGTTGCTGTTGCACGTAAGTAAACCACATGGTGTTGGTAATTCTGCACACAAAAATGTTGATTTGTTCTCAGGCTTCCTGTTATTGTGTTTACATGCACAGCTGGGTTTACCTGATGTGGTTTTTCTAATAATTTTATAACAGGCAAATATGGCAGAGCGTATAAGAATAAAAAGTAACTATGCACAGCCTCCCCGTGGCTTAATTAAATTTAATGCTACCCTTTCACTAGTTACATGTTACTTAATCAACTTATTCTAAATGGTTAAGGTTAACCACTCTCAGAGGACGTATTTTTAGTTTCAGTTTCCAGTACAATAAAACGTGTTCATGGTAACTACTGAGCATACTGACAGCTTTTCTTATGATCTCACGGTTAAGGAGGCTGTCACAACACCCAATTTCTGTCTGGTGCCGGATGGCAACAATTCCCATCACTTGTCACGACAACACCAATATTATTACCAGGTATGTATGGCTTTACTTTTTGTAGTTTATTTAATGCTAGGTTTCATATTTTCATTACAATGTTTGTAATATTTTCAGATTCAGGCACAGATGAGTTTAACTGGACGGGACTTCTGCGGCTTTGTGGTGTGGACAAAGTGTGATTGAGCGAGTCCACCCAGATCGCTCGTTTTGGCCAGCTGGAAAAGCCAGAGTTTTTTTCCCCCCCCCAAAATCCCCTCCTTACCTGAACTGCTCGGGAGAGCATTTACTAGATCAGCAGTGGACTTCCAGTGTTCCTGCTCAGCCGCTGTCACCTACCACTTGCTCATGTACTTCAAAGATGCGGAATAAAGTAGTTTTTTTTGTGCTGCAGCAGATTGAAAAATCAAATATCACTTGAAGTGTGCCAATCTAGACTGCCAAAAGGACAGTGGTTTTGTGACAAGTGTGAAACAAGGATTATTGGGAAAACTGTAACACAGTACTGGTACTTGTCTTACATTAAACAAATTTAAAAGAGAGCAACTTTTTCCTCTGTACATAGCATAATGAAAGTCATTGCGTACCCCATCAACATTACATCATACCGTCATCTCAGGATGGTAGGCACCTGTGCTAAAATAAACTACATTAATTAACAGTTCAATTTTATCCCTGAAATTACTACATCTAATCATTATTCACTTAATTTTTTTGTGCTTTTAGAAATAATAAAGATTTATGCCATTACTTTAAGAGGGACCATATTGCACATTGAGTCAAATCCTGTCATTTGTATTATGTACAGCTTTGTAAACAAACCCAACAATAGAATTTGTATAATCGCTGCCTTTATTAGCTCCAAACAAACAGTCGCATGTTGTCCTCCTCCAATGCTTTGATGCTCGCCTTCGTTTCCATCATGTAATTGGCAATCAAGTCGGTGTGGCATGAGATCCCTAAAGAAATAATAATAAAAAAAGATCACAAAAAAATACGGTACCAGTAATAGGTTTAATATAGTACAGTAGTATAGTTGTTTTGTCAGTGTAAAAGAAATGTACACATTTTGTTGCATTTTTTAATGTATGAACATTGCTACAGGCAAATACTTATTTCTATAAACACTTCCAAATGTCTCTAAAATATAAGGTGCGTGTACACAAACAAACACATACATTCACTCATGCATACAATATATCATGTAATGAATTCTGAGTGGCATACCAGAGTCAATGATGTCAGCAGTACTTGAGGGTACAGGTTACTGGAGCCATCTGGCTGCATAACTGCAACAATCTCTGCCACTTCAAGTCGCCTTTTCTTTGCTTGTCTCTCCTGTGCACGTTCATATCTTGGCACCGACTGGGCTGAGACATAGATGTTGTAACTTGGGACCCAACTTTAATGTTGGAGCCCAGTCGGGATGATTGGACAGAAAAACGGGCGCAGGGCGACCTGTTAAAATAAACAAATATATAAACAAATAAAATATGGAAAGACTGGTTATTTTGCCGCAGTAGGGTGGCCGTGAATAAGTTCTTTAGCATGATGTGTAGGCTACCGAATAAGTTCTTTAGCATGATGTGTAGGCTACCGGGGGTCTGTTTACTTGCATCACCCCCTTCTGTCTCTTTTTTCCAAGTTTACATTTTGCCACCAAAAAACATGTTATCGGCATTGAGAGCCCAAGACTAATCAATCCAATTTCAGCAGTAAACACTTTGCACTGGCACTACTTGGGTGAAAATGTTCGATGTTAGCTTTCGGCTAACGTCCGCTAGCCAGCTTGTATTACCGAACTTACTTGCTCATGAATCCAAAACATAAGCAACTTGCCCATATATGCGCGGTCGAAAAGTTATTAATCCTCATGCATTACATTAAATAAAGGTAAATAATCTTACCGCTCACAAAGTGATCGCTGCACACACGAGCCCAAAGTAACGACTTCCCTCCGGAGTCCGCACTCCTCTGTCTCCAGGCCCTGGTTCCTAATTATTTTCGGAATTCGGCAGAAAGGCCGACCATTTTCCCCCTGGGCTTTGTTCGAACAGCCAACGATGCAGCAACAATGTACCATTTTAAACGCAGACAACAAACGTGATAGATACGTGTTAGACCGAATCACTACGTAAATGGAGGCCACCCAGCATGGCGACTACGAGAAATCCGAGGCGGAAGTGACGACACGTGCAAGCGACCTATTACTGTGTACAGTAATGACTGCATTTATTGTTTTGTTTTTTTAACTCTATATAGTAGCGCTGAGCAAGGGAGAGTAATAAGAAGTGTACAAACCTGCTGTGTGTAGCACAATTCGAGGCTGCTGGCAAACATCGTCCAGCGGTTGAAGATGTTGCTCGTTCTCTTCCTTTACTCCAAAATGTTCCTCGTCGTACTTTGGTGTCGTTCGCGCAGACATTTTGGCCCAATAGTGTCAACAAAGTCACACTTGATCTCTTCCTGACCACGTGTTGTGTGCTTCTCTTTGTTAGCGGCTAGCGAGCTAAGCTAAGCTAAGCTAAGCTAAGCTAACTAAGGCCGAGAAGCATCAACGCGCACCGAAACGAGTTTACACACATGCTGACATTTAACAAATGGTGTCGTAGACCTTCAAAATGGCGATGGACGTCCTGTGTGGAGGCTGAATTCAGTTCAATACCGAATAAGAAATAATGATTAAACGCCATGTACCCGCCCGCCGCGGCAGTGATGACTCCGGAAACCAAAGTAGACGTGCGGCGGAAGTCAGGGGCAGGACACGCCCCCGCTGCGCTATGATTGGCTGCTGGAAATTGTCCGGAGGCTTCAGAGCAAGCATTGTCATCGTCATCGGCAGATGTCGCCATTTTTGCTGCAGTTCGAAAGTCTCATTCCCGTTTTTTCAGTGTTTTGTTCCCGATATAATCGTAAAGTTTAAATGCGTGTTTAAATTGGACTTATTGAAAAGAGCCCCAGTTTGTTGTGGTGAAGGTGCAGTTTAAAAATTCGCCATCAAAGTTGAACAAGCATTTTGAAGTAAACTGAATGTTTATTATCAGGGATGAGTTTAATTTGTTGTAATAGCTTATAATGTACCGGCCCTAGCTATTAATAAATGTTTGAAACAGTATCTGATATTTAATTGATATATGCAATATTTATTTGTACTGCAAGTAATACAAATGACTTTAGGCCAGTTTTTGTCATCTGTGGCTTTCACACTTTCCTCCAGCAAAGTTTTGACGCAACACTTACCTTCCAATAAAAGGTAAAAGGTTAGTGATTGGAATATTGAGGGCGATATAAAAGACGAGCTCTTGCTCGGTCTCAGGACCATCTTCCGTCTTCGTAAATCCGTCAATATCTGAATCTCAGCGGCATTGTAATCATCAATCCGTCATTCGTCATGCATGCGTCATTGACGGGCTGATGGACAGCGAGGAACATATCCAAGTAAAATGCACAAATGAATTAGTTCTGGAACACTCTTTCTGGGTGATTCTTTTCAACAAATTCCGAAACTTCCTGGAAACTTCAGGCCCGTCTCGTCACAATTAAAAAACCTACTGTGCCTTCATCAATCGCCAATTGTTTGAATTTCTGCACAAATTTGTCGGCCGTTTGTTCATACATTTACGTAAAACTACCTGAACACCTCATGGTGGGGGAATGACGAAGACGCTACATAGACACATACTGTATCGATTATATTATCGACGTATTGACACACATCTATTATCTATCTTACACACAGTGACACATTTATTGACGAATTTGACGTCTGTCATTGGGATATGTTAATTGACGGTGTGACGGATTGATGATTACATTGACGGAAGGAAACTTACTTCCGTCAATGGTTCATTCGTCCTTTTTTTTTAAGTTAGCCGTCAATCGCCAATCGCCAACAAAACGGACGCCCGCCGTTGACGGACCTTCCTTCAATGTTGACGAAACGCCCATCACGTCAATCATTTCAGAGATGACACTGTTCAACAGCAAATTTGAATCCCAGATGGCTTTGTGTGTCTGAAGGTATTCTCGACGCTGATTTGCGGAAAATTGCAAGGCAACACAAGGTGGTTTTATTTCGATTTCATACACAAGGAAACTAACTCAATGTGCTTCACGCAAGCAAAAAACACAACACCTACGAACTTCAGCAAACACAACCATTAACAACATTCAGAAGCAAAACAAACAAAAATAGCTTCCAAAATTACATAAAAAAAACTGACATTAATTGACATTGAAACACATGAACAGTAAAAGTCAAAAACTTAATATTGACAGGTTGAGTAGTTTTGAAAGCATTACATTTACACTTTTAAGTAAGACATTGGAGTTGATACTTCTTAAGTCTTCTGAAATCCTAATATCTCTACTTTTATTTGAGTAATGAACGTGAATCATTATGACAGGCCCCAGGCAGCTTTGAATGTTGTGTTATTACGAAATAACATATCAGATTCACTTCCCTTCATTTTTTTGAAGCTTCAAAGATGGCTGCTAGGGGTGTGAATTGCCTAGTACCTGACGATTCGATTCGTATCACGATTTACAGGTCACGATTCGATTCGATACCGATTAATCCCGATACGAATTTATAAGTCGATTGTTGCGATTTTTTTTCATTCAAATTTAGAAAATACTAATCAGTAAGCTTGTAGAGTGTAAGATTTATATGAAAATGTATTTATTTATCTGAAATTTCAGTCTTATAGAGGTTGTAATCTGTTTCATGCTTGAACAGCATTAAAATAAAATATTAAGGCTTAATGTTCCGTTCATATAACATTCTTCCATGCTCAAGGTGTGAATCCTAACCCGAAGTCAGACGTTTTGTTGAATATTTTTCCATTAAAAATGGAAGTTTAAAAATCGATTCACACACCAAAAAAAAAAAAAAAAGGCAATGATGATAAGACGTTGAATCGGTAAAACTACCGAATGAACAATTCTGAGCTCTTAAAAAAAAAAAAAAAAAAAAAAAAACGATTTTTTTTTATTGAATCGATTCGAGAATCGCGCGATGTAGTATCGCGATATATCACCGAATCGATTTTTTTTTAACACCCCTAATGGCTGCTATTCTCACCAGCACACTCGTGTCTCTCAGAAAGCTTTTCACAAGAGAATCTTTTTGCACAAACACCACAACTGAATGGTTCCTTCGCACCATGTGATCTTGTGTGTTTGTTGAAACATGATTGGTCAGAGTAACGTTTTCCACAGTCTGAGCAAGAAAAAGGTTTCTCCCCAGTGTGTGTTCTTGTATGTTTTGTTAAATGTGACTTCTGAGAGAAGCTTTTGCCACAATCTGAGCAAGAAAAAGGTTTCTCACCAGCGTGTTTTCTTGTATGTATTGTTAAATATGACCTGTGAGAGAAGCTTTTGCCACAATCTGAGCAAGAGAAAGGTTTCTCGCCAGTGTGCCTTCTTGTATGTACTGTTAAACATGACCTGTGAGAGAAGCTTTTGCCGCAATCTGAGCAAGAAAAAGGTTTCTCGCCAGTGTGGCTTTTTGTATGTCTTGTTAAATGTGACTTCAAAGAGAAGCTTTTGCCACAATCTGCACAAGAAAAAGGTTTCTCACCAGCGTGTTTTCTTGTGTGTATTGTTAAATCTGACCTGTGAGAGAAGCTTTTGCCACAATCTAAACAAGCAAAAGGTTTTTCCCCAGTGTGTGTTCTTGAATGTTTTGTTAAATTTGACTTAAAAGAGAAGCTTTTGCCACAATCTAAACAAGAAAAAGGTTTTTCCCCAGTGTGTGTTCTTGAATGTAATGTTAAATGTGACTTCTGAGAGAAGCTTTTGCCACAATCTAAACAAGCAAAAGGTTTTTCCCCAGTGTGTGTTCTTGAATGTTTTGTTAAATTTGACTTCAAAGAGAAGCTTTTGCCACAATCTAAACAAGAAAAAGGTTTTTCCCCAGTGTGTCTTCTCAAGTGAATTTTCAAATTTGATTTTGAACTCGATGTTTTCCCACAGTGCGAACATTCCCAAGATTTGTCGTCAGTGTGACACGACCTATCATCAGCGTGTTCATCATTACCATCCAGATTATCATCATTGTCATCATCATGAGAAGAAATGGACCTTATGTCATCACTTTTTGCTTTTGATGGTCCCCAGTGGTCTGCATCACTTTCTGGAATCATGTTTTGAGGATTTAAGATCCTGTTTGGAGGCTCCGCCCCGCTGCCCTCCTCACTCTCACCCTTGACTTCATCTTCACTCTTTAAAGGGGCGAAGGTCATTGATGACTTGAAGGTCATTGGTGACTTGGTCACGTCATCCTCAACCTCTTCCTTTTTGACACCAGGGGACTTTTTTTCTTCTTTAAAATAAGGATGCTCTTCCTCCTCCTCTTTCACTTGAGGAGATTTCACCTTCTGTTGGTCAGGACGAAGATATTTCTCAGCGACGTCTGCAGGACACAAGAAGAACACACACATTGGTTTGGTCAAGTCAAATTTCAACGGTGAATTGATAATACTGTCACGATTGAATTTTATTTTATTTTTTTAAGAATCGATTCATCTAGAGGGTGTGCGCTCGTTCACCACCTGTCCAGTGACGAGATGAAATGGGGAATGGTGAGGTTAAATATTTCCCGGTTGGTCCGAAATAGCTCTGGGGGAACATTAGCTAAGCTAACTAAGGCCGAGAAGCATCAACGCGCACCGAAACGAGTTTACACACATGCTGACATTTAACAAATGGTGTCGTAGACCTTCAAAATGGTGACGGGCGTCCTGTGTGGAGGCTGCATTCAGTTCAATACCGAATCAGAAATAATGATTAAACGCCATGTACCCGCCCGCCACGGCAGTGATGACTCCGGAAACCAAAGTAGACGTGCGGCGGAAGTCAGGGGCAGGACACGCCCCCGCTGCGCTATGATTGGCTGCTGGAAATTGTCCGGAAGCTTCAGAGCAAGCATTGTCATCAAGTCATCGGCAGATGTCGCCAGTTTTGCTGCAGGTCTCTTCGAGCACACTACCGTAAATCCTAGAAAAGGGCGAACAGAAAAAATAAAGTGCGGCTGACTTGAACGCGTAAAAAGAAAAGGCGGCTAGCTTTACCTCAGTTGTAGCTCTGCTAAATCCAATTCTCATCGACTGAGAAATGTACCAAACCGACTGAAGAAAAAAAAAACTGTGTATCGTAACAAAGTGCCCCGGTGAAGATTCCTTTCAAAATAAATTCGGACATATGGTTGAAAAGTGTCGATGAAACAAGTGACAAACCTGCTCTGTTCAACACAACTCGAGGCTGCTTGTAAACGGCGTCCAGCAGTTGACGTTGTCGCTCGTTGTCCTCCTGTGCTCCACAAAGCTCCTCTTCGTACTTGACTTTCGCCATTGTGAACATCTTCACACGATATTCACGACACTTTACGCTCACGATTGACGTCTGCTGAGCCAATTTGGCGATAGCAAACACGTCTCATTTTTTGGCGCCTAGCAAGCTAAACTAAGCTAAGCTAAGCTAAGCTAAGGCAAAATAAAGAGGGCCGAGAGATACGATTGAACCAGACACGAAACGTAGCAATTATGTTTGACTTCAATAAAGTAGTGACGGGGCAAAGTGTCGATGTGTCAGTTCGTTCCGTACGAATTCGTGTTGAATTATTTGTATAGTGAAGCCGAGCGTAAACGCGTCGTGCCTGGAATGGAGTCGCTCTTCTGCTACCACGTGAAATCTACGGCAAATACAGTTTGACAAATCTCATGTCACGAAAATGTTAATATCTAATTTTACTTAAAAACAATTATAAAAAAAAAAGCTCATAAAATTATACGTTTAATTCTAGATTCATTTGGATAATAAAAATAAAGAGACCTTTAAACTGCACTCGGACGAATAAGAAGAAACATGTTTATCTCCTGTACATACGAGTAGCCCAGTTTAGTTTTTATTTTTTAAATCTCTATTCACTCAATCAGTATACAAAATATTGGGGGGGGGGATAATACAATCATTGTATACACTATAAACAATTAGAACATAGAACACGCCAGGAAAGTTAAAACATACAAAAGCTAAACCAAATAAAATCAATAGTATAACTGAAAGAAAAGAAAATAGTTTGATACAAAATCATATAAATAAATGATAAGTTTGCAATAGTTATACGTTTTTACAGCTTTTGGACACAGACAACCAGACAATGACAAAAAATAATTTCTCATGGATACAAAAAAAATAATCAATAAAGGATTGTTTCTTATGTGTAAATTTAGACTTATGAATGTAAAACTTCGCTAGAATAATCATAAGATTTATCAAATGAAACTGTGTATCGACATTATTGTCAAATTCAAATATACCAAAATAATACATGCTTCCAAAGTAAGGAGAAATCTGGATAAATGTGGATTATAATGAATTGTGATAATGTACCCCAGAATTATTAGTAGCACAGTTTTTTTAAACATCCTTGCTGTTTTACCTCAGACTGTAAATCTGTAAATCCACCCAAGAGTCTCTGGTCTTTTTTTTTTTTAAGATTTGAGCCAGGAAAAGTTCTAGTCGAGTGCCGGCAAATTCTATGCACTATTGACTACACTTTTTCTTTTCTTGCTCGGCCGAATATCGCTGCCAAAAGTCAGGTGAGTTGTATCCGTAATTGACCTTTCGCAAACTCCGCCCCCCCAAACGAGCATTGACCAATCACACATTTAGCAACCGTTGGATCATAAAATTATTTATCACTAAAGCATAGTTGCAGTACAATGTAAGTTGAATTCTCTTTTCTTTTTTTTTTATTGCCAAGTTTGTCACGGTTGATGACTGTCACTAAGTTATAATAATAATGTCACAATGCCACTGTTCAACCTGAACAACATTAGATTTAGGTTGATGAAGTGTGCTCCCCCAAAAAAGGTAATGCCCCCCCTGCACTCTCTTTCTGGTGACAGGTCTGGCTCTTTAGTTAAGAAAATGAAATGAAAATGCGAGTAAGGTGTCCTGGCTCAAACCTTCAAAAAAACAAAAAAACAAAAACGGATCACCGTCAGATTCTCAGGTGGATGTGCAGGCTGATACAGCACGGACGTCATAAATTAACTGGGCTGCTCATGCTGTAGCGAAAAGTGAAGCTGGCGGCGGCCATCTTGTGTTGCCAAACCTACAGTAAGTTGACTTTTCAGCAGCATTTTTTCCACGTTATTTTCTTCCTCTACAGCGAAAATACCACAGTGACGTACGGTTCTACCATTAAGTATAAAATAACTGTGGGAAATGCTCTAAATGTAAATATTTTGTGGTTTGTCTAATAATTTGAGTGGGGGTCGTGTTTGTGGTTGGTCTAATAAGTTGTGCACGCTCTGGGAGGGGGGGCACTACCAGAAATCCTGCCTAGGGTGCCAAGTTGCTTAGGAACGCCACTGGTCACGACCCACAGCTCGAGACCATAAGTGAGGGTCGGAACGTAGGTCGACTGGTAAATCGAGAGCTTCTCCTTTTGGCTCAGCTCTTTCGTCACCACGACGGACCAATACAGAGTCTGCATCACCCTCAGACACTGCACCGATCCACCTGCCGATCTCCCGTTCCATCCTACCCTCACTCGTAAACAAGACCCCAAGATACTTGAACTCCTCCACTTGGGGGAGGATCTCATCCCCGAACCGGAGAGGGCACGCCCCCCTTTTCCGATTGAGGACCATGGTCTCGGATTTGGAGGTGCGGATCCTCATCCCAACCGCTTCACACTCGGCTGCGAACCGCTCCAGTGAGAGTTGGAGATCCCAGCCTGAAGAAGCCAACAGCACCACATCATCTGCAAAGAGCAGAGATGCAATGCTGAGGCCACCAAACCGGATCCCCTCCACGCCTCGGCTGCGCCTAGAAATTCTGTCCATAAAAATTATGAATAGAATCGGTGACAAAGGGCAACCTTGGCGGAGTCCAACCCTCACCGGAAACGAATCCGACTTACTGCCGGCAATGCGGACTAAACAGGGACCGAACCGCCCGTATCAGGGGGCCCGGTACCCCGTACTCCCGAAGCACCTCCCACAGGACTCCCCGAGGGACACGGTCGAACGCCTTCTCCAAATCCACAAAACACATGTGGACTGGTTGAGCAAACTCCCACGCACCCTCAAGGATCCTGCTGAGGGTGTAGAGCTGGTCCACTGTTCCACGGCCAGGACGAAAACCGCACCGCTCCTCCTGAATCCGAGATTCGACTTCCCGAGGGACCCTCCTCTCCAGCACCCCTGAATAGACCTTACCAGGGAGGCTGAGGAGTGTGATCCCTCTATAGTTGGAACACACCCTCCGGTCCCCCTTCTTAAAAAGGGGGACCACCACCCCAGTCTGCCAATCCAGAGGCACTGTTTTCACCATAATTTATATTAGAATATTAGAGATGAAAACACAAATTTCAGAAAACGGGTTGCTCATTGGTTGAATTGATTTTTGATTATTAAAAGTTAACATTTGCCCCCCCCCCAAAAAAAAAGTCTACTGGGAATATATAGAAATATGGTTGACGTATTGTAACTTGTTCAACCATTTTTCATTGTGCAAAAAAAATAAATATGCAAAAAAAAAATAATGCAAAAATGTTGCGGAGTCAAGGTGTGAGACGAGGGTCAACACAGCATACATTTTGATCAACATGACATCAGCAACTAATATTGTAGGAAACAAGAGAAAATTGTATATATTCATGTGCATACAGCCTTAAAAAAAAAAAAAAAAAAAAGGCCTCCGCTTATTTTTAACAATTTTTTTTCTCAGTATCTGTAAATTTCAGCTTCTTAGCTCAATAGCTTCCAGGCCATGTGACCTATTGATCCCAAACCAATGCTGCATCATAGTGCCATGTCTGATAGATGATGCACACCTTTTATTTTATTTTTTCATTTTAGACTTCCACTTATTTTCTGCTTAATAGCTTCTAGGTCATATGACCTATTGACCCCAAATTAGTTCTGCCTCAAAGTGGCATGTCTGCTCGATGACACACACCTATTTTCTTCTCAATTTCAACCTTTCCTTCATTTTAAATTACCGTTAACTTAATACTGTACATATCAATGTTATTGCTCAATATCACCCCACAAGAGTGCATTCCCAGTGAAATTTGAATTGATACTGTTATTGTGAAACAGCTTTTAAACTGTTAATAATAATAATAATAATAATAATAATAATAATAATAATAATAATAATAATAATAAAACCAAGCATACTTTAAACTTCGTTTGAATTCAATTTTATTTTTGAAAACCGATCTTTTATTTTGAAAACCCAATGTTGTTCTCGGTCACATTCTCCGCGCCAGCGTCTCTTCGAGCACACTACCGTAAATCCTAGAAAAGGGCGAACAGAAAAAATGAAGTGCGGCTGACTTGACCGCGTAAAAAGAAAAGGCGGCTAGCTTTGCCTCAGTTGTAGCTCTGCTAAATCCAATTCTTATCGACTGAGAAATGTACCAAACCGACTGAAGAAAAAAAACTGTGTATCGTAACAAAGTGCCCCGGTGAAGAGTCATTACAGAAATAAAAACGTACATATGGTTGAAAAGTGTCGATGAAACAAGTGACAAACCTGCTCTGTTCAACACAACTCGAGGCTGCTTGTAAACGGCGTCCAGCAGTTGACGTTGTCGCTCGTTGTCCTCCTGTGCTCCACAAAGCTCCTCTTCGTACTTGACTTTCGCCATTGTGAACATCTTCACACGATATTCACGACACTTTACGCTCACGATTGACGTCTGCTGAGCCAATTTGGCGATAGCAAACGCGTCTCGTTTTTTGGCGCCTAGCAAGCTAAGCTAAGCTAAGCTAAACTAAGCTAAGCTAAGACAAGACAAAATAAAGAGGGCCGAGAGATACGATTGAACCAGACACGAAACGTAGCAATTATGTTTGACTTCAATGAAGTAGTGACGGGGCAAAGTGTCGATGTGTCAGTTCGTTCCGTACGAATTCGTGTTGAATTATTTTTATAGTGAAGCCGAGCGTAAACGCGTCGTGCCTGGAATGGAGTAGCTCTTCTGCTACCACGTGTAATCTACGGCATTACAGTTGGACAAATCTCATGTCACGAAAATGTTAATATTTAATTTTACTTAAAAAAATAATTTAAAAAAAAGCTCATAAAATTATACGTTTAATTCTAGATTCATTTGGATAAGAAAAATAAATAGACCTTTAAACTGCACTGGACGAATAAGAAGAAACATGTTTACTTCCTGTACATACGAGTAGCCCAGTTTAGTTTTTATTTTTTTTAAATCTATTCACTCAATCAGTATACAAACTATTGGGGGGGAAATAATACAATCATTGTATACACTATAAACAATTAGAACATAGAACACGCCAGGAAAGTTAAAACATACAAAAGCTAAACCAAATAAAATCAATAGTATAACTGAAAGAAAAGAAAATAGTTTGATACAAAATCATATAAATAAATGATAAGTTTGCAATAGTTATATGTTTTTATAGCTTTTGGACACAGACAACCAGACAATGACAAAAAATAATTTCTCATGGATACAAAAAAAAATCAATAAAGGATTGTTTCTTATGTGTAAATTTAGACTTATGAATGTAAAACTTCGCTAGAATAATCATAAGATTTATCAAATGAAACTGTGTATAGACATTATTATCAAATTCAAATATACCAAAATAAGACATGCTTCCAAAGTAAGGAGAAATCTGGATAAATGTGGATTATAATGAATTGTGATAATGTACCCCAGAATTATTAGTAGCACAGTTTTTTTTTTAAAACATCCTTGCTGTTTTACCTCAGACTGTAAATCTGTAAATCCACCAAAGAGTCTCTGGTCTTTTTCTTTCTTTTTTTTTTTTTTTTAAAAGCTTTGAGCCAGGAAAAGTTCTAGTCGAGTGCCGGCAAATTCTATGCACTATTGACTACACTTTTTCTTTTCTTGCTCGGCCGAATATCGCTGCCAAAAGTCAGGTGAGTTGTATCCGTAATTGACCTTTCGCAAACTCCGCCCCCCCAAACGAGCATTGACCAATCACACATTTAGCAACCGTTGCTATGTAAGCATCGTCCGTCAAGCTTTACTCAGCTCTCGATGACGTCCATAGTCTGATTGATTTTATTTGATGGCTTACGAGACTGCTAACCACCATAAAACTTTACGGAAGAAGAGTGACAACCATTAACAAGCTCCGGACCTCCAAAATGATGAAGCGGTGTGCCTACGGAGTATGTAAATCGGACTGTGCTAAGGTAAGACTATGCTAACTCTATCGGGCTAACTAGCTAGCTGTAGTGTAGTTTGCTTTCGGGGCAATAACAAAACGATATCAAAGTTATTGTAGTTACTATTAATGAATAAAATATATTACTAGAATGTCATTGTCATCTAAGTTAAGCTTGTTCAGTCAGTGGTTAATGTTAGTTTAATGTCTTCTGTTAGCTTTTGCATTCGTCTAAATGTTGCGAGCTAACGTTAACACAAAGCTTCGTCAAGTTTGGCAAACTTAAGCGTCCTAATAAGTGCCCCGAGCTTATCTTGTTTTCATTTTTCATGCAGCATTTTGTGAACGGACACCCGTCTCCGGAGTATCCCAACCAGCCATATAACCTGAACTACATCCATGGCTAGGGTGACATAAATATTTTTTTTATGATGGACAAAGAATAACAATGACTGATCTGATGCTTTCAAAGACAAAAAAAAAAAAAAAAAACACTAATGTTTAGCTAGCTATAAACACCGAGGTTTAGCTAACTTGCTGACCTAACAGTAATCCTCATATTTTAACAATACTAGACTAATATAAGTAAGAAAACTTACCCGGCAGTACAAGAGCACGACTGGTCCATAATGCTGTGCTGGTTGCATCTGAAGTATAGGTCATGGGGTTTTCTCAGATTTAGCGTATGTTTCCCCTTCGCTGGCTAATTTAATATTATGACTATAACCCTCCACTGCATATTGTAAACCTTTTTGCCTCGATCTGGAGGATATTGCACTGGTATTGCTCCAAAAGAAATCACTAATACACGCCGGTGTAAGTCTTCCCGTCACGGCTTGTGCTGTCGGAGTCACCAAGCTTGACGGACTAGCAACAGTAACTAAGGGGGGCGGAGCTAATGCGAAAGGTCAATTGCAGTTTCAAAACAACATTGAAAACATTTTCAGTCTTTCAACCAATGCCTCGGGAAAACAATGCCAAAATGCCATTTTTGAAACTTGGCTGGTGACCGTTTTGAATCTCTGAAAGTTTGTGGGTGAAACTGTTAAAAAAAAAAAAAAAAGGTTGTCATTTTGAATGATTTTTTTTATACTTTTTGGAGATTCAAACCCACTTTTCAGGTTTGGAAATATTTTTTCAACGTTTTGAGAACGTTCAGAGTTTACAGGTTTCAAAAACGGGAAACAAATAAATGCCTCGGGAGAACAATGCCAAAACGCCATTTTTGAAACTTGGCTGGTGACCATTTTGAACCTCTGAAAATTTGTGGGTGAAACACTGTAAAATCATACTTTAAAAAAATGTCTGTCTTTTCTAAGCATTTTTATTTATTTTTTTACAGCTTTTTCTGTGATTTTTTAGTCATTCAAAAATATTTTTGGAGATTCGAAACATTTTTTCAGTCATTCAAAAATGTTTTCGGAGATTCAAACCGAAGTTACGAGGTATTGGCAGGATTCTGATTCCAAACTTTTACCCTTGACTTCTCATTTCAAAACGAGTAATCCATCTTGTTCGGTGAGACGAATAAACATTTGGTTTCCCCGTCATAACAGCCCTCTGAGATAAACCCTGAGGACTGCAACAAAACTGAGTTTTGACACCCCTGAGCTAGTCTAACAGCACAACAACCTCCCAAAATCCCCACTTAACTGGCATTGCTGCTTGAAAGCGCCATCTTTTCTGTCATATGTGTGCACGTAAGGACCCAATATTATTTGTTGAACAGTTGTGATTCTTTCATAAACAATGAATTAAACAAGTTTCCTCCTGTAAACGTCATGTAACATATCATTTATACGCCCTTAAGGCAAGTTGGAAAATGTCCGAAGTCCTCTTGTTTTTAACAAATTTAAATCACCATAAATCATGCTGTCCATGGAACTGAGTGATTAAAAAAAAAAGGGGTCCTCAAAGTGGACATACCGTCCACCCACTGACGAGATGGTAGGAGCAAGATGGCCGCCCTGTGGCTTCAACGGCTTGCACGGGCGTGTAAGGGCTATCTGCTATCCAGTCATATCTACAGGTCGGTGTGCTCGTGCTACTCTGTAGTGGTGCCCCCTGCAGTCTACTCTGTGTACCTCAATGGGCCAAATTTTGCATTGACTCGCGATCAGTTGCGTTATTTTTTTGACACGCTAATTTGTGCATAATTAATTAACCTAAAATAATGTGTTCAACAACAGCCTTTTAATATGTATATAAGGCAAACTACAAATGAACGGACATTTACATGTACAGATGACAGATTATAGCCGTCAGTTAGAATCTGCAGCCACTTGTCAGGTTGATGTTACGTTTTCAAAACAAATTCATTTTCAAAATAGGCTAAGACACATACAACACACAATACAAGTACACAGATCAATCATTCATTTCGCGGGTAGAAATTTCTGCACCATTTTAAATGTCAATTCCTAAATGAGATCATATCAAGCTTCATTCATCAACTGCTTTTCTCACCAGCACACTTGTGCCTCTCAGCGTTGCCCTTTGTTGGGAATCTTTGACCACAAACTGAGCAAGAAAACGGTTTCTTATCAGTGTGGGTCTTTGTGTGTCTTTTTAACGTTTCATTAACAGTAAATTTTTTACCACAAACTGAGCAAGCAAAAGGCTTCTCTCCAGTGTGGGTTCTTGTGTGTATTTTTAATTTTTGCTTTTCACGAAATTTCTTACCACAAACTGAGCAGGCAAAAGGCTTCTCTCCAGTGTGGGTTCTTGTGTGTCTTTTTAAGTGTACCTTGAGAGCAAATTTTCGACCACAAACAGAGCAAGCAAAAGGCTTCTCTCCAGTGTGGGTTCTTGTGTGTATTTTTAAATTTTCCTTTTCAGGAAATTTCTTACCACAAACCGAGCAAGCAAAGGGCTTCTCTCCAGTGTGGGTTCTTGTGTGTATTTTTAAGTGTCGCCTGTGAGCAAAATTTTGACCACAAACCAAGCAAGCAAAGGGCTTCTCTCCAGTGTGGGTTCTTGTGTGTATTTTTAAATTTTCCTTTTCAGGAAATTTCTTACAACAAACCGAGCAAGCAAAGGGCTTCTCTCCAGTGTGGGTTCTTGTGTGTATTTTTAAGTTTCCCTTGAAAGCAAAATTTTGACCACAAACCAAGCAAGCAAAGGGCTTCTCTCCAGTGTGGGTTCTTGTGTGTCTTTTTAAGTGTACCTTGAGAGCAAATTTTCGACCACAAACTGAGCAAGCAAAAGGCTTCTCTCCAGTGTGGGTTCGTGTGTGGATTTTTAAGGATCCCTTCTGAGAGAAAATTCGACCACAAACTGAGCAAGCAAAAGGCTTCTCTCCAGTGTGGGTTCTTGTGTGTGTTTTTAAGTGTTCCCTCAGAGCAAAATTTTGACCACAAACTGAGCAAGCAAAAGGCTTCTCTCCAGTGTGGGTTTGTGTGTGGATTTTTAAGGATCCCTTCCCAGAGAAACTTCGACCACAAACTGTGCAAGCAAAGGGTTTATGACCAGTGTGGCCCATCGCGTGTCTTCTCAAATGAGACTTGGAACCAAAGGTTTTTCCACACTGAGAACATTTCCACCGTTTGCCATCAGTGTGACATGTCACATCATCGTCACACTGTTCATCGTCAGCAGTGTGAGCAGCGTGTGACGCGTCTTCACCATCTGACATGAGAGCTAACCGGCTGTCATCATTTGTCATTTGTTGTCTGCTTGGAGACTCCGCCCCTTTGTTCTCTTCATATTGACGTTCATCTTCAGTCTTCAAATGGACACCAGTCACGGGCAACTCTATGAAGTGCTCCTCCTCTTTAATGTATGGTGGCAGCTGCTCCTCTTTTTTGATGTTGGGAGGCTGTTGCTGCTGCTCTTCTTTAACTTGCAGAGGCTCCAAGTCCTCCTCCTGTTTCACGCCAGGGAACTCTGGCTCCTGCCGCTCAGGAAAAATATATTTTTCACCGACATCTGCGAGACACAAGATACACATGGTTTGGTAAAGTTAATTTATTGTGATGTTATGTATTTTACATTGAAGTTTATCACATGGGCCACATGAGTGAATGAATAACAAATCTATACACAAGTATTTTTTTTTTTTAACTTTTAAACATTTTTTTTAAACTCAACAAGTGAGTCACATCCTTTCAGGGCAATTCCCAAATGATTCCACAAATTAACACCTAACAGATACACACCTTTGCTTAATATTTGTTCTTGTTTTTTTGTTTTTATAGACATGTGCACCCCTTATATCATAAGGACTGTGTCTAATTTGGTGCTAATTTAAACTCAACCAAGTCATAAAATTTCATTGTATTTAATTTAATAAATAATCGATGTGTTGATTCAGTATATTTTGATTAATTAATAATTCTTATAGCTCTCTTTTGCAATTTGAATACAGAGTTGGTGGTTGTTTTTTTTTGCATTTGCCCAGATTTCCACACAATAGGTCAGATATTGTAAGAATCATGAACTGTATAATGTATATAATGAGTTCATGTTCAGGACATCCTTAGTTTTATAGAGTATCCCTATGATGTTTGACATTTTCCTTTTCACATTTTCTATGTGTGACTTCCAAAATAATTTATCATCAATAACTACTACAAGGAATTTGTTTTCATACGCCCTTTCTATTTCAATTGAATTAACTTGGGCTGGGTTCAAAATATTGATATATCGATATCGTATAGATACGCCTTTTCATATCCCAATATCGATACATAAAGCCATGTATAGATATATCGACCCCGCCCCCAACACACACAACACACACACACACAACACATTCAACACACACAAACAAATGCTTCCGAGCCCGTGTCACTTACACGGTGGAAGCCAGTATCGATCATCTCCCCACCCACCCCATCCCCTCAACCACCATTGGAACATTTGCACAAAAAACAATGTGAATGAGTGTCAGTGTTTTTTGTTACTTTTTTTTTTTTTTTTAACATAGCCTGTACTGTGGTTGTAATTGATTTAATTATTTATTGTTTTTATAAGGCCATGTTAAATAAAACAGTATTAATGTAACTGCAATTGATTCAATTCTTAATGTAAATATTCATATTTTTACTAATGCATTAAATTACAGCAAGAAGTTTCGACTATTTGCAGCACTGGTACTTTTGACTGTCTAAAATAGGTGCTGCATGAATTCCTCAAATGAATCGAAAATCGTTGTGAATCATTAATCGAATCGAATCGATCCTGGAAATTTGAATCGATACCCAGCCCTAGAATTCACCATAAATTCATCCATCCATCCATCTTCCTCCGCTTATTCGAGGTCGGGTCGCGGGGGCGGCAACTTTAGGAGGGAAACCCAGACCTCCCTCTCCCCAGCCACTTCAACCAGCTCCTCCGGCGGGATCCCAAGGCGTTCCCAGGCCAGCCGGGAGACATAGTCTCTCCAGCGTGTCCTGGGTCGTCCCCGGGGCCTCCCGCCGGTGGGACACGCCCGGAAGACCTCCCCAGGGAGGCGTCCAGGAGGCCTCCGAACCAGATGCCCGAGCCACCTCAGCTGGCTCCTCTCAACACGGAGCAGCAGCGGCTTGACTCCGAGTCCCTCCCGGATGACTGAGCTTCTCACCCTATCTCTAAGGGAGAGCCCGGACACCCTGCGGAGGAAACTCATTTCGGCCGCTTGTATCCGGGATCTCGTTCTTTTGGTCACGACCAGTGGCGCTCCTGCCATTAGGCAGATTAGGCAGATGCTAGGGGCGCTCGTGAGCAAAAGGACGACAGGGAAAGGAGAATTTATTTATTTTTTTTTACTTTTATCAGTCACGTAAACGTGCTCCTTCTATTCAAGTAAAGCATGGCTTGCCAGCCAACCACATACATCCTTTCAAATTTGGCTTTGATTGACATCTACGGCTAGCCAATGGTAATCGGGATTGGGGGGGTGACGCGCGCTCCGGAGACGCGCATTAGCCAAATCTACTTCTGCGTTAGATAGTAGTGCACGTTCGCCGGCCGGCACTGACCCAATGACTGAACAGTGAGCAAACGCCAAACCTGGATCCAGGATGACATAGTTGACATGGTTGGGAATCCTGCGTTCACTGGTCCACTAAACAACGTTCACAAGTGAGTGGCAAACTTTTGTTTTGATTAGTCAAGCCACACAGCACGGACAAATTGTAGCAATACACAGTATGCGGTTAACAGACACACGCAGTCACACATACACAACAAATACTTTGGAGCATAAAATTATTTATCACTAAAGCAGAGTTGCAGTACAATGTAAGTTGAATTCTTTGCCAAGTTTGTCACGGTTGATGACTGTCACTAAGTTATAATAATAATAATAATAATAATAATAATAATAATAATAATAATAATAATAATAATAATAATAATAATAAACAGCACTTTACACATCCTTATGGATTGATATTTTTCACTGAACCCATATGTCGTTTCTGTATATTATCGACATATCTCAACTCAATCTTTTTTTATAAAGCCCTTTAAAACATCCATTGCTGCATACAAAGTGCATGGAATAGAAATCGGTCTC
This sequence comes from Festucalex cinctus, assembly GCF_051991245.1. Lineage (NCBI taxonomy): Eukaryota > Metazoa > Chordata > Actinopteri > Syngnathiformes > Syngnathidae > Festucalex > Festucalex cinctus. The sequence continues at coordinate 315,157 of NC_135411.1, forward strand.
GCAGTGGACACAAGTGAAAGAAAATAACACAAAATAAAATTAATTATAGTAAATATAAGTAGGTAAGTATAAAAGCAAAAAAAAAAATAAAAAAAATATATAAGATGTAGGGAAGTGAATAAGTAAATATAACTATAAATAAAATAACACAAAATACAGAAGGCACCATAAAACACTGAAATGATGCGAAGTTTCATGCTGAGTCAAAGACCAAAGAATAAAGATGTCTGGCAAAAATGATCCGAAATTTTAGGTCAAGTCAGCCGCACTTCATTTTTTTCTGTTCGCCCTTTTCTAGGATTTACGGTAGTGTGCTCGAAGAGACGCTGGCGCGGAGAATGTGACCGAGAACAACATTGGGTTTTCAAAATAAAAGATCGGTTTTCAAAAATAAAATTGAATTCAAACGCAGTTTAAAGTATGCTTGGTTTTATTATTATTATTATTATTATTATTATTATTATTATTATTATTATTAACAGTTTAAAAGCTGTTTCACAATAACAGTACCAATTCAAATTTCACTGGGAATGCACTCTTGTGGGGTGATACTGAGCAATAACATTGATATGTACAGTATTAAGTTAACGGTCATTTAAAATGAAGGAAAGGTTGAAATTGAGAAGAAAATAGGTGTGTGTCATCGAGCAGACATGCCACTTTGAGGCAGAACTAATTTGGGGTCAATAGGTCATATGACCTAGAAGCTATTAAGCAGAAAATAAGTGGAAGTCTAAAATGAAAAAAATAAAATAAAATAAAAGGTGTGCATCATCTATCAGACATGGCACTATGATGCTGCATTGGTTTGGGGTCAATAGGTCACATGGCCTGGAAGCTATTGAGCTAAGAAGCTGAAATTTACAGATAATGAGAAAAAAAATTGTTAAAAATAAGCGGAGGTCTTTTTTTTTTTTTTTTTTTAAGGCTGTATGCAAATGAATATGTACAATTTTCTCTTGTTTCCTACAATATTAGTTGCTGATGTCATGTTGATCAAAATGTATGCTGTGTTGACCCTAGTCTCACACCTTGACTCCGCAACATTTTTGCATTATTTTTTTTTGCATATTTATTTATTTTTTCCACAATGAAAAATGGTTGAACAAGTTACAATACGTCAACCATATTTCTATATATTCCCAGTAGACTTTTTTTTTTTTTTTTGGGCAAATGTTAACTTTTAATAATCAAAAATCAATTCAACCAATGAGCAACCCGTTTTCTGAAATTTGTGTTTTCATCTCTAATATTCTAATATAAATTATGGTGAAAACAGTGCCTCTGGATTGGCAGGCCGGGGTGGTGGTCCCCCTTTTTAAGAAGGGGGACCGGAGGGTGTGTTCCAACTATAGAGGGATCACACTCCTCAGCCTCCCTGGTAAGGTCTATTCAGGGGTGCTGGAGAGGAGGGTCCGTCGGGAGGTCGAATCTCGGATTCAGGAGGAGCGGTGCGGTTTTCGTCCTGGCCGTGGAACAGTGGACCAGCTCTACACCCTCAGCAGGATCCTTGAGGGTGCGTGGGAGTTCGCTCAACCAGTCCACATGTGTTTTGTGGATTTGGAGAAGGCGTTCGACCGTGTCCCTCGGGGAGTCCTGTGGGAGGTGCTTCGGGAGTACGGGGTACCGGGCCCCCTGATACGGGCGGTTCGGTCCCTGTTTAGTCCGCATTGCCGGCAGTAAGTCGGATTCGTTTCCGGTGAGGGTTGGACTCCGCCAAGGTTGCCCTTTGTCACCGATTCTGTTCATAATTTTTATGGACAGAATTTCTAGGCGCAGCCGAGGCGTGGAGGGGATCCGGTTTGGTGGCCTCAGCATTGCATCTCTGCTCTTTGCAGATGATGTGGTGCTGTTGGCTTCTTCAGGCTGGGATCTCCAACTCTCACTGGAGCGGTTCGCAGCCGAGTGTGAAGCGGTTGGGATGAGGATCCGCACCTCCAAATCCGAGACCATGGTCCTCAATCGGAAAAGGGTGGCGTGTCCTCTCCGGGTCGGGGATGAGATCCTCCCCCAAGTGGAGGAGTTCAAGTATCTTGGGGTCTTGTTCACGAGTGAGGGTAGGATGGAACGGGAGATCGGCAGGTGGATCGGTGCAGTGTCTGAGGGTGATGCGGAATCTGTATTGGTCTGTCGTGGTGACGAAAGAGCTGAGCCAAAAGGAGAAGCTCTCGATTTACCAGTCGACCTACGTTCCGACCCTCACTTATGGTCTCGAGCTGTGGGTCATGACCAGTAGCGTTCCTAAGCAACTTGGCACCCTAGGCAGGATTTCTGGTAGTGCCCCCCCTCCCAGAGCGTGCACAACTTATTAGACCAACCACAAAAACGACCCCCACTCAAATTATTAGACCAACCACAAAATATTTACATTTAGAGCATTTCCCACAGTTATTTCATACTTAATGGTAGAACCGTACGTCACAGTGGTATTTTCGCTGTAGAGGAAGAAAATAACGTGGAAAAAATGCTGCTGAAAAGTCAACTTACTGTAGGTTTGGCAACACAAGATGGCCGCCGCCAGCTTCACTTTTCGCTACAGCATGAGCAGCCCAGTTAATTTATGACGTCCGTGCTGTATCAGCCTGCACATCCACCTGAGAATCTGACCGTGATCAGTTTTTTTTTTTTTTTTTTTTGAAGGTTTGAGCCAGGACAGCATACTAGCATTTTCATTTCATTTTCTTTACTAAAGAGCCAGACCTGTCGCCAGAAAGAAAGTGCAGGGGGGGCATTACCTTTTTTGGGGGAGCACACTTCATCAACCTAAATCTAATGTTGTTCAGGTTGAACAGTGGCATTGTGACAACTGCAAAAGCGGCGGAATGACTGTGACCCAGCCCCTTCTATCTGAGATTAGCTAGCAGTTGCCTTCATTTGCTTTTTGGATTTAGGGCTGTACGATATGGATAACATTTCGGATCATTTTTGCCAGACATCTTTATTGTTTGGTCTTTGACTCAGCATGAAACTTCGCATCATTTCAGTGTTTCATGGTGCCTTCTGTATTTTGTGTTATTTTATTTATAGTTATATTTACTTATTCACTTCCCTACATCTTATATATTTTTTTAATTATTTTTTTTTTGCTTTTATACTTACCTACTTATATTTACTATAATTAATTTTATTTTGTGTTATTTTCTTTCACTTGTGTCCACTGCGAGACTGATTTCTATTCCATGCACTTTGTATGCAGCAATGGATGTTTTAAAGTGCTTTATAAAAAAAGATTGAGTTGAGATATGTCGATAATATACAGAAACGACATATGGGTTCAGTGAAAAATATCAATCCATAAGGATGTGTAAAGTGCTGTTTATTATTATTATTATTATTATTATTATTATTATTATTATTATAACTTAGTGACAGTCATCAACCGTGACAAACTTGGCAATAAAAAAAAAAAGAAAAGAGAATTCAACTTGCATTGTACTGCAACTATGCTTTAGTGATAAATAATTTTATGCTCCAAAGTATTTGTTGTGTATGTGCGACTGCGTGGGTCTGTTAACTGCATACTGTGTATTGCTACAATTTGTCCGTGCTGTGTGGCTTGACTAATCAAAACAAAAGTTTGCCACTCACTTGTGAACGTTGTTTAGTGGACCAGTGAACGCAGGATTCCCAACCATGTCAACTGTGTCATCCTGGATCGAGGTTTGGCGTTTGCTCACTGCTCAGTCATTGGGTCAGTGCCGGCCGGCGAACGTGCACCACTATCTAACGCGGAAGTAGATTTGGCTAATGCGCGTCTCCGGAGCGCGCGTCACCCCCCCCAATCCCGATTACCATTGGCTAGCCGTAGATGTCAATCAAAGCCAAATTTGAAAGGATGTATGTGGTTGGCTGGCAAGCCATGCTTTACTTGAACAGAAGGCGCACGTTTACGTGACTGATAAAAGTAAAAAAAATGAATAAATTCTCCTTTCCCTGTCGTCCTTTTGCTCACGAGCGCCCCTAGCATCTGCCTAATCTGCCTAATGGCAGGAGCGCCACTGGTCGTGACCAAAAGAACGAGATCCCGGATACAAGCGGCCGAAATGAGTTTCCTCCGCAGGGTGTCCGGGCTTTCCCTTAGAGATAGGGTGAGAAGCTCGGTCATCCGGGAGGGACTCGGAGTCAAGCCGCTGCTCCTCCGTGTTGAGAGGAGCCAGCTGAGGTGGCTCGGGCATCTGGTTCGGAGGCCTCCTGGACGCCTCCCTGGGGAGGTCTTCCGGGCATGTCCCACCGGCGGGAGGCCCCGGGGACGACCCAGGACACGCTGGAGAGACAATGTCTCTCAGCTGGCCTGGGAACGCCTTGGGATCCCGCCGGAGGAGCTGGTTGAAGTGGCTGGGGAGAGGGAGGTATGGGTTTCCCTCCTAAAGCTGCCGCCCCCGCTACCCGACCTCGGATAAGCGGAGGAAGATGGATGGATGGATGAATTTATGGTGAATTCTAGGGCTGGGTATCGATTCAAATTTCCAGGATCGATTCGATTCGATTAATGATTCACAACGATTTTCGATTCATTTGAGGAATTCATGCAGCACCTATTTTAGACAGTCAAAAGTACCAGTGCTGCAAATAGTCGAAACTTCTTGCTGTAATTTAATGCATTAGTAAAAATATGAATATTTACATTAAGAATTGAATCAATTGCAGTTACATTAATACTGTTTTATTTAACATGGCCTTATAAAAACAATAAATAATTAAATCAATTACAACCACAGTACAGGCTATGTTAAAAAAAAAAAAGTAACAAAAAACACTGACACTCATTCACATTGTTTTTTGTGCAAATGTTCCAATGGTGGTTGAGGGGATGTGGTGGGTGGGGAGATGATCGATACTGGCTTCCACCGTGTAAGTGACACGGGCTCGGAAGCATTTGTTTGTGTGTGTTGAATGTGTTGTGTGTGTGTGTGTGTGTGTGTGTGTGTGTTGGGGGCGGGGTCGACATATCTATACATGGCTTTATGTATCGATATTGGGATATGAAAAGGCGTATCTATACGATATCGATATATCAATATTTTGAACCCAGCCCAAGTTAATTCAATTGAAATAGAAAGGGCGTATGAAAACAAATTCCTTGTAGTAGTTATTGATGATAAATTATTTTGGAAGTCACACATAGAAAATGTTAAAAGGAAAATGTCAAACATCATAGGGGTACTCTATAAAACTAAGGATGTCCTGAACATGAACTCATTATATACATTATACAGTTCATTATTCTTACAATATCTGACCTATTGTGTGGAAATCTGGGCAAATGCAAATAAAACAAACACCAACTCTGTATTCAAATTGCAAAAGAGAGCTATAAGAATTATTAATTAATCAAAATATACTGAATCAACACATCCATTATTTATTAAATACAATGAAATTTTATGACTTGGTTGAGTTTAAATTAGCACCAAATTAGACACAGTCCTTATGATATAAGGGGTGCACATGTCTATAAAAACAAAACAAAAAAACAAGAACAAATATTAAGCAAAGGTGTGTATCTGTTAGGTGTTAATTTGTGGAATCATTTGGGAATTGCCCTGAAAGGATGTGACTCACTTGTTGAGTTTAAAAAAAAAATGTTTAAAAGTTTAAAAAAAATACTTGTGTATAGATTTGTTATTCATTCACTCATGTGGCCCATGTGATAAACTTCAATATAAAATACATAACATCACAATAAATTAACTTTACCAAACCATGTGTATCTTGTGTCTCGCAGATGTCGGTGAAAAATATATTTTTCCTGAGCGGCAGGAGCCAGAGTTCCCTGGCGTGAAACAGGAGGAGGACTTGGAGCCTCTGCAAGTTAAAGAAGAGCAGCAGCAACAGCCTCCCAACATCAAAAAAGAGGAGCAGCTGCCACCATACATTGAAGAGGAGGAGCACTTCACAGAGTTGCCCGTGACTGGTGTCCATTTGAAGACTGAAGATGAACGTCAATATGAAGAGAACAAAGGGGCGGAGTCTCCAAGCAGACAACAAATGACAAATGATGACAGCCGGTTAGCTCTTATGTCAGATGGTGAAGACGCGTCACACGCTCCTCACACTGCTGATGATGAACAGTGTGACGATGATGTGACATGTCCCACTGATGGCAAACGGTGGAAATGTTCTCAGTGTGGAAAAACCTTTGGTTCCAAGTCTCAATTGAGAAGACACGCGATGGGCCACCCTGGTCATAAACCCTTTGCTTGCACAGTTTGTGGTCGAAGTTTCTCTGTGAAGGGATCCTTAAAAATCCACACACGAACCCACACTGGAGAGAAGCTTTTTGCTTGCTCAGTTTGTGGTCAAAACTTTGCTCAGAGGGAACACTTAAAAACACACACAAGAACCCACACTGGAGAGAAGCCTTTTGCTTGCTCAGTTTGTGGTCGAATTTTCTCTCAGAAGGGATCCTTAAAAATCCACACACGAACCCACACTGGAGAGAAGCCTTTTGCTTGCTCAGTTTGTGGTAAGAAATTTCCTGAAAAGGAAAAATTAAAAATACACACAAGAACCCACACTGGAGAGAAGCCCTTTGCTTGCTCAGTTTGTGGTCGAAGTTTCTCTCAGAAGGGACATTTAACAACGCACACGCGAATCCACACGGGAGAGAAGCCCTTTGCTTGCTTAGTTTGTGGTCAAAATTTTGCTCACAGGCGACACTTAAAAACACACACAATAATCCACACTGGAGAGAAGCCCTTTGCCTGCTCAGTTTGTGGTCAGAAATTTCCTGAAAAGGAAAAATTAAAAATACACACAAGAACCCACACTGGAGAGAAGCCCTTTGCTTGCTTGGTTTGTGGTCAAAATTTTTCTTCCAAGGGATACTTAAAAATACACACAAGAACCCACACTGGAGAGAAGTCCTTTGCCTGCTCAGTTTGTGGTAAGAAATTTCGTGAAAAGCAAAAATTAAAAAGACACACAAGAACCCACACTGGAGAGAAGCCCTTTGCTTGCTCGGTTTGTGGTAAGAAATTTCCTGAAAAGGAAAAATTAAAAATACACACAAGAACCCACACTGGAGAGAAGCCCTTTGCTTGCTCAGTTTGTGGTCGAAGTTTCCCTAGGAAGGGAAATTTAACAACGCACACGCGAATCCACACGGGAGAGAAGCCCTTTGCTTGCTTGGTTTGTGGTCAAAATTTTTCTTCCAAGAGATACTTAAAAATCCACACAAGAGCCCACACTGGAGAGAAGCCTTTTGCTTGCTCTGTTTGTGGTCAAAAATTTACTGTTAATGAAACGTTAAAAAGACACACAAAGACCCACACTGATGAGAAACCATTTTCTTGCTCAGTTTGTGATCAAAGATTCCCAACAAAGGGCAACGCTGAGAGGCACAAGTGTGCTGGTGAGAAAAGCAGTTGATGAATGAAGCTTGATATTATCTCATTTAGGAATTGACATTTAAAATGGTGCAGAAATTTCTCCCGCGAAATGAATGATTGATCTGTGTACTTGTATTGTGTGTTGTATGTGTCTTAGCCTATTTTGAAAATGAATTTGTTTTGAAAACGTAACATCAACCTGACAAGTGGCTGCAGATTCTAACTGACGGCTATAATCTGTCATCTGTACATGTAAATGTCCGTTCATATGTAGTTTGCCTTATATACATATTAAAAGGCTGTTGTTGAACACATTATTTTAGGTTAATTAATTATGCACAAATTAGCGTGTCAAAAAAATAACGCAACTGATCGCGAGTCAATGCAAAATTTGGCCCATTGAGGTACACAGAGTAGACTGCAGGGGGCACCACTACAGAGTAGCACGAGCACACCGACCTGTAGATATGACTGGATAGCAGATAGCCCTTACACGCCCGTGCAAGCCGTTGAAGCCACAGGGCGGCCATCTTGCTCCTACCATCTCGTCAGTGGGTGGACGGTATGTCCACTTTGAGGACCCCTTTTTTTTTTTAATCACTCAGTTCCATGGACAGCATGATTTATGGTGATTTAAATTTGTTAAAAACAAGAGGACTTCGGACATTTTCCAACTTGCCTTAAGGGCGTATAAATGATATGTTACATGACGTTTACAGGAGGAAACTTGTTTAATTCATTGTTTATGAAAGAATCACAACTGTTCAACAAATAATATTGGGTCCTTACGTGCACACATATGACAGAAAAGATGGCGCTTTCAAGCAGCAATGCCAGTTAAGTGGGGATTTTGGGAGGTTGTTGTGCTGTTAGACTAGCTCAGGGGTGTCAAAACTCAGTTTTGTTGCAGTCCTCAGGGTTTATCTCAGAGGGCTGTTATGACGGGGAAACCAAATGTTTATTCGTCTCACCGAACAAGATGGATTACTCGTTTTGAAATGAGAAGTCAAGGGTAAAAGTTTGGAATCAGAATCCTGCCAATACCTCGTAACTTCGGTTTGAATCTCCGAAAACATTTTTGAATGACTGAAAAAATGTTTCGAATCTCCAAAAATATTTTTGAATGACTAAAAAAATCACAGAAAAAGCTGTAAAAAAAATGCTTAGAAAAGACAGACATTTTTTTAAAGTATGATTTTACAGTGTTTCACCCACAAATTTTCAGAGGTTCAAAACGGTCACCAGCCAAGTTTCAAAAATGGTGTTTTGGCATTGTTCTCCCGAGGCATTGGTTGAAAGACTGAAAATGTTTTCAATGTTGTTTTGAAACTGCAATTGACCTTTCGCATAAGCTCCGCCCCCCTTCGTTACTGTTGCTAGTCTGTCAAGCTTGGTGACTCCGACAGCACAAGCCGTGACGGGAAGACTTACATCGGCGTGTATTAGTGATTTCTTTTGGAGCAATACCAGTGCAATATCCTCCAGATCGAGGCAAAAAGGTTTACAATATGCAGTGGAGGGTTATAGTCATAATATGAAATTAGCCAGCGAAGGGGAAACACACAGGACGCACGCTAAATCTGAGAAAACCCCATGACCTATACTTCAGATGCAACCAGCACAGCATTATGGACCAGTCGTGCTCTTGTACTGCCGGGTAAGTTTTCTTACTTATATTAGTCTAGTATTGTTAAAATATGAGGATTACTGTTAGGTCAGCAAGTTAGCTAAACCTCGGTGTTTATAGCTAGCTAAACATTAGTGGGGGTTTTTTGTCTTTGAAAGCATCAGATCAGTCATTGTTATTCTTTGTCCATCATAAAAAAAATATTTATGTCACCCTACCCATGGATGTAATTCAGGTTATATGGCTGGATGGGATACTCCGGAGACGGGTGTCCGTTCACAAAATGCTGCATGAAAAATGAAAACAAGATAAGCTCGGGGCACTTATTAGGACGCTTAAGTTTGCCAAACTTGACGAAGCTTTGTGTTAACGTTAGCTCGCAACATTTAGATGAATGCAAAAGCTAACAGAAGACATTAAACTAACATTAACCACTGACTGAACAAGCTTAACTTAGATAGCAATGATATCCTAGTAATATATATTATTCATTAATAGTAACTACAATAACTTTGATATTGTTTTGTTATTGCCCCGAAAGCAAACTACACTACAGCTAGCTAGTTAGCCCGATAGAGTTAGCATAGTCTTACCTTAGCACAGTACGATTTACATACTCCGTAGGCACACCGCTTCATCATTTTGGAGGTCCGGAGCTTGTTAATGGTTGTCACTCTTCTTCCGTAAAGTTTTATGGTGGTTAGCAGTCTCGTAAGCCATCAAATAAAATCAATCAGACTATGGACGTCATCGAGAGCTGAGTAAAGCTTGACGGACTATGCTTACATAGCAACGGTTGCTAAATGTGTGATTGGTCAATGCTCGTTTGGGGGGGCGGAGTTTGCGAAAGGTCAATTACGGATACAACTCACCTGACTTTTGGCAGCGATATTCGGCCGAGCAAGAAAAGAAAAAGTGTAGTCAATAGTGCATAGAATTTGCTGGCACTCGACTAGAACTTTTCCTGGCTCAAAGCTTTAAAAAAAAAAAAAAAAAAAGACCAGAGACTCTTGGGTGGATTTACAGATTTACAGTCTGAGGTAAAACAGCAAGGATGTTTTAAAAAAAACTGTGCTACTAATAATTCTGGGGTACATTATCACAATTCATTATAATCCACATTTATCCAGATTTCTCCTTACTTTGGAAGCATGTCTTATTTTGGTATATTTGAATTTGATAATAATGTCGATACACAGTTTCATTTGATAAATCTTATGATTATTCTAGCGAAGTTTTACATTCATAAGTCTAAATTTACACATAAGAAACAATCCTTTATTGATTTTTTTTTTTGTATGCATGAGAAATTATTTTTTGTCATTGTCTGGTTGTCTGTGTCCAAAAGCTGTAAAAACATATAACTATTGCAAACTTATCATTTATTTATATGATTTTGTATCAAACTATTTTCTTTTCTTTCAGTTATACTATTGATTTTATTTGGTTTAGCTTTTGTATGTTTTAACTTTCCTGGCGTGTTCTATGTTCTAATTGTTTATAGTGTATACAATGATTGTATTATTTCCCCCCATTAGTTTGTATACTGATTGAGTGAATATAGATTTAAAAAATAAAAAATAAACTGGGCTACTCGTATGTACAGGAGATAAACATGTTTCTTCTTATTTGTCCGAGTGCAGTTTAAAGGTCTATTTATTTTTATTATCCAAATGAATCTAGAATTAAACGTATAATTTTATGAGTTTTTTTAAATAATTTTTTTAAGTAAAATTAAATATTAACATTTCGTGACATGAGATTTGTCCAACTGTATTTGCCGTAGATTTCACGTGACAGCAGAAGAGCGACTCCATTCCAGGCACGACGCGTTTACGCTCGGCTTCACGATAAAAATAATTCAACACGAATTCGTACGGAACGAACTGACACATCGACACTTTGCCCCGTCACTACTTTATTGAAGTCAAACATAATTGCTACGTTTCGTGTCTGGTTCAATCGTATCTCTCGGCCCTCTTTATTTTGCCTTAGCTTAGCTTAGCTTAGCTTAGCTTAGCTTAGCTTAGCTTGCTAGGCGCCAAAAAACGAGACGCGTTTGCTATCGACAAATTGGCTCAGCAGACGTCAATCGTGAGCGTAAAGTGTCGTGAATATCGTGTGAAGATGTTCACAATGGCGAAAGTCAAGTACGAAGAGGAGCTTTGTGGAGCACAGGAGGACAACGAGCGAAAAGGTCAACTGCTGGACGCCGTTTACAAGCAGCCTCGAGTTGTGTTGAACAGAGCAGGTTTGTCACTTGTTTCATCGACACTTTTCAAACATATGTACGTTTTTATTTCTGTAAGGACTCTTCACCGGGTCACTTTGTTACGATACACAGTTTTTTTTTCTTCAGTCGGTTCGGTACATTTCTCAGTCGATGAGAATTGGATTTAGCAGAGCTACAACTGAGGCAAAGCTAGTAGGCCGTGGGGTGAACCCCAAAAAAGTGCCTAGAAAATGAGTTGCGCTCCACTGTCTGGGCACTACTTGTTCAATGCATTTTTTGATAGATAATACCCTTCTGAACTTTGGGTTAAAAGTTCACCCAATGTTTTCCTGCCCCAATTTTGTCACAAGCCAGAAATGCATATATAGGTAAATAACAAAAAACGAAAATCTTGTGCTGCAGTTTTTGGTTGTAAAACGTCTTACATTAAATTTGGCAACAGAAAATCATTCCCAGATGTTATAAATACATGTACCTAACATCAGAAACAAGTATTGGTGGTTTGGTGCAATCATGTGAATTTAGATCATTAAATATATTAAATTTGTGCCAAAAAAACGCTTCAACTAGAAGTGAAACCAGCACACGGATGTTACATTTAGCTATGTTTATGTTTCATATATGAAAACAATTCACAACCTATTACGTAATGAAAGGTACACAAGAAGCAGCATACATCGGCCAAAAATACTACCATGCACCACAAACCTGGAACAAGGCAAAATGGACTAGATGGAAATAGATGCATTCAGAGCCCAGATTATTATAACATATAGAATATTTATTAAAGTATCAGATTGTGTCATCACAGCATGTCATTTATACCCCCCACCCCCTACCCAAATAATATTAATAAAAAAATAATAATAATAAAATAAAAATCAAATGTGCATTCACAATAAAACCTTTGGAACTTCATTGGAACAGCTCTCTTTTTTTTTTTTTTGGCAGACCAATTTAACAAAGGTCTGTGTTGTGGAAAAATGGAATACAGACATTTTTATTTTTGCTTGAAAAGTGTTAAAATGGAGAGTTAACATCTTGATAATGAAACAAACAAAATGGCAGATTTTACATAGATTTTACAGCCCTGCATTTTAAAGTGTCCTCGTATGCCCTGTGATTTTCCAACCTGATGTTGTACCAGCTATTTGTTAGTGTCACTTTCTTGGCTTACATCAGTAGACTCAGTAGTTGATGTATCTGATGAGTGAGGTACCCTGTCTAAAAGTTTGTCAGTTGTTGATAATGTCTCTACAAAAACCATTTCAGAGTTGTTGCTGGAAAGGGGTGTGAAAAACCAGCTGGGGGAAATCACACCTCAATCTTCGTTTCAGTATATCCTGCCTGAAATAGAAAATTGAAGGGAAAGATGAGCACAAGATACTAGAGGTGGGAATCTTGGGGCACCTCACGATTCGATTGCGATTACGATTCAGAGGCTACGATTCGATTATAAAACGATTATTGATTTCCCCCCCAGGCAGCAGAAAAAAAACAATGTATTTTGGTGCTTTTAATGTTTCGTACATTAGTTACAAAAATAGTACAAAGTCCTCTCAGGCCTAAACAAACTACTATTTCAGTATCAAGTTAACAGTTCAAAACAGTAAATAAAATACTCAAGTCCTCATTCTGTAACAACAGCTTTTAAGTATATTCAGTCTTCAACAGAATAAAACATAGCATTGAGCAAAAATATATTATTTTTATCCACTCAAAAGTGCACTGAGGTATAAATGAAAGACAATGTGAACTACTACTTCAATACAAATGCCTAAAAAAAAAAAAAAAAGAAAAGTGCTTTCCTGCTTTTTAAGTTGTGTAAAGATGAACATGTAAACATTAAAGTTTCTCAGAGGTACAAAAAAAAACAACAAAAAAAACTCAAGTGCTTTTCTGCTTTTTAACTTGTGTAAACATGAACGTGTAAACATTAATGGGATCGTTCTGCTTTTTTAACATGAATCTCAATTTGATCCTCACCTCCCGTGTGTGCGATCAGCACTGACTTCGGCGTTGGACGAGAGGAAAATAGTCCACCAAGCTGGCTGGGGTCTCGGAAATAAAGCGTTTTTCTTCTAAAAACTTTTTGTTTTCAAAAGCGTGATACATTTACACCACAATACTCTTTTCTGAATAAAGTCAGACGCCATTACCGCCAGCCACTACTTTTCTGTTCGTTCGTTCGTATCACTGCGCGGCGCCCTGTAGAACGCTAACCGACGCACTGCAGCCAGCTAGCTGATACTTCCGCTTCAAGTTGTTTGCCTTTCGGAGCAGGTCTGATCCCACGAAGAGGTGGGTTGGTCAGCTCAGCCATGCTTGTTGTTGTTTTGAATCTCGAGGCGTGAGTTGTGGATGTGTAATCTCGGTCCGTCCCAAAAAGCGTCCCGAAGACCGCGCGCGCTACTGCGTTTCAGTTCCGCGTACTTTCGCTCCGGTCACTTTAGTTTCGCTTCCCTTGGCATATTTATATAATCGGAATTTGGACGTTTGTGAATCGTTCTCGATTGTTCCACGGCCGAATCGTGAATAATCTAAGAATCGGAAATTTTGCACACCTCTACAAGATACACATATTCACATCAGACTAGGGCTGCTCTATTATGGAAAAAAATAATCATCACAATTATTTTGGTAATAATTGAAATCAAGATTATTCTAAACAATTATATTTTGTTCAAATCAAGAAAATATTTAAACATTTGAAAATAAGACAATTCCAATCATATGAAACTATAATTATGTAAGTTGCTTTTGGATCCAACAAAATTTATAATTTATTATTATTATTATTATTATTATTATTATTATGACGTTAGCAAAAATTTGAAGTTGGGGTGCAGTGTGTGTGCAGTAAGCTAGTTTTGACATGGGTGTGTGGTAAAATAACTCGTGTGGGCGTGCCACAACTCAAAATTAGTATTATTAGTGCTGCAGCTATCGAATATTTTGGTATTTGGATATCCTACTGAAAATTCTAGTGAATAATCGTATATTTGGATAGAAATACAAATATACCGATAGGCCTATATACTTTCTTGGTCAAAGAACAATTATAAATACAGAAGACAAAAAAACACATTTGCATGTAATAATTAACAACCAACTGGTTTTCATTTTTAGAGAATCAATTTTATTTATTTATTTTTAACTTAAATTGAGCTTGTCAGCAAACTATTTTTCTCTGAAACAGTGAGATTTTAGACAAATCTCTCCCCATAGATTTCATAAATGTGTTTCAATGATTTATATGTTACCTGTAGTCTGAAGCATCAAGATCCCCGTGTTTATTAACACTGTTCACAAACCCCTTAGCTTGTCCATTCTCATCACATCTTTGTCAACTATAATCCTTTGACGGATTACTTGTTCACAAAAAGAATTTGTAGCTCTCAGCATTGGGTTGTCTAAAACACACACACACTCACTTAATATGTGCAGAGTCATGCTTTCTAATTAATGCTGTCTCGAAATGTAAACAGAATACAAGTGACATATTGCTGACCAATGCTTTACTTTTGAAATGTGTAATTTTAGCAAAGTGACAATGAAATAGTGCAATGTAACAACTCACATTTGTTCGTCCCTGGTTGCTGTTTCTGTTGCTGTTGACTTTAAGAACCTTGTGTAATCTCTGAAACAAAACTGCACCTCCATTGTGACACAGTCTTTTGTCTTGAATATGCAGAAGAATGGAACAGTCTTTCTTCATCTCAGCGGCCTGCAGCAACCAACCCGCCTTTAGACAAAAAAGAATTACATTATAAGTGTTATTGTCACATCACCTCTTTACAGTATATGCACATCACAGATTTAAGTAAAGTAAAGTGTTTGTTGAGGTTGATGAGAGAGAGTTTGGGGAAAAGGGAGTGTGTAGCTGTGACTATATTATGACTCTGATGGGCACAGGTAACTCGAGTTTGGTAACAACTGTTGGATTCACTCGATAAATCATTCAGCAGCTCGCGTTTTTAATAAACTATAGCCTTAAAACTTAACCTAGCAACAAATTATATTCAGCGCTATACAAAATATCGGTCACATTAATAACAGAAATGGGCACGCGTGTGTGTAGCACTTACCTGCCGACAATGTTTCTGCTTTGGCGAGATGATCCCTCTTCCGTGTGCCTTCCAATCCCAGACGAGTCTACTTTGAAATTTATTTTTACAAATGATGCAGATGGCTGGAAGAACGGGGCCAGCTGAAGCGATGGGCAAACCTGAACGGGAACGAAGTTTTTTCACTACTTTCTTTCTAACTTTTTTTCTCCTTTCGCTCTCCGACATTGTGGTCGCCATTTTTGTTATGCGGTTGCTATGGTGAGGAGAAAGCAGCAGCTACCTGATTGGCTCATGTGACCTAAATCACACCACTACCGACCTAATGGCACTACGCCCACACCAGAGATCACTGCGCCTCATCGCAAAATAGTGCCGGGGTTTCACCACCGAAAACACAAAATTGGCGGGTTTTCACAGGGTGAACTACACGGATTCTTACTTACTACTGATTAATCTATTTTATGAAGTAAAGATTATTTAGTGCCCCTGGTAGTGGAGCGAAACTGAACGAAAACGTGTGTGACCTGACGGCCTATAGCCGCCTTTTCTTTTTACGCGGTCAAGTCAGCCGCACTTAATTTTTTTCTGTTCGCCCTTTTCTAGGATTTACGGTAGTGTGCTCGAAGAGACGCTGGCGCGGAGAATGTGACCGGTTTTCAAAATAAAAGATCGTTTTTCAAAAATAAAATTGAATTCAAACGCAGTTTAAAGTATGCTTGGTTTTATTATTATTATTGTTATTATTGTTATTATTGTTATTATTGTTATTATTGTTATTATTATTATTATTATTAACAGTTTAAAAGCTGTTTCACAATAACAGTACCAATTCAAATAGGTCGCTTGCACATCGTAATGCATCATGGGAGTTTTTTCTTCGGGCGCCATCTTGGGTGTCCGCCGGTTCACAAGGTACACTCGTGAGTTACACGGTAGAGCTTATCAACCTGATGTAATTTTCGCAGTATTTTCACGATTTACCGGAAGATCAAAAACAACGATACAGGCAGAAGGTGTCTCTGTGTGGCGGGATTGATCCTAATTACGTCCTGACCAAGGGTGATTTTTTTTTTTGACGGAGAAAGCTTGCTGGCCAAATGTGACTTCTCTGGACATTTTTCACTACCTCGTGTTGACCACATGCTCCATAACACGCCAACAAATCCCTGGAGGCTTACAATTATTTTGTAAGCGGGTGGATACAGAGTGTAAACTTTAACATCGCATCAGAAGAAACTGTTGCTGTTGCACGTAAGTAAACCACATGGTGTTGGTAATTCTGCACACAAAAATGTTGATTTGTTCTCAGGCTTCCTGTTATCATTGTGTTTATATGCATAGCTGGGTTTACCTGATGTGGTTTTTCTAATCATTTTATCACAGGCAAATATGGCAGAGCGTATAAGAATAAAAAGTAACTATGCACAGCCTCCCCGTGGCTTAATTAAATTTAATGCTACCCTTTCACTAGTTACATGTTACTTAATCAACTTACTCTAAATGGTTAAGGTTAACCACTCTCAGAGGACGTATTTTTAGGTTCAGTTTCCAGTACAATAAAACGTGTTCATGGTAACTACTGAGCATACTGACAGCTTTTCTTATGATCTCACGGTTAAGGAGGCTGTCACAACACCCAATTTCTGTCTGGTGCCGGATGGCAACAATTCCCATCACTTGTCACGACAACACCAATATTATTACCAGGAATGTATGGCTTTACTTTTTGTAGTTTCTTATTTAATTCTATGTTTCATATTTTCATTACAATGTTTGTAATATTTTCAGATTCAGGCACAGATGAGTTTAACTGGACGGACTTCTGCGACTTTGTGGTGTGGACAAAGTGTGATTGAGCAAGTCCACCCAGATCGCTCGTTTTGGCCAGCTGGAAAAGCCAGAGTTTTTTTTTCCCCAAAGTCCCCTCCTTACCTGAACTGCTCGGGAGAGCATTTACTAGATCAGCAGTGGACTTCCAGTGTTCCTGCTCAGCCGCTGTCACCTACCACTTGCTCATGTACTTCAAAGATGCGGAATAAAGTAGTTTTTTGTGCTGCAGCAGATTGTAAAATCAAATGATATCACTTGAAGTGTGCCAATCTAGACTGCCAAAAGGACAGTGGTTTTGTGACAAGTGTGAAACAAGGATTATTGGGAAAACTGTAACACAGTACTGGTACTTGTCTTACATTAAACAAATTTAAAAGAGAGCAACTTTTTCCTCTGTACATAGTATAATGAAAGTCATTGCGTACCCCATCAACATTACATCATACCGTCATCTCAGGATGGTAGGCACCTGTGCTAAAATAAACTACATTAATTTACAGTTCAATTTTTAACCCTGAAATTACTACATCTAATCATTATTCACTTCATTTTTTGTGCTTTTAGAAATAATGGAGATTTATGCCATTACTTTAAGAGGGACCATATTGCACATTGAGTCAAATCCTGTCATTTGTATTATGTATAGCTTTGTAAACAAACCCAACAATAGAATTTGTATAATCGCTGCCTTTATTAGCTCCAAACAAACAGTCGCATGTTGTCCTCCTCCAATGCTTTGATGCTCGGCTTCGTTTCCATCATGTCATTGGCAATCAAGTCGGTGTGGCATGAGATCCCTAAAGAAATAATAATAATAATAATAAAAAAAAAGATCACAAAAAAATACGGTACCAGTAAAAGGTTTAATATAGTACAGTAGTATAGTTTTTTTGTCAGTGTAAAAGAAATGTACACATTTTGTTGCATTTTTTAATGTATGAACATTGCTACAGGCAAATACTTATTTCTATAAACACTTCCAAATGTCTCTAAAATATAAGGTGCGTGTACACACACAAACATAAACACATACATTCACTCATGCATACAATATATCATGTAATGAATTCTGAGTGGCATACCAGAGTCAATGATGTCAGCAGTACTTGAGGGTACAGGTTACTGGAGCCATCTGGCTGCATAACTGCAACAATCTCTGCCACTTCGAGTCGTCTTTTCTTTGCTTGTCTCTCCTGTGCACGTTCATATCTTGGCACCGACTGGGCTGAGACATAGATGTTGTAACTTGGGACCCAACTTTAATGTTGGAGCCCAGTCGGGATGATTGGACAGAAAAACGGGCGCAGGGCGACCTGTTAAAATAAACAAATATATAAACAAATAAAATATGGAAAGACTGGTTATTTTGCCGCAGTAGGGTGGCCGTGAATAAGTTCTTTAGCATGATGTGTAGGCTACCGGGGGTCTGTTTACTTGCATCACCCCCTTCTGTCTCTTTTTTCCAAGTTTACATTTTGCCACCAAAAAACATGTTATCGGCATTAAGAGCCCAAGACTAATCAATCCAATTTCAGCAGTAAACACTTTGCACTGGCACTACTTGGGTGAAAATGTTCGATGTTAGCTTTCGGCTAACGTCCGCTAGCCAGCTTGTACTACCGAACTTGCTTGCTCATGAATCCAAAACATAAGCAACTTGCCCATATATGGGCGGTCGAAACGTTATTAATCCTCATGCATTAAATAAAGGTAAACAAGCTTACCGCTCACAAAGTGATGGCTGCACACACGAGCCCAAAGTAACGACTTCCCTCCGGAGTCCGCACTCCTCTGTCTCCAGGCCCTGGTTCCTAATTATTTTCGGAATTCGGAAGAAAGGCCGACCATTTTCCCCCTTGGCTTTTTTCGAACAGCCAATGATGCAGCAACAATGTACCATTTTAAACGCAGACAACAAACGTGATAGATACGTGTTAGACCGAATCGCTACGTAAATGGAGGCCACCCAGCATGGCGACTACGAGAAATCCGAGGCGGAAGTGACGACATGTGCAAGCGACCTATTACTCTCCCTTGCTTAGCACTACTATATAGCGTTAAAAAATCACTGCAGTCCTCATTATTGTACATAGTAATTCAATTCAACTGTTATTTTAAAGAGTGAAATAAATTGATTTGATTGGTTGATTCCGGACAGGGGCCGATTATACAGTCATGAGACAGTCATACCAATGTATCTGACAAGACGTGTGCGCTTTTAAGAACACTTAGGTGCACAATAAGACTGTATTAAAACGGTGGTACAATACTACAAATTAATTTTTTTTTTTGTCGGTTTACTTTTTTAAAAAAAATTTTTACAAAACAGTCACAGTTTTGTCATGATTACTGCATTATTACATTCAACTGCTGTTGCAACCAGTGTTAATTTTGACAAGAAATTTTAATTTAGTTTTAGTTATAGTCTTTTGACTAAAATTAACAAGTTTCAGTCATAATTTTTTCTTCTGATTGTATTTTAGTTTTAATCCAATTTTAGTCGACTAAATTCACAGTTTAGTCTATTTTCCTTCAGCATACGTTTAAACTTTTATACAGAAAATTATAGCACACCTATTTGTGACTGTAGTTTAACACGCAAGACACATTTCATACAATGGTGTCTTTATTGTTTCAATGAATCATGTTCAACTGACAATATTGTAACTTTTCACCTGAATAAGAAAAAGTGCATAATTAAATTGCTTGAGATTAATCTTACAGCTGCACAATTTATGTTTATGTACAGCACTTTGTATACAGCAATGCCTGTTCTTAGAGCGCTTTATAATTAAAGTTGAGTTGAGTTAAAGTGCAGTGAACACAACATTTTTTTGAGTGGTTCTTTTCTCATTCATTGTGTGAATTTTCACTACTGTGTTGTTTTCATTTTCATTTTAGTCATTGACGAAATTGTCAGTCAATTTTAATCATAGTTATTGTCTGAACGAATGGCGTCTATTTTAGTTTTCATTTAATTTTCGTCAGGAAAAACAATTAGTCACGAAAATTATGATGTAAATTTTTCGGCGACAAAAATATCACTGGTTGCAACTGTAGCATTCACGAAGACGGGAGTCAATGACAATCGATTCCGTTTTGCAAATCAGTGCCGAGTTCATATGGGCATATATGCGAATTACGCACAAGACGACACGTGAAAATGGAATGAAGCGGTTGCGCTTAATTAAGGTAAATTAATGAGTTAAATTCAACGGTTATATGCGGTTGCGAAACACAGTCGACTCCGCATACCCGTGTTCCCCTCCGGGAACCTGGTTGACGTCCCGCTCGTGAATGCGTCCGATTATCCGTCTTTTACACGAATACAAAAAGTTAGTATTCCTCGTTGGAGATCGTTGCCGAACCATTATGATTTGACGAGGGGTTCTTGACCCGGTTAAAATAGTCCGTGTGCCACGTCATCCTGTGCTTCCAGCAGTAATAATTTCGACATTTTTTTTGTTACGAACATTTTTTTTTTCAGGCGAAAATTCAAAACTAAAGTAGAAGCCATTCATTGAGACTAGTGATGTTGCGATACCCTTTTTTTTTGGTCCCCGATTCCAATACCCAGTTTTTCCGTATCGATGCTGGTGCCGTACCGATACCAATGGGTTTTTTTCCAACATGAAAATTGAAAAAACTGCCCTGCCATTGGTTCAGAACATTCAAGGGCCAATAGGATATCTTGGCTCGGCATGCAGTGAACATGTCACACATCAGTGAATGTCGTGCACACGCAAGAAACAAAATGTTGGACCAAATGTCCAATATTAGTGTCAGAAATAATGGTATCGGCATGTTACTTGTTAGTACTCTGGGCCTCTCCCGAGACCAGTATCGGTATCGGAACAACACTAATAGACTATAATTAAATTGATTGACAATTTTCTCAATGACGAAAACGAATTTCAAAAACAACACAGTGACGAAAATTCACACAATCCAACCAGAAGGAAGGAAACGTGTGTTGGAGAAAAGGACCACTCAGACACTGTTCAGTGCCACTGCACTTTGTTTAATGTAATTTCATGAATTTATTTCATATTATTTATTTCATTGTGCAGCTATAAGATTAATCTCAAGCAATTATGCACTTTTTATTTCAATGAAAACTAAGTGATATTAGAAAATGCAATTTCTGGAGAAATTGCGGGTGAATGCAGTAAGGGTGAAATAAAAACCTGTGGAATGATTAGGAATAATATTGAATGACCTGGAATGCTATACAGTGACCTGGAATGACCTGAACATGCTAAATTTGGAATGGTTTGAATTTAGACAGAAAAATAGAAGCAGTTGAAGGAAGAAAAATAGCACACAAATAAAAATAAATTAGCAAGAAACAAATTAACAAGACAACAAGAAAGAAGTCGAGTGAGCAATGTAGGAAGGAGCAAGTAATTGAGGAAGCAATGGAGTCAAGAGAGAAGAATTAAGTGAGCAATGAAGTAAGGAGCGTAGAATCGAGTAGCAATGGTGTAAGGAGTGACAAATTGAATCAGCAATGGAGGAAAGATTGAGGACTGGAGTAAGCAATGGAGTAACGGTCATTTTCGGAAATTGGACTACTTCCTATTGATAAGTCACTTCCTGTTGAAATTGGACTACTTCCTATTGATAGGTCACTTCCTGTTGAAATCGGGCCACTTCCTGTTGAAATTGGGCTACTTCCTATTGATAGGTCACTTCCTGTTGAAATCGGGCCACTTCCTGTTGATTCTAAGTCACTTCCAGGTCACTTCCTATTGAAACAGGTCACTTCCGGGTCACTTCCTGTTGAAAACAAGTCAGTTCCTGTTGATTTCAGGTCACTTCCTATTGAAATCAGGTCACTTTCTGTTGAAATTGTGTCACTTCCTGTTGAAATTGTGTCACTTCCCGTTGATTTAAAGCCACTTCTGAGTCACTTCCTGTTCATTTTATGCCATTTCCGGGTCACTTCCTATTGAAATCAGGTCACTTCCTATTGAAATCGTGTTGCTTCCTGTTGATTTGATGCCACTTCTGGGTCACTTTCTGTTGATTTTAGGCCATTTCCGGGTCACTTCCTGTTGATTTTTGGCCATTTCTGGGTCACTTCCTGTTCAAATCAACAGGTCACTTCCTATTGAAATCAGGTCACTTCCGGGTCACTTCCTGTTGAAAACAAGTCAGTTCCTGTTGATTTCAGGTCACTTCCAGGTCATTCCTGTTGAAAACAAGCCACTTCCTGTTGAAATCGGGTTATTTCCTGTTGAAATCAGGTCACTTCCTGTTCAAGCCGGGGCATTTCCTGGCGAGAATCCCTGGTGTACCAAATCAATTGGCCAAGATGGCCTCCACCCCTAGTGAGACTCTTGGACGTAACTTAATCAATTGGCCAAGCTGGCTGCCGCTGAGGGCAGGCGTAGGGTACAAAATAGGAAATTGTGGTTAAGGCGTGAATTTTGGAACTAAAAAAAGATGGAGAATTGGTGGACTACATTGAAGTTGGAATGCAGTGAATTGGATGAAGAATGTGGAAGTAAATGTGAAATGTATAATGTAGGGAGAGGTAGAGTACAAAATGGGGAATTGTGGTAAGGCGTTAATTTTGGAAGTGAAAAAGAAGAGCTCATGGCGTGAATTGGTGGAATATATTGAAGTTGGAACAAAGTGAATCGGATGAAAAATGTGGAAGTAAATGTGAAATGTAGAATCTCTCATTATGAATACATTGGAAAAAATGTGTACGAAATCGGGAATTGCGAGTAAGGCGTGAATTTTGGAACAGGAAAAGAGCTCGTGGTATGAATTTAAGGAATATATTGACGTTGGAATGAAGTAAATTGGATGAAAAATGTGGAAGGAAATTTTGAATCTTCCATGAAGAATGCATGAGGAAAAATTGGGTACAAAATGGGGAATTGTGGGTAAGGCGTGAATATTTGGAACATGTTTAAATTGGAAAGATGAGAATGGGATGAATCATGTGGAAGTAGGGGTCTTCCAGCCTAACTATGGTTACAAATAGGTGTTTTAATTTTCTATGTAAAAGTATGCGGATGGACAATATCAACTCAACTCAATTTAGTCGACTTCAATCAATAGAGAGAGATTAAAATAGTTTTAGATTTGACCTTATATCGGCTGTCAGATTTTTAACAAGGCCAATACTTTTTTTCTTTTTTCTTTTTGTTTTTTTGGGATGGGCCAATCCGAGTGTGCGGTGGCCCCAAGTCGAGGTGCACTGTACATCATCTCACGCTTGAAATTTGACTTGACCAACCCAAATGTGTGTTTGTCTTCTTGTGTCCTGCAGACGTCGCTGAGAAATATCTTCGTCCTGACCAAGAGGACATGAAGCCTCCGAATGTTAAAGAGGAGGAAGAACATCCTTACATCGAAGAGGAAGAAAAGCCCGTTCGTGTCAAAGAGGAGGAGGTTGAGGATGACGTCACCAAGTCACCAATGACCTTCGCCCCTTTAAAGAGTGAAGATGAAGTCAAGGGTGAGAGTGAGGAGGGCAGAGGGGCGGAGCCTCCAAACAGGATCTTAAATCCTCAAAACATGATTCCAGAAAGTGATGCAGACCACTGGGGACCATCAAAAATAAAAAGTGATGACATAAGGTCCCTTTCTTCTCATGATGATGATGATAATGATGATAATCTGCATGGTAATGATGAACATGCTGATGATGATAGGTCGTGTCACACTGACGACAAATCCTGCGAATGTTCTCACTGTGGGAAAACATTGAGTACAAAAGGACGTTTGAAAATTCACTTGAGAAGACACACTGGGGAAAAACCTTTTTCTTGTTTAGATTGTGGCAAAAGCTTCTCTTTGAAGTCAAATTTAACAAAACATTCAAGAACACACACTGGGGAAAAACTTTTTTCTTGTTTAGATTGTGGCAAAAGCTTCTCTTTGAAGTCAAATTTAACAAAACATTCAAGAACACACACTGGGGAAAAACTTTTTTCTTGTTTAGATTGTGGCAAAAGCTTCTCTTTGAAGTCAAATTTAACAAAACATTCAAGAACACACACTGGGGAAAAACTTTTTTCTTGTTTAGATTGTGGCAAAAGCTTCTCTTTGAAGTCAAATTTAACAAAACATTCAAGAACACACACTGGAGAAAAACTTTTTGCTTGTACCCACTGTGGCAAAAGCTTCTCTCAGAAGTCACATTTAACCAGACATACAAGAAGACACACTGGGGAAAAACCTTTTTCTTGTTTAGATTGTGGCAAAAGCTTCTCTTCGAAGTCAAATTTAACAACACATAAAAGAATCCATAGTGGCGAGAAACCTTTTTCTTGCTCCCATTGTGGTAAAAGCTTCTCTTCAAAGTCACATTTAACCAGACATATAAGAAGCCACACTGGCGAGAAACCTTTTTCTTGCTCAGACTGTGGCAAAAGCTTCTTTCGGAAGTCAGCTTTAACAACACATACAAGAAGACACACTGGGGAAAAACCTTTTTCTTTTTTAGATTGTGGCAAAAGCTTCTCTGACAAGTCAGATTTAACAACACATACAAGAAGACACACTGGGGAAAAACCTTTTTCTTGTTTAGATTGTGGCAAAAGCTTCTCTCAGAAGTCAGCTTTAACAACACATACAAGAAGACACACTGGGGAAAAACCTTTTTCTTGTTTAGATTGTGGCAAAAGCTTCTCTCAGAAGTCAGCTTTAACAACACATACAAGAAGACACACTGGGGAAAAACCTTTTTCTTGCTCAGACTGTGGCAAAAGCTTCTCTCGGAAGTCAGATTTAACAACACATACAAGAAGACACACTGGGGAAAAACCTTTTTCTTGTTTAGATTGTGGCAAAAGCTTCTCTGACAAGTCAGATTTAACAACACATACAAGAATCCATAGTGGCGAGAAACCTTTTTCTTGCTCAGACTGTGGCAAAAGCTTCTCTCAGAAGTCAGCTTTAACAAAACATACAAGAAGACACACTGGGGAAAAACGTTTTTCTTGTTTAGATTGTGGCAAAAGCTTCTCTCAGAAGTCAGCTTTAACAACACATACAAGAAGACACACTGGGGAAAAACCTTTTTCTTGTTTAGATTGTGGCAAAAGTTTCTCTGACAAGTCAGATTTAACAACACATACAAGAAGACACACTGGGGAAAAACCTTTTTCTTGTTTAGATTGTGGCAAAAGCTTCTCTCGGAAGTCAGCTTTAACAACACATACAAGAAGACACACTGGGGAAAAACCTTTTTCTTGCTCAGATTGTGGCAAAAGCTTCTCTGACAAGTCAGTTTTAACAGCACATACAAGAATCCATAGTGGAGAGAAACCTTTTTCTTGCTCAGCCTGTGGCAAAAGCTTCCCTGCCAAGCCTGAATTAAGAAGCCACATAAGAACACACACACGGGACAGAAACCATATTCATGCACAAAATGTGTGAAAAGCTTCGCTTCCACCAATTCTTTAACAGCACATGCAAAAACACACACTGGAGAGAAACCATATTCCTGCTCAGATTGTGGAAAAAGCTTCTCTTCCATGTCAAATTTAAGAAAGCACACAAGAATACATGGTGGGAAGTAGGGGTGTGAATTGCCTCGTACCTGACGATTCGATTCGTATCACGATTCATAGGTCACAATTCGATTCGATACCGATTAATCCCGATACGGTTTTGTTTGTCGATTGCTGCGATTTTTTTTTTAACTCAAATTTAGAAAATACTAATCAGTAATCTTGTACACTGTAAGATTTGTATGAAAATGTATTATTTATAGGCGGCACGGTGAGCGAGTGGTTAGCAGGTCCGCCTCCCAGTGCTGAGGACTCAGGTTCGAGTCCGGGCTCCGGCCTTGCTTTGTGGAGTTTGCATGTTCTCCCCGTGCTCGCGTGGGTCTTCTCCGGGTACTCCGGTCTCCTCCCACTTTCCAAAGACATGCATGGCAGGTTAATTGGACGTTCCGAGTTGTCCCTAGGTGTGCTTGTGAGTGTGGATGGTTGTTCGTCTCTGTGTGCCCTGCGATTGGCTGGCAACCAGTCCAGGGTGTCCCCCGCCTTCTGCCCAGAGTGAGCTGAGATAGGCGCCAGCACCCCCCGCGACCCTTGTGAGGAATAAGCGGTCAAGAAAATGGATGGATGTATTATTTATCTGAAACTTCAACCTTATAACTCTGAGCCACATAGTAAACATTTTTCCATGTTTAAGGTGTGAACTCTAACTATAAGACGTTTTGTTGAATATTTTCCCATCAAAAATTGATATTTAAAAATCAATTCTGCCACCTATTGAATCGATTCGAGAATTGCGTCCTGTAATATTGCGATATATTGCCGAATCGATTTTTTTAACACCCCTAATGGGAAGGAACCATTCAGTTGCAGTGTTTGTCCTAAAAGATTCTCTTGTAAAAAGCTTGCTGAGAGACACGAGTGTGCTGGTGAGAATGGCAGCCATCTTTGAAGCTTCAAAAAATGAAGGGAAGTGAGACTGGTGTGCTGTAAAAGTGTCAATGCATCTTAAAAGTGTAAATGTAATGCTTTCAAAACTACTCAACCTGTAAATATTAAATGTTTGCTGTTAATGTGTTTAAATGTCAATGTATGGTTTTTTTGTACGTAATTTAGGAAGTTATTTTTGTTTGCTTCTGAATGTTGTTAATGGTTGTTTGTTGATGTTGTGTATTTGCTTGTGTGAAACACATTGAGTTGCTTTGTGTAATAGAAATAGAAATAAAGCCACCTTGCAATTTTCCCCAAATAAGCGTCGACAATACGTTCAGACACACAAAGCCATCTGCGATTAAAATTTTTTGTGGAACAGTGTTATCACTGAAATGATTGACGCAAATGTCCTACTCTTTGTTGCTAACTCAACCACCACAGCTCCGTGCTAGCTAACACGCCATATGCTAGTGCATTTTGCACATTTTATCTTTCTATGTAACAATTTTGACACGATTAGCATACAATATTCAGATGACATCAGAACAAAATTGTGTCCATACCTGGTTTTGATTCTTTCATTTTGCATGTAGTAATATAATTTCTGTTCATGTGGCACTTTTGCCTCTGCAGGCAGATTGTTCTTGTCGTCAAACAACCTTTCATCACATTTTGAAATCAAAATACAAATCAAATGGAGTAGATGCCACCTGGACTTCCGGGCTTCACACACCAGCTCCGTTTCCGGCCACTGCTGCGACTCACAGGCGGCGTTCCGACAAAAATGATCACATTAAGAGAAGCGACAGTACAATGCAATTGCATTTGTACTTCTGAGTGTGGCGCTGATGAGATGATGCTCCCCCTGGTGGGAAGTGTGTGGCAATACCTTACATCCCTAGCCAATCAGCATTAGTGCCCTCCCTACAAATAAGGAGTCAGTTGGTACCTGCCCTCAACTTACTCCTTGGCTCTGAGGTCCGCCTCCTTGACTTCAATGGCTTGTCATCATCAGTCATCACAAACATTTTACCTTCATTGGAAGGTAAGTGTTGCGTCAAAACTTTGCTGAAGGAAAGTGTGAGAGCCACAGATGACAAAAACTGGCCAAAAGTCATTTGTATTACTTGCAGTACAAATAAATGTTGCATATATATATATATATATATATATATATATATATATATATATATATATATATATATATATATATATATATATACATATATATATATCAGATACTGTATCACCTTCCCATGGGCTCACCACCGGTGGGAGGGGCCAAAGAGGTCGGGTGCAGTGGAGGCTGGGTGGCAGCCATGGGAGGAGACCTTGGCGGACCGACCCCCCCAGCTACGGAAGCTGGCTCTTGGGACATGGAATGTCACCTCTCTGGCAGGGAAGGAGCCTGAGCTGGTGTGTGAGGCAGAGAAGTTCCGACGAGACATCGTCGGACTGTCCTCCACACACGGCTTGGGCTCTGGTACCAGTCCTCTCGAGAGGGGTTGGACTCTCTTCCACTCTGGAGTTGCCCATGGTGAGAGGCGCAGAGCAGGTGTGGGCAGTCTTATTGGCCCCTGGCTCAGCGCCAGTACGTTGGGGTACACCCCGGTAGATGAGAGGGTAGCCTGCCTCCGCCTTCAGGTGGGGTGACGGGTCCTGACTGTTGTTTGTGCATATGCACCAAACAGCAGTTCAGAGTACCCACACTTTTTGGAGTCCCTGGAGGGTGTGCTGGAGAGTGCTTCCCCAAGGACACCCTCATTCTGCTGGGGGACTTCAACGCTCACGTGGGCAATGACAGTGAGACATAGAGGGACGTGATTTTGAGGAACAGCCCTCCCGGTCAGAACCCGAGTGGTGTTTTGCTTTTGGACTTCTGTGCTCATCACGGATTGTCCATAACGAACACCATGTTCAAACATAGGGGTGTCCATGTGTGTACTTGGCACCAGGACACC
Organism: Festucalex cinctus; assembly: GCF_051991245.1. Lineage (NCBI taxonomy): Eukaryota > Metazoa > Chordata > Actinopteri > Syngnathiformes > Syngnathidae > Festucalex > Festucalex cinctus. The sequence continues at coordinate 343,610 of NC_135411.1, forward strand.
CTCGGCTGCAGTTCGATGATCGACTTTGTAGTCGTGTCATTGGATTTGTGGCCGCATGTTTTGGACACTCAGATGAAGAGAAGGGTGGACCTGTCAACATATCACCACCTGGTAGTGTGTTGACTCCGATGGTGGGGGAAGATGCCGGTCCGACCTGGCGGACCCAAACGTATTGTGAGTGTTTGCTGGGAACATCTGGCGGAATCCCCTGTCAGAAAGAGTTTCTCCCTCTGGCAGAACTTCTCCCTTGTCCCGGGGGAGGAGAGCGTTCCGAGGGGGCTATGTTCCGCGCCTCCATTGTTAAGGCAGCCGATCGGAGCTGCGGCCAGAAGGTAGTCGGTGCCTGTCACGGCGACAATCCTCGAACCACCAGTGGTCAGGGATGCTGTCAAGCTGAAGAAGGAGTCCTATCGGGCCTTTTTGGCCTGTAGTCCTGCGGAGGCAGCTGACAGTTACCGGCTGGCCAAGCGGAACGCGGCTTCAGCGGTCGCTGAGGCAAAAACTCGGACATGGGAGGAGTTCGGTGAGGCCATGGAAAATGACTTCCGGACGGCTCGAGGAAATTCTGGTCCACCATCCGGCGTCTCAGGAGAGGAAAGCAGTTCACCATTAACACTGTATAATGGAGATGGTGTGCTGCTGACTTCGACTCGGGACGTCGTGAGTCGGTGGGGGGAATACTTCGAAGATCTCAATTGCACCAAGACGTCTTCCTTTGAGGAAGCAGTCTGGCGAATCTGAGGTGGGCTCTCCTATCTCTGGGGTCAAAGTCACTGAGTTGGTTGGAAATCTCCTCGGTGGCAGGGCCCCAGGGGTGGATGAGAACCGCCCGGAATTCCTAAAGGCTCTGGATGTTGTGGGGCTGTGGTGGTTGACACGCCTCTAACGCGCCTTGGTAAATAATTTGCAACGCAATTGCAATTGCTCAAGATTTTTTTTTCCCTATCAGAATTTGCATTTCTGCATGTTTTAGTTTTGTTTTAAGGTATTCACAACGGCAAAGGGCAAAGTTAAAATGTTAATTTACAATGATTCGCCCAGATCTGCAAACGGAGATGGGTGAATTTGTCGGCTGCGTGACGTCACTCATGCGGATTTTGACAGCACGCACGTATTATTATTATTATTTTTCACTCACTCACTCACTCACTCAAAAAAGCTTACATGTGTGAATGAGTGCGTAAAAAAAAAAAAAAAAATGTGCATGCTTTCAAATTGCTGCGGGAGTGACGTCACGCAGCCGACAATTTCGCCCGGTGTTCTGACAAACCAGCATTACATCATCACTGTCGAACTCGTCGGAGCAGCATACCTCAGCTGACAAGTAAGTAAAAGTATGCAATAACTGATTATTTAAAACTGCATTTTACTTCGTTTTGTAATTATTTTATATAGTGAAAGTATTTTATTCAGAGAGGAAGTTTTGTTCTGCAGTTAGCGTCATGGATCACTGTGCGTTATTATTATGGCACAGTGGCAGTTGGATGCTTGTACTGTACTACACTTATTCAAAAACAATTTTGGGGCTTCACTAATGTGTGTTTTTTCTTCTTATTTTAAGGTGCAATGTGAATTCTGTCTGCGGTGGACACATGCTGAATGTGCAGAATAACGTTTTTAAGTGTAAAAAAAAATGCAACTTAAATTGCTGACTTGCTACAGCCATCGTAGTTTGGAATCTTTTGAGACGTAGGTTGTGTAGTTTTGGTCACTTGATGTTTTTGTACTTTTAGCAAACTGGCAACGTGTATTGTAGTTTGTACATAAAATATGTTTCATAGTCCTCCTGCATCGGTTTTCATTTTGAATTCAACAATAAAGCTCATTTTTTTCGAGTCTTCTCAAATATTTCTTTCAAAATTAAGCAATGGTGTTCCAACTGGCAAATTCTCTCACAGCCTGCAAAATCCGTTCAATTAAATCTAGACAATTTTCTGTCATGTAGACAACTATCATACATAATGGGTATAGCTGGAGCCAATATTTTGATGTGTGATTAGAATGTTGCCTTTTACACTAATTAGAAATGACAATTGTGTCACCGAGTGGGCAGTTCGTGTGCAAGTCATTATAATGTGCATTCAGCCTCAGTTTGGTGAGGAAACTGTCATCCGCGCCTGCATATGGTTTTTGTTTGATTTATTGACAACAGTTTGTTTTGATATATAACAATGTTTTCGTATGACGACCCTGTGCACATAAGCCTACACCTGAACGCAGCAGTCAGCAAAATGAACACAACGGAATGAGACGCGAAGACTTAAATCATCTAAAAATACAGAAATTCATGCAAATCTGTGGGAGCGCGTTGGCATATTGTCCTCTGAAGTTTTAATGTGGCTCTATAGTTGGCCTTATTTTTTCTTGACGAGTAAACTATAAGGCAACAATGTGCTGTGGGTGCCCATTTCAGCCATCAAAACAGCATACCGATGTTACAATCAGCCGTCAGAACAGCATGCTCGTCTTAAAACTAACTATACATATGATTCTTTGGTAGCTCTAGTGTTTTTAATATGCATCTGTGTTTAGCCTAATTGCAGTGTATTATTATCATTCACGGGATCGTCGTAACGTAGGAATGCTATTCTGACTACGTATGCTAGCCCGATAGAGGCAGCCGTCAGATCAGCATACGGGTATGCTACTTCGACGGGTATGCTGGTTTGTCAGAACACCGGCCCCGTTTGCGACACGCCAAACCCCGCTCTGCGATTGGCTGCAGGGGTGTAAACACTGTCTTTCCACAGAACACATCCATCCATCCATTTTCTTGACCGCTTATTGCTCACAAGGGTTGCGGCTGGCGCCTATCTCAGCTGGCTCTGGGCAGTAGGCGGGGTTGCACCCTGAACTGGTCGCCAGCCAATCGCAGCAAACCAAACACAAAATTGCAAAATACAGGCTGGGACGGTGGGGGTTTAGGACAAAATCACCACCAGAAATTAAGAGAAGCCCAGATCTGTAAATTGAGAAGTAGTTTGTTTGTTTAAATTCTGCATTTAAAAAGTGCATTTTCCTGAGTGAAACCGGCAGACTGAGCCTTTAAACTCATAACATTTGGTGGTTAAATCTCATCCCTCATAATAAACATTCAGTTTACCTCAAAATGCTTGTTCAACTTTGATGGCGAATTTTTAAACTGCACATTCACCACAAAAAAATGGAACTCTTTTTTTTTTTTTTAAATAAATCAAATTTAAACGGGCATTTAAACTTTACAATTATATCGGGATCAAAACACTGAAAAAGGGAATGAGACTTTCGATTCCAACCGCAGCAAAAATGGCGACATCTGTCGATGACTTGATGACAATGCTTGCTCTGAAGCCCCCGGACAATTTCCAGCAGCCAATCGTAACGCAGCGGGGGCGTGTCCTGCCCCTGACTTCCGCCGCACGTCTACGTTCGTTTCTTGACGTGCTCACTGCACTGGCGGGCGGCCACATCGCGTTTAATCAGACGTCCTCTGCTAAATCATTCTTTCTGATTCGGTATTGAACTGAACACACAGGACTCCCATCACCATTTTGAAGGTTTGCGACACCGTTTATTAAATGTCGGCGTGAGTTTAAACTCGTCTCGGTGCGCGTTGATGCTTCTCGGCCAAGTTAGCTTAGTTTAGCTTAGCTTAGCTTGCTAGCCGCTAACAAAGAGAAGCACATAACACGTGGTCAGGAAGAGACCAAGTGTGACTTTGTTGGCATTATTGTGCCAAAATGTCGGCGAGAACGACACCAAAGGACGAGGAGGAACTCTTTGGAGTCAAAGAAGAGAACGAGCAACATTTTCAACCGCTGGACGACGTTTGCGAGCAGCCTCGAATTGTGCTACACGCAGCAGGTTTGTACACTTCTTATGACTCTCCCTTGTTTAGCACTACTGTATAGCGTTAAAAAAAAATTCACTGCAGTCCGCATTACTGTGCACAGTAATTAAATTCAACTGTTATTTTAAAGAGTGAAATAAATTGATTTGATTGGTTGATTCCGGACAGGGGCCGATTATACAGTCATGAGACAGTCATACCAATGTATCTGACAAGACGTGTGCGATTTTCAGAACACTTAGGTGCACAATAAGACTGTATTAAAACGGTGGTACAATACTACAAATTAATTTTTTTTTTTGTCGGTATACATATCCCTGTTTCCCACATAATTTTTTTTTTTTTTTTTTTTTTTACAAAACAGTCACAGTTTTGTCATGATTACTGCATTATTATATTCCACTGCTGTTGCAACCAGTGTTAATTTTGACAAGAAATTTTAATTTAGTTTTAGTTATAGTCTTTTGACTAAAATTAACAAGTTTGAGTCATAATTTAATCTTCTGATTGTATTTTAGTTTTGATCCAATTTTAGTCGACTAAATTCACAGTTTAGTCTATTTTCCTTCAGCATACGTTTAAACTTTTATGCAGAAAATTATAGCACACCTATTTGTGACTTTAGTTTAACACGCAAGACACATTTCATACAATGGTGTCTTTATTGTTTCAATGAATCATGTTCAACTGACAATAATGTAACTTTTCACCTGAATAAGAAAAAGTGCATAATTAAATTGCTTGAGATTAATCTTACAGCTGCACAATTTATGTTTATGTACAACACTTTGTATACAGCAATGCCTGTTCTTAGAGCGCTTTATAATTAAAGTTGAGCTGAGTTAAAGTGCAGTGAACACAACATTTTTGAGTGGTTCTTTTCTCATTCATTCCGATTGGATTGTGTGAATTTTCACTACTGTGTTGTTTTCATTTTCATTTTAGTCATTGACGAAATTGTCAGTCAATTTTAATCATAGTTATTGTCTGAACGAATGGCTTCTATTTTAGTTTTCATTTAATTTTCGTCAGGAAAAACAGTCACGAAAATTATGATGTCAATTCTTCGTCGACAAAAATATCACTAGTTGCAACTGTAGCATTCACGAAGACGGGAGTCAATGACAATCGATTCTGTTTTGCAAATAAGGGCCGAGTTCATATGGGCATATATGCGAACTGCGCACAAGACGACACGTGAAAATGTAATGAAGCGGTTGCGCTTAATTAAGGTAAATTAATGAGTGAATTAATTAATGGAGGAAAGATTGAGGACTGGAGTAAGGCTCACTTCCTGTTGAAATTGGACTACTTCCTATTGATAGGTCACTTCCTGTTGAAATCGGGCCACTTCCTGTTGATTCTAAGTCACTTCCAGGTCACTTCCTATTGAAATCAGGTCACTTCCGGGTCACTTCCTGTTGAAAACAAGTCACTTCCTGTTGATTTAAAGCCACTTCTGAGTCACTTCCTGTTCATTTTATGCCATTTCCGGGTCACTTCCTATTGAAATCAGGTCACTTCCTGTTGAAATCGTGTTGCTTCCTGTTGATTTGACGCCACTTCTGGGTCACTTTCTGTTGATTTTAGGCCATTTCCTGGTCACTTCCTGTTGAAATCAGGTCACGTCCTTTTGATTTTTGGCTATTTCTGGGTAACTTCCTGTTCAAATCAACAGGTCACTTCCTATTGAAATCAGGTCACTTCTGGGTCACTTCCTGTTGAAAACAAGTCAGTTCCTGTTGATTTCAGGTCACTTCCTATTGAAATCGGATCACTTTCTGTTGAAATTGTCACTTTCTGTTGATTTAAAGCCACTTCTGAGTCACTTCCTGTTCATTTTATGCCATTTCCGGGTCACTTCCTATTGAAATCAGGTCACTTCCTGTTGAAATCAGGTCACTTCCTATTCAAGCTGGGGCATTTCCTGGCGAGAATCCCTGGTGTACCAAATCAATTGGCCAAGATGGCTGCCGCTGAAGGCAGGCGTAGGGTACAAAATAGGAAATTGTGATGAAGGCGTGAATTTTGGAACTACAAAAGGAGAATTGGCGACTACATTAAAGTTGGAATGTGGTGAATTGGATGAAGAATGTGGAAGTAAATGTGAAATGTAGAATCTCCCATTATGAATACATTGGAAAAAAACGTGTACGAAATGGGGAATTGTGGTAAGGCGTGAATTTTGGAACAGGAAAAGAGCTCGTGGTATGAATTTTAGGAATATATTGACGTTGGAATGAAGTAAATTGGATGAAAAATGTGGAAGGAAATTTTGAATCTTCCATTAAGAATGCATGAGGAAAAACTGGGTACAAAATCGGGAATTGTGGGTAAGGCGTGAATTTTTGGAATATGTTTAAATTGGAAAGATGAGAATGGGATGAATCATGTGGAAGTAGGGGTCTTCCAGCCTAACTATGGTTACAAATAGGTGTTTTAATTTTCTATGTAAAAGTTGAAATGTATGCGGATGGACAATATCAACTCAATTTAGTCGACTTCAATCAATAGAGAGATTAAAATGGTTTTAGATTTGACCTTATATCGGCTGTCAGATTTTTAACAAGGCCAATACTTTTTTTACCTTTTTGTTTTTTGGATGGGCCAATCCGAGTGTGCGGTGGCCCCAAGTCGCGGTGGACTGTAGAAACAATAATGCACATCATCTCACGCTTGAAATTTGACTTGACCAACCCAAATGTGTGTTTGTCTTCTTGTGTCCTGCAGACGTCGCTGAGAAATATCTTCGTCCTGACCAAGAGGACATGAAGCCTCCGAATGTTAAAGAGGAGGAAGAACATCCTTACATCGAAGAGGAAGAAAAGCCCGTTCGTGTCAAAGAGGAGGAGGTTGAGGATGACGTCACCAAGTCACCAATGACCTTCGCCCCTTTAAAGAGTGAAGATGAAGTCAAGGGTGAGAGTGAGGAGGGCAGAGGGGCGGAGCCTCCAAACAGGATCTTAAATCCTCAAAACATGATTCCAGAAAGTGATGCAGACCACTGGGGACCATCAAAAGCAAAAAGTGATGACATAAGGTCCCTTTCTTCTCATGATGATGATGATAATGATGATAATCTGCATGGTAATGATGAACACGGTGCTGATGATAGGTCGTGTCACACTGACGACAAATCCTGCGAATGTTCTCACTGTGGGAAAACATTGAGTTCAAAAAGAAGTTTGAAAATTCACTTGAGAACACACACTGGGGAAAAACCTTTTTCTTGTTTAGATTGTGGCAAAAGCTTCTCTGACAAGTCAGATTTAACAACACGTACAAGAATCCATAGTGGCGAGAAACCTTTTTCTTGCTCAGACTGTGGCAAAAGCTTCTCTTCAAAGTCACATTTAACAACACATACAAGAAGACACACTGGGGAAAAACCTTTTTCTTGTTTAGATTGTGGCAAAAACTTCTTTCGGAAGTCAGATTTAACAACACATACAAGAACACACACTGGGGAAAAACCTTTTTCTTGTTTAGATTGTGGCAAAAGCTTCTCTTGGAAGTCAGATTTAACAAAACATACAAGAAGACACACTGGGGAAAAACCTTTTTCTTGTTTAGATTGTGGCAAAAGCTTCTCTGACAAGTCAGATTTAACAACACATACAAGAATCCATAGTGGCGAGAAACCTTTTTCTTGCTCAGACTGTGGCAAAAGCTTCTCTCAGAAGTCAGCTTTCACAACACATACAAGAAGACACACTGGGGAAAAACCTTTTTCTTGTTTAGATTGTGGCAAAAGCTTCTCTTTGAAGTCACGTTTAACAACACATACAAGAAGCCACACTGGCGAGAAACCTTTTTCTTGCTCCCATTGTGGTAAAAGCTTCTCTCAGAAGTCAGAATTAACGATACATACAAGAACACACACTGGGGAAAAACCTTTTTCTTGTTTAGATTGTGGCAAAAGCTTCTCCCGGAAGTCAGAATTAACGATACATACAAGAACACACACTGGGGAAAAACCTTTTTCTTGTTTAGATTGTGGCAAAAGCTTCTTTTGGAAGTCATATTTCACCATACATACAAGAAGACACGCTGGCGAGAAACCTTTTTCTTGTTCAGACTGTGGCAAAAGCTTCTCTCAGAAGTCACATTTAACATTACATTCAAGAACACACACTGGGGAAAAACCTTTTTCTTGTTTAGATTGTGGCAAAAGCTTCTCTGACAAGTCAAATTTAACAAAACATACAAGAAGACACACTGGGGAAAAACCTTTTTCTTGTTTAGATTGTGGCAAAAGCTTCTTTCGGAAGTCAAATTTAACAACACATACAAGAACACACACTGGGGAAAAACCTTTTTCTTGTTTAGATTGTGGCAAAAGCTTCTCTTTTAAGTCAAATTTAACAACACATACAAGAACACACACTGAATTAAGAAGCCACATAAGAACACACACACGGGACAGAAACCATATTCATGCACAAAATGTGTGAAAAGCTTCACTTCCACCAATTCTTTAACAGCACATGCAAAAACACACACTGGAGAGAAACCATATTCCTGCTCAGATTGTGGAAAAAGCTTCTCTTCCATGTCAAATTTAAGAAAGCACACAAGAATACATGGTGGGAAGTCGGGGTGTGAATTGCCTCGTACCTGACGATTCGATTCGTATCACGATTCATAGGTCACGATTCGATTCGATACCGATTAATCCCGATACGGATTTGTTTGTCGATTGCTGCGATTTTTTTTTTTACTCAAATTTAGAAAATACTAATCAGTAATCTTGTACACTGTAAGATTTGTATGAAAATGTCTTATTTATAGGCGGCACGGTGAGCGAGTGGTTAGCAGGTCCGCCTCCCAGTTCTGAGGACTCTGGTTCGAGTCCGGGCTCCGGCCTTCCTTTGTGGAGTTTGCATGTTCTCCCCGTGCCTGCGTGGGTCTTCTCCGGGTTATCTCCGGTCTCCTCCCACTTTCCAAAGACATGCATAGCAGGTTAATTGGACGTTCCGAATTGTCCCTAGGTGTGCTTGTGAGTGTGGATGGTTGTTCGTCTCTGTGTGCCCTGCAATTGGCTGGCAACCAGTCCAGGGTGTCCCCCGCCTTCTGCCCAGAGCCAGCTGAGATAGGCGCCAGCACCCCCCGCGACCCTTGTGAGGAATAAGCGGTCAAGAAAATGGATGGATGTGTTATTTATCTGAAACTTCAACCTTATAACTCTGAGCCACATAGTAAACATTTTTCCATGTTTAAGGTGTGAACTCTAACTATAAGACGTTTTGTTGAATATTTTCCCATCAAAAATAGATATTTAAAAATCAATTCTGCCACCTATTGAATCGATTCGAGAATTGCGTCCTGTAATATCGCGATATATTGCCGAATCGATTTTTTTAACACCCCTAGTGGGAAGGAACCATTCAGTTGCAGTGTTTGTACTAAAAGATTCTCTTGTAAAAAGCTTGCTGAGAGACACGAGTGTGCTGGTGAGAATGGCAGCCATCTTTGAAGCTTCAAAAAATGAAGGGAAGTGAGACTGGTGTGCTGTAAAAGTGTCAGTGCATCTTAAAAGTGTAAATGTAATGCTTTCAAAACTACTCAACCTGTAAATATTAAATGTTTGCTGTTAATGTGTTTAAATGTCAATGTATGTTTTTTTTGTACGGAATTTAGGAAGTTATTTTTGTTTGCTTCTGAATTTTGTTAATGGTTGTTTGTTGATGTTTGTACGTGTTGTGTATTTGCTTGTGTGAAGCACATTGAGTTGCCTTGTGTATGAAATAGAAATAAAGCCACCTTGCAATTTTCCCCAAATAAGCGTCGAGAATACGTTCAGACACACAAAGCCATCTGCGATTACAAATTTTTGTTGAACAGTGTTATCACTGAAATGATTGACGCAAAAGTCCTACTTTTTTTTTTTTTTTTTTCCTTTTTTTGTTGCTAACTCAACCCGAGATCAAACCACCACAGCTCCATGCGAGCTAACACGCCATATGCTCGTGCATTTTGCACATTTTATCTTTCTATGTAACAATTTTCGCCTTCCCAGTCCCGGCGGCCGCAACTGCACCTCATAAGGCACGCTCTGCCGTGGATGGCCGATCAGCCCCTGGCTTATGCTATTTTCACGCACGTTTTGGAACCAAGGCGAAGAGGTGCCGCGCCCCTTGCTCCTTTGTTGCGTCGGAAAACGGCAACGCCTCCACTCAGTTGCAGGTGTGAGTGGGGGCGCAGAGTGCCGGCTGCTGTTTGTCACGGACACCCTCTCCAGACTCAAATTCCTTTGTGACTCCGGCGCCCGCAGAAGCGTGTTGCCTGCCTCGGCTGAAGATGCTGCCGGGGGCACTCACGGCCCGCACCTGTCAGCGGCCAACGATGCACCTATCCGGACCTACGGCACTAAGACAGTGGATGTATGTTTTGGGGAGCGCCGGTTCACTTGGGACTTTGTCACTGCGGACTTTGTCACTGCGGACATTTCTTTTCCCCTTCTTGGCGCGGACTTTTTGTGTGCCCACAGTCTACTGGTGGATGTTAAAAATGGCCGCCTGTTGGACGCTGTGACGTTTTCCACTGTTGCTTGTGGGTGTGATGTGGAGACGTTTGAGGGCCTCGCCAGCCCGCTCTCAGATGACGGCGTGTTCACGCGGCTTCTTGGAGAATTCCCCAGCCTGACCACGCCTACATTTGCAGCCACTTCTACCAAGCATGGAGTCGAGCACCACATCGAGACCGTGAGCCCGCCGGTTCATGCTAAGGCCCGACGCCTCAACCCTGATAGATTGGCCACAGCTCAGTCCGAATTCGCCAACATGGAACGCCTTGGCATAATTCGTCGTTCGGACAGCCCGTGGGCCTCGCCTCTCCACATGGTTCCAAAGTCGGACGGCGGCTGGCGACCGTGTGGAGACTATCGCCGCCTCAATGATGCCACGACGCACGATCGCTATCCGGTCCCGCACATACAGGACTTCTCTGCCCACCTGGCAGGTGCGAAGGTGTTTTCCAAGGTGGACTTGGTACGGGGCTATCACCAAGTTCCGGTACGCCCCGCCGATGTGCCTAAGACTGCTGTGATAACACCTTTCGGACTGTTCGAGTTTCTCAGGATGCCATTCGGCCTTAAAAACGCGGCCCAGTCTTTTCAGCGTCTCATGGACTCTGTTCTCCGGGACATGCCGTTCCTCTTCGTCTACTTGGATGACATCCTGGTGGCCAGCTCCTCCATCGGGGAACACCTTTCACACCTCCGGCAGCTTTTCTCCAAGCTCAGCCAGGCTGGACTGATTATTAACCGAGCTAAATGTGTCTTTGGTGTGCCCTCCATCCAATACCTCGGCCACCTCATCAACGAGGACGGCGCCACCCCGCTCCCGGCAAAAGTGGAAGCTGTTGCCGCTTTTCCTCGACCCCAGACGGCCCAGGGTCTCCGCGAGTTCCTCGGGATGGTGACTTTTTACCACAGGTTCATCCGCCATGTGATGCACCCGCTTTACGACGCACTTAAGGGTGTGGCTCCTAACCGTGCGGTCGACTGGACCGATGTGAGAGTCAAGGCTTTTGAAGAGACGAAAGCCGCGCTGTCCCAAGCGGCCTTGTTGGCCCACCCGCGCCCGGATGCCCCGATCGCCCTCACTACTGACGCATCTGATTTTGCCGTCGGGGCCGTTTTGGAGCAGCGCGTCGAAGGTGCGTGGCAGCCGCTCGCCTTTTTCAGCCGCCGGTTAGTCCCTCGGGAGCGCAAGTACAGCACGTTCGACAGGGAGCTCCTTGCTGTCTGGCTGGCGATCCGCCACTTCCGCTTCATCCTGGAGGGCCGTGAGTTCACGGTCTTCGTCGATCACAAGCCGCTCACCTTCTCCATGTCGAAGTTGTCCGAGCCGTGGTCCGCGCGGCAACAGCGCCAGTTGTCGTTCATATCTGAATACACCACGGACATCCGACATATCGCTGGCAAGGACGACGTGGTCGCGGATTGTCTGTCCAGGGCAGTCGTCAACACGGTACAGCTGGGCCTCGACTTTTCCCGGATGGCGGCCGACCAGGCTTTCGATCGTGGCACCCAGTTGCTTCGGAGCTCCGACACCGGGTTGCAAGTTGAAAGGGTAGCGGTCGACGACTCCGGGGTCGAGCTGTGGTGTGACGTCTCCTTGGGCTGGCCTAGACCGCTGGTGCCCTCTGGTTGGCAGAGGGCCGCCTTCGACATGGTGCATGGTCTCTAACACCCCGGCAGGAAGGCATCGTCGAGGTTGGTGGCTCAGAAGTTCGTCTGGTCTGGGTTGAAGAAAGATGTACGGGCCTGGGTCGATTCATGCGTGGCTTGTCAGCGAGCCAAGGTCCACCGTCACACCAAGGCGCCTTTGGAGACTTTTGTTGTGAGGAAGTTTGACCATGTCAACGTCGACATCGTAGGTCCGCTTCCTCCTTCCCAGGGCTTCACCTACCTCCTGACGATGGTGGACAGGACGACCCGCTGGCCAGAGGCCGTTCCCCTGACCTCCATATCGACCAGTGACGTGGCCCGGGCGTTTATCGGGACCTGGGTCGCTCGGTTTGGACCGCCGGCGGACCTCTCGTCCGACAGGGGTGCGCAGTTCACGTCAGAGGTTTGCTGAGGGCCTCGGGGTCAAGCTACACCGCACCTGCGCTTATCACCCTCAGGCTGATGGGCTGTGCGAACGGTTCCATCGTTCGATGAAAGCCGCTTTGCGCGCTGGTCTTTCTGAAGGTAATTGGGTCGACAAGCTACCCTGGATCATGCTGGGCCTTCGTACTGCACCTAAGGAGGACCTGCAGTGTTCGTCGGCCGAGTTGGTCTATGGACAGGTGCTAAGAGTGCCAGGAGATTACAGACTATTTAGAAACAGAATAGCAACTTAATGCAATTAATCGCGCGACAAACTAAACTTTATTGCAACAAACACACAAACGTAGCACATATGAAAAAGACTATTTCCACAAAATTATGAGGTGGAAATAGTATTTTAAAGCTGGTTCAATTGTGATATACATACAAAATGTTATTTTTTGTTAGCCATCTTTAAAATATATTTTTCCATAAAGGCCTACAACAAGCAATACTAGGTGGTATATTTATGACAAAAAGTAGCCTACTTCATCTTCTTTTTTTTTAAATTCCTCTCCAAACATGATTTTATGATACATGTAAGCATTATGTAATGTACATGCTTCTGTAACTTCAAATAACCACTCCCATTTTTTTGTTTTCCAAATCACATTTATTTTGTGACATCAATTTATGCAGTTGCTGCAGCGTCTGTGAATGTTGTAATCTGAATAAAAACCAATGAGTTCTCCTCTTTTCCCATGTCCCCAGAACCCTCTATATTCTTTAAATATAGAATTGCATTGGATGCAAGGGGTGAGGCAATAGGGGATCCTGTACATCTTTTTGAAATCGGGTGAAAATGCACTCCAGTTGACGACACCTGGTAGATAGATAGACATACAGACAGACAGTCAAGTCATCTTATGTATATAGTGTTTTCAAACAGCCTTAGCTGTCAGATAGACAGACAGAATTATTTTTTTTTGTGTCCACCCATCCATGATCTTAACCACTTATCCTCATGATCCCCACTCCCTCACAACTTACTGTCTAGCCACTGAAAATGTGCTTCCCTACGAAATGATTCTTATCTGATGATCATCCAGAATCGGGTGCATGTCAGGGCCAGCACGTGGATTGCGCCTTCGCCATCATTGAGGACAGCAAGAATCAGGATGGATCGTAAAATCTCCTCTGGTAGCTGTGAACATAACCGCATAAACTAAAAATAGACTTGTCTTCATCATCAATATGATCATCATTATCTTCTTGGAACAAGAGAAGTGCAATGAAGAATTCCTTATCAGCATGTTTTTGTAGCTTTCACATAATTTGTTTATATTGTATAAATGTCAGAGCCACATGATTCTCTGATAAAGATGCAATATTAAAGTCTCTACTCTGTGTAGTTCTGTTTGACTAGCCAGTGAGTGTATATCATCAGTTCATAACTGTGCTTCACCTCCAAAGTGTAAAATACATAAATAAAAATTGTTGCATGCATGCCTGACAGATGGAAGCGACCACTCTCTCTGCAGAAGGCTTCTTGACCTTGGTTGCTGACATCGGACGTTCCTCCTTAAGTTCAAGGGAATGGGATTAATTATATGTTTTGGACATGTATACACTACAATGACAATTTGCATAGATTAATTGGGGTTTGGAAAATTCTGTCCATTATTCTTACCTTGGCATTCTCATCTATTTTCCTCTTTCTGGAAATGCGAGCCAGCCTTATTTCTGTGCATTAGGTTAGAAAAAGCTTTTCAAATTTGAAAGGTCTTTCTTTAAAAGTCTGTGTCATTTGTTTAATTGTAATTTTCTATATAGAGTACTAGTGGCATCCATTACTTGGCATCAGTATCAGTGAGTACTTTTTAGGTTGTAGCGAAATGTATTCATCATTCATAAAACTAACAATACATTCTTTTTCATATTTATAAAAATTGCTTACCATGGCAACTAAGAAAGAATTGCCATATTGACAAAATTTAAATTGATTATAGTGGTCTTCAAACTACAACATACCTTCATGACAAACTGCCGTCTTATCTTGAGTTTGCAGATGTGCCACAACATATGCAAACTCTCCACCTTTGGCACAAATGCTGCATCTGTATCGGTTCAAGCCTTCCAAAATGGGTGCTGGTAGGTGTCCATCTTTATAGACGGTTCGATGAAGCTGAGTGCAAATTAGAACACATTTTATTTGTATAAATCTTTTGTCATCCGACTGTAGAATTGGCCAATTACAATCCAAAAACATACCAACAGAAATAGAAAAAACTGGACTCATGTAAAGATTTCTTAACGTTCATGCCACAACAGAGTAAAATTATGTTATTATTCAAATCCCATCGATACATTAATGGTAATTAATTACGTAGCTACGCTATACAGGCCTATCTGCTGCAAATATGTGACGTATTGGGCTTACACCATTTTGCATTACGTACAGCGTCACGGTGGATTCCCCATTTGCAAGTTACTACTTTTAGGTCAGCATATTGTACGGTACACAGGTTCAAACTATTGTTCCATGCGAAATAACAATTGGAATTCAACGAGAGAGATATGGAAGAAAAACATTGTGTTCCACTAAATCATTTCAATTCATTTTTCAAACTTTCTGTGCGGGAAACGAACTTTTCTTTAGCGACCTATGTGCTAATGTTCATTAAATAAAATACATGTCCACTTACTTTCTGCTCCCGACTCGTCATTTTACAAATTATTTCGTGTCGTCCCCGGGAACTTTTTGAGAACTAAGAGGTTGTGATAATGGATGGAATGATTTCGTTTCGTAGTTCTCGTGGCGACCGCTCGCTGCAGAGAAGTTGAGAACAACACTACTGGATCACGACAGCAGCGTCACTTTCCGTCAATCAAGAGCATAGGGGCGTTCCGTTCCGTTCCGTGGGCGTTCCGTTCCCAGTCTGCGGTCTGCAATCAGACTCGCGATCAGTTGCGTTATTTTTTGGACACACTAATTTGTGCATAATTAATTAACCTAAAATAATGTGTTCAACAACAGCCTTTTAATATGAATATAAGGCAAACTACATATGAACGGACATTTACATGTACAGATGACAGATTATAGCCGTCAGTTATAATCTGCAGCCACTTGTCAGGTTGATGTTACGTTTTCAAAACAAACTCAATTTCAAAATAGGCTAAGACACAACACACGATACAAGTACACAGATCAATCATTCATTTAGCGGTAGAAATTTCTGCACCATTTTAAACGTCAATTCCTAAATGAGATCATATCAAGCTTCATTCATCAACCGCTTTTCTCACCAGCACACTTGTGCCTCTCAGCGTTGCCCTTTGTTGGGAATCTTTGACCACAAACTGAGCAAGCAAAGGGCTTCTCTCCAGTGTGGGTTCTTGTGTGGATTTTTAAGTATCCCTTGGAAGAAAAATTTTGACCACAAACCAAGCAAGCAAAGGGCTTCTCTCCAGTGTGGGTTCTTGTGTGGATTTTTAAGTATCCCTTGGAAGAAAAATTTTGACCACAAACCAAGCAAGCAAAGGGCTTCTCTCCAGTGTGGGTTCTTGTGTGTGTTTTTAAGTGTACCCTCTGAGCAAAATATTGACCACAAACTGAGCAAGCAAAAGGCTTCTCTCCAGTGTGGGTTCTTGTGTGTATTTTTAAGTTTCCCTTGAAAGCAAATTTTTGACCACAAACTGAGCAAGAAAATGGTTTCTCATCAGTGTGGGTCTTTGTGTGTCTTTTTAACGTTTCATTAGCAGTAAATTTTTTACCACAAACTGAGCAAGCAAAAGGCTTCTCTCCAGTGTGGGCTCTTGTGTGGATTTTTAAGTATCCCTTGGAAGAAAAATTTTGACCACAAATCAAGCAAGCAAAGAGCTTCTCTCCAGTGTGGGTTCTTGTGTGTCTTTTTAATTTTTCCTTTTCACGAAATTTCTTACCACAAACTGAGCAGGCAAAGGGCTTCTCTCCAGTGTGGGTTCTTGTGTGTATTTTTAAGTATCCCTTGTAAGAAATTTTTTTACCACAAACCAAGCAAGCAAAGGGCTTCTCTCCAGTGTGGGTTCGCGTGTGGATTTTTAAGTTTGCCTTATAAGGAAATTTCTTACCACAAACTGAGCAGGCAAAGGGCTTCTCTCCAGTGTGGGTTCTTGTGTGTATTTTTAAGTGTACCCTCTGAGCAAATTTTTGACCACAAACTGAGCAAGCAAAGAGCTTCTCTCCAGTGTGGGTTCTTGTGTGGATTTTTAAGTTTCCCTTGTGAGCAAAATTTCGACCACAAACTGAGCAAGCAAAAGGCTTCTCTCCTGTGTGGGTTCGCGTGTGCGTTGTTAAAGTTTCCTTCCTAGAGAAACTTCGACCACAAACTGTGCAAGCAAAGGGTTTATGACCAGTGTGGCCCATCGCGTGTCTTCTCAAATGAGACTTGGAACCAAAGGTTTTTCCACACTGAGAACATTTCCACCGTTTGCCATCAGTGTGACATGTCACATCATCGTCACACTGTTCATCGTCAGCAGTGTGAGCAGCGTGTGACGCGTCTTCACCATCTGACATAAGAGCTAACCGGCTGTCATCATTTGTCATTTGTTGTCTGCTTGGAGACTCCGCCCCTTTGTTCTCTTCATATTGACGTTCATCTTCAGTCTTCAAATGGACACCAGTCACGGGCAACTCTGTGAAGTGCTCCTCCTCTTCAATGTATGGTGGCAGCTGCTCCTCTTTTTTGATGTTGGGAGGCTGTTGCTGCTGCTCTTCTTTAACTTGCAGAGGCTCCAAGTCCTCCTCCTGTTTCACGCCAGGGAACTCTGGCTCCTGCCGCTCAGGAAAAATATATTTTTCACTGACATCTGCGAGACACAAGATACACATGGTTTGGTAAAGTTAATTTATTGTGATGTTATGTATTTTATATTGAAGTTTATCACATGGGCCACATGAGTGAATGAATAACAATCTATACACAAGTATTTTTTTTAAACTTTTAAACATTTTTTTTTAAACTCAACAAGTGAGTCACATCCTTTCAGGGCAATTCCCAAATGATTCCACAAATTAACACCTAACAGATACACACCTTTGCTTAATATTTGTTCTTGTTTTTTTGTTTTGTTTTTATAGACATGTGCACCCCTTATATCATAAGGACTGTGTCTAATTTGGTGCTAATTTAAACTCAACCAAGTCATAAAATTTCATTGTATTTAATTTAATAAATAATGGATGTGTTGATTCAGTATATTTTGATTAATTAATAATTCTTATAGCTCTCTTTTGCAATTTGAATACAGAGTTGGTGTTTGTTTTATTTGCATTTGCCCAGATTTCCACACAATAGGTCAGATATTGTAAGAATAATGAACTGTATAATGTATATAATGAGTTCATGTTCAGGACATCCTTAGTTTTATAGAGTATCCCTATGATTATTCACATTTTCCTTTTAACAATTTCTATGTGTGGCTTCCAAAATAATTTATCATCAATAACTACTACAAGGAATTTGTTTTCATACGCCCTTTCTATTTCAACTGAATTAACTTGGGCTGGGTTCAAAATATTGATATATCGATATCGTATAGATACGCCTTTTCATATCCCAATATCGATACATAAAGCCATGTATAGATATATCGACCCCGCCCCCAACACACACACACACACACACACACAACACATTCAACACACACAAACAAATGCTTCCGAGCCCGTGTCACTTACACGGTGGAAGCCAGTATCGATCATCTCCCCACCCACCCCATCCCCTCAACCACCATTGGAACATTTGCACAAAAAACATTGTGAATGAGTGTCAGTGTTTTTTGTTACTTTTTTTTTTCTTTTTTTTTTACATAGCCTGTACTGTGGATGTAATTGATTTAATTATTTGTTTTTATAAGGTCATGTTAAATAAAACAGTATTAATGTAACTGCAATTGATTCAATTCTTAATGTAAATATTCATATTTTTACTAATGCATTAAATTACAGCAAGAGCAAGAAGTTTCTACTATTTGCAGCACTGGTACTTTTGACTGTCTAAAATAGGTGCTGCATGAATTCCTCAAATGAATCGAAAATCGTTGTGAATCATTAATCGAATCGAATCGATCCTGGAAATTTGAATCGATACCCAGCCCTAGAATTCACCATAAATTCATCCATCCATCCATCCATCTTCCTCCGCTTATCTGAGGTCGGGTCGCGGGGGCGGCAGCTTTAGGAGGAAAACCCAGACCTCCCTCTCCCCAGCCACTTCAACCAGCTCCTCCGGCGGCATCCCAAGGCGTTCTCAGGCCAACCGGGAGACATAGTCTCTCCAGCGTGTCCTGGGTCGTCCCCGGGGCCTCCCGCCAGTGGGACATGCCCGAAACACCTCCCCAGGGAGGCGTCCAGGAGGCCTCCGAACCAGATGCCCGAGCCACCTCAGCTGGCTCCTCTCAACACGGAGGAGCAGCGGCTTGACTCCGAGTCCCTCCCGGATGACCGAGCTTCTCACCCTATCTCTAAGGGAGAGCCCGGACACCCTGCGGAGGAAACTCATTTCGGCCGCTTGTATCCGGGATCTCGTTCTTTTGGTCACGACCAGTGGCGCTCCTGCCATTAGGCAGATTAGGCAGATGCTAGGGGCGCTCGTGAGCAAAAGGACGACAGGGAAAGGAGAATTTATTGATTTTTTTTTTTTACTTTTATCAGTCACGTAAACGTGCGTCTTCTGTTCAAGTAAACCATGGCTTGCCAGCCAACCACATACATCCTTTCAAATTTGGCTTTGATTGACATCTACGGCTAGCCAATGGTAATCGGGATTGGGGGGGGTGACGCGCGCTCCGGAGACGCGCATTAGCCAAATCTACTTCCGCGTTAGATAGTGGTGCACGTTCGCCGGCCGGCACTGACCCAATGACTGAGCAGTGAGCAAACGCCAAACCTCGATCCAGGATGACACAGTTGACATGGTTGGGAATCCTGCGTTCACTGGTCCACTAAACAACGTTCACAAGTGAGTGGCAAACTTTTGTTTTGATTAGTCAAGCCACACAGCACGGACAAATTGTAGCAATACACAGTATGCGGTTAACAAGGCAAGGCAAGGCAAGGCAAGTTTATTTGTATAGCACATTTCATACACAAGGCAACTCAATGTGCTTTACACGAGGAAAGACAACACATAAGCATCAAGAAACAGTAGTTAACATTCAGAGGAAGAAAAATAAATGAAAATAGGTTACAAACTAACAATCTTAAAACATTATTCAACAAACTTTAAAAAAAATTTAACATAAGGAAGTTTAAAATGATAAAAATAAAAATAAAAATAATAATTAAAAAAAAAAACACTTAATTAAAGCTGTTTAAAAGTCCCTAATCAAAGGTATAAGAAAAAAGCAAAGTTTTTAACCTGGATTTAAAAGCATTTACACTCGGGGCTGACTTCACTTCTGTTGGTAGCCTATTCCATCTGTGTGCAGCATAATAGCTAAATGCAGCTTCTCCATGTTTGCTTCGAACTCTGGGTTCCACTAGTTGGCCCAAGTCTGTAGATCTCAGAGCCCTGCTGGGCTTGTACTCAATCAGCATTTCTTGGATATATTCAGGACCCAAACCATTTAGTGATTTATAGACGAGTAGCAGAACTTTAAAATCGATTCTACAGCTGACAGGGAGCCAGTGTAAATCCTTAAGTACTGGAGTAATATGTTCTGATCTTTTTGTTTTGGTCAGAACTCGAGCTGCAGCGTTCTGAATGAGCTGCAATTGTCTCATGTTCTTTTGAGAGAGTCCAGTCAGAAGACCGTTACAGTAATCTAGTCTGCTGGAGATAAAAGCATGGATAAGCTTCTCTTGGTCTGCTTGAAGCATGCAGTCCTTCAGTCTGGATATGTTTTTCAGCTGGTAAAAGGCTGTTTTAGTGATGAATTTAATATGATTGCTGAAGGTCAGATCTGAGTCTATTAGTACCCCAAGATTTCGAACTTGGTCTTTAGTTTCTAAAGACAGTGACTCAAGCTGTTTTTTAACAGCAATCCTCTTTTCTTTATTGCCGAAAACAATGAGCTCCGTTTTGTTTTCGTTCAGCTGAAGGAAATTTTGGTTCATCCAGTTGTTAACTTGCTCTAGAGAATGACACAATGTGTTAATAGAATTGCTGTCATTTGGGGACATCGATAAATACAGTTGTGTGTCATCTGCATAACTATGATAGTCAACATCGGTGTTCTGAAGCATTTGACCCAAAGGTAACATATACAGACTGAACAACAGGGGTCCAAGGACTGACCCTTGAGGGACCCCACATGTCATGGCCTTTCGATCAGATTCAAAATTTTAACAGACCCACACAGTCACACATACACAACAAATACTTTGGAGCATAAAATTATTTATCACTAAAGCATAGTTGCAGTACAATGTAAGTTGAATTCTCTTTTCTTTTTTTTTTTTATTGCCAAGTTTGTCACGGTTGATGACTGTCACTAAGTTATAATAATAATAATAATAATAACAATAATAATAAGAATAATAATAATAAACAGCACTTTACACATCCTTTTGGATTGATATTTTTCACTGAACCCATATGTCGTTTCTGTATATTATCGACATATCTCAACTCAATCTTTTTTTTATAAAGCACTTTAAAACATCCATTGCTGCATACAAAGTGCATGGAATAGAAATCAGTCTCGCAGTGGACACAAGTGAAAGAAAATAACACAAAATAAAATTAATTATAGTAAATATAAGTAGGTAAGTATAAAAGCAAAAATAAAAAATAAAAAAAATATATAAGATGTAGGGAAGTGAATAAGTAAATATAACTATAAATAAAATAACACAAAATACAGAAGGCACCATAAAACACTGAAATGATGCGAAGTTTCATGCTGAGTCAAAGACCAAAGAATAAAGATGTCTGGCAAAAATTATCCGAAATGTTATCCATATCGTACAGCCCTAAATCCAAAAAGCAAATGAAGGCAACTGCTAGCTAATCTCAGATAGAAGGGGCTGGGTCACAGTCATTCCGCCGCTTTTGCAGTTGTCACAATGCCACTGTTCAACCTGAACAACATTAGATTTAGGTTGATGAAGTGTGCTCCCCCAAAAAAGGTAATGCCCCCCCTGCACTCTCTTTCTGGTGACAGGTCTGGCTCTTTAGTTAAGAAAATGAAATGAAAATGCTAGTAAGCTGTCCTGGCTCAAACCTTAAAAAAAAAAAAAAAAACTGATCACGGTCAGATTCTCAGGTGGATGTGCAGGCTGATACAGCACGGACGTCATAAATTAACTGGGCTGCTCATGCTGTAGCGAAAAGTGAAGCTGGCGGCGGCCATCTTGTGTTGCCAAACCTACAGTAAGTTGACTTTTCAGCAGCATTTTTTCCACGTTATTTTCTTCCTCTACAGCGAAAATACCACTGTGACGTACGGTTCTACCATTAAGTATAAAATAACTGGGAAATGCTCTAAATGTAAATATTTTGTGGTTGGTCTAATAATTTGAGTGGGGGTCGTGTTTGTGGTTGGTCTAATAAGTTGTGCACACTCTGGGAGGGGGGGCACTACCAGAAATCCTGCCTAGGGTGCCAAGTTGCTTAGGAACGCCACTGGTCACGACCCACAGCTCGTGACCATAAGTGAGGGTCGGAACGTAGGTCGACCGGTAAATCGAGAGCTTCTCCTTTTGGCTCAGCTCTTTCGTCACCACGACGGACCAATACAGAGTCCGCATTACTGCAGACGCTGCACCGATCCACCTGTCGATCTCCCGTTCCATCATGCCCTCACTTGTGAACAAGACCCCAAGATACTTGAACTCCTCCACTTGGGGGAGGATCTCATCCCCGACCCGGAGAGGACACGCCACCCTTTTCCGATTGAGGACCATGGTCTCGGATTTGGAGGTGCGGATCCTCATCTCAACCGCTTCACACTCGGCTGCGAACCGCTCCAGTGAGAGTTGGAGATCCCAGCCTGAAGAAGCCAACAGCACCACATCATCTGCAAAGAGCAGAGATGCAATGCTGAGGCCACCAAACCGGATCCCCTCAACGCCTCGGCTGCGCCTAGAAATTCTGTCCATAAAAATTATGAACAGAATCGGTGACAAAGGGCAACCTTGGCGGAGTCCAACCCTCACCGGAAACGAATCCGACTTACTGCCTGCAATGCGGACTAAACAGGGACCGAACCGCCCGTATCAGAGGGCCCGGTACACCGTACTCCCGAAGCACCTCCCACAGGACTCCCCGAGGGACACGGTCGAACGCCTTCTCCAAATCCACAAAACACATGTGGACTGGTTGAGCGAACTCCCACGCACCCTCAAGGATCCTGCTGAGGGTGTAGAGCTGGTCCACTGTTCCACGGCCAGGACGAAAACCGCACCGCTCCTCCTGAATCCGAGATTCGACTTCCCGAGGGACCCTCCTCTCCAGCACCCCTGAATAGACCTTACCAGGGAGGCTGAGGAGTGTGATCCCTCTATAGTTGGAACACACCCTCCGGTCCCCCTTCTTAAAAAGGGGGACCACCACCCCGGTCTGCCAATCCAGAGGCACTGTTTTCACCATAATTTATATTAGAATATTAGAGATGAAAACACAAATTTCAGAAAACGGGTTGCTCATTGGTTTAATTGATTTTTGATTATTAAAAGTTAACATTTGCCAAAAAAAAAAAAAAGTCTACTAGGAATATATAGAAATATGGTTGAGGTATTGTAACTTGTTCAACCATTTTTCATTGTGCAAAAAAAATAAATATGCAAAAAAAAATAATGCAAAAATGTTGCGGAGTCAAGGTGTGAGACGAGGGTCAACACAGCATACATTTTGATCAACATGACATCAGCAACTAATATTGTAGGAAACAAGAGAAAATTGTACATATTCATTTGCATACAGCCTTAAAATAAAAAAATAAAAATAAAAGTCCTCCGCTTATTTTTAAAAAAAAATTTTTTCTCATTATCTGTAAATTTCAGCTTCTTAGCTCAATAGCTTCCAGGCCATGTGACCTATTGACCCCAAACCAATGCAGCATCATAGTGCCATGTCTGATAGATGATGCACACCTTTTATTTTATTTTTTTCATTTAAGACTTCCACTTATTTTCTGCTTAATAGCTTCTAGGTCATATGACCTATTGACCCCAAATTAGTTCTGCCTCAAAGTGGCATGTCTGCTCGATGACACACACCTATTTTTTTCTCAATTTCAACCTTTCCTTCATTTTAAATTACCGTTAACTTAATACTGTACATATCAATGTTATTGCTCAATATCACCCCACAAGAGTGCATTCCCAGTGAAATTTGAATTGGTACTGTTATTGTGAAACAGCTTTTAAACTGTTAACAATAATAATAATAATAATAATAATAATAATAATAATAATAATAATAATAATAAAACCAAGCATACTTTAAACTGCGTTTGAATTCAATTTTATTTTTGAAAACCGATCTTTTATTTTGAAAACCCAATGTTGTTCTTGGTCACATTCTCCGCGCCAGCGTCTCTTCGAGCACACTACCGTAAATCCTAGAAAAGGGCGAACAGAAAAAAATGAAGTGCGGCTGACTTGACCGCGTAAAAAGAAAAGGCGGCTAGCTTGACCTCAGCTGTAGCTCTGCTAAATCCAATTCTTATCGACTGAGAAATGTACCAAACCGACTGAAGAAAAAAACTGTGTATCGTAACAAAGTGACCCGGTGAAGAGTCCTTACAGAAATAAAAACGTACATATGGTTGAAAAGTGTCGACGAAACAAGTGACAAACCTGCTCTGTTCAACACAACTCGAGGCTGCTTGTAAACGGCGTCCAGCAGTTGACGTTGTCGCTCGTTGTCCTCCTGTGCTCCACAAAGCTCCTCTTCGTACTTGACTTTCGCCATTGTGAACATCTTCACACGATATTCACGACACTTTACGCTCACGATTGACGTCTGCTGAGCCAAATTGTCGATAGCAAACGGGTCTCGTTTTTTGGCGCCTAGCAAGCTAAGCTAAGCTAAGCTAAGCTAAGGCAAAATAAAGAGGGCCGAGAGATACGATTGAACCAGACACGAAACGTAGCAATTATGTTTGACTTCAATAAAGTAGTGACGGGGCAAAGTGTCGATGTGTCAGTTCGTTCCGTACGAATTCGTGTTGAATTATTTTTATCGTGAAGCCGAGCGTAAACGCGTCGTGCCTGGAATGGAGTTGCTCTTCTGCTACCACGTGAAATCTACGGCAATTACACTTGGACAAAGCTCATGTCACGAAAATGTTAATATTTAATTTTACTTTAAAAAAAAAAAAAAAAAAAAAAAAAAGCTCATAAATTAATACGTTTAATTCTAGATTCATTTGGTTAATAAAAATAAATAGACCTTTAAACTGCACTCGGACGAATAAGAAGAAACATGTTTACTTCCTGTACATACGAGTAGCCCAGTTTAGTTTTTATTTTTTAAATCTCTATTCACTCAATCAGTATACAAACTATTGGGGGGGTAATAATACAATCATTGTATACACTATAAACAATTAGAACATAGAACACGCCAGGAAAGTTAAAACATACAAAAGCTAAACCAAATAAAATCAATAGTAAAACTGAAAGAAAAGAAAATAGTTTGATACAAAATCATATAAATAAATGATAAGTTTGCAATAGTTATATGTTTTTACAGCTTTTGCACAGACAACCAGACAATGACAAAAAAATAATTTCTCACGGATACAAAAAAAAAATCAATAAAGGATTGTTTCTTATGTGTAAATTTAGACTTATGAATGTAAAACTTCGCTAGAATAATCATAAGATTTATCAAATGAAACTGTGTATCGACATTATTATCAAATTCAAATATACCAAAATAATACATGCTTCCAAAGTAAGGAGAAATCTGGATAAATGTAGATTATAATGAATTGTGATAATGTACCCCAGAATTATGAGGAGCACAGTTGTTTTTTTTTTTAAAACATCCTTGCTGTTTTACCTCAGACTGTAAATCCACCCAAGAGTCTCTGGTCTTTTTTTTTTTTTTTTTTTTTTTTTTTTTAAGATTTGAGCCAGGAAAAGTTCTAGTCGAGTGCCGGCAAATTCTATGCACTATTGACTACACTTTTTCTTTTCTTGCTCGGCCGAATATCGCTGCCAAAAGTCAGGTGAGTTGTATCCGTAATTGACCTTTCGCAAACTCCGCCCCCCCAAACGAGCATTGACCAATCACACATTTAGCAACCGTTGCTATGTAAGCATAGTCCGTCAAGCTTTACTCAGCTCTTGATGACGTCCATAGTCTGATTGATTTTATTTGATGGCTTACGAGACTGCTAACCACCATAAAACTTTACGGAAGAAGAGTGACAACCATTAACAACCTCCGGACCTCCAAAATGATGAAGCGGTGTGCCGACGGAGTATGTAAATCGGACTGTGCTAAGGTAAGACTATGCTAACTCTATCGGGCTAACTAGCTAGCTGTAGTGTAGTTTGCTTTCGGGGCAATAACAAAACAATATCAAAGTTATTGTAGTTACTATTAATGAATAAAATATATTACTAGAATGTCATTGCCATCTAAGTTAAGCTTGTTCAGTCAGTGGTTAATGTTAGTTTAATGTCTTCTGTTAGCTTTTGCATTCGTCTAAATGTTGCGAGCTAACGTTAACACAAAGCTTCGTCAAGTTTGGCAAACTTAAGCGTCCTAATAAGTGCCCCGAGCTTATCTTGTTTTCATTTTTCATGCAGCATTTTGTGAACGGACACCCGTCTCCGGAGTATCCCAACCAGCCATATAACCTGAACTACATCCATGGCTAGGGTGACATATTTTTTTTTATGATGGACAAAGAATAACAATGACTGATCTGATGCTTTCAAAGACAAAAACCCCCCACTAATGTTTAGCTAGCTATAAACACCGAGGTTTAGCTAACTTGCTGACCTAACAGTAATCCTCATATTTTAACAATACTAGACTAATATAAGTAAGAAAACTTACCCGGCAGTACAAGAGCACGACTGGTCCATAATGCTGTGCTGGTTGCATCTGAAGTATAGGTCATGGGGTTTTCTCAGATTTAGCGTGCGTCCTGTGTGTTTCCCCTTCGCTGGCTAATTTAATATTATGACTATAACCCTCCACTGCATATTGTAAACCTTTTTGCCTTGATCTGGAGGATATTGCACTGGTATTGCTCCAAAAGAAATCACTAATACACGCCGGTGTAAGTCTTCCCGTCACGGCTTGTGCTGTCGGAGGCACCAAGCTTGACGGACTAGCAACAGTAACTAAGGGGGGCGGAGCTAATGCGAAAGGTCAATTGCGGTTTCAAAACAACATTGAAAACATTTTCAGTCTTTCAACCAATGCCTCGGGAAAACAATGCCAAAATGCCATTTTTGAAACTTGGCTGGTGAACGTTTTGAATCTCTGAAAGTTTGTGGGTGAAACTGTTAAAAAAAAAAAAAAAAGGTTGTCATTTTGAATGATTTTTTATACTTTTTGGAGATTCAAACCCACTTTTCAGGTTTGGAAATATTTTTTCAACGTTTTGAGAACGTTCAGAGTTTACAGGTTTCAAAAACGGGAAACAAATAAATGCCTCGGGAGAACAATGCCAAAACGCCATTTTTGAAACTTGGCTGGTGACCATTTTGAACCTCTGAAAATTTGTGGGTGAAACACTGTAAAATCATACTTTAAAAAAATGTCTGTCTTTTCTAAGCATTTTTTTTTTATTTTACAGCTTTTTCTGTGATTTTTTAGTCATTCAAAAATATTTTTGGAGATTCGAAACATTTTTTCAGTCATTCAAAAATGTTTTCGGAGATTCAAACCGAAGTTACGAGGTATTGGCAGGATTCTGATTCCAAACTTTTACCCTTGACTTCTCATTTCAAAACGAGTAATCCATCTTGTTCGGTGAGACGAATAAACATTTGGTTTCCCCGTCATAACAGCCCTCTGAGATAAACCCTGAGGACTGCAACAAAACTGAGTTTTGACACCCCTGAGCTAGTCTAACAGCACAACAACCTCCCAAAATCCCCACTTAACTGGCATTGCTGCTTGAAAGCGCCATCTTTTCTGTCATATGTGTGCACGTAAGGACCCAATATTATTTGTTGAACAGTTGTGATTCTTTCATAAACAATGAATTAAACAAGTTTCCTCCTGTAAACGTCATGTAACATATCATTTATACGCCTTTAAGGCAAGTTGGAAAATGTCCGAAGTCCTCTTGTTTTTAAAGAATTTAAATCACCATAAATCATGCTGTCCATGGAACTGAGTGATTAAAAAAAAAAAAAAAGGGGTCCTCAAAGTGGACATACCGTCCACCCACTGACGAGATGGTAGGAGCAAGATGGCCACCCTGTCGCTTCAACGGCTTGCACGGGCGTGTAAGGGCTATCTGCTATCCAGTCATATATACAGGTCGGTGTGCTCGTGCTACTCTGTAGTGGTGCCCCCTGCAGTCTACTCTGTGTACCTCAATGGGCCAAATTTTGCATTGACTCGCGATCAGTAGCGTTATTTTTTTGACACACTAATTTGTGCCTAATTATTTAACCTAAAATAATGTGTTCAACAACAGCCTTTTAATATGTATATAAGGCAAACTACATATGAACGGACATTTACATGTACAGATGACAGATTATAGCCGTCAGTTATAATCTGCAGCCACTTGTCAGGTTGATGTTACGTTTTCAAAACAAACTCTCTTCTGCCCTCAGTTAGCGCAACTTAGGCAGCGAGCTAAACATGTGAAAGAGTTCCAAATAAAGACACGTGGTTGCTGTAGTCGTGGCTCTTTACTTCCTTCTTTTCTATTTTGTGAAACTGCAACATACAGATTAAAACAAGTCATAAATGCTTCTGTCTACAAATAAGTGTACAGTGTGAAAAATACCATTTAACTAACACAAGTAGGCCAACAATAACTTTAGCACAGGTTAGCAGCTAACGGCTAATAACATCGAGTCAGCGCCTTTTCAAAGAAAGTTCACCACCAAGAAACCTAAAATAATCACAAACACAAATACGTCAAAGCGTTATGATTTACAGATTATGCTCTGCCAAGGCTCCGAAAAAAAACCAATGATGAGACTAGAGGAAAATCTTGCGTTTCCTCCCGTGCTGTGACTGCGTGTGCAGGTCCTCAAAAACATAGCTGCTATTTTCATTGCTTCGCCACTAGGCGGCTCCGGTTCACTTAACAAAATCAAACACATGAACATACAATGACAAGGGCGACATCTACTGGCAAAAATAGAACATAACATTTCTACAAAACAAAAATTGACTGAGCAATATGCCTCAATTTACTGTCGTTATGAGGGACAGAACAAACTCAATTTCAAAATAGGCTAAGACACAACACACGATACAAGTACACAGATCAATCATTCATTTAGCGGTAGATATTTCTGCACCATTTTAAATGTCAATTCCTAAATGAGATCATATCAAGCTTCATTCATCAACCGCTTTTCTCACCAGCACACTTGTGCCTCTCAGCATTGCCCTTTGTTGGGAATCTTTGACCACAAACTGAGCAAGAAAATGGTTTCTCATCAGTGTGGGTCTTTGTGTGTCTTTTTAACGTTTCATTAGCAGTAAATTTTTTACCACAAACTGAGCAAGCAAAAGGCTTCTCTCCAGTGTGGGCTCTTGTGTGGATTTTTAAGTATCCCTTGGAAGAAAAATTTTGACCACAAACCAAGCAAGCAAAGTGCTTCTCTCCCGTGTGGATTCGCCTGTGCGTTGTTAAAGTTCCCTTCCTAGAGAAACTTCGACCACAAACTGAGCAAGCAAAGGGCTTCTCTCCAGTGTGGGTTCTTGTGTGTATTTTTAATGTTTCCTTTTCAGGAAATTTCTTACCACAAACCGAGCAAGCAAAGGGCTTCTCTCCAGTGTGGGTTCTTGTGTGTATTTTTTATTTTTCCTTATCACGAAATTTCTTACCACAAACCAAGCAAGCAAAGGGCTTCTCTCCAGTGTGGGTTCTTGTGTGTATTTTTAAGTATCCCTTGTAAGAAAATTTTTGACCACAAACCAAGCAAGCAAAGGGCTTCTCTCCAGTGTGGATTCTTGTGTGTATTTTTAATTTTTCCTTTTCAGGAAATTTCTTACCACAAACTGAGCAGGCAAAGAGCTTCTCTACAGTGTGGGTTCTTGTGTGTATTTTTAATTTTTCCTTATCACGAAATTTCTTACCACAAACCAAGCAAGCAAAGGGCTTCTCTCCAGTGTGGGTTCTTGTGTGTATTTTTAAGTATCCCTTGTAAGAAAATTTTTGACCACAAACCAAGCAAGCAAAGGGCTTCTCTCCAGTGTGGGTTCTTGTGTGTATTTTTAATTTTTCCTTATCACGAAATTTCTTACCACAAACCAAGCAAGCAAAGGGCTTCTCTCCAGTGTGGGTTCTTGTGTGTATTTTTAAGTATCCCTTGTAAGAAAATTTTTGACCACAAACCAAGCAAGCAAAGGGCTTCTCTCCAGTGTGGATTCTTGTGTGTATTTTTAATTTTTCCTTTTCAGGAAATTTCTTACCACAAACTGAGCAGGCAAAGAGCTTCTCTACAGTGTGGGTTCTTGTGTGTATATTTAAGTATCCCTTGGAAGAAAAATTTTGACCACAAACCAAGCAAGCAAAGGGCTTCTCTCCAGTGTGGGTTCTTGTGTGTATTTTTAAATTTTCCTTTTCACGAAATTTTTTACCACAAACCGAGCAAGCAAAGGGCTTCTCTCCAGTGTGGGTTCTTGTGTGTGTTTTTAAGTATCCCTTGGAAGAAAAATTTTGACCACAAACTGAGCAAGCAAAGGGCTTCTCTCCAGTGTGGGTTCTTGTGTGTCTTTTTAAGTGTCCCCTCTGAGCAAATTTTCGACCACAAATTGTGCAAGCAAAAGGCTTCTCTCCCGTGTGGGTTCGCGTGTGCGTTGTTAAAGTTTCCTTCCTAGAGAAACTTCGACCACAAACTGAGCAGACAAAAGGTTTATCACCAATGTGGCCCATCGCATGATTTCTCAATTGAGACTTGGAACCAAAGGTTTTTCCACACTGAGAACATTTCCACCGTTTGCCATCAGTGTGACATGTCACATCATCGTCACACTGTTCATCGTCAGCAGTGTGAGCAGCGTGTGACGCGTCTTCACCATCTGACATAAGAGTTAACCGGCTGTCATCATTTGTCATTTGTTGTCTGCTTGGAGACTCCGCCCCTTTGTTCTCTTCATATTGACGTTCATCTTCAGTCTTCAAATGGACACCAGTCACGGGCAACTCTGTGAAGTGCTCCTCCTCTTCAATGTATGGTGGCAGCTGCTCCTCTTTTTTGATGTTGGGAGGCTGTTGCTGCTGCTCTTCTTTAACTTGCAGAGGCTCCAAGTCCTCCTCCTGTTTCACGCCAGGGAACTCTGGCTCCTGCCGCTCAGGAAAAATATATTTTTCACTGACATCTGCGAGACACAAGATACACATGGTTTGGTAAAGTTAATTTATTGTGATGTTATGTATTTTATATTGAAGTTTATCACATGGGCCACATGAGTGAATGAATAACAATCTATACACAAGTATTTTTTTTAAACTTTTAAACATTTTTTTTTAAACTCAACAAGTGAGTCACATCCTTTCAGGGCAATTCCCAAATGATTCCACAAATTAACACCTAACAGATACACACCTTTGCTTAATATTTGTTCTTGTTTTTTTGTTTTGTTTTTATAGACATGTGCACCCCTTATATCATAAGGACTGTGTCTAATTTGGTGCTAATTTAAACTCAACCAAGTCGTGAGTTGGTGTTTGTTTTATTTGCATTTGCCCAGATTTTCACACAATAGGTCAGATATTGTAAGAATAATGAACTGTATAATGTATATAATGAGTTCATGTTCAGGACATCCTTAGTTTTATAGAGTATTCCTATGATTTTTCACATTTTCCTTTTAACAATTTCTATGTGTGGCTTCCAAAATAATTTATCATCAATAACTACTACAAGGAATTTGTTTTCATACGCCCTTTCTATTTCAATTGAATTAACTCGGGCTGGGTTCAAAATATTGATATATCGATATCGTATAGATACGCCTTTTCATATCCCAATATCGATACATAAAGCCATGTATAGATATATCGACCCCGCCCCCAACACACACACACACACACACACACACACACACACACACACAACACATTCAACACACACAAACAAATCCTGGAAATTTGAATCGATACCAAGCCCTAGAATTCACCATAAATTCATCCATCCATCCATCCATCCATCCATCCATCCATCCATCTTCCTCCGCTTATCCGAGGTCAGGTCGCGGGGAAGGCAGCTTTAGGAGGGAAACCCAGACCTCCCTCTCCCCAGCCACTTCAACCAGCTCCTCCGGCGGGATCCCAAGGCGCTCCCAGGCCAGCCGGGAGACATAGTCTCTCCAGCGTGTCCTGGGTCGTCCCCGGGGCCTCCCGCCGGTGGGACATGCCCGGAAGACCTCCCCAGGGAGGCGTCCAGGAGGCATCCGAACCAGATGCCCGAGCCACCTCAGCTGGCTCCTCTCAACGCGGAGGAGCAGCGGCTTGACTCCGAGTCCCTCCCGGATGACCGAGCTTCTCACCCTATCTCTAAGGGAGAGCCCGGACACCCTGCGGAGGAAACTCATTTCGGCCGCTTGTATCCGGGATCTCGTTCTTTTGGTCACGACCAGTGGCGCTCCTGCCATTAGGCAGATTAGGCAGATGCCAGGGGCGCTCGTGAGCAAAAGGACGACAGGGAAAGGAGAATTTATTGATTTTTTTTTTTACTTTTATCAGTCACGTAAACGTGCGCCTTCTGTTCAAGTAAAGCATGGCTTGCCAGCCAACCACATACATCCTTTCAAATTTGGCTTTGATTGACATCTACGGCTAGCCAATGGTAATCGGGATTGGGTGGGGTGACGCGCGCTCCGGAGACGCGCATTAGCCAAATCTACTTCCGCGTTAGATAGTGGTGCACGTTCGCCGGCCGGCACTGACCCAATGACTGAGCAGTGAGCAAACGCCAAACCTCGATCCAGGATGACACAGTTGACATGGTTGGGAATCCTGCGTTCACTGGTCCACGAACCAACGTTCACAAGTGAGTGGCAAACTTTTGTTTTGATTAGTCAAGCCACACAGCACGGACAAATTGTAGCAATACACAGTATGCGGTTAACAGACCCACGCAGTCACACATCCACAACAAATACTTTGGAGTAGGGGTGTTAAAAAAAAATCGATTCGGCGATATATCGCGATACTACATCGCGCGATTCTCGAATCGATTCAATAATCGGCAGAATCGATTTTTTTTTTTTTAGGATTCACACCTTGAGCATGGAAGAATGTTATATGAAAGAAACATTAAGCCTTAATATTTTATTTTAATGCTGTTTAAACATGAAACAGATTACAACCTCTATAAGACTGAAATTTCAGATAAATAAATAATACATTTTCATATAAATCTTACACTCTACAAGCTTACTGATTAGTATTTTCTAAATTTGACTGAAAAAAATCTCAAGAATCGACTTATAAATTCGTATCGGGATTAATCGGTATCGAATCGAATCGTGACCTGTGAATCGTGATACGAATCGAATCGTCAGGTACTAGGCAATTCACACCCCTACTTTGGAGCATAAAATTATTTATCACTAAAGCATAGTTGCAGTATAATGTAAGTTGAATTCTCTTTTCTTTTTTTTTTTTATTGCCAAGTTCGTCACGGTTGATGACTGTCACTAAGTTATAATAATAACAACAACAACAACAACAACAACAACAACAATAATAATAATAACAATAATAAACAGCACTTTACACATCCTAATGGATTGATATTTTTCACTGAACGCATATGTCGTTTCTGTATATGATCGACATATCTCAACTCAATCTTTTTTATCAAGCACTTTAAAACATCCATTGCTGCATACAAAGTGCATGGAATAGAAATCAGTCTTGCAGTGGACACAAGTGAAAGAAAATAACACAAAATAAAATTAATTATAGTAAATATGAGTAGGTAAGTATAAAAGCAAAAAAAAAAATATATATATATATAAGATGTAGGGAAGTGAATAAGTAAATATAACTATAAATAAAATAACACAAATTACAGAAGGCACCATAAAACACTGAAATGATGCGAAGTTTCATGCTGAGTCAAAGACCAAAGAATAAAGATGTCAGGCAAAAATGATCCGAAATTTTATCCATATCGTACAGCCCTAAATCCAAAAAGCAAATGAAGGCAACTGCTAGCTAATCTCAGATAGAAGGGGCTGGGTCACAGTCATTCCGCCGCTTTTGCAGTTGTCACAATGCCACTGTTCAACCTGAACAACATTAGATTTAGGTTGATGAAGTGTGCTCCCCCAAAAAAGGTAATGCCCCCCCTGCACTCTCTTTCTGGTGACAGGTCTGGCTCTTTAGTTAAGAAAATGAAATGAAAATGCGAGTAAGCTGTCCTGGCTCAAACCTTCAAAAAAAAAAAAAAAAACTGATCACGGTCAGATTCTCAGGTGGATGTGCAGGCTGATACAGCACGGACGTCATAAATTAACTGGGCTGCTCATGCTGTAGTGAAAAGTGAAGCTGGCGGCGGCCATCTTGTGTTGCCAAACCTACAGTAAGTTGACTTTTCAGCAGCATTTTTTCCACGTTATTTTCTTCCTCTACAGCGAAAATACCACAGTGACGTACGGTTCTACCATTAAGTATAAAATAACTGTGGGAAATGCTCTAAATGTAAATATTTTGTGGTTGGTCTAATAATTTGAGTAGGGGTCGTGTTTGTGTTTGGTCTAATAAGTTGTGCACGCTCTGGGAGGGGGGGCACTACCAGAAATCCTGCCGAGGGTACCAAGTTGCTTAGGAACGCCACTGGTCACGACACACAGCTCGTGACCATAAGTGAGGGTCGGAACGTAGGTCGACTGGTAAATCGAGAGCTTCTCCTTTTGGCTCAGCTCTTTCGTCACCACGACGGACCAATACAGAGTCCGCATTACTGCAGACGCTGCACCGATCCACCTGTCGATCTCCCGTTCCATCATGCCCTCACTCGTGAACAAGACCCCAAGATACTTGAACTCCTCCACTTGGGGGAGGATCTCATCCCCGACCCGGAGAGGACACGCCACCCTTTTCCGATTGAGGACCATGGTCTCGGATTTGGAGGTGCGGATCCTCATCCCAACCGCTTCACACTCGGCTGCGAACCGCTCCAGTGAGAGTTGGAGATCCCAGCCTGAAGAAGCCAACAGCACCACATCATCTGCAAAGAGCAGAGATGCAATGCTGAGGCCACCAAACCGGATCCCCTCCACGCCTCGGCTGCGCCTAGAAATTCTGTCCATAAAAATTATGAACAGAATCGGTGACAAAGGGCAACCTTGGCGGAGTCCAACCCTCACCGGAAACGAATCCGACTTACTGCCGGCAATGAAGACTAAACAGGGACCGAACTGCCCGTATCAGGGGGCCCGGTACCCCGTACTCCCGAAGCACCCCCCACAGGACTCCCCGAGTGACACGGTCGAACGCCTTCTCCAAATCCACAAAACACATGTGGACTGGTTGAGCGAACTCCCACGCACTCTCAAGGATCCTGCTGAGGGTGTAGAGCTGGTCCACTGTTCCACGGCCAGGACGAAAACCGCACCGCTCCTCCTGAATCCGAGATTCGACCTCCCGACGGACCCTCCTCTCCAGCACCCCTGAATAGACCTTACCAGGGAGGTTGAGGAGTGTGATCCCTCTGTAGTTGGAACACACCCTCCGGTCCCCCTTCTTAAAAAGGGGGACCACCACCCCGGTCTGCCAATCCAGAGGCACTGTTTTCACCATAATTTATATTAGAATATTAGAGATGAAAACACAAATTTCAGAAAACGGGTTGCTCATTGGTTGAATTGATTTTTGATTAGTAAAAGTTAACATTTGCCTCGAAAAAAAAAAAAGGCTACTGGGAATATATAGAAATATGGTTGACGTATTGTAACTTGTTCAACCATTTTTCATTGTGCAAAAAAATAAATATGCAAAAAAAATAATGCAAAAATGTTGCGGAGTCAAGGTGTGAGACTAGGGTCAACACAGCATACATTTTGATCAACATGACATCAGCAACTAATATTGGAGGCAACAAGAGAAAATTGTACATATTCAAAAAAGACCTCCGCTTATTTTTAACAATTTTTTTTCTCATTATCTGTAAATTTCAGCTTCTTAGCTCAATAGGTTCCAGGCCATGTGACCTATTGACCCCAACCAATGCTGCATCATAGTGCCATGTCTGATAGATGATGCCCACCTTTTATATATATTTTTTTTTTTCATTTTAGACTTCCACTTATTTTCTGCTTAATAGCTTCTAGGTCATATGACCTATTGACCCCAAATTAGTTCTGCCTCAAAGTGGCATGTCTGTTCGATGACACACACCTATTTTTTTCTCAATTTCAACATTTCCTTCATTTTAAATTACCGTTGACTTAATATTGTACATATCAATGTTATTGCTCAATATCACCCCACAAGAGTGCATTCCCAGTGAAATTTGAATTGGTACTGTTATTGTGAAACAGCTTTTAAACTGTTAATAATAATAATAATAATAATAATAATAATAATAATAATAATAATAAAACCAAGCATACTTTAAACTGCGTTTGAATTCAATTTTATTTTTGAAAACCGATCTTTTATTTTGAAAACCCAATGTTGTTCTCGGTCACATTCTCCGCGCCAGCGTCTCTTCGAGCACACTACCGTAAATCCTAGAAAAGGGCGAACAGAAAAAATGAAGTGCGGCTGACTTGACCGCGTAAAAAGAAAAGGCGGCTGACTTGACCGCGTAAAAAGAAAAGGCGGCTAGCTTTGCCTCAGTTGTAGCTCTGCTAAATCCAATTCTCATCGACTGAGAAATGTACCAAACCGACTGAAGAAAAAAAACTGTGTATCGTAACAAAGTGACCCGGTGAAGAGTCCTTACAGAAATAAAAACGTACATATGGTTGAAAAGTGTCGACGAAACAAGTGACAAACCTGCTCTGTTCAACACAACTCGAGGCTGCTTGTAAACGGCGTCCAGCAGTTGACGTTGTCGCTCGTTGTCCTCCTGTGCTCCACAAAGCTCCTCTTCGTACTTGACTTTCGCCATTGTGAACATCTTCACACGATATTCACGACACTTTACGCTCACGATTGACGTCTGCTGAGCCAATTTGTCGATAGCAAACGCGTCTCGTTTTTTGGCGCCTAGCAAGCTAAGCTAAGCTAAACTAAGCTAAGCTAAGCTAAGACAAGACAAAATAAAGAGGGCCGAGAGATACGATTGAACCAGACACGAAACGTAGCAATTATGTTTGACTTCAATAAAGTAGTGACGGGGCAAAGTGTCGATGTGTCAGTTCGTTCCGTACGAATTCGTGTTGAATTATTTTTTATCGTGAAGCCGAGCGTAAACGCGTCGTGCCTGGAATGGAGTAGCTCTTCTGCTACCACGTGAAATCTACGGCAATTACAGTTGGTCAAATCTCATGTCACGAAAATGTTAATATTTAATTTTACTTAAAACAAATAATTAAAAAAAAAAGCTAATAAAATTATACGTTTAATTCTAGATTCATTTGGATAAGAAAAATAAATAGACCTTTAAACTGCACTCGGACGAACAAGAAGAAACATGTTTACTTCCTGTACATACGAGTAGCCCAGTTTAGTTTTTATTTTTTTAAATCTCTATTCACTCAATCAGTATACAAAATATTGGGGGGGGGGAAATAATACAATCATTGTATACACTATAAACAATTAGAACATAGAACACGCCAGGAAAGTTAAAACATACAAAAGCTAAACCAAATAAAATCAATAGTATAACTGAAAGAAAAGAAAATAGTTTGATACAAAATCATATAAATAAATGATAAGATTGCAATAGTTATATGTTTTTACAGCTTTTGGACACAGACAACCAGACAATGACAAAAAATTATTTCTCATGGATACAAAAAAAAATCAATAAAGGATTGTTTCTTACGTGTAAATTAAGACTTATGAATGTAAAACTTCACTAGAATAATCATAAGATTTATCAAATGAAACTGTGTATAGACATTATTATCAAATTCAAATATACCAAAATAAGACATGCTTCCAAAGTAAGGAGAAATCTGGATAAATGTGGATTATAATGAATTGTGATAATGTACCCCAGAATTATTAGTAGCACAGGTTTTTTTTAAACATCCTTGCTGTTTTACCTCAGACTGTAAATCTGTAAATCCACCAAAGAGTCTCTGGTCTTTTTCTTTCTTTTTTTTTTTTTTTTTTTAAAGCTTTGAGCCAGGAAAAGTTCTAGTCGAGTGCCGGCCGGCAAATTCTATGCACTATTGACTACACTTTTTCTTTTCTTGCTCGGCCGAATATCGCTGCCAAAAGTCAGGTGAGTTGTATCCGTAATTGACCTTTCGCAAACTCCGCCCCCCCAAACGAGCATTGACCAATCACACATTTAGCAACCGTTGCTATGTAAGCATAGTCCGTCAAGCTTTACTCAGCTCTCGATGACGTCCATTGTCTGATTGATTTTATTTGATGGCTTACGAGACTGCTAACCACCATAAAACTTTACGGAAGAAGAGTGACAACCATTAACAAGCTCCGGACCTCCAAAATGATGAAGCGGTGAGCCTACGGAGTATGTAAATCGGACTGTGCTATAAGGTAAGACTATGCTAACTCTATCGGGCTAACTAGCTAGCTGTAGTGTAGTTTGCTTTCGGGGCAATAACAAAACGATATCAAAGTTATTGTAGTTACTATTAATGAATAAAATATATTACTAGAATGTCATTGCCATCTAAGTTAAGCTTGTTCAGTCAGTGGTTAATGTTAGTTTAATGTCTTCTGTTAGCTTTTGCATTCGTCTAAATGTTGCGAGCTAACGTTAACACAAAGCTTCGTCAAGTTTGGCAAACTTAAGCGTCCTAATAAGTGCCCCGAGCTTATCTTGTTTTCATTTTTCATGCAGCATTTTGTGAACGGACACCCGTCTCCGGAGTATCCCAACCAGCCATATAACCTGAACTACATCCATGGCTAGGGTGACATAAATATTTTTTTTTATGATGGACAAAGAATAACAATGACTGATCTGATGCTTTCAAAGACAAAAACCCCCCACTAATGTTTAGCTAGCTATAAACACCGAGGTTTAGCTAACTTGCTGACCTAACAGTAATCCTCATATTTTAACAATACTAGACTAATATAAGTAAGAAAACTTACCCGGCAGTACAAGAGCACGACTGGTCCATAATGCTGTGCTGGTTGCATCTGAAGTATAGGTCATGGGGTTTTCTCAGATTTAGCGTGCGTCCTGTGTGTTTCCCCTTCGCTGGCTAATTTAATATTATGACTATAACCCTCCACTGCATATTGTAAACCTTTTTGCCTCGATCTGGAGGATATTGCACTGGTATTGCTCCAAAAGAAATCACTAATACACGCCGGTGTAAGTCTTCCCGTCACGGCTTGTGCTGTCGGAGGCACCAAGCTTGACGGACTAGCAACAGTAACTAAGGGGGGCGGAGCTAATGCGAAAGGTCAATTGCGGTTTCAAAACAACATTGAAAACATTTTCAGTCTTTCAACCAATGCCTCGGGAAAACAATGCCAAAATGCCATTTTTGAAACTTGGCTGGTGAACGTTTTGAATCTCTGAAAGTTTGTGGGTGAAACTGTTAAAAAAAAAAAAAAAGGTTGTCATTTTGAATGATTTTTTATACTTTTTGGAGATTCAAACCCACTTTTCAGGTTTGGAAATATTTTTTCAACGTTTTGAGAACGTTCAGAGTTTACAGGTTTCAAAAACGGGAAACAAATAAATGCCTCGGGAGAACAATGCCAAAACGCCATTTTTGAAACTTGGCTGGTGACCATTTTGAACCTCTGAAAATTTGTGGGTGAAACACTGTAAAATCATACTTTAAAAAAATGCCTGTCTTTTCTAAGCATTTTTTTTTTTATTTTACAGCTTTTTCTGTGATTTTTTAGTCATTCAAAAATATTTTTGGAGATTCGAAACATTTTTTCAGTCATTCAAAAATGTTTTCGGAGATTCAAACCGAAGTTACGAGGTATTGGCAGGATTCTGATTCCAAACTTTTACCCTTGACTTCTCATTTCAAAACGAGTAATCCATCTTGTTCGGTGAGACGAATAAACATTTGGTTTCCCCGTCATAACAGCCCTCTGAGATAAACCCTGAGGACTGCAACAAAACTGAGTTTTGACACCCCTGAGCTAGTCTAACAGCACAACACCCTCCCAAAATCCCCACTTAACTGGCATTGCTGCTTGAAAGCGCCATCTTTTCTGTCATATGTGTGCACGTAAGGACCCAATATTATTTGTTGAACAGTTGTGATTCTTTCATAAACAATGAATTATACAAGTTTCCTCCTGTAAACGTCATGTAACATATCATTTACACGCCTTAAGGCAAGTTGGAAAATGTCCGAAGTCCTCTTGTTTTTAACAAATTTAAATCACCATAAATCATGCTGTCCATGGAACTGAGTGATTAAAAAAAAAAAAAAAAGGGGTCCTCAAAGTGGACATACCGTCCACCCACTGACGAGATGGTAGGAGCAAGATGGCCGCCCTGTCGCTTCAACGGCTTGCACGGGCGTGTAAGGGCTATCTGCTATCCAGTCATATATACAGGTCGGTGTGCTCGTGCTACTCTGTAGTGGTGCCCCCTGCAGTCTACTCTGTGTACCTCAATGGGCCAAATTTTGCATTGACTCGCGATCAGTTGCGTTATTTTTTTGACACGCTAATTTGTGCATAATTAATTAACCTAAAATAATGTGTTCAACAACAGCCTTTTAATATGTATATAAGGCAAACTACATATGAACGGACATTTACATGTACAGATGACAGATTATAGCCGTCAGTTAGAATCTGCAGCCACTTGTCAGGTTGATGTTACGTTTTCAAAACAAACTCTCTTCTGCCCTCAGTTAGCGCAACTTAGGCAGCGAGCTAAACATGTGAAAGAGTTCCAAATAAAGACACGTGGTTGCTGTAGTCGTGGCTCTTTACTTCCTTCTTTTCTATTTTGTGAAACTGCAACATACAGATTAAAACAAGTCATAAATGCTTCTGTCTACAAATAAGTGTACAGTGTGAAAAATACCATTTAACTAACACAAGTAGGCCAACAATAACTTTAGCACAGGTTAGCAGCTAACGGCTAATAACATCGAGTCAGCGCCTTTTCAAAGAAAGTTCACCACCAAGAAACCTAAAATAATCACAAACACAAATACGTCAAAGCGTTATGACTTACAGATTATGCTCTGCCAAGGCTCCGAAATAAAAAACAATGATGAGACTTGAGGAAAATCTTGCGTTTCCTCCCGTGCTGTGACTGCGTGTGCAGGTCCTCAAAAACATAGCTGCTATTTTCATTGCTTCGCCACTAGGCGGCTCCGGTTCACTTAACAAAATCAAACACATGAACACACAATGACAAGGGCGACATCTACTGGCAAAAATAGAACATAACATTTCTACAAAACAAAAATTGACTGAGCAATATACCTCAATTTACTGTAGTTATGAGGGACAGAACAAACTCAATTTCAAAATAGGCTAAGACACAACACACGATACAAGTACACAGATCAATCATTCATTTAGCGGTAGAAATTTCTGCACCATTTTAAATGTCAATTCCTAAATGAGATCATATCAAGCTTCATTCATCAACCGCTTTTCTCACCAGCACACTTGTGCCTCTCAGCGTTGCCCTTTGTTGGGAATCTTTGACCACAAACTGAGCAAGCAAATGGTTTCTCATCAGTGTGGGTCTTTGTGTGTCTTTTTAACGTTTCATTAGCAGTAAATTTTTTACCACAAACTGAGCAAGCAAAAGGCTTCTCTCCAGTGTGGGCTCTTGTGTGGATTTTTAAGTATCCCTTGGAAGAAAAATTTTGACCACAAACCAAGCAAGCAAAGTGCTTCTCTCCCGTGTGGATTCGCCTGTGCGTTGTTAAAGTTCCCTTCCTAGAGAAACTTCTACCACAAACTGAGCAAGCAAAGGGCTTCTCTCCAGTGTGGGTTCTTGTGTGTATTTTTAATTTTTCATTTTCAGGAAATTTCTTACCACAAACCGAGCAAGCAAAGGGCTTCTCTCCAGTGTGGGTTCTTGTGTGTCTTTTTAATGTTTCCTTTTCACGAAATTTCTTACCACAAACCAAGCAAGCAAAAGGCTTCTCTCCAGTGTGGGTTCTTGTGTGTATTTTTAAGTATCCCTTGGAAGAAAAATTTTGACCACAAACCAAGCAAGCAAAGGGCTTCTCTCCAGTGTGGGTTCTTGTGTGTATTTTTAAATTTTCCTTTTCACGAAATTTCTTACCACAAACTGAGCAGGCAAAGGGCTTCTCTCCAGTGTGGGTTCTTGTGTGTCTTTTTAATTTTTCCTTTTCACAAAATTTCTTACCACAAACTGAGCAAGCAAAGGGCTTCTCTCCAGTGTGGGTTCTTGTGTGCATTTTTAATTTTTCCTTTTCAGGAAATTTCTTACCACAAACCGAGCAAGCAAAGGGCTTCTCTCCAGTGTGGGTTCTTGTGTGTATTTTTAATGTTTCCTTTTCACGAAATTTCTTACCACAAACCAAGCAAGCAAAAGGCTTCTCTCCAGTGTGGGTTCTTGTGTGTATTTTTAAGTATCCCTTGGAAGAAAAATTTTGACCACAAACCAAGCAAGCAAAGGGCTTCTCTCCAGTGTGGGTTCTTGTGTGTCTTTTTAATTTTTCCTTTTCACAAAATTTCTTACCACAAACTGAGCAGGCAAAGGGCTTCTCTCCAGTGTGGG
Source organism: Festucalex cinctus (assembly GCF_051991245.1). NCBI lineage: Eukaryota > Metazoa > Chordata > Actinopteri > Syngnathiformes > Syngnathidae > Festucalex > Festucalex cinctus. The sequence goes on from NC_135411.1 coordinate 385,934, forward strand.
TTCTTGTGTGTATTTTTAAGTATCCCTTGAAAGCAAAATTTTGACCACAAACCAAGCAAGCAAAAGGCTTCTCTCCAGTGTGGGTTCTTGTGTGTATTTTTAAGTATCCCTTGGAAGAAAAATTTTGACCACAAACCAAGCAAGCAAAGGGCTTCTCTCCAGTGTGGGTTCTTGTGTGTATTTTTAACGTTTCATTAGCAGTAAATTTTTTACCACAAACTGAGCAGGCAAAGGGCTTCTCTCCAGTGTGGGTTCTTGTGTGTCTTTTTAAGTGTCCCTTGCGAGCAAATTTTCGACCACAAACTGTGCAAGCAAAGGGTTTATGACCAGTGTGGCCCATCGCGTGTCTTCTCAATTGAGACTTGGAACCAAAGGTTTTTCCACACTGAGAAGATTTCCACCGTTTGCCATCAGTGTGACATGTCACATCATCTTCACACTGTTCATCGTCAGCAGTGTGAGCAGCGTGTGACGCGTCTTCACCATCTGACATAAGAGCTAACCGGCTGTCATCATTTGTCATTTGTTGTCTGCTTGGAGACTCCGCCCCTTTGTTCTCTTCATATTGACGTTCATCTTCAGTCTTCAAATGGACACCAGTCACGGGCAACTCTGTGAAGTGCTCCTCCTCTTCAATGTATGGTGGCAGCTGCTCCTCTTTTTTGATGTTGGGAGGCTGTTGCTGCTGCTCTTCTTTAACTTGCAGAGGCTCCAAGTCCTCCTCCTGTTTCACGCCAAGGAACTCTGGCTCCTGCCGCTCAGGAAAAATATATTTTTCACTGACATCTGCGAGACACAAGATACACATGGTTTGGTAAAGTTAATTTATTGTGATGTTATGTATTTTATATTGAAGTTTATCACATGGGCCACATGAGTGAATGAATAACAAATCTATACACAAGTATTATTTTTTTTTTTTACTTTTAAACATTTTTTTTAAACTCAACAAGTGAGTCACATCCTTTCAGGGCAATTCCCAAATGATTCCACAAATTAACACCTAACAGATACACACCTTTGCTTAATATTTGTTCTTGTTTTTTTGTTTTGTTTTTATAGACATGTGCACCCCTTATATCATAAGGACTGTGTCTAATTTGGTGCTAATTTAAACTCAACCAAGTCATAAAATTTCATTGTATTTAATAAATAATGGATGTGTTGATTCAGTATATTTTGATTAATTAATAATTCTTATAGCTCTCTTTTGCAATTTGAATACAGAGTTGGTGTTTGTTTTATTTGCATTTGCCCAGATTTTCACACAATAGGTCAGATATTGTAAGAATAATGAACTGTATAATGTATATAATGAGTTCATGTTCAGGACATCCTTAGTTTTATAGAGTATCCCTATGATGTTTGACATTTTCCTTTTAACATTTTCTATGTGTGACTTCCAAAATAATTTATCATCAATAACTACTACAAGGAATTTGTTTTCATACGCCCCTTCTATTTCAATTGAATTAACTTGGGCTGGGTTCAAAATATTGATATATCGATACCGTATAGATACGCCTTTTCATATCCCAATATCGATACATAAAGCCATGTATAGATATATCGACCCCGCCCCCAACACACACACACACACACATTCAACACACACAAACAAATCCTGGAAATTTGAATCGATACCCAGACCTAGCATTCACCATAAATTCATCCATCCATCCATCCATCTTCCTCCGCTTATCCGAGGTCAGGTCGTGGGGAAGGCAGCTTTAGGAGGGAAACCCAGACCTCCCTCTCCCCAGCCACTTCAACCAGCTCCTCCGGCGGGATCCCAAGGCGTTCCCAGGCCAGCCGGGAGACATAGTCTCTCCAGCGTGTCCTGGGTCGTCCCCGGGGCCTCCCGCCGGTGGGACATGCCCGGAAGACCTCCCCAGGGAGGCGTCCAGGAGGCATCCGAACCAGATGCCCGAGCCACCTCAGCTGGCTCCTCTCAACGCGGAGGAGCAGCGGCTTGACTCCGAGTCCCTCCCGGATGACCGAGCTTCTCACCCTATCTCTAAGGGAGAGCCCGGACACCCTGCGGAGGAAACTCATTTCGGCCGCTTGTATCCGGGATCTCGTTCTTTTGGTCACGACCAGTGGCGCTCCTGCCATTAGGCAGATTAGGCAGATGCTAGGGGCGCTCGTGAGCAAAAGGATGACAGGGAAAGGAGAATTTATTAATTTTTTTTACTTTTATCAGTCACGTAAACGTGCGCCTTCTGTTCAAGTAAAGCATGGCTTGCCAGCCAACCACATACATCCTTTCAAATTTGGCTTTGATTGACATCTACGGCTAGCCAATGGTAATCGGGATTGGGGGGGGGGGGGGGCCAAACCTCGATCCAGGATGACACAGTTGACATGGTTGGGAATCCTGCGTTCACTGGTCCACTAAACAACGTTCACAAGTGAGTGGCAAACTTTTGTTTTGATTAGTCAAGCCACACAGCACGGACAAATTGTAGCAATACACAGTATGCGGTTAACAGACCCACGCAGTCACACATACACAACAAATACTTTGGAGTATAAAATTATTTATCACTAAAGCATAGTTGCAGTACAATGTAAGTTGAATCCTCTTTTCTTTTTTTTTTTATTGCCAAGTTTGTCACGGGTGATGACTGTCACTAAGTTATAATAATAATAATAACAACAACAACAACAACAACAATAATAATAATAATAAACAGCACTTTACACATCCTAATGGATTGATATTTTTCACTGAACCCATATGTCGTTTCTGTATATGATCGACATATCTCAACTCAATCTTTTTTATCAAGCACTTTACAACATCCATTGCTGCATACAAAGTGCATGGAATAGAAATCAGTCTTGCAGTGGACACAAGTGAAAGAAAATAACACAAAATAAAATTAATTATAGTAAATATAAGTAGGTAAGTATAAAAGCAAAAAAAAATAAAAAATATATATAAGATGTAGGGAAGTGAATAAGTAAATATAACTATAAATAAAATAACACAAATTACAGAAGGCACCATAAAACACTGAAATGATGCGAAGTTTCATGCTGAGTCAAAGACCAAAGAATAAAGATGTCTGGCAAAAATGATCCGAAATTTTATCCATATCGTACAGCCCTAAATCCACAAAGCAAATGAAGGCAACTGCTAGCTAATCTCAGATAGAAGGGGCTGGGTCACAGTCATTCCGCCGCTTTTGCAGTTGTCACAATGCCACTGTTCAACCTGAACAACATTAGATTTAGGTTGATGAAGTGTGCTCCCCCAAAAAAGGTAATGCCCCGCCTGCACTCTCTTTCTGGTGACAGGTCTGGCTCTTTAGTTAAGAAAATGAAATGAAAATGCTAGTATGCTGTCCTGGCTCAAACATTCAAAAAAAAAAAAAAAAAAAAAAAAAAAAAAAAAAAAAACCTGATCACGGCCAGATTCTCAGGTGGATGTGCAGGCTGATACAGCACGGACGTCATAAATTAACTGGGCTGCTCATGCTGTAGTGAAAAGTGAAGCTGGCGGCGGCCATCTTGTGTTGCCAAACCTACAGTAAATTGACTTTTCAGCAGCATTTTTTCCACGTTATTTTCTTCCTCTACAGCGAAAATACCACAGTGACGTACGGTTCTACCATTAAGTATAAAATAACTGTGGGAAATGCTCTAAATGTAAATATTTTGTGGTTGGTCTAATAATTTGAGTAGGGGTCGTGTTTGTGTTTGGTCTAATAAGTTGTGCACGCTCTGGGAGGGGGGGCACTACCAGAAATCCTGCCGAGGGTACCAAGTTGCTTAGGAACGCCACTGGTCACGACACACAGCTCGTGACCATAAGTGAGGGTCGGAACGTAGGTCGACTGGTAAATCGAGAGCTTCTCCTTTTGGCTCAGCTCTTTCGTCACCACGACGGACCAATACAGAGTCCGCATTACTGCAGACGCTGCACCGATCCACCTGTCGATCTCCCGTTCCATCATGCCCTCACTCGTGAACAAGACCCCAAGATACTTGAACTCCTCCACTTGGGGGAGGATCTCATCCCCGACCCGGAGAGGACACGCCACCCTTTTCCGATTGAGGACCATGGTCTCGAATTTGGAGGTGCGGATCCTCATCCCAACCGCTTCACACTCGGCTGCGAACCGCTCCAGTGAGAGTTGGAGATCCCAGCCTGAAGAAGCCAACAGCACCACATCATCTGCAAAGAGCAGAGATGCAATGCTGAGGCCACCAAACCGGAACCCCTCGACGCCTCGGCTGCGCCTAGAAATTCTGTCCATAAAAATTATGAACAGAATCGGTGACAAAGGGCAACCTTGGCGGAGTCCAACCCTCACTGGAAACGAATCCGACTTACTGCCGGCAATGCAGACTAAACAGGGATCGAACCGCCCGTATCAGGGGGCCCGGTACCCCGTACTCCCGAAGCACCCCCCACAGGACTCCCCGAGTGACACGGTCGAACGCCTTCTCCAAATCCACAAAACACATGTGGACTGGTTGAGCGAACTCCCACGCACTCTCAAGGATCCTGCTGAGGGTGTAGAGCTGGTCCACTGTTCCACGGCCAGGACGAAAACCGCACCGCTCCTCCTGAATCCGAGATTCGACTTCCCGAGGGACCCTCCTCTCCAGCACCCCTGAATAGACCTTACCAGGGAGGCTGAGGAGTGTGATCCCTCTATAGTTGGAACACACCCTCCGGTCCCCCTTCTTAAAAAGGGGGACCACCACCCCGGTCTGCCAACCCAGAGGCACCGTTTTCACCATAATTTATATTAGAATATTAGAGATGAAAACACAAATTTCAGAAAACGGGTTGCTCATTGGTTGAATTGATTTTTGATTAGTAAAAGTTAACATTTGCCTCGAAAAAAAAAAAAAAGGCTACTGGGAATATATAGAAATTTGGTTGACGTATTGTAACTTGTTCAACCATTTTTCATTGTGCAAAAAAATAAATATGCAAAAAAAATAATGCAAAAATGTTGCGGAGTCAAGGTGTGAGACGAGGGTCAACACAGCATACATTTTGATCAACATGACATCAGCAACTAATATTGGAGGCAACAAGAGAAAATTGTACATATTCAAAAAAGACCTCCGCTTATTTTTAACAATTTTTTTTCTCATTATCTGTAAATTTCAGCTTCTTTGCTCAATAGCTTCCAGGCCATGTGACCTATTGACCCCAAACCAATGCTGCATCATAGTGCCATGTCTGATAGATGATGCACACCTTTTATTTTATTTTAGACTTCCACTTATTTTCTGCTTTATAGCTTCTAGGTCATATGACCTATTGACCCCAAATTAGTTCTGCCTCAAAGTGGCATGTCTGCTCGATGACACACACCTATTTTTTTCTCAATTTCAACCTTTCATACTTTAAACTGCGTTTGAATTCAATTTTATTTTTGAAAACCGATCTTTTATTTTGAAAACCCAATGTTGTTCTCGGTCACATTCTCCGCGCCAGCGTCTCTTCGAGCACACTACCGTAAATCCTAGAAAAGGGCGAACAGAAAAAATGAAGTGCGGCTGACTTGACCGCGTAAAAAGAAAAGGCGGCTAGCTTTGCCTCAGTTGTAGCTCTGCTAAATCCAATTCTCATCGACTGAGAAATGTACCAAACCGACTGAAGAAAAAAACTAACTGTGTATCGTAACAAAGTGACCCGGTGAAGAGTCCTTACAGAAATAAAAACGTACATATGGTTGAAAAGTGTCGACGAAACAAGTGACAAACCTGCTCTGTTCAACACAACTCGAGGCTGCTTGTAAACGGCGTCCAGCAGTTGACGTTATCGCTCGTTGTCCTCCTGTGCTCCACAAAGCTCCTCTTCGTACTTGACTTTCGCCATTGTGAACATCTTCACACGATATTCACGACACTTTACGCTCACGATTGACGTCTGCTGAGCCAATTTGGCGATAGCAAACGCGTCTCGTTTTTTGGCGCCTAGCAAGCTAAGCTAAACTAAGCTAAGCTAAGGCAAAATAAAGAGGGCCGAGAGATACGATTGAACCAGACACGAAACGTAGCAATTATGTTTGACTTCAATAAAGTAGTGACGGGGCAAAGTGTCGATGTGTCAGTTCGTTCCGTACGAATTCGTGTTGAATTATTTGTATAGTGAAGCCGAGCGTAAACGCGTCGTGCCTGGAATGGAGTCGCTCTTCTGCTACCACGTGAAATCTACGGCAATCACAGTTGGACAAATCTCATGTCACGAAAATGTTAATATTTAATTTTACTTACAAAAATAATTTAAAAAAAAGCTCATAAAATTATACGTTTAATTCTAGATTCATTTGGATAAGAAAAATAAATAGACCTTTAAACTGCACTGGACGAATAAGAAGAAACATGTTTACTTCCTGTACATACGAGTAGCCCAGTTTAGTTTTTATTTTTTTTAAATCTATATTCACTCAATCAGTATACAAACTATTGGGGGGGAAATAATACAATCATTGTATACACTATAAACAATTAGAACATAGAACACGCCAGGAAAGTTAAAACATACAAAAGCTAAACCAAATAAAATCAATAGTATAACTGAAAGAAAAGAAAATAGTTTGATACAAAATCATATAAATAAATGATAAGTTTGCAATAGTTATACGTTTTTACAGCTTTTGGACACAGACAACCAGACAATGACAAAAAATAATTTCTCATGGATACAAAAAAAAATCAATAAAGGATTGTTTCTTATGTGTAAATTTAGACTTATGAATGTAAAACTTCGCTAGAATAATCATAAGATTCATCAAATTAAACTGTGTATCGACATTATTATCAAATTCAAATACTATGTAAGCATAGTCCGTCAAGCTTGGTGCCTCCGACAGCACAAGCCGTGACGGGAAGACTTACACCGGCGTGTATTAGTGATTTCTTTTGGAGCAATACCAGTGCAATATCCTCCAGATCGAGGCAAAAAGGTTTACAATATGCAGTGGAGGGTTATAGTCATAATATTAAATTAGCCAGCGAAGGGGAAACATACAGGACGCACGCTAAATCTGAGAAAACCCCATGACCTATACTTCAGATGCAACCAGCACAGCATTATGGACCAGTCGTGCTCTTGTACTGCCGGGTAAGTTTTCTTACTTATATTAGTCTAGTATTGTTAAAATATGAGGATTACTGTTAGGTCAGCAAGTTAGCTAAACCTCGGTGTTTATAGCTAGCTAAACATTAGTGGGGGTTTTTTGTCTTTGAAAGCATCAGATCAGTCATTGTTATTCTTTGTCCATCATAAAAAAATATTTATGTCACCCTAGCCATGGATGTAGTTCAGGTTATATGGCTGGTTGGGATACTCCGGAGACGAGAAGGGTCTGATTGCAGACCGCAGACTGGGAACGGAACGCCCACGGAACGGAACGCCCACGGAACGGAACGCCCCTATGCTCTTGATTGACGGAAAGTGACGCTGCTGTCGTGATCCAGTAGTGTTGTTCTCAACTTCTCTGCAGCGAGCGGTCGCCAAGAGAACTCGGAAACGAAATCATTCCATCATTATCAAAACCTCTTAGTTCTCAAAAGGTTCCCGGGGACGACACGAAATAATTTGTAAAATGACGAGTCGGGAGCAGAAAGTAAGTGGACATGTATTTTATTTAATGAACATTAGCACATAGGTCGCTAAAGAAAAGTTCGTTTCCCGCGCAGAAAGTTTGAAAAATGAATTGAAATGATTTAGTGGAACACAATGTTTTTCTTCCATATCTCTCTCGTTGAATTCCAATTGTTATTTCACATGGAACAATAGTTTGAACCTGTGTACCGTACAATATGATGACCTAAAAGTAGTAACTTGCAAATGGGGAATCCACCGTGACGCTGTACGTAATGCAAAATGGTGTAAGCCCAATACATCACATATTTGCAGCAGATAGGCCTGTATAGCGTAGCTACGTAATTAATTACCATTAATGTATCGATGGAATTTGAATAATAACATAATTTTACTCTGTTGTGGCATGAACGTTAAGAAATCTTTACATGAGTCCAGTTTTTTGTATTTATGTTGGTATGTTTTTGGATTGTAATTGCCCAATTCTACAGTCGGATGACAAAAGATTTATACAAATAAAATGTGTTCTAATTTGCACTCAGCTTCATCAAACCGTCTATAAAGATGGACACCTACCAGCACCCATTTTGGAAGGCTTGGACCAATACAGATGCAGCATTTGTGCCAAAGGTGGAGAGTTTGCATATGTTGTGGCACATCTGCAAACTCATGATAAGACGGCAATTTGTCATGAAGGTATGTTGTAGTTTGAAGTCCACTATAATCAATTTAAATTATGTCAATATGGCAATTCTTACTTAGTTGCCATGGTAAGCAATTTATATAAATATGAAAAAGCATGTATTGTTAGTTTTATGAATGATGAATACATTTTGGTACAACCTAAAAAGTACTCACTGATACTGATGCCAAGTAATGGATACCACTAGTACTCTATATAGAAAATTACAATTAAACAAATGACACAGACTTTTAAAGAAAGACCTTTCAAATTTGAAAAGCTTTTTCCAACCGAATGCACAGAAATAAGGCTAGTGGTGGTCCAATGTCGTAACCTGGCATCAATATATGCACATCTTTAGTTCTGAACATTTAATACTAATAGCATGTTAGCACAAGTGCTTTGCAAATGTGGTTTCTCATTGTTTGCAGGTCATAAGATGTTCAGATGTAATGATGGATGTTACAAATCTTATCATTATCATTGCTGCTACTGTGCAAGGATTGTATCAAAGACAACAAGATTTTTTACCCATCTTCAAAAATGTAAATCTACAGCAACAATTGCTTCGGGTATTTAGACTTTTCTGTTGCTCTTATGTTCCAACATTTGCATTTCATATTATTTGTAATTCTTTTTAACTTAAAACTTCCCACTGCAGCCTCAAGCATCACTGCAGTCTCCACTATCACTGCTTCATCCAGTGGCATACCTCAAAGCTCTGAACCACCCACAGCAGCCTTAAGTGTCACTGCGTCGCCAAATGTCACAGCTCTGCCCACTGCAGCCTCATCAGGCATCTTCATCAGATCATCTAGCCAATCTCAACCCCACTTCAGCCATGCAGACACAAACATCCAGAACCCAACAGCCCCCAAACAGAAAGTAGAAAAAATACTCGCATCCAAGCCACGAAAAACCACATGCACAATGTGTAATATGGTTTGTAATGTCAAAAACATCCAAGTGCACATTCGGAGACGTCATTCGTCATCAAATCTTGACATTACGGCTGATCATCATCTGCTATCACAGTGTGTGGACAAACAAAAAGGAATTTTTGTTGTCCAAAGAAATTTTTCTGGACCAAGTATTCCCATTCATGTTAAAAAATGTTCATGGGGGGACAAAAAGGAAATGGCGTGTGAGTTAGACAAATGCAAAAGGGCATCAGAGTTTTCTAGGCGAAGCGGCCTCATGGGGTTTGAGTGCATGCACCTGAGATCATTAACATACTGCCCTATTTTGTCTGAACCGGGTCACTCGCTGAATGAAGAAGTTCTGACAGATATGGTAGGAAAAAAGTGGATTTCTGAAAACACAAAGAAGGTCTGTCTTGGCAGGAAACAAAAAGCTGAGTCTGATGGATGCCCTCTTAGTGAAGAAATCATGTTTGAGAAAGGAGCATCAAAATTATATGTGTCTGTAAGGGAGACAGACATCTCTTACTATTGCCGTTTTGGGAGAGTAATTGTGTTCTTTGACAAAAAGCGAAATACTTGGCATTGTCCATGTGGTAAGACAAACATATCTTGTCCTCATAAGTCCATTGCAAAATGGCATTTGAACCAAACGCATCCTGAACTTTTTTGTAAAGTCAAGAGCATAGACAGTGATGTTTTTGAGTATTTTGACAAGGACAACATTCAAGATGACCACAATGCAGAAACAGTATATCCACCTGCTGGAAATCATCTGACTGCAATGGTTCTTTACCTGCTGAAAAACAAAAAAATACCAACTGTATTGCCAGATGATGTCAGTTCTCCACCAAACATAATAGCACTACCAAGACACCTCATCCCCCTTGAGACATTTTGTGCACTATGTCCAGGAAAGACCCCCCTTTCTGACCCAGTCTTAATAACAAAGAAAGCAAAGATCGTGACGTTCAATGGTGTAGCAGAAGGTATGTATCATTGAGAAATGCAGTACATTGTCCTCACATTTATTTATTAACTTATTGGTCTTTCTAGATGTGGCCACATACTGCAAACAGTGCAGGGTCTGTGGACATTTCTACAGGTACCAGGAATGGTCAGAGGGACTTCACAATTTTGATGACCATGTCATATTAACACTGCACCTCTGTCTTTTCCTGAGGCAATGTGTCCAGGTAATATTTAATTATTGAATGCAATTGTAATTCCCCTGTTCAATGTTAAAAAACAAATGACTTTTTATAGATAATTTTCTTGTACCATGTTACTTATCCCAAAGAATCAGTTTGAGTATAGTGAGAATTTAAATAAGTCAGAGGTCTTTATAAGCAAACAAACTGTAGTTCGTTAAGGAGTTCATGCAGTGATCTTTTTTTTTCTGTGCTTTATGTTTTAGATGTAATCTTCTATAATTCTGTCCAATAAGCAAATATGCTAAAAGCGAACAGGTGTAATTTGCTATATAATGATATACTTGTAATACTTGTACAGAATCACACTGCTGTTGGAAGGGCCATGGACATACTAGAACAGCTGACGAAAACCAAGTATCCAAACCATGACGCAATTCTACATGGTTACCTTCATTTTGAGGCACTAACCGCTCATGAGTACAATTTTTCATGTGTAAATTGTGGGGTCCATCCGCCTGTTGTGATCATGGATTTACACAAGAAGGGAGTTTTTAATATGGCAGGTAATTTGTGTTGAGTCTTTTATTTCATGGATCAGTTATCCCCGTGTAGCACTAATTTCACGTAACTTGCCTTCCAGTGAGTGAAATTGAAGACCCCCCACCTGAATTCGATGGTCATGTGGATGTTGAAGAATTCTGGCACTCTGTAGAGAAAGAACTTGTTTGCAGAGGATTGATCAAAAGTACGCTGTAACTCTGGCTCCTGTGTCTGTCCTCATTCTGTCAAAAGCCATGACTTACATTCAACACTGTTCTTTGTTTTTCTGCTGTAAAGGTAATCATAAGAATCCATACAAAGTTTCCCCATCATATGATAAATGGGCACCATGGATTGGGCCTCATACAAGAGCTGGGAACACAGTACTCAATACAGAGTATGCAAAACTGACAGCAAAAAAGGCTGTTTCAGAACAAACGGACATTCTCATTACAGAGGAACGTCTGTCAAGTGAGCTATTGAACTTAAAGGTGAATGTCAACATTTATTTTACATATAATGTAACAGAACTTCACTTGCTGTTTATATTATTTGCTCAGAATCCAATAGGTTGTTGCTATTGTTATGTACAATTTCTGTAAACTTTCCTTTGGTCTTACAACTCGTTAATGTATCCTTTTTGTTTACAGGCTAATACTTTAAGGAAACTTGTGCAAGAATGTGGTGTCAACTCTAAAGGTTCAAAGATGGACCTTGTCTTGCGTTTGAGGGAGGAGATGAAGACAAGAAGCACCTATGACAAAGTGTTTCAGAAGGTTTGGGGAGCATCAGGTTAGCATTCAACTTAACAAGCAGTTAAATCCCTCAATGTGTAGTTCTGTATTTTTTTAAGTTTGTATTTAATTTTCAAGCATAAACATTAAGACATATCTGTTCTATTCTTCATTGGAAGGTGGCTGGGCAGTAATCATGTGTCCTTGTGGAATCGTGATCGCTGTTAAATTCAATATCAGAGCTGAGAGCCCCCGAGACTATGCTGATATGTTGCTGTCCTTCAAGCATTTTCCAAACATCGTAATTTATGATTTTGCACGGGGATTGGTAACCCACACCAATTTACGGGAGCCAGAGAGACTGCCCTTCAGCCCACATGAAGGACGAGTAGCTTCTGTTACACCGGAAAACATTGAATTGTCAAAGAAACGGAAATTGGGGGTCAATTTGCCATGGTTGCAGCAGAAAAAGGACCCACCTGATGTCAACGGCCATCCCACAACAGGCTCTGCAGAACATTACGCATTGTATGACACTTTTCATCAATATAACACAAAAGATGAAAAAGATTTTCTGAGATTCATTGGACTTGTTCCAGAATTATGTGGGTGGGTGAACTCCCAGATAGCAGAGCAGCTGTTCTCTGGAATGCGAAAAAGCAATTACTTCTTGAACTGTCTTTCCCCATCGAGCCATGTATTCCTGATGCGCAACATCTTACACCACCATAATGAAAGAGTGAACGAGCATTCCTTGGGCGAACTGAAAAATGTTTGTAAAGGCAACATCACCCTTGACTCAGACAAAAAAGCCGTTCTCTGTAAGTATTTTATTTTAAAAAAAGAAAAAGAAAAACTTTGGCATACTGTAGATTAAAAAAAAATGTAATCTATTTTTTTTCTTCTTTTTTTTTTTTAAATAAGGTAATGTTGCAGCCTCCAGCAACCCTCTGCCCTCCACTGTCAAAGCAGCCACCAGCATTGCTGCACACTCGAGCAGTGCTCCATCCTCCAGCTTACTGGCTATGGGTATTTGTTCTTTGATTTTTGTATATTTATTTATTTTTTATTTTTTGCTTTATTAAAGAAGTATGATATCTAGAAAATTTTGTCTGGCTATAAACAATCAGCACTTTAACAAAGACTGATGCATTTTCCTCATTGTGTTGCAATTCAGATGCTCTTCAAAATGCTGATATAACGGAGCTCTGTGGAGAACAGTGTCAGTATCTGACAATGACCTCGAAATTGTTGCCTTGTCGCTCCACATGGACAACAAAAGGGTGTCATCCCCTTCAAGATCAGTTGGTATGTTGCTTTTCTTATTTCTTCTTATGTTCAGATCCTCTTCTGTTTTTTTTTTGTACAGTAGCAATAACTTAAATGACTGACTGAACAACTGTAAGGGTCATTTAATGCTGTACTATATATGACACAAAGATCAGATGTTCATGTTTTCTTTTTAACGCCACCCGTTCAAAATTATACTTTCTTAAAAAAATATTTTGTCTTTTTGCATTGAAAGCATGTATAAAGTTTTGTGTTGTGTAGGTAAACTATGTGCTGGATGAGGGCAGGCCGATGAATGAAATCATCATAAAAGACCAACACACCTGTCTCACACGAGAGAACCTCTTAACCCTTGGTTTGAAAAGGGAAATGGATTCAATGGTTGGAAACATTTTTAATTTGAAAGTGTATCACACATAATTACAAACAATTACAATAATTATTAAATAAAATTCCATTAAAATAATAATTACATTCAAACAGGTGGGGAATGCATGCATGAGACTGGTTGAGGAGATTGTTCATCATCAGGTTTGTACACCAATAGTATAGTTATATGTCATTATGTTGTCGAACTGCATATAATGTGTGACATTATGTAGGGGAAAAATGTAACATGTATCGATCTACATATTCCACCAACTTGGCTGCCACCAACTTCATGTGAACCTCTCCTCTGTCTTCCAGTATGTACACACCTAAATAATGATATTTAGTTATATTGTATTATTTCCAGTTTAAACATTCAAAATAGTTCTATCATTACACATGCAGATTTTTTTCAAGTTATAAATTATTTAATGTTAAAATGTGATATTTCAAAGTGATATAATCAAACACATGCTGAATTAATAGAAGTCCTCAGAAATATTCATTATTCTGTTGTTTTTAAGGAGAACTCTATAGAAAGGGATGCCCTTATTTTCCCTTTGTGGACACCTGGGCACTATCTACTGTGTGTAAGTGAACGCAAAGTGTTGCTAAAGCAGAAAAGTACTTTTTTTTTTTTTTTTTCCTAAATGTAATCCTAACATGGACTTGATCTGTTGTCTAATGGCATAAAATCTAAGCTTCATTTCCATGACTACTTTTTTTTTGTAGGTCATGAAGCCACAAAATAAACAGATATTTTTCATGGATTCCTTCAATCCATCCAAAAGACAAGGCTTCGGGCACAAACGCTATCAATCCATCTTAAGGTTTTTAAAATAAAATGTTCACGGACAGTCTCGTTCCCCAGACTTGTCCAAACTCTTTTAACTAGTATTGTTCATGGACAGTCTCGTTCCCCAGACTTGTCCAAACTCTTTTAACTAGTATTGTTCATGGACAGTCTCGTTCCCCAGACTTGTCCAAACTCTTTTAACTAGTATTGTTCATGGACAGTCTCGTTCCCCAGACTTGTCCAAACTCTTTTAACTAGTATTGTTCACGGACAGTCTCGTTCCCCAGACTTGTCCAAACTCTTTTAACTAGTATTGTTCACGGACAGTCTCGTTCCCCAGACTTGTCCAAACTATTCTACAATTCTCTGCTGGATTTTAACATTATTGTCTCCCCCCACCCCCACCCCAACCCCCTTTCAACCCCATAAATTATCCTTCACACTAGGACTGTTGCCCAGGACATTTCACCAGGACCATGGACAGAACTCACAGGCCAGGATATTGAGGTAAAAACTATTATTACTTTAAAAAATAAATAAATAAATAAATAAAAGTAAAATAAAATTGTATTTCAAGTACCGGTAATGGTGTATGTATAAGGATGTTGCAATGTCACTAAGTTTCCATTCTTACTACTGCATTTTACACTCACACTGTATTTTGATGCCGTATTTAAGCTGTTGACATTTGTAGCAATATCTGTTGATTTCTTAAATACTTTAACAGGGCCTTCCCGAACAACATTACGGAAGCAACGACTGTGGAATCTTCATGATAATGGTGAGTGAAAGTTAGCCTCTGAGGAACTGTCCAGTAATAGTGATATATATCCATGCAGATGTCGTTTACCCCTTCAATAGCTTACAACTAATGTTTATATGTAAATGCGAAATGACCCTAATGACAACAGAACAATTTCCATTTTCTAACTGCACCTTCATTTGCTATCACTCTACTCATAGCACCTAAAAACTTTTTTGCACACAAATCCTTACCTCACAATAAAGGTTTATTCTTTATGATGTGTATGCATATAGACAGAAAATAATTACAATTTGGATCTATTTTCAGTACTCTTGGTATACTGTCATGGAGGTTCCATTTGATTTTACAGGTGTAAGTATGATGGCACTATCCATTTATATCATTGGGTCTTATCATACATGCTTTTGTATGTGCAATGGTATTTGATGTTAACTTGTGAGCCTTGCACCCTAATGACATTTTAATACACTCTTGCTTTTTCAGCATGACATGGCACCACTGCGGAGGTGGTGGTGCAACATATTATTGCAGAATTTGGAGATTGAAGGGTTCTGGTCTTTTAATCTTTGAATATCTAGCAAAGTATGGGACAGCATGATTTGTAAATGTATGATTTTCATCTTTGTAGTTATGGTCGCAGATTTGCGCATTTCTTGAAGGAAGGCATGGAGATGGCCAGTGGGTCTTTGGACCCCATTTTTCGCATTTCCAGAAAGAGGAAAATAGATGAGAATGCCAAGGTAAGAATAATGGACAGAATTATCCAAACCCCAATTAATCTATACCCCAATTAATCTATGCAAATTGTCATTGTAGTGTATACATGTCCAAAACATAGAATTAATCCCATTCCCTTGAACTTAAGGAGGAACGTCAGATGTCAGCAACCAAGGTCAAGAAGCCTTCCGCAGAGAGAGTGGTCGCTTCCATCTGTCAGGCATGCATGCAACAATTTTTATTTATGTATTTTAAATTTTGGAGGTGAAGCACAGTTATGAACTGATGATATACACTCAGTGGCTAGTCAAACAGTACTACACAGAGTAGAGACTTTAATATTGCATCTTTATCAGAGAATCATGTGGCTCTGACATTTATACAATATAAACAAATTATGTGAAAGCTACAAAAACATGCTGATAAGGAATTCTTCATTGCACTACTCTTTTCGAAGAAGATAATGATGATCATATTGATGATGAAGACCAGTCTATTTTTAGTTTATGCGGTTATGTTCACAGCTACCAGAGGAGATTTTACGGTCCATCCTCATTCTTGCTGTCCTCAATGATGGCGAAGGCGCAATCCACGTGCTGGCCCTGACATGCACCCGATTCTGGATGATCATCAGAGAAGAATCATTTCGTAGGGAAGCACATTTTCAGTGGCTAGACAGTAAGTTGTGAGGGAGTGGGGATCATGAGGATAAGTGGTTAAGATAATGGATGGGTGGACAAAAAAAAATTGTCTGTCTGTCTATCTATCTATCTATGTGACAGCTAAGGCTGTTTGAAAGCACTATATACATAAGATGACTTGACTGTCTATCTGTATGTCTATCTATCTACCAGGTGTCGTCAACTGGAGTGCATTTTCACCCGATTTCAAAAAGATGTACAGGATCCCCTATAGCCTCACCCCGTGCATCCAATGCAATTCCATATTTAAAGAATATAAAGGGTTCTGGGGACATGGAAAAAGAGGAGAACTAATTGGTTTTTATTCCGATTACAACATTCACAGACGCTGCAGTAACTGCATAAATTGATGTTACAAAATAAATGTGATTTGGAAAACAAAAAAATGGGAGTGGTTATTTGAAGTTACAGAAGCATGTTCATTACATAATGCTTACATGTATCATAAAATCATGTTTGGAGAGGAATTTTGTGAAAAATGATGAAGGAGGCTACTATTTGTCATATAAATATACCACCTAGTATTGCTTGTTGTAGGCCTTTATGGAAAAATATATTTTAAATATATTTTAACGTTTTGTATGTAGATCACAATTGAAACAGCTTTAAAATACTCTTTCCACCTCATAATTTTGTGGAAATAGTCTTTTTCATATGTGCTACGTTTGTGTATTTATTGCAATAAAGTTTAGTTTGTCGTGCCATTAATTGCATTAAGTTGTTATTCTTTTACTAAATAGTCTGTTTCGCATGTGGTACGTTTGTGTGTTTTTTGCAATAAAGTTTCGTTTGTCGCGTTCTTACTTTTGTCCTCTAAGACTACCCGTAGCCTGCGGGGGCGTAGTGTTCCGCTGGGGGAGGAGTGTTCCGTGCTTGGGGGGCGTAGTGTTCCGCTGGGGGAGGAGTGTTCCGTGCTTGGGGGGCGTAGTGTTCCGACTTTTGTCCTATAAGACTACCCGTAGCCTGCGGGGGCGTAGTGTTCCGCTGGGGGAGGAGTCTTCCGTGCTTGGGGGGCGTAGTGTTCCGCTGGGGGAGGAGTGTTCCGTGCTTGGGGGCGTAGTGTTCCGTTCTGCGGTCTGCAATCAGATACAATTGCCGGAGACGGGTGTCCGTTCACAAAATGCTGCATGAAAAATGAAAACAAGATAAGCTCGGGGCACTTATTAGGACGCTTAAGTTTGCCAAACTTGACGAAGCTTTGTGTTAACGTTAGCTCGCAACATTTAGACGAATGCAAAAGCTAACAGAAGACATTAAACTAACATTAACCACTGACTGAACAAGCTTAACTTAGATGGCAGTGACATTCTAGTAATATATTTTATTCATTAATAGTAACTACAATAACTTTGATATCGTTTTGTTATTGCCCCGAAAGCAAACTACACTACAGCTAGCTAGTTAGCCCGATAGAGTTAGCATAGTCTTACCTTAGCACAGTCCGATTTACATACTCCGTAGGCACACCGCTTCATCATTTTGGAGGTCCGGAGCTTGTTAATGGTTGTCACTCTTCTTCCGTAAAGTTTTATGGTGGTTAGCAGTCTCGTAAGCCATCAAATAAAATCAATCAGACTATGGACGTCATCGAGAGCTGAGTAAAGCTTGACGGACTATGCTTACATAGCAACGGTTGCTAAATGTGTGATTGGTCAATGCCTTTGGGGGGGCGGAGTTTGCGAAAGGTCAATTACGGATACAACTCACCTGACTTTTGGCAGCGATATTCGGCCGAGCAAGAAAAGAAAAAGTGTCGTCAATAGTGCATAGAATTTGCCGGCACTCGACTAGAACTTTTCCTGGCTCAAATCTTAAAAAAAAAAAAAAAAAAAGACCAGAGACTCTTGGGTGGATTTACAGATTTACAGTCTGAGGTAAAACAGCAAGGATGTTTTAAAAAAAAACTGTGCTACTAATAATTCTGGGGTACATTATCACAATTCATTAGAATCCACATTTATCCAGATTTCTCCTTACTTTGGAAGCATGTCTTATTTTGGTATATTTGAATTTGATAATAATGTCGATACACATTTTCATTTGATAAATCTTATGATTATTCTAGCGAAGTTTTACATTCATAAGTCTAAATTTACACATAAGAAACAATCCTTTATTGATTTTTTTTTTGTATCCATGAGAAATTATTTTTTGTCATTGTCTGGTTGTCTGTGCTGCGATTGGTTGGCAACCAGTCCAGGGTGTCCCCCGCCTACTGCCCAGAGCCAGCTGAGATAGGCGCCAGCAGCCCCCGCGACCCTTGTGAGGAATAAGCGGTCAACAAAATGGATGGATGGATGGTTGTCTGTAGGGGTGTTAAAAAAAATCGATTCGGCGATATATCGCGATACTACATCGCGCGATTCTCGAATCGATTCAATAATCGGCAGAATTTTTTTTTTTTTTTTTTAGGATTCACACCTTGAGCATGGAAGAATGTTATATGAACGGAACATTAAGCCTTAATATTTTATTTTAATGCTGTTCAAACATGAAACAGATTACAACCTCTATAAGACTGAAATTTCAGATAAATAAATAATACATTTTCATATAAATCTTACACTCTACAAGCTTACTGATTAGTATTTTCTAAATTTGAATGAAAAAAATCGCAACAATCGACTTATAAATTCGTATCGGGATTAATCGGTATCGAATCGAATCGTGACCTGTGAATCGTGATACGAATCGAATCGTCAGGTACTAGGCAATTCACACCCCTAGTTGTCTGTGTCCAAAAGCTGTAAAAACATATAACTATTGCAAACTTATTATTTATTTATATGATTTTGTATCAAACTATTTTCTTTTCTTTCAGTTATACTATTGATTTTATTTGGTTTAGCTTTTGTATGTTTTAACTTTCCTGGCATGTTCTATGTTCTAATTGTTTATAGTGTATACAATGATTGTATTATTTCCCCCCCAATATTTTGTATACTGATTGAGTGAATAGAGATTTAAAAAATAAAAACTAAACTGGGCTACTCGTATGTACAGGAGATAAACATGTTTCTTCTTGTTCGTCCGAGTGCAGTTTAAAGGTCTATTTATTTTTTATTATCCAAATGAATCTAGAATTAAACGTATAATTTTATTAGCTTTTTTTTTTAATTATTTGTTTTAAGTAAAATTAAATATTAACATTTTCGTGACATGAGATTTGACCAACTGTAATTGCCGTAGATTTCACGTGGTAGCAGAAGAGCTACTCCATTCCAGGCACGACGCGTTTACGCTCGGCTTCACGATAAAAATAATTCAACACGAATTCGTACGGAACGAACTGACACATCGACACTTTGCCCCGTCACTACTTTATTGAAGTCAAACATAATTGCTACGTTTCGTGTCTGGTTCAATCGTATCTCTCGGCCCTCTTTATTTTGTCTTGTCTTAGCTTAGCTTAGCTTAGTTTAGCTTAGCTTAGCTTGCTAGGCGCCAAAAAACGAGACGCGTTTGCTATCGACAAATTGGCTCAGCAGACGTCAATCGTGAGCGTAAAGTGTCGTTAATATCGTGTGAAGATGTTCACAATGGCGAAAGTCAAGTACGAAGAGGAGCTTTGTGGAGCACAGGAGGACAACGAGCGACAACGTCAACTGCTGGACGCCGTTTACAAGCAGCCTCGAGTTGTGTTGAACAGAGCAGGTTTGTCACTTGTTTCATCGACACTTTTCAACCATATGTACGTTTTTATTTCTGTAAGGACTCTTCACCGGGCCACTTTGTTACGATACACAGTTTTTTTTTTCTTCAGTCGGTTTGGTACATTTCTCAGTCGATACGAATTGGATTTAGCAGAACTACAACTGAGGTAAAGCTAGCCGCCTTTTCTTTTTACGCGGTCAAGTCAGCCGTCTTTTCTTTTTACGCGGTCAAGTCAGCCGCCTTTTCTTTTTACGCGGTCAAGTCAGCCGCACTTCATTTTTTTCTGTTCGCCCTTTTCTA
This sequence comes from Festucalex cinctus, assembly GCF_051991245.1. Lineage (NCBI taxonomy): Eukaryota > Metazoa > Chordata > Actinopteri > Syngnathiformes > Syngnathidae > Festucalex > Festucalex cinctus. The sequence goes on from NC_135411.1 coordinate 406,136, forward strand.
GGATTTACGGTAGTGTGCTCGAAGAGACGCTGGCGCGGAGAATGTGACCGAGAACAACATTGGGTTTTCAAAATAAAAGATCGGTTTTCAAAAATAAAATTGAATTCAAACGCAGTTTAAAGTATGCTTGGTTTTATTATTATTATTATTATTATTATTATTATTATTATTAACAGTTTAAAAGCTGTTTCACAATAACAGTACCAATTCAAATTTCACTGGGAATGCACTCTTGTGGGGTGATATTGAGCAATAACATTGATATGTACAGTATTAAGTTAACGGTAATTTAAAATGAAGGAAAGGTTGAAATTGAGAAGAAAATAGGTGTGTGTCATCGAGCAGACATGCCACTTTGAGGCAGAACTAATTTGGGGTCAATAGGTCATCTGACCTAGAAGCTATTAAGCAGAAAATAAGTGGAAGTCTAAAATGAAAAAAATAAAATAAAATAAAAGGTGTGCATCATCTATCAGACATGGCACTATGATGCTGCATTGGTTTGGGGTCAATAGGTCACATGGCCTGGAAGCTATTGAGCTAAGAAGCTGAAATTTACAGATAATGAGAAAAAAAAAATGTTAAAAATAAGCGGAGGTCTTTTTTTTTTTTTAAGGCTGTATGCAAATGAATATGTACAATTTTCTCTTGTTTCCTACAATATTAGTTGCTGATGTCATGTTGATCAAAATGTATGCTGTGTTGACCCTAGTCTCACACCTTGACTCCGCAACATTTTTGCATTATTTTTTTTTGCATATTTATTTTTTTTGCACAATGAAAGATGGTTGAACAAGTTACAATACGTCAACCATATTTCTATATATTCCCAGTAGACTTTTTTTTTTTTTTTTTTTTTTTTTGGGGCAAATGTTAACTTTTAATAATCAAAAATCAATTCAACCAATGAGCAACCCGTTTTCTGAAATTTGTGTTTTCATCTCTAATATTCTAATATAAATTATGGTGAAAACAGTGCCTCTGGATTGGCAGGCCGGGGTGGTGGTCCCCCTTTTTAAGAAGGGGGACCGGAGGGTATGTTCCAACTATAGAGGGATCACACTCCTCAGCCTCCCTGGTAAGGTCTATTCAGGGGTGCTGGAGAGGAGGGTCCGTCGGGAGGTCGAATCTCGGATTCAGGAGGAGCGGTGCGGTTTTCGTCCTGGCCGTGGAACAGTGGACCAGCTCTACACCCTCAGCAGGATCCTTGAGGGTGCGTGGGAGTTCGCTCAACCAGTCCACATGTGTTTTGTGGATTTGGAGAAGGCGTTCGACCGTGTCCCTCGGGGAGTCCTGTGGGAGGTGCTTCGGGAGTACGGGGTACCGGGGCCCCCGATACGGGCGGTTCGGTCCCTGTTTAGTCCGCATTGCCGGCAGTAAGTCGGATTTGTTTCCGGTGAGGGTTGGACTCCGCCAAGGTTGCCCTTTGTCACAGATTCTGTTCATAATTTTTATGGACAGAATTTCTAGGCGCAGCCGAGGCGTGGAGGGGATCCGGTTTGGTGGCCTCAGCATTGCATCTCTGCTCTTTGCAGATGATGTGGTGCTGTTGGCTTCTTCAGGCTGGGATCTCCAACTCTCACTGGAGCGGTTCGCAGCCGAGTGTGAAGCGGTTGGGATGAGGATCCGCACCTCCAAATCCGAGACCATGGTCCTCAATCGGAAAAGGGTGGCGTGTCCTCTCCGGGTCGGGGATGAGATCCTCCCCCAAGTGGAGGAGTTCAAGTATCTTGGGGTCTTGTTCACGAGTGAGGGCATGATGGAACGGGAGATCGACAGGTGGATCGGTGCAGCGTCTGCAGTAATGCGGACTCTGTATTGGTCCGTCTTGGTGACGAAAGAGCTGAGCCAAAAGGAGAAGCTCTCGATTTACCAGTCGACCAACGTTCCGACCCTCACTTATGGTCACGAGCTGTGGGTCGTGACCAGTGGCGTTCCTAAGCAACTTGGCACCCTAGGCAGGATTTCTGGTAGTGCCCCCCCTCCCAGCGCGTGCACAACTTATTAGACCAACCACAAACACGACCCCCACTCAAATTATTAGACCAACCACAAAATATTTACATTTAGAGCATTTCCCACAGTTATTTTATACTTAATGGTAGAACCGTACGTCACAGTGGTATTTTCGCTGTAGAGGAAGAAAATAACGTGGAAAAAATGCTGCTGAAAAGTCAACTTACTGTAGGTTTGGCAACACAAGATGGCCGCCGCCAGCTTCACTTTTCGCTACAGCATGAGCAGCCCAGTTAATTTATGACGTCCGTGCTGTATCAGCCTGCACATCCACCTGAGAATCTGACCGTGATCAGTTTTTTTTTTCCTTTTTTTTTTTTTTTTTTTTGAAGGTTTGAGCCAGGACAGCTTACTAGCATTTTCATTTCATTTTCTTAACTAAAGAGCCAGACCTGTCACCAGAAAGAAAGTGCAGGGGGGGCATTACCTTTTTTGGGGGAGCACACTTCATCAACCTAAATCTAATGTTGTTCAGGTTGAACAGTGGCATTGTGACAACTGCAAAAGCGGCGGAATGACTGTGACCCAGCCCCTTCTATCTGAGATTAGCTAGCAGTTGCCTTCATTTGCTTTTTGGATTTAGGGCTGTACGATATGGATAACATTTCGGATCATTTTTGCCAGACATCTTTATTCTTTGGTCTTTGACTCAGCATGAAACTTCGCATCATTTCAGTGTTTTATGGTGCCTTCTGTAATTTGTGTTATTTTATTTATAGTTATATTTACTTATTCACTTCACTACATCTTATATATTTTTTTAATTATTATTTTTTTGCTTTTATACTTACCTACTTATATTTACTATAATTAATTTTATTTTGTGTTATTTTCTTTCACTTGTGTCCACTGCGAGACTGATTTCTATTCCATGCACTTTGTATGCAGCAATGGATGTTTTAAAGTGCTTGATAAAAAAGATTGAGTTGAGATATGTCGATCATATACAGAAACGACATATGGGTTCAGTGAAAAAGATCAATCCATAAGGATGTGTAAAGTGCTGTTTATTATTATTATTATTATTGTTGTTATTATTATTATTATTATTATTATAACTTATCGACAGTCATCAACCGTGACAAACTTGGCAATAAAAAAAAAAAAAAAGAAAAGTGGATTCAACTTACATTGTACTGCAACTATGCTTTAGTGATAAATAATTTTATACTCCAAAGTATTTGTTGTGTATGTGTGACTGCGTGGGTCTGTTAACCGCATACTGTGTATTGCTACAATTTGTCCGTGCTGTGTGGCTTGATTAATCAAAACAAAAGTTTGCCACTCACTTGTGAACGTTGTTTAGTGGACCAGTGAACGCAGGATTCCCAACCATGTCAACTGTGTCATCCTGGATCGAGGTTTGGCGTTTGCTCACTGCTCAGTCATTGGGTCAGTGCCGGCCGGCGAACGTGCACCACTATCTAACGCGGAAGTAGATTTGGCTAATGCGCGTCTCCGGAGCGCGCGTCACCCCCCCCAATCCCGATTACCATTGGCTAGCCGTAGATGTCAATCAAAGCCAAATTTGAAAGGATGTATGTGGTTGGCTGGCAAGCCATGCTTTACTTGAACAGAAGGCGCACGTTTACGTGACTGATAAAAGTAAAAAAAATGAATAAATTCTCCTTTCCCTGTCGTCCTTTTGCTCACGAGCGCCCCTAGCATCTGCCTAATCTGCCTAATGGCAGGAGCGCCACTGGTCGTGACCAAAAGAACGAGATCCCGGATACAAGCGGCCGAAATGAGTTTCCTCCGCAGGGTGTCCGGGCTCTCCCTTAGAGATAGGGTGAGAAGCTCGGTCATCCGGGAGGGACTCGGAGTCTGCTCCTCCGCGTTGAGAGGAGCCAGCTGAGGTGGCTCGGGCATCTGGTTCGGATGCCTCCTGGACGCCTCCCTGGGGAGGTCTTCCGGGCATGTCCCACCGGCGGGAGGCCCCGGGGACGACCCAGGACACGCTGGAGAGACTATGTCTCCCGGCTGGCCTGGGAATGCCTTTGGATCCCGCCGGATGAGCTGGTTGAAGTGGCTGGGGAGAGGGAGGTCTGGGTTTCCCTCCTAAAGCTGCCGCCCCCGCGACCCGACCTCGGATAAGCGGAGGAAGATGGATGGATGGATGAATTTATGGTGAATTCTAGGGCTGGGTATCGATTCAAATTTCCAGGATTTGTTTGTGTGTGTTGAATGTGTTGTGTGTGTGTTGGGGGCGGGGTCGATATATCTATACATGGCTTTATGTATCGATATTGGGATATGAAAAGGCGTATCTATACGATATCGATATATCAATATTTTGAACCCAGCCCAAGTTAATTCAATTGAAATAGAAAGGGCGTATGAAAACAAATTCCTTGTAGTAGTTATTGATGATGAATTATTTTGGAAGCCACACATAGAAAATGTTAAAAGGAAAATGTGAAAAATCATAGGGATACTCTATAAAACTAAGGATGTCCTGAACATGAACTCATTATATACATTATACAGTTCATTATTCTTACAATATCTGACCTATTGTGTGGAAATCTGGGCAAATGCAAATAAAACAAACACCAACTGTATTCAAATTGCAAAAGAGAGCTATAAGAATTATTAATTAATCAAAATATACTGAATCAACACATCGATTATTTATTAAATTAAATACAATGAAATTTTATGACTTGGTTGAGTTTAAATTAGCACCAAATTAGACACAGTCCTTTTGATATAAGGGGTGCACATGTCTATAAAAACAAAAAAAAAACAAGAACAAATATTAAGCAAAGGTGTGTATCTGTTAGGTGTTAATTTGTGGAATCATTTGGGAATTGCCCTGAAAGGATGTGACTCACTTGTTGAGTTTAAAAAAAAATGTTTAAAAGTAAAAAAAAAAAAATACTTGTGTATAGATTTGTTATTCATTCACTCATGTGGCCCATGTGATAAACTTCAATATAAAATACATAACATCACAATAAATTAACTTTACCAAACCATGTGTATCTTGTGTCTCGCAGATGTCGGTGAAAAATATATTTTTCCTGAGCGGCAGGAGCCAGAGTTCCCTGGCGTGAAACAGGAGGAGGACTTGGAGCCTCTGCAAGTTAAAGAAGAGCAGCAGCAACAGCCTCCCAACATCAAAAAAGAGGAGCAGCTGCCACCATACATTGAAGAGGAGGAGCACTTCACAGGGTTGCCCGTGACTGGTGTCCATTTGAAGACTGAAGATGAACGTCAATATGAAGAGAACAAAGGGGCGGAGTCTCCAAGCAGACAACAAATGACAAATGATGACAGCCGGTTAGCTCTTATGTCAGATGGTGAAGACGCGTCACACGCTGCTCACACTGCTGACGATGAACAGTGTGACGATGATGTGACATGTCACACTGATGGCAAACGGTGGAAATCTTCTCAGTGTGGAAAAACCTTTGGTTCCAAGTCTCAATTGAGAAGACACGCGATGGGCCACACTGGTCATAAACCCTTTGCTTGCACAGTTTGTGGTCGAAGTTTCTCTAGGAAGGAAACTTTAACAACGCACACGCGAACCCACACCGGAGAGAAGCCTTTTGCTTGCTCAGTTTGTGGTCAAAATTTTGCTCAGAGGGAACACTTAAAAACACACACAAGAACCCACACTGGAGAGAAGCCCTTTGCTTGCTCAGTTTGTGGTCAAAATTTTTCTTCCAAGGGATACTTAAAAACACACACAAGAACCCACACTGGAGAGAAGCCCTTTGCCTGCTCAGTTTGTGGTAAGAAATTTCGTGAAAAGGAAAATTTAAAAATACACACAAGAACCCACACTGGAGAGAAGCCCTTTGCTTGCTTGGTTTGTGGTCAAAAATTTGCTTTCAAGGGATACTTAAAAATACACACAAGAACCCACACTGGAGAGAAGCCCTTTGCCTGCTCAGTTTGTGGTAAGAAATTTCGTGAAAAGGAAAATTTAAAAATACACACAAGAACCCACACTGGAGAGAAGCCCTTTGCTTGCTTGGTTTGTGGTAAAAAATTTTCTTACAAGGGATACTTAAAAATACACACAAGAACCCACACTGGAGAGAAGCCCTTTGCCTGCTCAGTTTGTGGTAAGAAATTTCGTGAAAAGGAAAAATTAAAAAGACACACAAGAACCCACACTGGAGAGAAGCCCTTTGCTTGCTCGGTCTGTGGTAAGAAATTTCCTGAAAAGGAAAAATTAAAAATACACACAAGAACCCACACTGGAGAGAAGCCTTTTGCTTGCTCAGTTTGTGGTCGAAATTTTGCTTACAAGGGAAGCTTAAAAATCCACACAAGAACCCACACTGGAGAGAAGCCCTTTGCTTGCTTGGTTTGTGGTCAAAAATTTGCTCAGAGGGTACACTTAAAAATCCACACGCGAATCCACACTGGAGAGAAGCCCTTTGCTTGCTTGGTTTGTGGTCAAAAATTTGCTCAGAGGGTACACTTAAAAATACACACAAGAACCCACACTGGAGAGAAGCCTTTTGCTTGCTCAGTTTGTGGTCGAAATTTTGCTCACAAGGGAAACTTAAAAATCCACACAGGAACCCACACTGGAGAGAAGCTCTTTGCTTGCTTGGTTTGTGGTCAAAATTTTTCTTCCAAGGGATACTTAAAAATCCACACAAGAGTCCACACTGGAGAGAAGCCCTTTGCTTGCTTGGTTTGTGGTCAAAATTTTTCTTCCAAGGGATACTTAAAAATCCACACAAGAACCCACACTGGAGAGAAGCCTTTTGCTTGCTCAGTTTGTGGTCAAAGATTCCCAACAAAGGGCAACGCTGAGAGGCACAAGTGTGCTGGTGAGAAAAGCGGTTGATGAATGAAGCTTGATATGATCTCATTTAGGAATTGACGTTTAAAATGGTGCAGAAATTTCTACCGCTAAATGAATGATTATTCTGTGTACTTGTATCGTGTGTTGTGTCTTTGCCTATTTTGAAATTGAGTTTGTTTTGAAAACGTAACATCAACCTGACAAGTGGCTGCAGATTATAACTGACGGCTATAATCTGTCATCTGTATATGTAAATGTCCGTTCATATGTAGTTTGCCTTATATACATATTAAAAGGCTGTTGTTGAACACATTATTTTAGGTTAATTAATTATGCACAAATTAGTGTGTCAAAAAAATAACGCAACTGATCGCGAGTCTGATTGCAGACCGCAGACTGGGAACGGAACGCCCACGGAACGGAACGGAACGCCCCTATGCTCTTGATTGACGGAAAGTGACGCTGCTGTCGTGATCCAGTAGTGTTGTTCTCAACTTCTCTGCAGCGAGCGGTCGCCACGAGAACTACGAAACGAAATCATTCCATCCATTATCACAACCTCTTAGTTCTCAAAAAGTTCCCGGGGACGACACGAAATAATTTGTAAAATGACGAGTCGGGAGCAGAAAGTAAGTGGACATGTATTTTATTTAATGAACATTAGCACATAGGTCGCTAAAGAAAAGTTCGTTTCCCGCACAGAAAGTTTGAAAAATGAATTGAAATGATTTAGTGGAACACAATGTTTTTCTTCCATATCTCTCTCGTTGAATTCCAATTGTTATTTCGCATGGAACAATAGTTTGAACCTGTGTACCGTACAATATGCTGACCTAAAAGTAGTAACTTGCAAATGGGGAATCCACCGTGACGCTGTACGTAATGCAAAATGGTGTAAGCCCAATACGTCACATATTTGCAGCAGATAGGCCTGTATAGCGTAGCTACGTAATTAATTACCATTAATGTATCGATGGGATTTGAATAATAACATAATTTTACTCTGTTGTGGCATGAACGTTAAGAAATCTTTACATGAGTCCAGTTTTTTCTATTTCTGTTGGTATGTTTTTGGATTGTAATTGGCCAATTCTACAGTCGGATGACAAAAGATTTATACAAATAAAATGTGTTCTAATTTGCACTCAGCTTCATCGAACCGTCTATAAAGATGGACACCTACCAGCACCCATTTTGGAAGGCTTGAACCGATACAGATGCAGCATTTGTGCCAAAGGTGGAGAGTTTGCATATGTTGTGGCACATCTGCAAACTCAAGATAAGACGGCAGTTTGTCATGAAGGTATGTTGTAGTTTGAAGACCACTATAATCAATTTAAATTTTGTCAATATGGCAATTCTTTCTTAGTTGCCATGGTAAGCAATTTTTATAAATATGAAAAAGAATGTATTGTTAGTTTTATGAATGATGAATACATTTCGCTACAACCTAAAAAGTACTCACTGATACTGATGCCAAGTAATGGATGCCACTAGTACTCTATATAGAAAATTACAATTAAACAAATGACACAGACTTTTAAAGAAAGACCTTTCAAATTTGAAAAGCTTTTTCTAACCTAATGCACAGAAATAAGGCTGGCTCGCATTTCCAGAAAGAGGAAAATAGATGAGAATGCCAAGGTAAGAATAATGGACAGAATTTTCCAAACCCCAATTAATCTATGCAAATTGTCATTGTAGTGTATACATGTCCAAAACATATAATTAATCCCATTCCCTTGAACTTAAGGAGGAACGTCCGATGTCAGCAACCAAGGTCAAGAAGCCTTCTGCAGAGAGAGTGGTCGCTTCCATCTGTCAGGCATGCATGCAACAATTTTTATTTATGTATTTTACACTTTGGAGGTGAAGCACAGTTATGAACTGATGATATACACTCACTGGCTAGTCAAACAGAACTACACAGAGTAGAGACTTTAATATTGCATCTTTATCAGAGAATCATGTGGCTCTGACATTTATACAATATAAACAAATTATGTGAAAGCTACAAAAACATGCTGATAAGGAATTCTTCATTGCACTTCTCTTGTTCCAAGAAGATAATGATGATCATATTGATGATGAAGACAAGTCTATTTTTAGTTTATGCGGTTATGTTCACAGCTACCAGAGGAGATTTTACGATCCATCCTGATTCTTGCTGTCCTCAATGATGGCGAAGGCGCAATCCACGTGCTGGCCCTGACATGCACCCGATTCTGGATGATCATCAGATAAGAATCATTTCGTAGGGAAGCACATTTTCAGTGGCTAGACAGTAAGTTGTGAGGGAGTGGGGATCATGAGGATAAGTGGTTAAGATCATGGATGGGTGGACACAAAAAAAAATAATTCTGTCTGTCTGTCTATCTATCTGACAGCTAAGGCTGTTTGAAAGCACTATATACATAAGATGACTTGACTGTCTGTCTGTATGTCTGTCTATCTACCAGGTGTCGTCAACTGGAGTGCATTTTCACCCGATTTAAAAAAGATGTACAGGATCCCCTATTGCCTCACCCCTTGCATCCAATGCAATTCTATATTTAAAGAATATAGAGGGTTCTGGGGACATGGAAAAAGAGGCGAACTCATTGGTTTTTATTCAGATTACAACATTCACAGACGCTGCAGCAACTGCATAAATTGATGTCACAAAATAAATGTGATTTGGAAAACAAAAAAATGGGAGTGGTTATTTGAAGTTACAGAAGCATGTACATTACATAATGCTTACATGTATCATAAAATCATGTTTGGAGAGGAATTTAAAAAGAAAATGATGAAGTAGGCTACTTTTTGTCATAAATATACCACCTAGTATTGCTTGTTGTAGGCCTTTATGGAAAAATATATTTTAAAGATGGCTAACAAAAAATAACATTTTGTATGTATATCACAATTAAACCAGCTTTAAAATACTATTTCCACCTCATAATTTTGTGGAAATAGTCTTTTTCATATGTGCTACGTTTGTGTGTTTGTTGCAATAAAGTTTAGTTTGTCGCGCCATTAATTGCATTAAGTTGCTATTCTGTTTCTAAATAGTCTGTAATCTCCTGGCACTCTTAGCACCTGTCCATAGACCAACTCGGCCGACGAACACTGCAGGTCCTCCTTAGGTGCAGTACGAAGGCCCAGCATGATCCAGGGTAGCTTGTCGACCCAATTACCTTCAGAAAGACCAGCGCGCAAAGCGGCTTTCATCGAACGATGGAACCGTTCGCACAGCCCATCAGCCTGAGGGTGATAAGCGCAGGTGCGGTGTAGCTTGACCCCGAGGCCCTCAGCAAACCTCTGACGTGAACTGCGCACCCCTGTCGGACGAGAGGTCCGCCGGCGGTCCAAACCGAGCGACCCAGGTCCCGATAAACGCCCGGGCCACGTCACTGGTCGATATGAAGGTCAGGGGAACGGCCTCTGGCCAGCGGGTCGTCCTGTCCACCATCGTCAGGAGGTAGGTGAAGCCCTGGGAAGGAGGAAGCGGACCTACGATGTCGACGTTGACATGGTCAAACTTCCTCACAACAAAAGTCTCCAAAGGCGCCTTGGTGTGACGGTGGACCTTGGCTCGCTGACAAGCCACGTATGAATCGACCCAGGCCCGTACATCTTTCTTCAACCCAGACCAGGCGAACTTCTGAGCCACCAACCTCGACGATGCCTTCCTGCCGGGGTGTGAGAGACCATGCACCATGTCGAAGGCGGCCCTCTGCCAACCAGAGGGCACCAGCGGTCTAGGCCGGCCCAAGGAGACGTCACACCACAGCTCGACCCCGGAGTCGTCGACCGCCACCCTTTCAACTTGCAACCCGGTGTCGGAGCTCCGAAGCAACTGGGTGCCACGATCGGAAGCCTGGTCGGCCGCCATCCGGGAAAAGTCGAGGCCCAGCTGTACCGTGTTGACGGCTGCCCTGGACAGACAATCCGCGACCACGTTGTCCTTGCCAGCGATATGTCGGATGTCCGTGGTGTATTCAGATATGAACGACAACTGGCGCTGTTGCCGCGCGGACCACGGCTCGGACAACTTCGACATGGAGAAGGTGAGCGGCTTGTGATCAACGAAGACCGTGAACTCACGGCCCTCCAGGATGAAGCGGAAGTGGCGGATCGCCAGCCAGACAGCAAGGAGCTCCCTGTCGAATGTGCTGTACTTGGGCTCCCGAGGGACTAACCGGCGGCTGAAAAAGGCGAGCGGCTGCCACGCACCTTCGACGCGCTGCTCCAAAACGGCCCCGACGGCAAAATCGGATGCGTCAGTAATGAGGGCGATCGGGGCATCCGGGCGCGGGTGGGCCATCAAGGCCGCTCGGGACAGCGCAGCTTTCGTCTCTTCAAAAGCCTTGACTCTCACATCGGTCCAGTCGACCGCACGGTCAGGAGCCACACCCTTAAGTGCGTCATAAAGCGGGTGCATCACATGGGCAGCGTGGCGGATGAACCTGTGGTAAAAAGTCACCATCCCGAGGAACTCCCGAAGACCCTGGCCCGTCCGGGGTCGAGGAAAAGCGGCAACAGCTTCCACTTTTGCCGGGATCGGGGTGGCGCCGTCCTCGTTGATGAGGTGGCCGAGGTATTGGATGGAGGGCACACCAAAGACACATTTAGCTCGGTTAATAATCAGTCCAGCCTGGCTGAGCTTTGAGAAAAGCTGCCGGAGGTGTGAAAGGTGTTCCCCGATGGAGGAGCTGGCCACTAGGATGTCATCCAAGTAGACGAAGACGAACGGCATGTCCCGGAGAACAGAGTCCATGAGACGCTGAAAAGACTGGGCGGCGTTTTTAAGGCCAAATGGCATCCTGAGAAACTCGAACAGTCCGAAAGGTGTTATCACAGCAGTCTTAGGCACATCGGCGGGGTGTACCGGAACTTGGTGATAGCCCCGTGCCAAGTCCACCTTGGAAAACACCTTCGCACCTGCCAGGTGGGCAGAGAAGTCCTGTATGTGCGGGACCGGATAGCGATCGTGCGTCGTGGCATCACTGAGGCGGCGATAGTCTCCACACGGTCGCCAGCCGCCGTCCGACTTCGGAACCATGTGGAGAGGCGAGGCCCACGGGCTGTCCGAACGCCGAATTATGCCAAGGCGTTCCATGTTGGCGAATTCGGACTTAGCTGTGGCCAATCTATCAGGGTTGAGGCGTCGGGCCTTAGCATGAACCGGCGGGCTCACGGTCTCGATGTGGTGCTCGACCCCATGCTTGGTAGTAGTGGCTGCAAATGTAGGCGTGGTCAGGCTGGGGAATTCTCCAAGAAGCAGCGTGAACACGCCGTCATCTGAGAGCGGGCTGGCAAGGCCCTCAAACGTCTCCACATCACACCTACAAGCAACAGTGGAAAACGTCACAGCGTCCAACAGGCGGCCATTTTTAACATCCACCAGTAGACTGTGGGCACACAAAAAGTCCGCGCCAAGAAGGGGAAAAGAAATGTCAGCAGTGACAAAGTCCCAAGTGAACCGGCGCTCCCCAAAACATACATCCACTGTCTTAGTGCCGTAGGTCCGGATCGGTGCATCGTTGGCCGCTGACAGGTGCGGGCCGTGAGTGCCCCCGGCAGCATCTTCAGCCGAGGCAGGCAACACGCTTCTGCGGGCGCCGGAGTCACAAAGGAATTTGAGTCTGGAGAGGGTGTCCATGATAAACAGCAGTCGGCACTGTGCGCCCCCACTCACAGCTGCAACTGAGTGGAGGCGTTGCCGTTTTCCGACGCAACAAAGGAGCAAGGGGCGCGGCACCTCTTCGCCTTGGTTCCAAAACGTGCGTGAAAATAGCATAAGCCAGGGGCTGATCGGCCATCCACGGCAGAGCGTGCCTTATGAGGTGCAGTTGCGGCCGCCGGGACTGGGAAGGCGAAAATTGTTACATAGAAAGATAAAATGTGCAAAATGCACGAGCATATGGCGTGTTAGCTCGCATGGAGCTGTGGTGGTTTGATCTCGGGTTGAGTTAGCAACAAAAAAAGGAAAAGAAAAAAAAAAAGTAGGACTTTTGCGTCAATCATTTCAGTGATAACACTGTTCAACAAAATTTTTTTATCGCAGATGGCTTTGTGTGTCTGAACGTATTGTCGACGCTTATTTGGGGAAAATTGCAAGGTGGCTTTATTTCTATTTCATACACAAGGCAACTCAATGTGCTTCACACAAGCAAATACACAACACCTACAAACATCAACAAACAACCATTAACAACATTTAGAAGCAAACAAAAATAACTTCCTAAATTACGTACAAAAAAAACATTGACATTTAAACACATTAACAGCAAACGTTTAATATTTACAGGTTGAGTAGTTTTGAAAGCATTACATTTACACTTTTAAGATGCACTGACACTTTTACAGCACACCAGTCTCACTTCCCTTCATTTTTTGAAGCTTCAAAGATGGCTGCTTTTGTCACCAGCACACTCGTGTCTCTCAGCAAGCTTTTTACAAGAGAATCTTTTAGGACAAACACTGCAACTGAATGGTTCCTTCCCACCATGTGTTCTTGTGTGCTTTCTTAAATTTGACGTGGAAGAGAAACTTTTTCCACAATCTGAGCAGGAATACGGTTTCTCTCCAGTGTGTGTTTTTGCATGTGCTGTTAAAGAATTGGTGGAAGCAAAGCTTTCCACACATTTTGTGCATGAATATGGTTTCTGTCCCGTGTGTGTGTTCTTATGTGGCTTCTTTAATTCAGGCTTGGCAGGGAAGCTTTTGCCACAGGCTGAGCAAGAAAAAGGTTTTTCCCCAGTGTGTGTTCTTGAATGTAATGTTAAATGTGACTTCCGAAAGCCACAGTGGGTACAAGCAAAAAGTTTTTTTCCAGTGTGTCTTCTTGTATGTATCATTAAGGCTGACTTCAAAGAGAAGCTTTTACCACAGTCTGAGCAAGAAAAAGGTTTCTCGCCACTATGGATTCTTGTATGTGTTGTTAAAGCTGACTTCTGAGAGAAGCTTTTGCCACAATCTAAACAAGAAAAAGGTTTTTCCCCAGTGTGTGTTCTTGAATGTAATGTTAAATGTGACTTCCGAAAGAAGTTTTTGCCACAATCTAAACAAGAAAAAGGTTTTTCCCCAGTGTGTCTTCTTGTATGTGCTGTTAAATCTGACTTCCAAAAGAAGTTTTTGCCACAATCTAAACAAGAAAAAGGTTTTTCCCCAGTGTGTCTTCTCGTATGTGTTGTTAAAGCTGACTTCCAAGAGAAGCTTTTGCCACAGTCTGAGCAAGAAAAAGGTTTCTCGCCACTATGGATTCTTGTATGTGTTGTTAAATCTGACTTGTCAGAGAAGCTTTTGCCACAATCTAAACAAGAAAAAGGTTTTTCCCCAGTGTGTCTTCTTGTATGTTTTGTTAAATCTGACTTGTCAGAGAAGCTTTTGCCACAATCTAAACAAGAAAAAGGTTTTTCCCCAGTGTGTCTTCTTGTATGTTTTGTTAAATCTGACTTCCAAGAGAAGCTTTTGCCACAATCTAAACAAGAAAAAGGTTTTTCCCCAGTGTGTCTTCTTGTATGTTTTGTTAAATCTGACTTCCAAGAGAAGCTTTTGCCACAATCTAAACAAGAAAAAGGTTTTTCCCCAGTGTGTGTTCTCAAGTGAATTTTCAAACTTCTTTTTGAACTCAATGTTTTCCCACAGTGAGAACATTCGCAGGATTTGTAGTCAGTGTGACACGACCTATCATCAGCAGCGTGTTCATCATTACCATGCAGATTATCATCATTATCATCATCATCATGAGAAGAAAGGGACCTTATGTCATCACTTTTTGCTTTTGATGATCCCCAGTGGTCTGCATCACTTTCTGGAATCATGTTTTGAGGATTTAAGATCCTGTTTGGAGGCTCCGCCCCTCTGCCCTCCTCACTCTCACCCTTGACTTCATCTTCACTCTTTAAAGGGGCGAAGGTCATTGGTGACTTGGTGACGTCATCCTCAACCTCCTCCTCTTTGACACGAACGGGCTTTTCTTCCTCTTCGATGTAAGGATGTTCTTCCTCCTCTTTAACATTCGGAGGCTTCATGTCCTCTTGGTCAGGACGAAGATATTTCTCAGCGACGTCTGCAGGGCACAAGAAGACAAACACACATTTGGGTTGGTCAAGTCAAATTTCAAGCGTGAGATGATGTGCATTATTGTTTCTACAGTGCACCTCGACTTGGGGCCACCGCACACTGATTGGCCCATCCCAAAAAACAAAAAGAAAAAGGAAAAAAAGTATTGGCCTTGTTAAAAATCTGACAGCCGATATAAGGTCAAATCTAAAACTATTTTAATCTCTCTAAGTCGACTAAATTGAGTTGAGTTGATATTGTCCATCCGCATACATTTCAACTTTTACATAGAAAATTAAAACACCCATTTGTCACCATTGTTAGGCTGGAAGACCCCTACTTCCACATGATTCATCCCATTCTCATCTTTCAATTTAAACATATTCCAAATATTCACGCCTTACCCACAATTCCCGATTTTGTACCCAATTTTTCCTCATGCATTCTTCATGGAAGATTCAAAATTTCCTTCCACATTTTTCATCCAATTTACTTCATTCCAACGTCAATACATTCCACCAAATCATACGACGAGCTCTTTTCCTGTTCCAAAATTCACGCCTTACTCGCAATTCCCGATTTCCTACACGTTTTTTCCAATGTATTCATAATGGGAGATTCTACATTTCACATTTACTTCCACATTTTTCATCCGATTCACTTTGTACCAACTTCAATATATTCCACCAATTCACGCCATGAGCTCTTCTTTTTCACTTCCAAAATTAACGCCTTACCACAATTCCCCATTTTGTACCCTACCTCTCCCTCCATTCTACATTTCACATTTACTTCCACATTCTTCATCCAATTCACTACAGTCCAACTTCAATGTAGTCCACCAATTCTCCTTTTTTAGTTCCAAAATTCACACCTTAATCACAATTTCCTATTTTGTACCCTACGCCTGCCCTCAGCGGCAGCCATCTTGGCCAATTGATTAAGTTACGTCCAAGAGTCTCACTAGGGGTGGCGGCCATCTTGGCCAATTGATTTGTTACACCAGGGATTCTCGCCAGGAAATGCCCCGGCTTGAATAGGAAGTGACCTGATTTCAACAGGAAATAACCCGATTTCAACAGGAAGTGGCTTGTTTTCAACAGGAATGACCCGGAAGTGACCTGAAATCAACAGGAACTGACTTGTTTTCAACAGGAAGTGACCCGGAAGTGACCTGATTTCAATAGGAAGTGACCCGTTGATTTGAACAGGAAGTGACCCAGAAATGGCCAAAAATCAACAGGAAGTGACCTGATTTCAACAGGAAGTGACTCGGAAATGGCCTAAAATCAACAGAAAGTGACCCAGAAGTGGCATCAAATCAACAGGAAACAACACGATTTCAACAGGAAGTGACCTGATTTCAATAGGAAATGACCTGAAATCAACAGGAACTGACTTGTTTTCAACAGGAAGTGACCCGGAAGTGACCTGATTTCAATAGGAAGTGACCTGTTGATTTGAACAGGAAGTGACCCAGAAATGGCCAAAAATCAACAGGAAGTGACCTGATTTCAACAGGAAGTGACCCGGAAATGGCATAAAATGAACAGGAAGTGACTCAGAAGTGGCTTTAAATCAACGGGAAGTGACACAATTTCAACAGGAAGTGACACAATTTCAACAGAAAGTGACCTGATTTCAATAGGAAGTGACCTGAAATCAACAGGAACTGACTTGTTTTCAACAGGAAGTGACCCGGAAGTGACCTGTTTCAATAGGAAGTGACCTGGAAGTGACTTAGAATCAACAGGAAGTGGCCCGATTTCAACAGGAAGTGACCTATCAATAGGAAGTAGCCCAATTTCAACAGGAAGTGGCCCGATTTCAACAGGAAGTGACCTATCAATAGGAAATAGCCCAATTTCAACAGGAAGTGGCCCGATTTCAACAGGAAGTGACCTATCAATAGGAAGTAGCCCAATTTCAACAGGAAGTGGCCCGATTTCAACAGGAAGTGACTTATCAATAGGAAGTAGTCCAATTTCAACAGGAAGTGACCGTTACTCCATTGCTTACTCCAGTCCTCAATCTTTTCTCCATTGCTGATTCAATTTGTCACTCCTTACACCATTGCTACTCGATTCTACGCTCCTTACTTCATTGCTCACTTAATTTTTCTCTCTTGACTCCATTGCTTCCTCAATTACTTGCTCCTTCCTACATTGCTCACTCGACTTCTTTCTTGTTGTCTTGTTAATTTGTTTCTTGCTAATTTATTTTTATTTGTGTGCTATTTTTCTTCCTTCAACTGCTTCTATATTTCTGTATAAATTCAAACCATTCCAAATTTAGCATGTTCAGGTCATTCCAGGTCACTGTATAGCATTCCAGGTCATTCAATATTCTTCCTAATCATTCCACAGGTTTTTATTCACCCTTACTGCATTCACCCGCAATTTCTCCAGAAATTGCATTTTCTAATATCACTTAGTTTTCATTTAAATAAAAAGTGCATAATTGCTTGAGATTAATCTTATAGCTGCACAATGAAATAAATAATATGAAATAAATTCACGAAATTACATTAAACAAAGTGCAGTGGCACTGAACAGTGTCTGAGTGGTCCTTTTCTCCAACACACGTTTCCTTCCTTCTGGTTGGATTGTGTGAATTTTCGTCACTGTGTTGTTTTCGAAATTCGTTTTTGTCATTGAGAAAATTGTCAATCAATTTAATTATAGCCTATTAGTGTTGTTCCGATACCGATACTGGTCTCGGGAGAGGCCCAGAGTACTAACAAGTAACATGCCGATACCATTATTTCTGACACTAATATTGGACATTTGGTCCAACATTTTGTTTCTTGCGTGTGCACGACATTCACTGATGTGTGACATGTTCACTGCATGCCGAGCCAAGATATCCTATTGGCCCTTGAATGTTCTGAACCAATGGTAGGGCAGTTTTTTCAATTTTCATGTTGGGAAAAAAACCCATTGGTATCGGTACGGTACCAGCATCGATACGAAAAAACTGGGTATTGGAATCGGGGACCAAAAAAAAAGGGTATCGCAACAACACTAGTCTCAATGAATGGCTTCTACTTTAGTTTTGAATTTTCGCCTGGAAAAATTTTTTTCGTAACAAAAAAATTTTGTCTAAATTATTACTGCTCACATGCTGGAAGCACAGGATGACGTGGCACTAGAGGTGGGAATCTTGGGGCACCTCACGATTCGATTGCGATTACGATTCAGAGGCTACGATTCGATTATAAAACGATTATTGATTTCCCCCCAGGCAGCAGAAAAAAAACAATGTATTTTTGTGCTTTTAATGTTTCGTACATTAGTTACAAAAATAGTACAAAAGTCCTCTCAGGCCTACATAAACTACTATTTCAGTATCAAGTTAACAGTTCAAAACAGTAAATAAAATACTCAAGTCCTCATTCTGTAACAACAGCTTTTAAGTATATTCAGTCTTCAACAGAATAAAACATAGCATTGAGCAAAAATATATTATTTTTATCCACTCAAAAGTGCACTGAGGTATAAATGAAAGACAATGTGAACTACTACTTCAATACAAATGCCTAAAAAAAAAAAAAAGTGCTTTCCTGCTTTTTAAGTTGTGTAAAGATGAACATGTAAACATTAAAGTTTCTCAGAGGTACAAAAAAAAAAAAAAACCTCAAGTGCTTTTCTGCTTTTTAACTTGTGTAAACATGAACGTGTAAACATTAATGGGATCGTTCGGCTTTTTTAACATGAATCTCGATTTGATCCTCACCTCCCGTGTGTGCGATCAGCACTGACTTCTTTCTGACAGCGTTCGGTGACACGCGTTCTGGTTCGACGTTGGACGAGAAGAAAATAAAAAAGAAAATAGTCCAGCAAGCTGGCTGGGGTCTCGGAAATAAAGCGTTTTTCTTCTAAAAACTTTTTGTTTTCAAAAGCGTGATACATTTCCACCACAATACTCTTTTCTGAATAAAGTCAGACGCCATTACCGCCAGCCACTACTTTTCTGTTCGTTCGTTCGTATCACTGCGCGGCGCCCTGTAGAACGCTAACCGACGCACTGCAGCCAGCTAGCTGATACTTCCGCCTGAAGTTGTTTGCCTTTTCGGAGCAGGTCTGATCTCACGAAGAGGTGGGTTGGTCAGCTCAGCCATGCTTGTTGTTGTTTTGAATCTCGAGGCGTGAGTTGTGGATGTGTACTCTCGGTCCGTTCCAAAAGCGTCCCGAAGACCGCGTGCGCTACTGCGTTTCAGTTCCGCGTACTTTTCGCTCGTTTCGCTTCCCTTGGCATATTTATATAATCGGAATTTGGACGTTTGTGAATCGTTCTCGATTGTTCCACGGCCGAATCGTGAATAATCTAAGAATCGGAAATTTTGCACACCTCTACGTGGCACACGGACTATTTTAACCAGGTCAAGAACCCCTCGTCAAATCATAATGGTTCGGCAACGATCTCCAACGAGGAATACTAACTTTTTGTATTCGTGTAAAAGACGGATAATCAGACGCATTCACGAGCGGGACGTCAACCAGGTTCCCGGAGGGGAACATGGGTACGCGGAGTCGACTGTGTTTCGTAACCGCTTATAACCGTTGAATTGAACTCAATTTACCTTAATTACGCGCAACCGCTTCATTCCATTTTCACGTGTCGTCTTGTGCGCAGTTCGCATATATGCCCATATGAACTCGGCACTGATTTGCAAAACGGAATCGATTGTCATTGACTCCCGTCTTCGTGAATGCTACAGTTGCAACCAGTAATATTTTTGTCGCCGAAAAATTTACATCATAATTTTCGTGACTAATTGTTTTTCCTGACGAAAATTCGTTCAGACAATAACTATGATTAAAATTGACTGACAATTTCGTCAATGACTAAAATGAAAATGAAAACAACACAGTCGTGAAAATTCACACAATCCAATCAGAATGAATGAGAAAAGAACCACTCAAAAAATTTTGTGTTCACTGCACGTTAACTCAACTCAACTTTATTTATAAAGCGCTCTAAGAACAGTCATTCCTGTATACAAAGTGCTGTACATAAACATAAATTGTGCAGCTGTAAGATTAATCTCAAGCAATTTAATTATGCACTTTTTCTTATTCAGGTGAAAAGTTACAATATTGTCAGTTGAACATGATTCATTGAAACAAGAAAGACACCATTGTATGAAATGTGTCTTGCGTGTTAAACTAAAGTCACAAATAGGTGTGCTATAATTTTCTGTATAAAAGTTTAAACGTATGCTGAAGGAAAATAGACTAAACTGTGAATTTAGTCGACTAAAATTGGATCAAAACTAAAATACAATCAGAATACTAAATTATGACTGAAACTTGTTAATTTTAGTCAAAAGACTATAACTAAAACTAAATTAAAATTTGTCAAAATTAACACTGGTTGCAACAGCAGTTGAATATAATAATGCAGTAATCATGACAAAACTGTGACTGTTTTGTAAAATTTTTTTTTAAAAAAGTACACCGACAAAAAAAAAATTAATTTGTAGTATTGTACCACCGTTTTAATACAGTCTTATTGTGCACCTAAGTGTTCTTAAAATCGCACACGTCTTGTCAGATACATTGGTATGACTGTCTCATGACTGTATAATCGGCCCCTGTCCGGAATCAACCAATCAAATCAATTTATTTCACTATTTAAAATAACAGTTGAATTGAATTACTGTGTACAGTAATGCGGACTGCAGTGAATTTTTTTAACGCTATATAGTAGTGCTAAGCAAGGGAAAGTAATAAGAAGTGTACAAACCTGCTGCGTGTAGCACAATTCGAGGCTGCTCGCAAACATCGTCCAGCGGTTGAAAATGTTGCTCGTTCTCTTCTTTGACTCCAAAGAGTTCCTCCTCGTACTTTGGTGTCGTTCTCTCCGACATTTTGGCACAATAATGCCAACAAAGTCACACTTGGTCTCTTCCTGACAAACGTGTTATGTGCTTCTCTTTGTTAGCGACTGGCGAGCTAAGCTAAGCTAAGCTAAACTAAGCTAACTAAGGCCAAGAAGCATCAACGCGCACCGAGACGAGTTTAAACACACGCCGACATTTAATAAATTGTGTCGCAGACCTTCCAAATGGTGAAGGGAGTCCTGTGTGTTCAGTCCAACACCAAATCAAAAAGAATGAATTAGCAGAGGACGTCTGATGAAACGCGATGTGGCCGCCGGCCACGGCAGTGAGCACGTGAAGAAACGAATGGAGACGTGCGGCGGAAGTCAGGCAGGACACGCCCCCGCTGCGTTACGATTGGCTGTTGGAAATTGTCCGGGGGCTTCAGAGCAAGCAATGCCATCAAGTCATCGGCAGATGTCGCCATTTTTGCTGCAGTTGGAATCGAAAGTCTCATTCCCTTTTTCAGTATTTTGATCGCGATATAATTGTAAAGTTTAAATGCCCGTTTAAATTTGACTTACTGAAAAGAGTTCAATTTTTTTGTGGTGAATGTTCAGTTTAAAAATTCGCCATCAAAGTTGAACAAGCATTTTGAGGTAAACTGAATGTTTATTATCAGGGATGAGATTTAACCACCAAATGTTATGAGTTTAAAGGCCCAGTCTGCCGGTTTCACGCAGGAAAATGCACTTTTTTAAATGCAGGATTTCAACAAACAAACTACTTGTCAATTTACAGATCTGGGCTTCTCTTAATTTCTGGTGGTGATTTTGTCCTAAACCCCCACCGCCCCAGCCTGTATTTTGCAATTTTGTGTTTGGTTTGCTGCGATTGGCTGGCAACCAGTTCAGGGTGTACCCCGCCTACTGCCCAGAGCCAGCTGAGATAGGCGCCAGCCGCAACCCTTGTGAGGAATAAGCGGTCAAGAAAATGGATGGATGGATGTTTGGTTTGTAAACAGCGGGACGTTTCTGTGGAAAGACAGTGTTTACACCCCTCCAGCCAATCGCAGAGCGGGCGTGGGGGGGGGGGGTGGCGTGTCGCAAATGGGGCCGGGCGAAATTGTCAGCTGCGTGACGTCACTCCTGCGGCAATTTGAAAGCACACACGGATTTTTTTTTCACTCACTCATTCACACGTTAGCTTCTGTGAGTGAGTGAGTGAAAAAAAAAATAATACGTGCGTGCTGTCAAAATCCACGAGAGTGACGTCACGCAGCCGACAAATTCTCCCGGCATCTTTAAATTAACATTTTAACCTTGCCCTTTGTCTTTGTAAATACCTTAAAACCAAACTAAAATATATAAAAATGCAAAAAATAAATAAATCTTGAGCAATAGCGTTGCAAATTATTTACCAAGGAGCGTTAGAGGCGTGTCAACCACGACAGCCCCACAACATCCAGAGTCTTTAGGAACTACGGGCGGATCTCATCCACCCCCGGGGCCCTGCCACCAAGGAGATTTCCAACCACCTCATTGACTTTGACCCCGGAGATAGGAGAGCCCACCTCAGATTCGCCAGACTGCTTCCTCAAAGGAAGACGTCTTGGTGCAATTGAGATCTTCAAAGTATTCCCCCCACCGACTCACGACGTCCCGAGTCGAAGTCAGCAGCACACCATCTCCATTATACAGTGTTAATGGTGAACTGCTTTCCTCTCCTGAGACGCCGGATGGTGGACCAGAATTTCCTCGAGCCGTCCGGAAGTCATTTTCCATGGCCTCAAACGAACTCCTCCCATGTCCGAGATTTTGCCTCAGCGACCGCCGAAGCCGCGTTCCGCTTGGCCAGCCGGTAACTGTCTGCTGCCTCCGCAGGACTACAGGCCAAAAAGGCCCGATAGGACTCCTTCTTCAGCTTGCCGGCATGCCTTACTGCTGGTGGTTCGAGGATTGTCGCCGTGACAGGCACCGACTACCTTATGGCCGCAGCTCCGATCGGCTGCCTCAACAATGGAGGCGCGGAACATAGCCCCCTCGGAACCCTCTCCTCCCCCGGGACAAGGGAGAAGTTCTGCCAGAGGGAGAAACTCTTTCTGACAGGGGATTCCGCCAGACGTTCCCAGCAAACCCTCACAATACGTTTGGGTCTGCCAGGTCGGACCGGCATCTTCCCCCACCCTTGGAGCCAACACACTACCAGGTGGTGATATGTTGACAGCTCCACCCTTCTCTTCACCCGAGTGTCCAAAACATGCGGCCACAAATCCAATGACACGACTACAAAGTCGATCATGGAACTCCTAGCCGAGGGTGTCCTGGTGCCAAGTACACATATGGACACCCCTATATTTGAACATGGTGTTCGTTATGGACAATCCGTGATGAGCACAGAAGTCCAATCGCAAAACACCACTCGGGTTCTGACCGGGAGGGCTGTTCCTCAAAATCACGTCCCTCCATGTCTCACTGTCATTGCCCACGTGAGCAGTGAAGTCCCCGGGGAAGCACCCTCCAGCACACCCTCTCGGGACTCCAAAAAGGGTGGGTACTCTGAACTGCCGTTTGGTGCATATGCACAAACAACAGTCAGGACCCGTCACCCCACCTGAAGGCGGAGGCAGGCTACCCTCTCATCTACCGGGGTGTACCCCAACGTACTGGCGCTGAGTCGGGGGCCAATAAGACTGCCCACACCTGCTCTGCGCCTCTCACCATGGGCAACTCCAGACTGGAAGAGAGTCCAACCCCTCTCGAGAGGACTGGTACCAGAGCCCAAGCCGTGTGTGGAGGAGAGTCCGACTATGTCTCGTCGGAACTTCTCTGCCTCACACACCAGCTCAGGCTCCTTCCCTGCCAGAGAGGTGACATTCCATGTCCCAAGAGCCAGCTTCTGCAGCTGGGGGTCGGTCCGCCAAGGTCTCCTCCCATGGCTGCCACCCAGCCTCCACTGCACCCGACCTCTGTGGCCCCTCCCACCGGTGGTGAGCCCATGGGAAGGTGATACAGTATCTTATATATTATTGATATATATATATATGCAACATTTATTTGTACTGCAAGTAATACAAATGACTTTTGGCCAGTTTTTGTCATCTGTGGCTCTCACACTTTCCTTCAGCAAAGTTTTGACGCAACACTTACCTTCCAATAAAGGTAAAATGTTTGTGATGACTGATGATGACAAGCCATTGAAGTCAAGGAGGCGGACCTCAGAGCCAAGGAGTAAGTTGAGGGCAGGTACCAACTGACTCCTTATGTAGGGAGGGCACTAATGCTGATTGGCTAGGGATGTAAGGTATTGCCACACACTTCCCACCAGGGGGAGCATCATCTCATCAGCGCCACACTCAGAAGTACAAATGCAATTGCATTGTACTGTCGGTTCTCTTAATGTGATCATTTTTGTCGGAACGCCGCCTGTGAGTCGCAGCAGTGGCCGGAAACGGAGCTGGTGTGTGAAGCCCGGAAGTCCAGGTGGCATCTACTCCATTTGATGTGTATTTTGATTTCAAAATGTGATGAAAGGTTGTTTGACGACAAGAAGAATTTGCCTGCAGAGGCAAAAGTGCCACATGAACAGAAATTATATTATTCCATGAAAAATGAAAGAATCAAAACCAGGTATGGACACAATTTTGTTCTGATGTCATCTGAATATTGTATGCTAATCATGTCCAAATTGTTACATAGAAAGATAAAATGTGCAAAATGCACTAGCATATGGCGTGTTAGCTAGCACGGAGCTGTGGTGGTTGAGTTAGCAACAAAGAGTAGGACATTTGCGTCAATCATTTCAGTGATAACACTGTTCCACAAAAAATTTTAATCGCAGATGGCTTTGTGTGTCTGAACGTATTCTCGACGCTTATTTGGGGAAAATTGCAAGGTGGCTTTATTTCTATTTCATACACAAGGCAACTCAATGTGCTTCACACAAGCAAATACACAACACGTACAAACATCAACAAACAACCATTAACAACATTCAGAAGCAAACAAAAATAACTTCCTAAATTACGTACAAAAAAAAACATTTAAACACATTAACAGCAAACATTTAATATTTACAGGTTGAGTAGTTTTGAAAGCCTTACATTTACACTTTTAAGATGCATTGACACTTTTACAGCACACCAGTCTCACTTCCCTTCATTTTTTGAAGCTTCAAAGATGGCTGCTATTGTCACCAGCACACTCGTGTCTCTCAGCAAGCTTTTTACAAGAGAATCTTTTAGGACAAACACTGCAACTGAATGGTTCCTTCCCACCATGTATTCTTGTGTGCTTTCTTAAATTTGACGTGGAAGAGAAACTTTGTCCACAATCTGAGCAGGAATACGGTTTCTCTCCAGTGTGTGTTTTTGCATGTGCTGTTAAAGAATTGGTGGAAGCAAAGCTTTCCCCACATTTTGTGCATGAATATGGTTTCTGTCCCGTGTGTGTGTTCTTATGTGGCTTCTTAATTCAGGTTTGGCAGGGAAGATTTTGCCACAGGCTGAGCAAGAAAAAGGTTTCTTGCCAGTGTGTCTTCTTGTATGTATCGTTAATTCTGACTTACGGGAGAAGCTTTTGCCACAGTCTGAGCAAGAAAAAGGTTTTTCCCCAGTGTGTGTTGTTGAATGTAATGTTAAATGTGACTTCTGAAAGAAGCTTTTGCCACAGTCTGAGCAAGAAAAAGGTTTTTCCCCAGTGTGTGTTCTTGAATGTAATGTTAAATGTGACTTCTGAAAGAAGCTTTTGCCACAGTGGGTACAAGCAAAAAGTTTTTCCCCAGTGTGTGTTCTTGAATGTAATGTTAAATTTGACTTCTGAGAGAAGCTTTTGCCACAATCTGAGCAAGAAAAAGGTTTCTCGCCACTATGGATTCTTTTATGTGTTGTTAAATATGACTTGCAAGAGAAGCTTTTGCCACAATCTGCGCAAGAAAAAGGTTTTTCCCCAGTGTGTCTTCTTGTATGTGTTGTTAAATTTGACTTCAAAGAGAAGCTTTTGCCACAATCTAAACAAGAAAAAGGTTTTTCCCCAGTGTGTCTTCTCAAGTGAATTTTCAAACTTCTTTTTGAACTCAATGTTTTCCCACAGTGAGAACATTCGCAGGATTTGTCGTCAGTGTGACACGACCTATCATCAGCAGCATGTTCATCATTTCCATGCAGATTATCATCATTATCATCATCATCATGAGAAGAAAGGGACCTTATGTCATCACTTTTTGCTCGTGATGGTCCCCAGTGGTCTGCATCACTTTCTGGAATCATGTTTTGAGGATTTAAGAACCTGTTTGGAGGCTCCGCCCCTCTGCCCTCCTCACTCTCACCCTTGACTTCGTCTTCACTCTTTAAAGGGGCGAAGGTCATTGGTGACTTGGTGACGTCATCCTCAACCTCCTCCTCTTTGACACGAACGGGCTTTTCTTCCTCTTCGATGTAAGGATGTTCTTCCTCCTCTTTAACATTCGGAGGCTTCATGTCCTCCTGGTCAGGACGAAGATATTTCTCAGCGACGTCTGCAGGACACAAGAAGACAAACACACATTTGGGTTGGTCAAGTCAAATTTCAAGCGTGAGATGATGTGCATTATTGTTTCTACAGTGCACCTCGACTTGGGGCCACCGCACACTCGGATTGGCCCATCCCAAAAAAAACAAAAAGGAAAAAAAAAGTATTGGCCTTGTTAAAAATCTGACAGCCGATATAAGGTCAAATCTAAAACTATTTTAATCTCTCTCTATTGATTGAAGTCGACTAAATTGAGTTGAGATGATATTGTCCATCCGCATACATTTCAACTTTTACATAGAAAATTAAAACACCTATTTGTCACCATTGTTAGGCTGGAAGACCCCTACTTCCACATGATTCATCCCATTCTCATCTTTCTAATTTAAACATATTCCAAATATTCACGCCTTACCCACAATTCCCGATTTTGTACCCAATTTTTCCTCATGCATTCTTAATGGAAGATTCAAAATTTCCTTCCACATTTTTCATCCAATTTACTTCATTCCAACGTCAATATATTCCACCAAATCATTACCACGAGCTCTTTTCCTGTTCCAAAATTCACGCCTTACTCGCAATTCCCGATTTCGTACACGTTTTTTCCAATGTATTCATAATGGGAGATTCTACATTTCATATTTACTTCCACATTTTTCATTCGATTCACTTCGTTCCAACTTCAATACATTCCACCAATTCACACCATGAGCTCTTCTTTTTCACTTCCAAAATTAACGCCTTACCACAATTCCCCATTTTGTACCCTACCTCTCCCTACATTCTACATTTCACATTTACTTCCACATTCTTCATCCAATTCACCACATTCCAACTTCAATGTAGTCCACCAATTCTCCATCTTTTTTTAGTTCCAAAATTCACGCCTTAACCACAATTTCCTATTTTGTACCCTATGCTTGCCCTCAGCGGCAGCCATCTTGGCCAATTGATTAGTTACGCCCAAGATTCTCACTCGGGGTGGCGGCTATCTTGGCCAATTGATTAGGTACACCCGGGATTCTCACCAGGAAATGCCCCGGCTTGAATAGGAAGTGACCTGATTTCAACAGGAAATAACCTGATTTCAACAGGAAGTGACTTGTTTTCAACATGAATGACCCGGAAGTGACCCGAAATCAACAGGAACTGACTTGTTTTCAACAGGAAGTGACCCGGAAGTGACTTGATTTCAAAAGGAAGTGAGCTGACTTCAATAGGAAGTGACCCAGAAATTGCCTAAAATCAACAGGAAGTGACTCAGAAGTGGCATCAAATCAACAGGAAGTGACACGATTTCAACAGGATTTTAACTCATTCACTGCCAGCCATTTTCAGAAAAGCGAGCTTCAGCTTGCCAGCCATTTTTGAGGATTTTGACTCATTTTTGAAGGCCCACAGAATATTTTGCTCTATAGGTATATAAACATGGAACCCACCAAAGGAAAGGTTAAACCCTCTTCTTTCATTTAAAAAAAAAAGTAAGTTTCTAACATTCTCCCTTCTCTAGTTATTCGCAATAGAACAACACTAAGTTTAACCAATTTTTCTGTTTTTGAATAGAAAACGGAGAAAAACAGCTTTTTGTGAAAAGGTTCCTTTTGAGTTAAATTTTGACTTTGATGCTTTTGTGGCATCTCAAACATCTGAACAGTCCTTTCCTTCGTTACAACAACATAAAAAACACAGATAAATGTATTTTTATGGTAAATTTATTGATAACTATTGACAATTCAGATGTAGCAAAACAAAAAAACTTTGAACTACATATACAAGTGGGAAAAATGCACGAGTATGTGGGTGCGCATTGCTTGTATGAACTTTCAACTATTTACAAGTGTGTGTGGGTGTGTGTGTGCATGTGTGCGTGTGCATGTGTGCGTGTGCATGTGAGAGAATGTGTATCGCCCCTATGATGTGTATTGTTTTTTTGGTGTGGTATGATGTGAAGCAGCTTCCTGGGTGCAAGGGTACATGGCAAGATGCACACCACATGGTGGTCTCCCTCCTTAGGCCTTTTCGTTGGCACACCCGACACCTTCTTGTTGGCACCAACTTCTTGCTGGTGGGCACCAACTTCTCTAGCCGATGCCTGCCCAACTGTCCATCAAGCCTAGTCTCCGGGTCTTTCATGTATGGGGCCCTTGTTTGTTTCCCCACAGCTTGCTCATCATCACCCTGTCCAACTTGCTTTTTCACTGTCCACGAAACAACAACCTTTTTTATAAACGCAAGTAAGGTTGCAGGCTTCTGTGGGTTTTTGACTCTGTATAGAACATGTGCATTGAACATGCACAATTGAAAAAGATAAGTGACAAACTTCATTGACCAATTTACAGAGCACCCGAGGAAGGGGTAATAAACAATGTTTTGATCTAGTTTGTCCACCCCATTCATTGAAGCATTGTACTCCGCAACGCATTCCGGTTTGAGAACGGTGACTTTCTCCTTGTTCCCCTCCTGCCACACTTCCACAGGATGCGTTCTGTCTTTATAGCAGGTTGTCACCATCTTGACTGTCCGCCTGTCCTGCCATGCAACGACCATCACCTTCTCATTGTGACAGACCAGCTTGCCATTTGCCCCCAAGCTTGTCTTGTTTGCCTCTCTTATGAGCTGAGGCTCCCCACGGTTCTTTCCGAGTGTCCCACACACGTTCGTCTTTGCTGAAAGAAGACGCTCACAGAGGCCAATGGAATTATAAAAATTGTCCATAAACAGGGTATATCCCTGACCTGTGAGGCGGTCAAGTAGTGTAAAAACGATGTCAGGCAGGGTATGGGATACACCGATGTATGGCATCAAGTTGAAGCAGTAGCCAGTCTCAGAATCACAAAGAACGTATGATTTAATCCCATATTTGATGGGTTTTTGGGGGTCGTACACTTTGAAGGAGAGCCGACCACGCCACGTCATCACGCCCTCATCTATACAAATGTTTTGTTTTGGCGTGTACAGATCTTTGAATTTGGCCACTACATAGTCCAGGACTTGGCGGACCTTGTGCATTTTTTCCGATGAATCATGTGCAGTGCCATTGAAGTGTAAAAACCTCCAAATAATTTGATATCTATTTCTGGACATTGTTTGTCCAAAAAAAGGTGTGCTCTCAAATTCCTCTACACTCCAGTAGTCTTCCAAGAAAGGTTTCTTGATGAACCCTGTAATGAAACTTAGGCCAAGGAAGGTTTTGAGTTCTTCTACAGTAAGTGGCCTCCAGTCGTGACTTCTACTGTATGGAAGTCCACAGGGGTTTTCCTGCAACGAATCAAGCGCGTTGGCATTTGTCTCATCAACAATATGCTGCAGCAGCTCATTGGTGATGAAAAGCTCGAGAAAATCCACCGGCAGGTCTGACTCCAGCTCCGCAGCAGAGCCCTGGGGTCCGGGCTTAGCGGTGAAGCGAATCCTTTTGGGCCTCCAGTGTGTCTGCTTCCAGGATTGATCCTCACTACGGTTCAATGATCCAACTATAAATTACAGAAAAATAAATACCATGAAATTTGTATTTATTGATGCGGTGTGATTTGTACTAAACACGTTTTTACCTCTCTTAGCCCCACACAAAGCAGCCGCAGTATTTCTGGATGTACCTGCTGTGAAACATAGAATCAAAAGATTACTTTTTGTTTTATTGCTATAGTTTTTTGCAGATTTTTTATTTTTCCTCTCTTTGCTCTGCCAACCGGTGAGACCCGACTGGTGGATGGCCAATCTGTAAATAATAGAAGCATATGATTTTTACTGCTGCCTGGATTTTTTTTCCCTTTTGACCTTTCCTAAACATTTTCCCGCCCTTTTATACCCTTCGATTTACACCAGTCATTTTCTCCTCATTGCTTGACTTAGTCTAGCTTTTTATATACATGCACAGATGTCGATCACTGAAAGAAGAACAATAAATAAGACTAACTAGTCCTTCTAGCATCAATGCTGTACTCCGTATCACATTTTTATCCCCACCCACATCGACAGAAAAACACAACTCGTGCAGGATGGGTTTAAATTTGACGATCGCGCAAGTTAGCTCATTATCGCAACACATTTACGTCCACGGCAATAAAATACATCATCTGTACAGCCGTTAGTAATGGCAACTGCGGCAACAGTGTAATAAATGAAGTGCATGTAACGGAAAGACGAGGAGATCGCGAGTAAAGGCAAAGTTAGCGAGTTAGCACGTTAGCTCTCACCGTCATCGCTACTCTGCGATGTGTCCGAGTCTTCGCTCCAGTCAGGGGTTTTTGTGGGCAGATACTCATCCGATGAGTCAAATGACGTGTCCGTCCATTCAGTGGAATCGATGGATGCAGCAACAGATTTCTCCTGACTGCCTTGTGAGCTCACGGGTTGACTAACATGCGGCTCTGTTTGCACACGTGGTACTCTGTTCCTCAACGTCATCTTTTCCCTTCTTTGATAGTCATTATCGTTCAAAGATGACGATCCTCTACGTTTCTGGCTGGACTTTGGTTTCAACAAACTCTCCGCCAGTGTAAGCTGTCTAAAAGTAGACATAATGCTTGATCTGCTATTCTAATATGCTCTGCTATGCTAATATGCTCCACTCTGCTCCGCTCCTCAACTTCCGCTGGTGCTTCACGGTAGATAAGCTCACTTCCAAGGCAGTGCTGCCATCTAGCGGTGGAAGTAAATTGGCTACAACCTTGAAAATCACACATCTGATGCCCCAGACTTTTATCCGCAGCTTGCCATAAAAGTAAGGGATTGACGGATTAACTCGTCAAAGGCAGGGGGCGCTATTTTTCACTTTAACGAACTGACTCGCCCAAGGCAGTGAATGAGTTAATAGGAAGTGACCCGGAAATGGCCTAAAATGAACAGGAAGTGACCTAGAAGTGTCGTCAAATGAACAGGAAGTGACACGATTTCAACAGAAAGTGACCTGATTTCAATAGGAAGTGACCCGGAAGTGAACTGAAATCAACAGGAACTGACTTGTTTTCAACAGGAAGTGACCCAATTTGAACAGGAAGTTACCCAGAAATGGCCTAAAATCAATAGGAAGTGACTCAGAAGTGGCATCAAATGAACAGGAAGTGACACAATTTCAACAGAAAGTGACCTGATTTCAATAGGAAGTGACCCGGAAGTGACCTGAAATCAACAGGAACTGACTTGTTTTCAACAGGAAGTGACCCAATTTGAACAGGGAGTTACCCAGAAATGGCCTAAAATCAATAGGAAGTGACCCAGAAGTGGCATCAAATCAACATGAAGTGACACGATTTCAACAGAAAGTGACCTGATTTCAATAGGAAGTGACCCGGAAGTGACCTGAAATCAACAGGAACTGACTTGTTTTCAACAGGAAGTGACCCAATTTGAACAGGAAGTTACCCAGAAATGGCCTAAAATCAATAGGAAGTGACCTGAGTTCAACAGGAAGTGACCCGAAAATTGTCTAAAATCAACAGGAAGTGACCCAGAAGTGGCATCAAATGAACAGGAAGTGACACGATTTCAACAGGAAGTGACCTGATTTCAATAGGAAGTGACCCGGAAATGGCCTAAAATGAACGGGAAGTAACCCAGAAGTGGCGTCAAATCAACAGGAAGGGTCACGATTTCAACAGAAAGTGACCTGATTTCAATAGGACATGACCTATCAATAGGAAGTATCCCAATTTCAACAGGAAGTGACCTGATTTCAACAGAAAGTGAGCCTTACTCCAGTCCTCAATCTTTCCTCCATTGCTGATTCAATTTGTCACTCCTTACACCATTGCTACTCGATTCTACGCTCCTTACTTCATTGCTTACTTAATTCTTCTCTCTTGACTCCATTGCAATTACTTGCTCCTGACTCCATTGCTCACTTGATTTCTTTCTTGTTGTCGTAATTTGTTTCTTGCTAATTTATTTTTATTTGTGTGCTATTTTTATTCCTTCAACCGCTTCTATATTTCTGTATAAATTCAAACCATTCCAAATTTAGCATGTTCAGGTCATTCCAGGTCATTGTATAGCATTCCAGGTCATTCAATATCATTCAATATTATTCCTAATCATTCCACAGGTTTTTATTCAGCCTTCCTGCATTCACCCGCAATTTCTCCAGAAATTGCATTTTCTAATATAACTTAGTTTTCATTTTATTGGGAATCTTCTGAACCATTTGTTTTTGTGGCAGATTTCAGTTGTTTTAAAATTTTGGGGAAAAATATTTCCTGTAGGAAATTAGAGCGATATGGTATTTACTTACTTAAGTTTCCATTTCACTTTTTTAGATGACACAACAGAGTCAAGATTGGCTTTTGTATTTTAGATTTTTTTTTTTTTACACTAATATCGACCCCAGCCCAACATCCCCCCCCCTTTTTTTATTTATTTATTTTTATTTATTTATTTTTTTTATTGAAAATGAAGAGCTGCTGCTTGGAAGCTCCGCCCCTCCATCCTCCTCACTCTCACCCTTGTCTTCATCTTCACTCTTTAAAGGGGCGAAGGTCGGTGGCGACTTGGTGACATCATCCTCAACCGCCTCCTCTTTAACACGAACGGGCTTTTCCTCCTCTTCGATGTCAGGATGTTCTTCCTCCTCTTTAACATTTGGAGGCTTCATGTCCTCTTGGTCAGGACGAAGATATTTCTCACCGACGTCTGCAGGACACAAGAAGACAAAACACATATTTGGTTTGGTTAAGGCAAATTTCAAGTAGGGCTGAACGATTATGGAAAATAATCTAATTGCGATTTTTTTTCACCCCAAAAAATGCGATCGCGATATCATGCGATATCTGCGATTATTTTTTTCAAGGTCCATTTAAGTATTTTTTTCCCCCCAACAAAAAGTTAATTATAATGAACAATATCTATTATATATTACAGGATCGTAAGATAAAGGCAAATTAAGCCTTTTAATATCAGTTTTTTTTCCACCTAGTTACACTTTACCACTCAACATTCCCAGCTTTTCATGTGGCATGAAACATACATGTAAACACGATTTATAAATAAATAAATTCAGTATAAATATTTTAAAAAAAAATCTTGCCGATCTTCAGTCAGTAAACTCACACATGCTAAAGTGTAGACAAAATAAAGTTACACCTGCTTATATGACATAACATCTCTGATTTGATTTCAATTTCTGTAGCAATCCTTGTGTTGTGGTGGCGCCGGTTGGGTAGTGTCCCATGGTCCGTGAAGGTAACACATTTCATTGGGAATCTTCTGAACCATTTGTTTTTGTGGCAGATTTCAGGTGTTTTTAAATTTTGGGGAAAAATATTTCCTGTAGGAAATTAGAGTGATATAGCATTGACTTACTTAAGTTTCCATTTCACTTTTTTAGATGACACAACAGAGTCAAGATTGGCTTTTGTATTTTAGATTTTTTTTTTTTACACTAATATCGAACCCGGCCCAACATCCCCCCCCCCCTGTGTTTTTAAAATGTATTTATTTATTTATTTATTTTTATTTATTTTTTTTTTACTGAAAACGAAGAGCTGCTGCTTGGAAGCTCCACCCCTGCATCCTCATCACTCTCACCCTTGTCTTCATCTTCACTCTTTAAAGGGGCGAATGTCGGTGGCAACTTGGTGACATCATCCTCAACCTCCTCCTCTTTGACACGAACGGGCTTTTCCTCCTCTTCGATGTCAGGATGTTCTTCCTCCTCTTTAACATTCGGAGGCTTCATGTCCTCTTGGTCAGGACGAAGATATTTCTCACCGACGTCTGCAGGACACAAGAAGACAAAACACACATTTGGTTTGGTTAAGTCAAATTTCAAGTAGGGCTCAACGATTATGGAAAATAATCTAATTGCGATTTTTTGTCACCCAAAAAAATGCGATTGCGTTATCATGCGATATCTGTGATTATTTTTTTCAAGGTCGTACGAGTGCGCGCAGCGTGTACGAGCGTGCAGTTTGTTTTCGGCCACAGGTGGCAGTAGAGATTTGCAATTTTCAATCTTCCATATAGCTGATTTCATAATATTTAATATTAGGGCTGCACGATATTGGAAAAACATGCGATATGCGATATACGATATACTCGCCGAACATAGCGATATCGATATTATTGCGATATTTAACATTTACCTAAAGAAATTACATTTTTATTACCTAACGAAAGAAAAACATTTTTCATGGGGCAAAATAAATGTCAGGTTTAAACACCATCTTTGACATTTTTAAACTGCACAAATAAGGAGACAGACATTAAAATAAGAAAAACAAGGCCTTTACTTGTACAAGGAGAGATGAGCGAGAGATGTGTGCTGGTCACAATCCTCTGGCTCATTCTGACACACATTCACATTTCCTGTCTTTACATGGAATTCGCTAACAAGTGTTCATAAAAGGAGGTTGAGACATAGCATCGTTGTGGCATCACAAATACAACAGTCATAAACACAGGAGACATCCTCTAAC
Organism: Festucalex cinctus; assembly: GCF_051991245.1. Classification (NCBI taxonomy): domain Eukaryota; kingdom Metazoa; phylum Chordata; class Actinopteri; order Syngnathiformes; family Syngnathidae; genus Festucalex; species Festucalex cinctus. Next base: position 440,717 of record NC_135411.1, read on the forward strand.
CATAAAACTTTTTTACGACCACTAATCCTTGAACACTGTCTATTAAGGGTGTCACGATTTCGATTTTTTATCGAAATCGATCGAAATTACGTCACGATTTCGAGCATCGAAATAGAAGAGAGGACACACGATTCGATGCGCCCACCCCCCCCCCCCCCCCTGCGCCCGCCACCACCTCCCAGGAAAGCAAATGAGACGCAGCCATTCAGCTACTAGCTAACGGCACTTGTTAGCTGACTTCTCCTGCAGTCATGATGGCAAGCGCGGACAGACACAGCAATGGTGCTTCAAGCCGCTCCCGCTTCTCTCGTCACCAGTTTGGAAACATTTTGCGTTCCCGGTGAGTTATGTCGACAACGTTCACGTTGTCGATAAAAAGACCACAGTTTGCAAGATATGCTATGTGCGCGTACTGTACTCGGCCACGGGAAACACGACAAACATGACGGGACATTTACGCAGGCATCACAAAGATTTAGATTTATCAAATTCAACTAGAAGTGGGAAAACAACGGTCCAACCAACTATTTCATCCTCATTTACAGTGAAACTTCCACACACTTCAGCTCGCGCGAAACGCCAGATCCATAGGTCTATTTATAGCAGCAGACCTGCAGCCTTATTCGGCTGTGGAAAACGCTGGATTCAAACATTTAATTAGTGTACTTGAACCACACTACAGTATGCCCAGCAACTGTAAATGTTGGGATATAGTTTGTTCAGGCTGTATTTGTTCCATGACTTTGGATACAATATATTTTTTGTTGTTGTTGCACATTGCACATTATTTTAAGAGGAACGCACAGCACACTGTTGTAACCAAAAACAGTCAATAGATGGCAGGCACCCACTGTGACTTTTTGTTTTTGTTTTTTTATTTTTTATTTTACACTTCAGTAAGAACAAGACGGTTAACTTTATATTGTAAATAAATTCTTTGAATTTGATCATTCCTGCCTAATGTCAATTATCATATATTACATAAATTTACACAAAAATAATATGGAAATTGCATCACCTATATGTAGCCGATCTTTTGAAATAAGATTTACTGTACAATGAATAGAACCAATGATCATAGACTAGCCTTAGCCTACAGAAGCATATGCCTCTGTGTTATAAAGTGGGGGAGCGAAAAAAAAAAAAAAAAAAAAATCGAATCGTGACCCCAAAATCGAAATTTAAATCGAATCGTGGAGTTGGCGAATCGTGACACCCCTACTGTCTATTGTCCTGGTGCAAAGTTCTTCACTCCCACATTCCAGATGTCCTGAGGTTGAATAAACATGCATGCAGCAGTTCCAAACAGATAGCACAACACTGAGTAAAATGCTTTTACAATTAAATCTATGTCATAAAGAGAAAATATGGAATAATATATAATAATCCTAACAATAAGCAACCTTCATGTAATCTTAGTTCATTAATTGTAATTATGTCTTTATCATTTTCAACTATTGAATGGCGATGCACATTTTAGTTTGCATCTGACTGGTCAAATTCATATAAAAAGCATGACATTCCATATAAAACTTATTGCGTGCCTTTGCGATATGATTATTGCAAGGGCCAATATCGTGATATCGATATTTTTTCGATATATTGCGCAGCCCTATTTAATATTACAATTTACAATAAAAATACCCCCAAAAAAATTATCCTAGTGTTCTTCAACTCACATACATCTTGTCAGAGACTATATATTACTTTTCTACTACTATTCTACTATTCTATACTATTATAGATTGGTATGACTGTCTGATGATTGTATAACCGTCCTCTGAAATAAAGTTGAATTGAATTACTGTGTACAGTAATGAGGACTGCAGTGATTTTTTTTTAACGCTATTTAGTAGTGCTAAGCAAGGGAGAGTAATAAGAAGTGTACAAACCTGCTGCGTGTAGAACAATTCGAGGCTGCTCGCAAACATCGTCCAGCGGTTGAAAATGTTGCTCGTTCTCTTCTTTGACTCCAAAGAGTTCCTCCTCGTCCTTTGGTGTCGTTCTCGCCGACATTTTTGACACAATAATGCCAACAAAGTCACACTTGGTCTCTTCCTGACCACGTGTTGTGTGCTTCTCTTTGTTAGCGGCTAGCGAGCTAAGCTAAGCTAAAACTAAGCTGACTTGGCCGAGAAGCATCAACGCGCACCGAGACGAGTTTAAACGCACGCCGACATTTAATAAATGGTGTCGCAGACCTTCAAAATGGTGATGGGAGTCCTGTGTGTTCAGTTCAATACCGAATCAGAAAGAATGATTTTGCAGAGGACGTCTGATTAAACGCGATGTGGCCGCCCGCCAGTGCAGTGAGCACGTAAAGAAACGTGCGGCGGAAGTCAGGGGCAGGACACGCCCCCGCTGCGTTACGATTGGCTGCTGGAAATTGTCCTGAGGCTTCAGAGAAAGCATTGTCATCAAGTCATCGGCAGATGTCGCCATTTTTGCTGCAGTTCGAAAGTCTCATTCCCTTTTTCAATGTTTTGTTCCCGATATAATCGTAAAGTTTAAATGCCCGTTTAAATTGGACTTATTCAAAAGAGCTGAAGTTTATTGTGGTGAATGTCTAGTTTAAAAATTTGCCATCAAAGTTGAACAAGCATTTTGAAGTAAACTGAATGTTTATTATCAGGGATGAGTTTAATTTGTTGTAATAGCATATAATGTACCGGCCCGAGCTATGAATAAATGTTTGATAGCGTATTTGATATAAAGTAAAGAAAAAAGAAAAGTAAAGAAAGTAGTATACTTCCCAATTAATTGTAAATTGACAGATTTTTTTTCCACTTTGTACAGCCATTACTTTTTTAGTTTATTATATTGAACATAAATATTCGTGTTTAACACATTATTAACACACATTATTCTTGGGCCTTTAAATTGATATTAACACAGAATTTTTAAAAAGGTAATAAACTGAAATGATAATCATCTTACTAGAAAAATACGAGATGCAAAATGCATTCGGGCATCATAAGTCCCACGGTAACAGGTTGGATTATTTACAGTTTCGGTTCGGCCCGTCTGTGTTCCGTTCGGTCGCTTTCACACAGCACTTTTTTTTTTTTGGTACCCCTTCATGGGTTGCTAATCCAATATGGCGGCGTCCATGGTTATCTCGTCATATCCTTCCAGCGACGCTGTAGCCAATCATATTGCAGCGGGGCGGGTACAGCCTCAGAACAGCTACCAGCTAGCATGCTACATCACACCAAAATCCGGAAAGGGTGGGGGGGGGGGGGGGGGGGGGGTGCCTTTTGGCGGGGCGTTTGCAATTTATGCAATGGACTTTGGAACTGTTTTTGTTCACCAAGGGACATCGCTATTGCGTCTTCTAATCCAACGCAAGATTTGTGACGTAAAACGAACGTCGGAATTCCAACTTGGCTGGAAATCGTTTTGGTCATGACTGAATTGTGCGTTTTGTTTCAAACGGGATCTTGGTTTAAACGCAATATTCGATGTTAGCATAGCACGACTTTAGTTTTGTAAAACTCGTAGGCAGGGAAATCCCGCTCAAAATAAAGGTCGGACGTGGTCTTGTCCGTTTCATTTGACATCCAGTGTGGTGGTGTTGAGAGAACATGAATGAAGAGATGAGGTGCATCACTTCGAGAATGAGCTGAGCTCATTCACACATCATATAAACAGAGGAATATACACACACATTTTACTCTATCCATATTCGATATGACTTATGACACATCCCTGTCTTCTGTTCATCAAATAAAACATTCAATAACTTGATCTTACAATTTGAATAGTTGAATTATAATTAATTGATCTGAGAATAATTCAAAGATCCGCGTTTGAGCGAGCGTTTTAATCCAACTACTAATAATAAGAACAATAATAAGCAGCAGGGGGATTAAATATTTCCGACAGTTTTTTTTATTCAAAATCATTGACACTTTTACAGCACACCAGACTCACTTCCCTTCATTTTTTTTAAGCCTCAAAGATCGCTGCTATTATCACCGGCAGACTCGTGTCTCTCAGCAAGCTTTTTACGAGAGAATCTTTTAACACAAACACTGCAACTGAATGGTTCCTTCTCCGTTCTCACTATGCGGGTTTTTCCACCGCCGGAACTTTTGGATAACTTTTCAGTTGACCTTGGTAAAATTCAGTTTGGGTGTTTTTCCACCAACAACAATTACCAGGTTAAATTAAATTCCCCAGGTGGCATCCAAGTGCTATCTCGGCAGCAGGGTCTTGCTGAGCCAGGCAGGAACTTTGAGGGGGCGGGCCGCAATGTCCACGGGTGATTGGTCAAATTCAGGGGCGTTGTCTCTACATCAGCTGAACTTTTACAACCAAGAACTCCCATGACCCAAAACTCAAAGTTCCTGGTCTTGCTGGTGGAAAAGCAGCTTGTGTGTTCTTGTGTGTTTTCTTAAATTTGACTTGTAAGAGAAACTTCTTCCACAATTTGAGCAGGAATAAGGTTTCTCTCCCGTGTGTCTTCTTGTGTGGCTTAAATTTTGTTTTTGTCTTCTTGTATGAGTTGTTAAATCTGACTTTTGAGAGAAGCATTTACCACAATCTGAACAAGAAAAAGGTTTTTCCCCAGTGTGTGTTCTTGCATGTGCTATTAAATCTGACTTCTGAGAGAACCTTTTGACACAATGTGTACACCCAAAAGGGTTTTCCCCAGTGTGCGTTCTTGTATGTTTTGTTAAAATTGACTGCTGAGAAAAGCTTTTGCCACAGTGTGTACAAGCAAAAGGTTTTTCCCCAGTGTGTCTTCTTGTGTGTATTTTTAAATCTGACTGCTGACAGTAAGTTTTGCCACAATATGAGCAAGAAAAAGGTTTCTCACCACTGTGGATTCTTTTATGTGTTGTTAAATCTGACTTCTGAAAGAAGCTTTTGCTACACTGGGTACAAGCAAAACGTTTTCCCCCAGTGTGTCTTCTCAAGTGATTGTTAAAACCTCCTTTTGAACTCAATGTTTTCCCACAGTGAGAACATTCCCAAGATTTGTCGTCAGTGTGACACGACCTGTCACCAGCAGCGTGTTCATCATTACCATCCAGATTACCATCATCATCATCAAAGTCAGCAGAAGAATAAAGAGACCTTATGTCATCACTTTTTGCTCGTGATGATCCCCAATGGTCTGAATCACTTTCTGTCATCATATTTTGAGGAGTCGAGATGCTGTTTGGAGGCTCCGCCCCTCTGCCCTCCTCACTCTCACCCTTGACTTCGTCTTCACTCTTTAAAGGGGCGAAGGTCATTGATGACTTGAAGGTCATTGGTGACTTGGTGACATCATCCTCAACCTCCTCCTCTTTGACACGAACGGGCTTTTCTTGCTCTTCGATGTAAGGATGTTCTTCCTCCTCTTTAACATTCGGAGGCTTCATGTCCTCTTGGTCAGGACGAAGATATTTCTCAGCGACGTCTACAGGACACAAGAAGACAAAACACACATTTGGTTCGGTCACGTCAAATTTCAAGTGGGAGTTGATAGTACTGTCACTATCGCGATCCTCCAGTGACGCAGATGATCGGTTATAGTTCATACACAACATCGCTCCAAGCCAATAGGCGCATTGTTTATATCTACTGGTGGCGGCATGCTGATGCTAGGGAGCATTAGCAAGCAAGCCGTTCTGTCACGGGCTAAGGAAGGCTAAAAATAGGACTGTCACGAACAACTTTTTTTTTTTTTTTTTTTAAATCGACTCAACTTCTCATATTTTTAACGACTCATCGACTTTTTATTTTTTTAATTTCTTTTTTTAGTTTTGAACATGAATGTTGAACATGTGTTGAATTGAGCGGATAATCTAGATATAAAACCAATTGTTCCTTATATTTCCTGTACAATAATAGTCTTCAATTTACAGTCTAGAGCGAGCGGCAGTCACCAGGCCCACAACATTCAGCCAAATGCAAGAGTAATTTAAACGCTTCGACAGAGGTAGCAGCCCTGACCTCCAAGGGGAGGGCATTCCAGAGCACCGGAACATTCGATTTGACGTCCTTACAAGCTGCCAAGAGGTACTTGTACATTATTACATGCAAACTGAAAAATCGGATATGGATACAATTTTGTTCTTATATCTGAATATTGTACATGTTGTACATCCAAAGACTAGCATATGGCACGTTAGCTAGCACGGCGCTGTGGTGGTTTGAGCTCGGCTTGAGTTAGCCTGGCCAGCTTGTCTACAGTCACTCTTTTAATATTGTATACAAAGAATAGGACATTTGCGTCAATCATTTCAGTGATGACACTGTTCAACAGCAACTTTTAAACCCAGACAGCTTTGTGTGTCCCTGAAGGTATTCTCAACGCTTATTTGGGGAAAATGGCAAGGCAAAGCAAGGTGGCTTTATTGCTATTTCATACACAAGGCAACTCAATGTGCTTCACACAAGTAAAAACACAACACCTACGAACATCAACTAACACAACCATAAACAACATTCAGACGCAAAGCAAACAAAAATAGCTCCCAAAATTACAAAAAGAACACACATTGACAACGTCTAACCACATTCACAGAAAACGTTAAAAACTTGAATATTTACAGGTTGAGCAGTTTTGAAAGCATTACTTTTACACTAAAACTAAGATGCTGGAGTTGATACTTTTTAAGTCTTCTGAAATCCTAATATCTAATCTATACTTTTACTTGAGTAATGAACGTGAATCATGACAGACCTAGGTAGCTTTCAATGTTTTATTACAAAATAACATACCAGACTCACTTCCCTTCATTTTTTTAAGCTTCAAAGATGGCTGCTATTCTCACCAGCACACTCGTGTCTCTCAGCAAGATATTTAGAAGAGAATCTTTTAGCACAAACACCGCAACTGAATGGTTCCTTCGCACCATGTGATCTTGTGTGTTTGTTGAAACATGATTGGTCAGAGAAGCGTTTTCCACAATCTGAGCAAGAAAAAGGTTTTTCGCCAGTGTGTGTTCTTTTATGTGCTTTTAAATTCGACTTGTCAAAGAAGCTTTTGCCACAATCGGAGCAAGAAAAAAGTTTCTCACCAATGTGTCTTCTTGTATGTATCGTTAATTCTGGCTTCCGGGAGAAGCTTTTGCCACAATTTGAGCAAGAAAAAGGTTTTTCCCCAGTGTGTGTTCTTGTATGTGTTGTTAAATTTGACTTCGAAGAGAAGCTTTGGCCACAATCTGAGCAAGAAAAAGGTTTCTCGCCAGTGTGTCTTCTTGTATGTCTTGTTAAATGAGACTTAAAAGAGAAGCTTTTGCCACAATCTGAGCAAGAAAAGGGTTTCTCGCCAGTATGGATTCTTTTATGTGTTGTTAAAGCTGACCTGCGAGAGAAGCTTTGGCCACAATCTGAGCAAGAAAAAGTTTTCTCGCCACTGTGGCTTCTTATATGTGCTGTTAAAGATGACTTGTAAGAGAAGCCTTTGCCACAGTGTGCACAAGCAAAAGGTCTTTCTCCAGTGTGTGACTTTGTGTGTTTTTCTAAATCCGACTTGGCAAAGTAACGTTTTCCACAATCTGAGCAAGAAAAGGGTTTCTCGCCAGTGTGTCTTCTTGTATGTGCTTTGAAATTCGACTTGTCAAAGAAGCTTTTGCCACAATCTGAGCAAGGAAAAGGTTTCTCGCCTGTGTGAATTCTTGTATGTCTTGTTAAATCTGACTTGCAAGAGAAGCTTTTGCCACAATCTAAACAAGAAAAAGGTTTTTCCCCAGTGTGTATTCTTGTATGTGTTGTTAAAGCTGACTTCTGAGAGAAGCTTTTGCCACAATCTAAACAAGAAAAAGGTTTTTCCCCAGTGTGTGTTCTTGTATGTTTTGTTAAATATGACTTGCAAGAGAAGCTTTTGCCACAATCTAAACAAGAAAAAGGTTTTTCCCCAGTGTGTCTTCTCAAGTGAATTGTCAAACTTTCTTTTGTACTCAATGTTTTCCCACAGTGAGAACATTCCCAAGATTTGCTGTCAGTGTGACATGACCTGTCACCATCAGCGTGTTCATCATTACCATCCAGATTATCATCATTGTCATCATCATGAGAAGAAAGGGACCTGATATCATCACTTTTTGCTCGTGATGATCCCCAGTGGTCTGCATCACTTTCTGGAATCATGTTTTGAGGAGTTGCGATGCTGTTTGGAAGCTCCGCCCCTTTGCCCTCCTCACTCTCACCCTTGTCTTCATCTTCACTCTTTAAAGGGGCAAAGGTCATTGGTGACTTGGTGACGTCATCCTCAACCTCCTCCTTTTTGACGCAAAGGGTCTTTTTTTCTTCTTTGAAATATGGATGCTCTTCCTCCTCTTCCACATGAGACTTCACCTCCTGTTCATCAAGACGAAGATATTTTTCGCCGACATCTGCAGGACACAAGAAGAGAAACACATTTCATTTCATTTTCATTTATTTCACGCAATAGTGTACAGTTGAACACAGCAACAACAAGTCATACTGTAGTTTCATAATATGAACAGAAAAAAAAAAATAAGAAAAGAGGAAAATTTGATTCTGCCTGAAAGGGAGTGGGAAGAAGAAAACTTATTTAATCCCACCCCCGTCTCTCATCTATAAAATTACAAATATACAGTACTTCCTGCAAGTTACAATATTTCTATCTTAAAAATGTTTTTATCATATATATAGACAATATAATGGCATACCATTAACTGAATTATTAAGTGCTAATAATGGTGATGTTTTCGTAGGTAACAGATATCACATTCTTATGGTTCATACCAACGATGGTAATACATTATATATTCCAAGAATAAGACATAAACATACATATCAACTTTAGTAATAGACAATAACAGCAGTAGTAGCAGCAAGGACACATTTACACCAAGTATTTATAAATTCAAGGTCCTCCGACATATTGTGACCAAACCATGTTTTTATATAACATTTTAAATCTGAAAATATTTTGGGATCGCTTATGTCGAGTACCCAGACTATTCCAATATTTCACACCACATACTGACACACAAAAACATTATAAATTCTCCATATCCTCTCAAATTATGAACTAACTCTTTAAGTTGAAATAACTGTTGTAGATTAATTGGCAATAATTTATTAAATGCTTAATATCAGATTATCAAAGTATTAAATTTAACTAGATCTTTAAATTTGAGTAATTTTGACTGCGCAAAAAGATTGTGTGTATGTTCAAGAAATCCAACTTTATGTATAATCCGCAAAGCACGTTTTTGTAATATGATGAATGGCTCTATTGTACACTGGTCGGTGTTACCCCACACTTCAACACAATATGTGAAGTAAGGGAGGACCAGCGTACAATATAATGTACGGAGAGAATCCTGATCAAGACATGACTTTACTTTATTCAAAATTGAGAGGCATTTAGAGATTTTATTTTTTGTGTGTCTGATATGGGCTTTCCAAGATAAATTTATTAATTATAACACCTACAAATTTAATCTCACTTACATTATCAATTAGGATGCCATCTATAGTTATCTGCGATTCAAAATGTATTCTAGATTTACTAAAGATTGTTTGTTTTTTCTACATTTAACGATAATTTATTCATATCAATCCGCATTTTTATTTCATCAAGTTCATTATTCACAGCACTCACAAGCTCATGATAATGATTACCCCTATAAAATATATTAGTGTCATCCGCGAAAAGTACAAGTTTGAATGTCTGAGACACATTGAAAATGTTATTAACTCTTTGACCGCCAAAAACGTTTAATAACATTTAGTAAAATCACGACGTATGCCGCCATGAACGTTAAGTTCAAGTTAACTACATTTTTAGTTTTTAATATATCAGTGGTCAGTGCAACATCCAAGTGCAGCGCAGCCAGGTCAATGAGTTATGAAATCAAAAGCATCCACTAACTATGGCCAGCAGATGGCAGCATTGTATCTCTTGTCAATGGGCTGCCGGTGTATGGAATTACTCAACTCAACTCAACTCAAGTTTATTTAACCTCACAGCGGAAGCTGCTCGGGCCCTAACTAGAGCTGCGAATTACAATGAACCATGACGCAATCTGATGAAATCGAACGTTTTCAAGGCTGTCGTGAATGATCACAGCCTTTGTCACATTAAACCTAATTTGACGGAGCGTCACTAAACTAAAAATATTAGTATGAAAGTCACTGTTGTGGATAAAATGTATCTTTTTTTTTTTTTTCAATTTTCGCTCAATGTCACTCAAATTACCTGTTTTCAAATGGTGATTACTAAAGAACGGAATAAGGTAGAAACACACTTTTTTTTTCTAATGAAAGAATGGAATGTGATCTTTCTTGTGGTACCCATGTTATATATGTAGCAAAACAATATAATATTCAGTTTACATAAAAAAATAAGTTAAAATGCTAAAAATCCGCTGGCTTTGGGGGTTGTTTTTTGATAACGTGTGGCAGTAAAAGAGTTAATTTACATATTAAATTATATTGGCCCTAATACGGACCCCTGGGGAACACCACAAGCAATGCCAAGTTGTCCAGATATGTGCTGCCCCATTTGAACATATTGTAACCTTTCTTTTAAATAACTTTTAATCCAGTCACCAGCAACTCCTCTAATCCCATATCGTTCCAATTTATTTACTAGAATAGAAAGGTTCATTGTATCAAAAGCTTTTTTGAGATCAATGAAGACCCCAACTGCAATTTTCTGTGTCTAGTCGAGAATTTACTTTTACATTTCAGGACAACACTTGTCACTTCCTGCTCACTCGTTGCCGAGAGGAACAAGTGACAGCGGATTATGTGTGATGGTCGAGGTGCAATTATTAACTCCCAACAAATATTTGGGTTGGTCAAGTCAAATTTCAAGTGTGAGTTGAAAAAAAAAGGGTTGGTGACAACATCGTACATGGAGCACTTTGATCGACAGACGGAAGGTTTTTCACCAGTTTGTGTTCTTTTGTCTGTTGCAGAAGTTGACTTCTGAGCGAAACTTTTTTCCCGTGTTTTGTGCGCTTTCAAACTCCATTTTGAGCTCAATGCTTTACCACATTGAGAACATTCCTAACAGTTATATACCATATTAACAGACATATATATAACATAGCCCGATATAGGCCGATTATCGGCGCCGATATTGGGCATTTTGACGAATATCGGCATTGGCCTTTTTCAAAATCTGACGGCCGAAATAAGGTCAATCTAAAACCAGTTTAGGGTCTGGGAGCTATTGATCAAAATTTTCAGTTCACTTTATAAGAGATGGGAAAAATATTTGCCTTTGAAAACTAGAGTGATATGGTATTTACTTGCTTACTTTCACTTTTTAGACAATCCAACAAAGTCAAGATTGGCTTTTGTATTTTAGAATTTTTTTTAAACTAATTCCCCCCCCTTACTTAAAATCGGCTTTCGACCTCCTTGACTACTAATAATCGCCATCGGTATTGGCCCTGAAAAAAAAAATATAGGTCAATCTCTAGTTCTTATGTCATCATGAATTTGTGCTTGTGGTGGTCACCAGTGTTCTGCATCACCTTCTGTCGTCATGTGTTGAGTTGAGCTGCTGCTTGGAAGCTCCGCCCCGCCATCGTCCTCACTCTCACCCTTGTCTTCATCTTCACCCTTTAAAGGGGCGAAGGTCGGTGGCGACTTGGTGACATCATCCTCAACCTCCTCCTCTTTGACACGAATGGGCTTTTCCTCCTCTTCGACGTAAGGATGTTCTTCCTCCTTTTTAACATGAGGAGGCTTCACCTCCTGTTCGTCAGGACGAAGATATTTCTCGCCGACGTCTACAAAGACAAAACACACATTTGGCTTGGCCTAGGGCTGGGAATAAAAGTCGACCAAGTCGGTTTGGTCGACCAGAAACAGCAGTTGACGCAAAAATGCATGCATCAAATCAATTTTAAGAAACATATTTGCAGCACCTGGACGTCCAGGACAAATATTTCGGTTTCGCACGGACACTTATTGTTTACTCCAATTCACCACGACTAAGTAAGATGCTTCCGAGGGTTTGTTTGTGGTCTCTTTAGACTGAAAAGGGAGAAAATTAACATCGCTACATGTCTTGTGTTTGGAACAAAACAAACTGCGTCAAAATCGCTAAATAAAAGCTTGAATGAATTTGTTGCCGCCGGCAAGACACACGTAAGATGATGGGCGGCCCTACGTGCATTAACAACAGGAAGTCGTAGCTCCAACCCCGAGCAAAAAGTATGGAATCACCAGTCTTGGACAACTCACTCAGACATTTTATTGTGTAGATCAAACTCAGATAAAAAGCATGAAACAGTCGTAAGGTCATTCCAAAGTGCAACATCTTGGTTTTCAGAAACACTAAAAGAAATGAAGAAAAAACTTTATGCTGGTCAATGTTACTTTTATAAGAGCAAGTGCAGGGAAGTAAACATGGAATTACTCCATTGTGAGACAAAAAAAAATATGCAATCACTCCATTTTGAGCAGAAAATAAGGACACCCAGTCAATTTCCTTTCCTTAATTGGGAACCTGCCTCAAATGCTATCTGCTCGTTATCCAGCAGTTAAAAACAGTGCAGTTATAACACCTTAGAGGGCTGCTGGACCAAGTGGGTTGGCAAGAATCATGGCTCCAACAAAGGAGATGTCTCTTGAGACGAAAGACAGGATTATAAAACTTGTTGAACGATGTGGCTGTTCACAGTCAGCTGTATCGAAGGTCTGGACCAAGTACAAACAGCATGGGAAGGTTGTTCAAGTCAAGCGTACTGGTAGACCAAGGAAGACATCTAAGCGTCAAGGCAAACAACGAAAGGCCATATGTCTTGAAAACAGAAAATGCACAACGAGACAAATGAAGAAGAAACGGGAGGAAGCTGGAGTCAATGTATGTGACAGAACTCTGCAAAATCGATTCAAGGAAATGGGATTTACATACAGGAAAGCTAAAAGGAAAACGTCACTGACGCTTAAACAAAAAAGAACAAGACTGCAATGGGCTGAGGAGAGGCAATCATGGACTGCGGATGACTGGATGAAGGTCATCGTCAGTGATGCGTCACCAATCTGCATTGGACAAGGTGACGACGCTGGAACTTTGTGCCGTTCCAGTGAGATTTACAAAGAGGACTCCCTAAAGAAAACATCTGTATTTATTACTGGATATTTGTGTCAAGACGCTATTGGTAACCCCTGCACAATCGGTGACACGCATGCGCAGAAGATCGGCGATCTTGGATCACCAATTACAGCACCCACACTAGAACAAGTACCTTTATATGCGTGTTCGTAAAAACACGATACATCCAGCCATCATCTGTAGGGGTCTGTTCAAAATATCGATACATAGACATGTATCGATATTAATAAAAATGGTACCGTATCGATATTGTAGTTCTGAGTATCGATACTCCTCCCTGACGTTCGGGTGGGCAGCGCAGCGAGCGACTTACATGAGAAGGGAGCGGCACAATGAGGAAAGTTATTACATTTTCAAAAACCACTTTTTCAAGACAATGTACCTCCAGAGCAGAACAAGGGAGGCTCACCAAACATTTATCCGACAAAAAGGTGGGTCGGGGCTGCCTCCCCGGCCAGACTGCTCACTCGCAGCTCAGTTCCTCTTTCACCACAACAGCCCGATACAGCATCCACATCACTGCAGGCGCTCCGCCTGTCGATCTCCCGCTCCATCCTACCCTCACTCGTGAACAAGACCCCAAGATACTTGAACTCCTCCACTTGGGGCAGGATCTCATCCACGACCCGGAGAGGACATGCTACCCTTTTCCGACTGAGGACCATGGTCTCGGATTTGGAGGTGCTGATCTTCATCCCAACCGCTTCACACTCGGCTGCGAACCGCTCCAGTGAGAGTTGGAGATCACGGCTGGATGAAGCCAACAGCACCACATCATCTGCAAAGAGCAGAGATGCAATGCTGAGGCCACCAAACCGGATCCCCGCAACGCCTCGGCTGCGCCTAGAAATTCTGTCCATAAAAATTATGAACAGAATCAGTGACAAAGGACCACCTTGGCGGAGTCCAACCCTCACTGGAAACGAATCCGACTTACTGCCGGCAATGTGGACTAAACAGGGACCGAACCACCCGTATCAGGGGGCCCGGTATCCCGTACTCCCGAAGCACCTCCCACAGGACTCCCCGAGGGACACGGTCGAACGCCTTCTCCAAATCCACAAAACACATGTGGACTCGTTGAGCGAACTCCCACGCACCCTCAAGGATCCTGCTGAGGGTGTAGAGCTGGTCCACTGTTCCACGGCCAGGACGAAAACCGCACCGCTCCTCCTGAATCCGAGATTCGACTTCCCGACGGACCCTCCTCTCCAGCACCCCTGAATAGACCTTACCAGGGAGGCTGAGGAGTGTGATCCCTCTATAGTTGGAACACACCCTCCGGTCCCCCTTCTTAAAAAGGGGGACCATCACCCCGGTCTGCCAATCCAGAGGCACTGTCCCCGATGTCCACGCAATGTTTTAGAGGCGTGTCGACCATGACAGCCCCACAACATCCAGAGTCTTTAGGAACTCCGTGTGGATCTCATCCACCCCCGGGCCCTGCCACCGAGGAGCTTTTTTCCAACCACCGAAGTGACTTTGACCCCAGAGATAGGTGAGCCCACCTCAGATTCCCCAGACTCAGAATCAGAATCAGAGATTCGACTTCCCTACGGACCCCGAAACTGGACGCAGACAGCCAAAACTAACAGAGACAGAAACCAGCCGCTAGCAGCTCTAAGCTAACCCAATCCACGGTAACACAGTCATTTGCCAAGGGCACTCCATATGAAAAAAGTTTGAAGTTTTGAAGTTTATTGAGCATGTAAACATAACATACAAACATAAACAAACAGCAAATAAAAATCGGGAGAAAAAAAAAAACCTCATAACAATCATTAGAAATTGTTTACATGTCCAAAGGGAGTAGGAAGAAGTTAAAACTTATCTAGTCCTACTCCTTATCCCTTACATCGTATTTCAACAGTAAATTAACACATCGCAATAAAAGAAAACGTGCAATCATACTCATGTGGACAACCCCACTTCAACACACAATTGCCAATAGCGCATGTGCATGAACCCCCTGGGCGCACACCGCAACAATACATCATCGTACTCGCACATTCAACCCTCATCACCCAAACAATGGAATCAAAAAGAACATTTAATTTCATTTCTATAATTGTACCGGTTCACATCTGATCCAAATAATACTCTTGAACATTTTTTTTTTTAACTCAACGATTGACTTGCATCTTTTCAAGTCATTACCAAAATTATTCCACAAATGAACACCTCTTACAGAAACACACATTTGCTTAATATTTGGTCTTGAAACGAAAACAAGCAAGCAAGCGGTGGAAAGAAGTAACTGAGGCTGTTCATTACCATTTGTGTTTACTAGTGTTGTTCCGATACCGATACTGGTATCGGCAGAGGTGCCGATACTTCATTGAAACAGTATCGGTGTCGGTGACTACTCACAAGTATTGGTCTGGTCTTGGGTGATCCTGCAAAGCTGGGTATCGGTATCGGGGGCCAAAAAGCGGTATCGGAACAACACTAGTGTTTACATGCATTGCACTATTTCAATTCCAACCTGCTCAGAAAGCTTAGTTGGCTTAAGATGGCTGTAATTTTTCTCTTTTAGGGTTTTATATAAATTTTAAATATGCTTTAAATATTAGAAAAATGTTCAGAAATGTGAAGATTAGCCTAAAAATATATGCAAAAAAAAAAGAATCGTGATAAAATCGAGATTGTGATTGATTGATTGATTTTTTTAATAGAACCGTGATATGAAATTTTTGCCATACCCCCCTACATTGAATGATGCAATAGAATACGTTCCAAAATACATTTTTGAGACAGGATTCAGCATTATGTAGCTGATTACAATTTGAAAGTATTCTCCCCAGCACTGTTTATAGTCTATGCTCATCATGTTAGTGGTTAAAAAAATAAAAAAAATCCCACCCACAGGTCTTGAATTTATTTTATTCCACTTGCTCTTTATATACAGTATTAAATATAAATATAATTTACAAGACTTAGACTTGACTTTATTGATCTTAAATAATAATAAATAAATCAAAAATAATGACTCTTTTCGGCAACGACCCCGAAACAGGAAGCATAAAAGCCAGTGGCCGCACATGCGCAGTTGTAATTCCGATTCGGCTTATTGAATTACTGTGTACAGTAATGACTGCATTTATTGTTTTTTTAAACTCTATAGTAGCGCTGAGCAAGGGAGAGTAATAAGAAGTGTACAAACCTGCTGCGTGTAGCACAATTCGAGGCTGCTGGCAAACATCGTCCAGCGGTTGAAGATGTTGCTCGTTCTCTTCCTTTACTCCAAAATGTTCCTCGTCGTACTTTGGTGGCGTTCGCGCAGACATTTTGGCCCAATAGTGTCAACAAAGTCACACTTGATCTCTTCCTGACCACGTGTTATGTGCTTCTCTTTGTTAGCGGCTAGCGAGCTAAATTAAACTAAGCTAAGCTAAGATAAGCTAAACTAAGCTAAGCTAAGCTAAGCTAAGCTAACTAAGGCCGAGAAGCATCAACGCGCACCGAAACGAGTTTACACACATGCTGACATTTAACAAATGGTGTCGTAGACCTTCAAAATGGTGACGGGCGTCCTGTGTGGAGGCTGCATTCAGTTCAATACCGAATAAGAAATAATGATTAAACGCCATGTACCCGCCCGCCGCGGCAGTGATGACTCCGGAAACCAAAGTAGACGTGCGGCGGAAGTCAGGGGCCCGACACGCCCCCGCTGCGCTATGATTGGCTGGTGGAAATTGTCCGGAAGCTTCAGAGCAAGCATTGTCATCAAGTCATCGGCAGATGTCGCCATTTTTGCTGCAGTTGGAAAGTCTCATTCCCGTTTTTTTCAGTGTTTTGTTTCCCGATATAATCGTAAAGTTTAAATGCCTGTTTAAATTGGACTTATTGAAAAGAGCCCCAGTTTGTTGTGTTGAATGTGCAGTTTAAAAATTCGCCATCAAAGTTGAACAAGCTTGTTGAGGTTAACTGAATGTTTATTATCAGGGATGAGTTTAATTTGTTGTAATAGCTTATAATGTACCCGCCCTAGCTATTAATAAATGTTTGAAACAGTATCTGATATTTTATTGATATATGCAATATTTATTTGTACTGCAAGTAATACAAATGACTTTAGGCCAGTTTTTGTCATCTGTGGCTTTCACACTTTCCTCCAGCAAAGTTTTGACGCAACACTTACCTTCCAAAAAAGGTAAAAGGTTAGTGATTGGAATATTGAGGGCGATATAAAAGACGAGCTCTTGCTCGGTCTCAGGACCATCTTCCGTCTTCGTAAATCCGTCAATATCTGAATCTCAGCGGCATTGTAATCATCAATCCGTCATTCGTCATGCATCAGCGTCATTGACGGGCTGATGGACAGCGAGGAACATATCCAAGTAAAATGCACAAATGAATTAGTTGTGAAACACTCTTTCTGGGTGATTCTTTTCAACAAATTCCGAAACTTCCTGGAAACTTAAGGCCCGTCTCGTCACAATTAAAAAACCTACTGTGCCTTCATCAATCGCCAATTGTTTGAATTTCTGCACAAATTCGTCGGCCGTTTGTTCATACATTTACGTAAAACTACCTGAACACCTCATGGTGGGGCGAATGACGAAGACGCTACATAGACACATACGGTATCGATTATATTATCGACGTATTGACACACATAGACACATATCTATTATCTATCTTACACACAGTCACACATTTATTGACGAATTTGACGTCTGTCATTGGGATATGTTAATTGACGGTGTGACGGATTGATGATTACATTGACGGAAGGAAACTTACTTCCGTCAATGGTTCATTCGTCCTTTTTTTTAAGTTAGCCGTCAATCGCCAATCGACAAAAAAACGGACGCCCGCCGTTGACGGACCTTCCTTCAATGTTGACGAAACGCCCATCACGTCAATCATTTCAGAGATGACACTGTTCAACAGCAAATTTGAATCCCAGATGGCTTTGTGTGTCTGAAGGTATTCTCGACGCTGATTTGCGGAAAATTGCAAGGCAACACAAGGTGGTTTTATTTCGATTTCATACACAAGGAAACTAACTCAATGTGCTTCACGCAAGCAAAAAACACAACACCTACGAACTTCAGCAAACACAACCATTAACAACATTCAGAAGCAAAACAAACAAAAATAGCTTCCAAAATTACATAAAAAAAACTGACATTAATTGACATTTAAACACATGAACAGTAAACGTCAAAAACTTAATATTAACAGGTTGAGTAGTTTTGAAAGCATTACATTTACACTTTTAAGTAAGACGCTGGAGTTGATACTTCTTAAGTCTTCTGAAATCCTAATATCTCTACTTTTATTTGAGTAATGAACGTGAATCATTATGACAGGCCCCAGGCAGCTTTGAATGTTGTGTTATTACGAAATAACATATCAGATTCACTTCCCTTCATTTTTTTGAAGCTTCAAAGATGGCTGCTATTCTCACCAGCACACTCGTGTCTCTCAGAAAGCTTTTTACAAGAGAATCTTTCAGCACAAACACTGCAACTGAACGATTTCTTCCCATGCGATCTTGTGTGTTTCTTGAAATTTGACCTGTCAGAGTAACGTTTTCCACAATCTGAGCAAGAAAAAGGTTTCTCGCCAGCGTGTTTTCTTGTATGTATTGTTAAATATGACCTGCGAGAGAAGCTTTTGCCACAATCTGAGCAAGAGAAAGGTTTCTCGCCAGTGTGCCTTCTTGTATGTATTGTTAAATGGTGCTTCCGATAGAAGCTTTTGCCACAATCTGAGCAAGTAAAAGGTTTCTCACCAGCGTGTTTTCTTGTATGTATTGTTAAATATGACCTGTGAGAGAAGCTTTTGCCACAATCTGAGCAAGAGAAAGGTTTCTCGCCACTATGGATTCTTGTATGTTTTGTGAAATTTGACTTCGAAGAGAAGCTTTTGCCACAATCTGAGCAAGAAAAAGGTTTCTCGCCAGTGTGGCTTTTTGTATGTCTTGTCAAATGTGACTTCAAAGAGAAGCTTTTGCCACAATCTGCGCAAGAAAAAGGTTTCTCACCAGCGTGTTTTCTTGTGTGTATTGTTAAATCTGACCTGTGAGAGAAGCTTTTGCCACAATCTGAGCAAGAAAAAGGTTTCTCGCCAGTGTGGCTTTTTGTATGTCTTGTTAAATGTGACTTCAAAGAGAAGCTTTTGCCACAATCTAAACAAGCAAAAGGTTTTTCCCCAGTGTGTCTTCTTGTATGTGTTGTTAAATTTGACTTCGAAGAGAAGCTTTTGCCACAATCTGAGCAAGAAAAAGGTTTTTCCCCAGTGTGTGTTCTTGTATGTGTTGTTAAATGTGACTTCGAAGAGAAGCTTTTGCCACAATCTGAGCAAGAAAAAGGTTTTTCCCCAGTGTGTGTTCTTGAATGTTTTGTTAAATTTGACTTCAAAGAGAAGCTTTTGCCACAATCTAAACAAGAAAAAGGTTTTTCCCCAGTGTGTCCTCTTGTATGTGTTGTTAAATCTGACTTCCAAGAGAAGCTTTTGCCACAATCTAAACAAGAAAAAGGTTTTTCCTCAGTGTGTTTTCTTTTATGTGTTGTTAAATCTGACTTGTCAGAGAAGCTTTTGCCACAATCTAAACAAGAAAAAAGTTTTTCCCCAGTGTGTCTTCTTGTATGTGTTGTTAAAGCTGACTTCCAAGAGAAGCTTTTGCCACAATCTAAACAAGAAAAAGGTTTTTCCCCAGTGTGTGTTCTTGAATGTAATGTTAAATGTGACTTCCGAAAGAAGCTTTTGCCACAATCTAAACAAGAAAAAGGTTTTTCCCCAGTGTGTCTTCTTGTATGTGTTGTTAAATGTGACTTCGAAGAGAAGCTTTTGCCACAATCTGAGCAAGAAAAAGGTTTTTCCCCAGTGTGTGTTCTTGAATGTAATGTTAAAAGTGACTTCCGAGAGAAGCTTTTGCCACAATCTGAGCAAGAAAAAGGTTTTTCCCCAGTGTGTCTTCTCAAGTGAATTTTCAAACTTCCTTTTGAACTCAATGTTTTCCCACAGTGAGAACATTCGCAGGATTTGTCGTCAGTGTGACACGACCTATCATCATCATCATCATCATCATCATGAGAAGAAAGGGACCTTATGTCATCACTTTTTGCTTGTGATGGTCCCCAGTGGTCTGCATCACTTTCTGGAATCATGTTTTGAGGAGTTGAGATGCTGTTTGGAGGCTCCGCCCCTGTGCCCTCCTCACTCTCACCCTTGACTTCATCTTCCCTCTTTAAAGGGGCGAAGGTCATTGATGACTTGAAGGTCATTGGTGACTTGGTGACGTCATCCTCAACCTCCTCCTTTTTGACACCAGGGGACTTTTTTTCTTCTTTAAAATAAGGATGCTCTTCCTCCTCCTCTTTCACTTGAGGAGATTTCACCTTCTGTTCGTCAGGACGAAGATATTTCTCAGCGACGTCTGCAGGACACAAGAAGAACACACACATTGGTTTGGTCAAGTCAAATTTCAACGGTGAGTTGATAATACTGTCACGATTGAATTTTATTTTATTTTTTTAAGAATCGATTCATCTAGAGGGTGTGCGCTCGTTCACCACCTGTCCAGTGACGAGATGAAATGGGGAATGGTGAGGTTAAATATTTCCCGGTTGGTCCGAAATAGCTCTGGGGGAACATTAGCTAAGCTAACTAAGGCCGAGAAGCATCAACGCGCACCGAAACGAGTTTACACACATGCTGACATTTAACAAATGGTGTCGTAGACCTTCAAAATGGTGACGGGCGTCCTGTGTGGAGGCTGCATTCAGTTCAATACCGAATCGGAAATAATGATTAAACGCCATGTACCCGCCCGCCGCGGCAGTGATGACTCCTGAAACCAAAGTAGACGTGCGGCGGAAGTCAGGGGCAGGACACGCCCCCGCTACGTTATGATTGGCTGGTGGAAATTGGAGGCTTCAGAGCAAGCATTGTCATCAAGTCATCGGCAGATGTCGCCAGTTTTGCTGCAGGTCTCTTCGAGCACACTACCGTAAATCCTAGAAAAGGGCGAACAGAAAAAATGAAGTGCGGCTGACTTGACCGCGTAAAAAGAAAAGGCGGCTGACTTGACCGCGTAAAAAGAAAAGGCGGTTAGCTTTACCTCAGCTGTAGCTCTGCTAAATCCAATTCGTATCGACTGAGAAATGTACCAAACCGACTGAAGAAAAAAAAACTGTGTATCGTAACAAAGTGACCCGGTGAAGAGTCATTACAGAAATAAAAACGTACATATGGTTGAAAAGTGTCGATGAAACAAGTGACAAACCTGCTCTGTTCAACACAACTCGAGGCTGCTTGTAAACGGCGTCCAGCAGTTGACGTTGTCGCTCGTTGTCCTCCTGTGCTCCACAAAGCTCCTCTTCGTACTTGACTTTCGCCATTGTGAACATCTTCACACGATATTCACGACACTTTACGCTCACGATTGACGTCTGCTGAGCCAATTTGTCGATAGCAAACGCGTCTCGTTTTTTTGGCGCCTAGCAAGCTAAGCTAAGCTAAGCTAAGCTAAGCTAAGGCAAAATAAAGAGGGCCGAGAGATACGACTGAACCAGACACGAAACGTTGCAATTATGTTTGACTTCAATAAAGTAGTGACGGGGCAAAGTGTCGATGTGTCAGTTCGTTCCGTACGAATTCGTGTTGAATTATTTTTATAGCGAAGCCGAGCGTAAACGCGTCGTGCCTGGAATGGAGTAGCTCTTCTGCTGTCACGTGAAATCTACGGCAATTACAGTTGGACAAATCTCATGTCACGAAAGTGTTAATATTTAATTTTACTTTAAAAAATTATTTAAAAATAGCTCATAAAATTATACGTTTAATTCTAGATTCATTTGGATAATAAATATAAATAGACCTTTAAACTGCACTCAGACGAATAAGAAGAAACATGTTTACTTCCTGTACATACGAGTAGCCCAGTTTATTTTTTATTTTTTTTAAATCTCTATTCACTCAATCAGTATACAAACTATTGGGGGGGAAATAATACAATCATTGTATACACTATATACAATTAGAACATAGAACACGCCAGGAAAGTTAAAACATACAAAAGCTAAACCAAATAAAATCAATAGTATAACTGAAAGAAAAGAAAATAGTTTGATACAAAATCATATAAATAAATGATAAGTTTGCAATAGTTATACGTTTTTACAGCTTTTGGACACAGACAACCAGACAATGACAAAAAATAATTTCTCATGGATACAAAAAAAAAAATCAATAAAGGATTGTTTCTTATGTGTAAATTTAGACTTATGAATGTAAAACTTCGCTAGAATAATCATAAGATTTATCAAATGAAACTGTGTATCGACATTATTATCAAATTCAAATATACCAAAATAAGACATGCTTCCAAAGTAAGGAGAAATCTGGATAAATGTGGATTATAATGAATTGTGATAATGTACCCCAGAATTATGAGGAGCACAGTTTTTTTTTTTAAACATCCTTGCTGTTTTACCTCAGACTGTAAATCTGTAAATCCACCCAAGAGTCTCTGGTCTTTTTTTTTTTTTTTTTTTTTAAGCTTTGAGCCAGGAAAAGTTCTAGTCGAGTGCCAGCAAATTCTATGCAGTATTGACTACACTTTTTCTTTTCTTGCTCGGCCGAATATCGCTGCCAAAAGTCAGGTGAGTTGTATCCGTAATTGACCTTTCGCAAACTCCGCCCCCCCAAACGAGCATTGACCAATCACACATTTGGCAACCGTTGCTATGTAAGCATAGTCCGTCAAGCTTTACTCAGCTCTCGATGACGTCCATAGTCTGATTGATTTTATTTGATGGCTTACGAGACTGCTAACCACCATAAAACTTTACGGAAGAAGAGTGACAACCATTAACAAGCTCCGGACCTCCAAAATGATGAAGCGGTGTGCCTACGGAGTATGTAAATCGTACTGTGCTAAGGTAAGACTATGCTAACTCTATCGGGCTAACTAGCTAGCTGTAGTGTAGTTTGCTTTCGGGGCAATAACAAAATGATATCAAAGTTATTGTAGTTACTATTAATGAATAAAATATATTACTAGAATGTCATTGCCATCTAAGTTAAGCTTGTTCAGTCAGTGGTTAATGTTAGTTTAATGTCTTCTGTTAGCTTTTGCATTCGTCTAAATGTTGCGAGCTAACGTTAACACAAAGCTTCGTCAAGTTTGGCAAACTTAAGCGTCCTAATAAGTGCCCCGAGCTTATCTTGTTTTCATTTTTCATGCAGCATTTTGTGAACGGACACCCGTCTCCGGAGTATCCCATCCAGCCATATAACCTGAATTACATCCATGGGTAGGGTGACATAAATATTTTTTTTATGATGGACAAAGAATAACAATGACTGATCTGATGCTTTCAAAGACAAAAAACCCCCACTAATGTTTAGCTAGCTATAAACACCGAGGTTTAGCTAACTTGCTGACCTAACAGTAATCCTCATATTTTAACAATACTAGACTAATATAAGTAAGAAAACTTACCCGGCAGTACAAGAGCACGACTGGTCCATAATGCTGTGCTGGTTGCATCTGAAGTATAGGTCATGGGGTTTTCTCAGATTTAGCGTGCGTCCTGTGTGTTTCCCCTTCGCTGGCTAATTTAATATTATGACTATAACCCTCCACTGCATATTGTAAACCCTTTTGCCTCGATCTGGAGGATATTGCACTGGTATTGCTCCAAAAGAAATCACTAATACGCGCCGGTGTAAGTCTTCCCGTCACGGCTTGTGCTGTCGGAGGCACCATGTAAGTGTATCCACAGTTTGATTTCATTATTATTCATTCTGGTGTTTAAAATGTTAAGTTCATTTACGTAAATGTATGTTTGTTTTGAGCATCAATAATTGAAGATGTAAATTTGCTTTATTTTTTGATGCATACAAGGTCTCGCGTTATTTTGGAGCGCGCATTTTCGTTTCCGGGGTTGTACTTCCGGGTCATTCAAGAGGAAAAGGAACGATGCAGCTGGCGTGACCGCATGGTCAGTACAGTTCAATTTATGTTAAGGACACACGGACTTCAAGATTTCAAGACCTTTTAATTCCCTCTTTTGTGGCAGCAGCCAACGAGGTATTTTGTTTTCCCTTCACTGTGTGAATTTATTAGCTATTGTGTAGCCATACGTTTTGTTCATTGTACTGTATTATTATTTTTGTACAGTTTTCACGGTCAGATGGAGAGACGCTTCATTAAACCAGTAAAAGAAAGCTACTTGAGTTTGTCTTGCCTCGAGAGGGAGTTACAGTGAAAACTCGCTGCTAAGGAGTGAACCTCGCTGCTACGTTGAAACGCCGCGGCTAAGGAGTGACAACGTGACGTTCAAGAGAGAAAGCTCGACATTTTCACCACCGCAAGAAGGCACAAGATGGCGCCGCGGACTGCTTCGCTGCACGTCGAACAGCTCGTCGGACAACAACGGTGACGTCATTGCTTCAATGGCGCACGGGAAAAGCTAAGCGCAGTTCGCATTTCACACACATACAAGGCAAGAAGATTGCATAGTAGCTACATTTACATAAAGAAGCCACAAGAAAAGCTTTGACTGTTGATAAGATACCAGTCTAAGGGAAGGGCGATTTTGTAATTGTGCTATATTTACTGTGTGAGTGAATTGTGGATTGATACTGTAATAATTACAAATAGTCAATAGGGGTCGACATTTGTCAAGTTTTCATTATTTTGCAGTATTTAGTGACTGGGGCATATATATTTGTGTGAATTTCAAGATAGTAAGCCGACTGAATTTCTGTTTATGCATTGTATTGAAAATAAGTGTGCTTTAAGGTTTATAGTACAAATTTAACTTAAGTTAATAATAATTCTTTGATACATTTAAATAAGTTCAGATCATTTAAAAGGAAATAAGCAATTTATTTCACAAGTAGTCACACAGCAAGCAGTAATAGTTTTTGGCTTACAGATTCATTATATTAATTTTCTTAGTTTTTATTTGCATACAAGTGTAGGTTTGCTACAAGATGTCAACTAAAGGAAAGCTTACTGATACAGAAGTCAGTGATAGTGAAGTTG
This sequence comes from Festucalex cinctus, assembly GCF_051991245.1. Taxonomy (NCBI): domain Eukaryota; kingdom Metazoa; phylum Chordata; class Actinopteri; order Syngnathiformes; family Syngnathidae; genus Festucalex; species Festucalex cinctus. The sequence goes on from NC_135411.1 coordinate 465,775, forward strand.
AATTACAACAGGTTACCAGGCAGTTAAGGGATATTCCTAGTGATGAAGACTTTCAAGAGCAGCCTGAAAAGAGTCAAGTCAGTAACACTTCTGAAAAGAAAATAAGAAGTGAAAGGTGCAGAACTCTGACAGAGAAAGGAAGAGGAATGCAAGAAGAGAAAATTAAAGGTCTTAAACGAAGATTCAATTTTGCATATGACAAATGGAAATACAGTGTGAAATTTGCCAGAAAGAAACTAGTACAAGTCACAGAGCCATTGACGGATGATGAACTCCATCACATCATTTCTGAAGACCATAGTTATGCTGCAGATGTCCAGTGCATATATGATGAACTACGGCAAATCGAATTACCAGATCAGGAAACTCGCCGGAGAGTTGATCTATGCATCCAAGTATCCAATTTCATCTCTCACAGAGCCGCAAAACAACTAGATGGACATACATTTGAAGAAGATGATGGATGGCCTGAAGTAGGTTCTCTGTTCAACTCTAGTGTCTGTTCTCTCATCTCTGGCTCTAAGAGGTCCTCACTACATACAAGTGGGTCAGCTGAAAGACGACAAGAAGCTGCTGCTGAGGCTGCTGCAAGCCATGCTGTTCTCAAAGTGTCTCAAGAACAAGAAAGAGAACAACAAGAAATACAGCGCTTGCAAGAGGAGTCAATGAACAAATTAGCTGAACAAGAGGCGGCAGCTGTAAAGCGTCGTTTGGAAAGAGAAGCTGAAGAGTTGAAACGAAGAATCCAAATAGAAGAAGAGGAAGCTAAAATCAAAGCTCAAATTAGGGCAGAACATGCAGCTCTCCAAAGAACCCTTGATGAAAGGAAAAGAAAGGTACAGCAGTTGGAGACAATGAAAAGTCTAAGTGCAGCACAAGCGAGAATCGAAGTATACGATCAGGTGGAGGTTGCACAAGAAGAGAAAGACATACTGGGTGGTGAGTTGAGAACAGTCAAACAAGTGCCTGCTTCTACAAGTCCTCCGTCCCCATATGTGTTCTCTGCATCAAAGGCCCTGATGTCCTCCTCACCTGAAAGTACAGCAGAGCTCGTCAAGGTGCTAGCAGATGCAGTGAGTACCAACCGAATCCCAATCCCTGAGCCTGTAGTATTCAAAGGGGATCCGTTGATGTACAGTGACTGGAAACTGTCATTCCAAGCGCTTATTGAGAAGAAGAACATTAATGAAAATGAGAAGCTCTACTACCTTCGTAGGTATGTGGATGGAGAAGCAAGGAAAGCAATTGAGGGCTATTTCTTACTTGGCACTCCATCAGCCTATGTTGCCGCATGGGAACTCTTAGATGAGAGATATGGAAACCCATTCACAATTGCACAGTCATATCGAGACAAGCTTCACACGTGGCCCAAAATAGGACCTAAGGAAAGCCTACAGCTGAGAAGCTATACAGATTTCCTTCGCAGTTGTGAGGCCGCGATAACCCACATAAAGGCATTGGGAATCTTGAACGACTGCAACGAGAACAGGAAGATACTCTCAAAGCTGCCGGACTGGTTGATAGCGAGGTGGAATCGGATGTCTGTGGAAATGGAAGAACAGAATGGACATTTTCCCACTTTCAGTTAGTTCGTCACATTCCTAATGAAAGAAGTAAAGATTGCCTGTCATCCAATCACCTCTCTGCAGTCAGTCAAACAAGGAGACGCAGACACCACAAGTGGAAAAAGGAACCAGACCATGGGAGCAAAGGTTCTAGCTACAAACATAGATGAAAAGGATGTCATTACATGTGTCTTTTGTGAGAAGAAGGGACACACCTTGCATACATGCAGAACATTCATGAAAGATGAAGTTCCAAAAAGAACAAGCTTCGTTAAAGAAAATAAGTTGTGTTTCGGTTGTCTCAAGCCTGGGCACTACTCAAAGAAATGCAGCAGCAGAAGTGAGTGTGATGTGTGCCACAAGCGGCACCCAACCTGCCTGCATGAGGACAGAGTCAAGGTTGACAAGAATCCAACACAAACAAAAGAGAAGCAAAGTCAAGGTCAAGAGGAACCTGAATGTGTCCCTCCTGAACAAACTACTACAGTCGCCATAGCACATAGAGCAATTGTTGGTGAGGCTGGCACGATTACCTCTGCAATACTTCCTGTCTGGCTCTCAACTACAACTTGTCCAGCTGAAGAAGTCCTCGTGTATGCACTGCTGGATTCTCAGAGCGACTCAACTTTCATTCTCAGCGAAGTAGCTGACACGTTGAAAGCCAAAAAAGATCATATCAAGCTCAAGCTGACTACAATGACGACAACTTCAACAGTAAATTCACAAAAGGTGAACAATCTACAAATCCGTGGCTATTACTCAAGAAAGAAAATCTCCCTACCACCAGCCTATACTAGGGAGTTCATTCCAGCAAACAGAGATCACATCCCTACAAATGAAAATGCGAAAGCCTGGTCCCACCTGGAGCACCTTCAGGAAAGGATTGCGCCTCTTCTGGACTGTCAAGTAGGCCTGCTAATCGGGTACAACTGCTCACAAGCACTTCTACCAAGAGAAGTTGTTTCCGGCAAAGTAAACCAGCCCTACGCGCAACGCACAGACCTAGGATGGAGCATTGTGGGATGTGGAAGTCCCTGTGTGGACTACGGAGATGCCATCGGAATAAGTCATCATATGGAAGTGAGACAAGTGACACCAAATATTGAGTCTTCTACCAGCTTCCGTACAGAAGTACACTATGTAAGTCGAATTAAGGTAAAAGAAGTAACAGCTACAGAAATTATCAAGGTCATCGAATCCGACTTCTCAGAAAGAGCGAAGGAAGAGAATCCCATCTCACAAGACGACCTGAAGTTCTTGTCAAAGCCAAAGGAGAGCATCACGCAGAAGGTGAATGGTCACTACGAGATGCCCCTTCCGTTTAGAGAGGAACGACCAGAGTTACCAATCAATAAGACCAGCACGAAGCCTGAACAGTGGTCCTACATTGCTTCTCACAAGTTTGTTTCGCAAAGACGTTCACATCAAAGAGAGTGCAAGGTGGGAGAAGTTAGCAAAGATGACCAAGAACTTCACAAGCGTTTCCTGTGCTGCACTGAGACAAAGGAAGAGCGGTCATTGCGAGACAATTTGAAGAAGTTCTTGGACTGGACAATATCTCCACAGGCAGTTGCGAGAGTAAAGCGAATGACTAAACACAATGGTTTCAAGCAACGCACAAATGTCTACAAGTATCGAAGAAAGGACAGAAGTTGCCAAAAGTAGAAGGGACTCTAACGTAAATGACATAATCCTTCTTCAAGATGAACATTAACCACGTAATGAATGGAAACTAGCAAGAGTCACTGAAGTCTACCCAGGGCAAGATGGTAGGGTTAGAAAGCTGAAGCTACTAGTTTGCCACACCACATACGATAGCAAAAGGAAGGCTACAACCAGTACAGTCCACCTAGAGAGACCCATACACAAGATAGTGACTTTAATAGAAGCAGATTAAGACACTATGGTGAATCTAATTAATACTTAACTGTTTGCAACTAACTTACCTTTGAGAAGCCAATTGGAAATGGTATATGTTACTTTCAATAAGAAATTCCACAATGTTTGTGTAATTTGGTGGGAGTGTAAGTGTATCCACAGTTTGATTTCATTATTATTCATTCTGGTGTTTAAAATGTTAAGTTCATTTACGTAAATGTATGTTTGTTTTGAGCATCAATAATTGAAGATGTAAATTTGCTTTATTTTTGGATGCATACAAGGTCTCGCGTTATTTTGGAGCGCGCATTTTCGTTTCCGGGGTTGTACTTCCGGGTCATTCAAGAGGAAAAGGAACGATGCAGCTGGCGTGACCGCATGGTCAGTACAGTTCAATTTATGTTAAGGACACACGGACTTCAAGATTTCAAGACCTTTTAATTCCCTCTTTTGTGGCAGCAGCCAACGAGGTATTTTGTTTTCCCTTCACTGTGTGAATTTATTAGCTATTGTGTAGCCATACGTTTTGTTCATTGTACTGTATTATTATTTTTGTACAGTTTTCACGGTCAGATGGAGAGACGCTTCATTAAACCAGTAAAAGAAAGCTACTTGAGTTTGTCTTGCCTCGAGAGGGAGTTACAAATTAATGGAGGAAAGATTGAGGACTGGAGTAAGGCTCACTTTCTGTTGAAATCAGGTCACTTCCTGTTGAAATTGGACTACTTCCTATTGATAGGTCACCTCCTGTTGAAATCGGGCCACTTCCTGTTGAAATTGGACTACTTCCTATTGGTAGGTCACTTCCTGTTGAAATCGGGCCACTTCCTGTTGAAATTGGACTACTTCCTATTGATAGGTCACTTCCTGTTGAAATTTGACTACTTCCTATTGATAGGTCACTTCCTGTTGAAATCGGGCCACTTCCTGTTGATTCTAAGTCACTTCCAGGTCACTTCCTATTGAAATCAGGTCACTTCCGGGTCACTTCCTGTTGAAAACATGTCAGTTCCTGTTGATTTCAGGTCACTTCCTATTGAAATCAGGTCACTTTCTGTTGAAATTGTGTCACTTCCTGTTGAAATTGTGTCACTTCCTGTTGATTTAAAGCCACTTCTGAGTGACTTCCTGTTCATTTTATGCCATTTCCTGCTCACTTCCTATTGAAATCAGGTCACTTCCTGTTGAAATCGTGTTGCTTCCTGTTGATTTGATGCCACTTCTGGGTCACTTTCTGTTGATTTTAGGCCATTTCCGGGTCATTTCCTGTTGAAATCAGGTCACTTCCTGTTGATTTTTGGCCATTTCTGGGTAACTTCCTGTTCAAATCAACAGGTCACTTCCTATTGAAATCAGGTCACTTCTGGGTCACTTCCTGTTGAAAACAAGTCAGTTCCTGTTGATTTCAGGTCACTTCATATTGAAAGCAGGTCACTTTCTGTTGAAATTGTGTCACTTCCTGTTGATTTCAGGTCATTTCCTATTGAAATCAGGTCACTTTCTGTTGAAATTGTGTCACTTACTGTTGATTTGAAGCCACTTCTGGGTCACTTCCTGTTCATTTAATGCCATTTCCGGGTCACTTCCTATTGAAATCAGGTCACTTCCTGTTGAAATCGTGTTGCTTCCTGTTGATTTGATGCCACTTCTGGGTCACTTTCTGTTGATTTTAGGCCATTTCCGGGTCATTTCCTGTTGAAATCAGGTCACTTCCTGTTGATTTTTGGCCATTTCTGGGTAACTTCCTGTTCAAATCAACAGGTCACTTCCTATTGAAATCAGGTCACTTCTGGGTCACTTCCTGTTGAAAACAAGTCAGTTCCTGTTGATTTCAGGTCACTTCATATTGAAAGCAGGTCACTTTCTGTTGAAATTGTGTCACTTCCTGTTGATTTCAGGTCATTTCCTATTGAAATCAGGTCACTTTCTGTTGAAATTGTGTCACTTACTGTTGATTTGAAGCCACTTCTGGGTCACTTCCTGTTCATTTAATGCCATTTCCGGGTCACTTCCTATTGAAATCAGGTCACTTCCTGTTGAAATCGTGTTGCTTCCTGTTGATTTGATGCCACTTCTGGGTCACTTTCTGTTGATTTTAGGCCATTTCCGGGTCATTTCCTGTTGAAATCAGGTCACTTCCTGTTGATTTTAGGCCATTTCTGGGTAACTTCCTGTTCAAATCAACAGGTCACTTCCTATTGAAATCAGGTCACTTCCAGGTCATTCCTGTTGAAAACAAGTCATTTCCTGTTGAAATGAGGTCACTTCCTATTCAAGCCGGGGCATTTCCTGGCGAGAATCCCTGGTGTACCAAATCAATTGGCCAAGATGGCTGCCGCTGAGGGCAGGCGTAGGGTACAAAATAGTGAATTGTGGGTAAGGCGTGAATATTTGGAATATGTTTAAATTGAAAGATGAGAATGGGATGAATCATGTGGAAGTAGGGGTCTTCCAGCCTAACTATGGTTACAAATAGGTGTTTTAATTTTCTATGTAAAAGTTGAAATGTATGCGGATGGACAATATCAGCTCAACTCAATTTAGTCGACTTGAATCAATAGAGAGATTAAAATGGTTTTAGATTTGACCTTATATCGGCTGTCAGATTTTTAACAAGGCCAATACTTTTTTTTTCCTTTTTCTTTTTGTTTTTTTGGGATGGGCCAATCCGAGTGTGCGGTGGCCCCAAGTCGAGGTGCACTGTAGAAACAACAATGCACATCATCTCACGCTTGAAATTTGACTTGACCAACCCAAATGTGTGTTTGTCTTCTTGTGTCCTGCAGACGTCGCTGAGAAATATCTTCGTCCTGACCAAGAGGACATGAAGCCTCCGAATGTTAAAGAGGAGGAAGAACATCCTTACATCGAAGAGGAAGAAAAGCCAGTTCGTGTCAAAGAGGAGGAGGTTGAGGATGAAGTCACCAATGACCTTCGCCCCTTTAAAGAGTGAAGATGAAGTCAAGGGTGAGAGTGAGGAGGGCAGAGGGGCGGAGCCTCCAAACAGGATCTTAAATCCTCAAAACATGATTCCAGAAAGTGATGCAGACCACTGGGGACCATCACAAGCAAAAAGTGATGACATAATGTCCCTTTCTTCTTATGATGATGATGATAATGATGATAATCTGGATGGTAATGATGAACATGCTGCTGATGATAGGTCGTGTCACACTGACGACAAATCCTGCGAATGTTCTCACTGTGGGAAAACATTGAGTTCAAAAGGAAGTTTGAAAATTCACTTAAGAAGACACACTGGGGAAAAACCTTTTTCTTGTTTAGATTGTGGCAAAAGCTTCTCTTGGAAGTCACATTTAACAACACATAAAAGAATCCATAGTGGCGAGAAACCTTTTTCTTGCTCAGACTGTGGCAAAAGCTTCTCTCAGAAGTCAGCTTTAACAACACATACAAGAAGACACACTGGGGAAAAACCTTTTTCTTGTTTAGATTGTGGCAAAAGCTTCTCTTGGAAGTCAGATTTCACAATACATACAAGAAGACACGCTGGCGAGGAACCTTTTTCTTGCTCAGATTGTGGCAAAAACTTCTTTCGGAAGTCAGATTTAACAACACATACAAGAACACACACTGGGGAAAAACCTTTTTCTTGTTTAGATTGTGGCAAAAGCTTCTTTTGGAAGTCAGATTTAACAACACATACAAGAAGACACACTGGGGAAAAACCTTTTTCTTGTTTAGATTGTGGCAAAAGCTTCTTTTGGAAGTCAGATTTAACAACACATACAAGAAGACACACTGGGGAAAAACCTTTTTCTTGTTTAGATTGTGGCAAAAACTTCTTTCGGAAGTCTGATTTAACAACACATACAAGAATCCATAGTGGCGAGAAACCTTTTTCTTGCTCAGACTGTGGTAAAAGCTTCTCTTCGAAGTCAGACTTAACGATACATACAAGAAGACACACTGGAAAAAAACTTTTTGCTTGTACCCACTGTGGCAAAAGCTTCTCTCAGAAGTCACATTTAACATTACATTCAAGAACACACACTGGGGAAAAACCTTTTTCTTGCTCAGCCTGTGGCAAAAGCTTCCCTGCCAAGTCTGAATTAAGAAGCCACATAAGAACACACACACGGGACAGAAACCATATTCATGCACAAAATGTGTGGAAAGCTTTGCTTCCACCAATTCTTTAACAGCACATGCAAAAACACACAATGGAGAGAAACCGTATTCCTGCTCAGATTGTGGAAAAAGCTTCTCTTCCATGTCAAATTTAAGAAAGCACACAAGAAGACATGGTGGGAAGGAACCATTCAGTTGCAGTGTTTGTGCTAAAAGATTCTCTTGTAAAAAGCTTGCTGAGAGACACGAGTGTGCTGGTGACAAAAGCAGCCATCTTTGAAGCTTCAAAAAATGAAGGGAAGTGAGACTGGTGTGCTGTAAAAGTGTCAGTGCATCTTAAAAGTGTAAATGTAATGCTTTCAAAACTACTCAACCTGTAAATATTAAATGTTTGCTGTTAATGTGTTTAAATGTCAATGTATGTTTTTTTTGTACGTAATTTAGGAAGTTATTTTTGTTTGCTTCTAAATGTTGTTAATGGTTGTTTGTTGATGTTTGTAGGTGTTGTGTATTTGCTTGTGTGAAGCACATTGAGTTGCCTTGTGTATGAAATAGAAATAAAGCCACCTTGCAATTTTCCCCAAATAAGCGTCGAGAATACGTTCAGACACACAAAGCCATCTGCGATTAAAATTTTTTTGTTGAACAGTGTTATCACTGAAATGATTGACGCAAAAGTCCTACTCTTTTTTTTTTTTTTTTTTCCTTTTTTTGTTGCTAACTCAACCCGAGATCAAACCACCACAGCTCCATGCGAGCTAACACGCCATATGCTCGTGCATTTTGCACATTTTATCTTTCTATGTAACAATTTTCGCCTTCCCAGTCCCGGCGGCCGCAACTGCACCTCATAAGGTACGCTCTGCCGTGGATGGCCGATCAGCCCCTGGCTTATGCTATTTTCACGCACGTTTTGGAACCAAGGCGAAGAGGTGCCGCGCCCCTTGCTCCTTTGTTGCGTCGGAAAACGGCAACGCCTCCACTCAGTTGCAGGTGTGAGTGGGGGCGCAGAGTGCCGGCTGCTGTTTGTCACGGACACCCTCTCCAGACTCAAATTCCTTTGTGACTCTGGCGCCCGCAGAAGCGTGTTGCCTGCCTCGGCTGAAGATGCTGCCGGGGGCACTCACGGCCCGCACCTGTCAGCGGCCAACGATGCACCTATCCGGACCTACGGCACTAAGACAGTGGATGTATGTTTTGGGGAGCGCCGGTTCACTTGGGACTTTGTCACTGCGGACTTTGTCACTGCGGACATTTCTTTTCCCCTTCTTGGCGCGGACTTTTTGTGTGCCCACAGTCTACTGGTGGATGTTAAAAATGGCCGCCTGTTGGACGCTGTGACGTTTTCCACTGTTGTTTGTGGGTGTGATGTGGAGACGTTTGAGGGCCTTGCCAGCCCGCTCTCAGATGACGGCGTGTTCACGCGGCTTCTTGGAGAATTCCCCAGCCTGACCACGCCTACATTTGCAGCCACTTCTACCAAGCATGGAGTCGAGCACCACATCGAGACCGTGAGCCCGCCGGTTCATGCTAAGGCCCGACGCCTCAACCCTGATAGATTGGCCACAGCTCAGTCCGAATTCGCCAACATGGAACGCCTTGGCATAATTCGTCGTTCGGACAGCCCGTGGGCCTCGCCTCTCCACATGGTTCCAAAGTCGGACGGCGGCTGGCGACCGTGTGGAGACTATCGCCGCCTCAATGATGCCACGACGCACGATCGCTATCCGGTCCCGCACATACAGGACTTCTCTGCCCACCTGGCAGGTGCGAAGGTGTTTTCCAAGGTGGACTTGGTACGGGGCTATCACCAAGTTCCGGTACGCCCCGCCGATGTGCCTAAGACTGCTGTGATAACACCTTTCGGACTGTTCGAGTTTCTCAGGATGCCATTCGGCCTTAAAAACGCGGCCCAGTCTTTTCAGCGTCTCATGGACTCTGTTCTCCGGGACATGCCGTTCCTCTTCGTCTACTTGGATGACATCCTGGTGGCCAGCTCCTCCATCGGGGAACACCTTTCACACCTCCGGCAGCTTTTCTCCAAGCTCAGCCAGGCTGGACTGATTATTAACCGAGCTAAATGTGTCTTTGGTGTGCCCTCCATCCAATACCTCGGCCACCTCATCAATGAGGACGGCGCCACCCCGCTCCTGGCAAAAGTGGAAGCTGTTGCCGCTTTTCCTCGACCTCAGACGGCCCAGGGTCTCCACGAGTTCCTCGGGATGGTGACTTTTTACCACAGGTTCATCCGCCATGTGATGCACCCGCTTTACGACGCACTTAAGGGTGTGGCTCCTAACCGTGCGGTCGACTGGACCGATGTGAGAGTCAAGGCTTTTGAAGAGACGAAAGCCGCGCTGTCCCAAGCGGCCTTGTTGGCCCACCCGCGCCCGGATGCCCCGATCGCCCTCACTACTGACGCATCTGATTTTGCCGTCGGGGCCGTTTTGGAGCAGCGCGTCGAAGGTGCGTGGCAGCCGCTCGCCTTTTTCAGCCGCCGGTTAGTCCCTCGGGAGCGCAAGTACAGCACGTTCGACAGGGAGCTCCTTGCTGTCTGGCTGGCGATCCGCCACTTCCGCTTCATCCTGGAGGGCCGTGAGTTCACGGTCTTCGTCGATCACAAGCCGCTCACCTTCTCCATGTCGAAGTTGTCCGAGCCGTGGTCCGCGCGGCAACAGCGCCAGTTGTCGTTCATATCTGAACACACCACGGACATCCGACATATCGCTGGCAAGGACGACGTGGTCGCGGATGGTCTGTCCAGGGCAGTCGTCAACACGGTACAGCTGGGCCTCGACTTTTCCCGGATGGCGGCCGACCAGGCTTCCGATCGTGGCACCCAGTTGCTTCGGAGCTCCGACACCGGGTTGCAAGTTGAAAGGGTGGCGGTCGACGACTCCGGGGTCGAGCTGTGGTGTGACGTCTCCTTGGGCCGGCCTAGACCGCTGGTGCCCTCTGGTTGGCAGAGGGCCGCCTTCGACATGGTGCATGGTCTCTCACACCCCGGCAGGAAGGCATCGTCGAGGTTGGTGGCTCAGAAGTTCGCCTGGTCTGGGTTGAAGAAAGATGTACGGGCCTGGGTCGATTCATACGTGGCTTGTCAGCGAGCCAAGGTCCACCGTCACACCAAGGCGCCTTTGGAGACTTTTGTTGTGAGGAAGTTTGACCATGTCAACGTCGACATCGTAGGTCCGCTTCCTCCTTCCCAGGGCTTCACCTACCTCCTGACGATGGTGGACAGGACGACCCGCTGGCCAGAGGCCGTTCCCCTGACCTTCATATCGACCAGTGACGTGGCCCGGGCGTTTATCGGGACCTGGGTCGCTCGGTTTGGACCGCCGGCGGACCTCTCGTCCGACAGGGGTGCGCAGTTCACGTCAGAGGTTTGCTGAGGGCCTCGGGGTCAAGCTACACCGCACCTGCGCTTATCACCCTCAGGCTGATGGGCTGTGCGAACGGTTCCATCGTTCGATGAAAGCCGCTTTGCGCGCTGGTCTTTCTGAAGGTAATTGGGTCGACAAGCTACCCTGGATCATGCTGGGCCTTCGTACTGCACCTAAGGAGGACCTGCAGTGTTCGTCGGCCGAGTTGGTCTATGGACAGGTGCTAAGAGTGCCAGGAGATTACAGACTATTTAGAAACAGAATAGCAACTTAATGCAATTAATGGCGCGACAAACTAAACTTTATTGCAACAAACACACAAACGTAGCACATATGAAAAAGACTATTTCCACAAAATTATGAGGTGGAAATAGTATTTTAAAGCTGGTTTAATTGTGATATACATACAAAATGTTATTTTTTGTTAGCCATCTTTAAAATATATTTTTCCATAAAGGCCTACAACAAGCAATACTAGGTGGTATATTTATGACAAAAAGTAGCCTACTTCATCATTTTCTTTTTAAATTCCTCTCCAAACATGATTTTATGATACATGTAAGCATTATGTAATGTACATGCTTCTGTAACTTCAAATAACCACTCCCATTTTTTTGTTTTCCAAATCACATTTATTTTGTGACATCAATTTATGCAGTTGCTGCAGCGTCTGTGAATGTTGTAATCTGAATAAAAACCAATGAGTTCGCCTCTTTTTCCATGTCCCCAGAACCCTCTATATTCTTTAAATATAGAATTGCATTGGATGCAAGGGGTGAGGCAATAGGGGATCCTGTACATCTTTTTTAAATCGGGTGAAAATGCACTCCAGTTGACGACACCTGGTAGATAGACAGACATACAGACAGACAGTCAAGTCATCTTATGTATATAGTGCTTTCAAACAGCCTTAGCTGTCAGATAGATAGACAGACAGACAGAATTATTTTTTTTTGTGTCCACCCATCCATGATCTTAACCACTTATCCTCATGATCCCCACTCCCTCACAACTTACTGTCTAGCCACTGAAAATGTGCTTCCCTACGAAATGATTCTTATCTGATGATCATCCAGAATCGGGTGCATGTCAGGGCCAGCACGTGGATTGCGCCTTCGCCATCATTGAGGACAGCAAGAATCAGGATGGATCGTAAAATCTCCTCTGGTAGCTGTGAACATAACCGCATAAACTAAAAATAGACTTGTCTTCATCATCAATATGATCATCATTATCTTCTTGGAACAAGAGAAGTGCAATGAAGAATTCCTTATCAGCATGTTTTTGTAGCTTTCACATAATTTGTTTATATTGTATAAATGTCAGAGCCACATGATTCTCTGATAAAGATGCAATATTAAAGTCTCTACTCTGTGTAGTTCTGTTTGACTAGCCAGTGAGTGTATATCATCAGTTCATAACTGTGCTTCACCTCCAAAGTGTAAAATACATAAATAAAAATTGTTGCATGCATGCCTGACAGATGGAAGCGACCACTCTCTCTGCAGAAGGCTTCTTGACCTTGGTTGCTGACATCGGACGTTCCTCCTTAAGTTCAAGGGAATGGGATTAATTATATGTTTTGGACATGTATACACTACAATGACAATTTGCATAGATTAATTGGGGTTTGGAAAATTCTGTCCATTATTCTTACCTTGGCATTCTCATCTATTTTCCTCTTTCTGGAAATGCGAGCCAGCCTTATTTCTGTGCATTAGGTTAGAAAAAGCTTTTCAAATTTGAAAGGTCTTTCTTTAAAAGTCTGTGTCATTTGTTTAATTGTAATTTTCTATATAGAGTACTAGTGGCATCCATTACTTGGCATCAGTATCAGTGAGTACTTTTTAGGTTGTAGCGAAATGTATTCATCATTCATAAAACTAACAATACATTCTTTTTCATATTTATAAAAATTGCTTACCATGGCAACTAAGAAAGAATTGCCATATTGACAAAATTTAAATTGATTATAGTGGTCTTCAAACTACAACATACCTTCATGACAAACTGCCGTCTTATCTTGAGTTTGCAGATGTGCCACAACATATGCAAACTCTCCACCTTTGGCACAAATGCTGCATCTGTATCGGTTCAAGCCTTCCAAAATGGGTGCTGGTAGGTGTCCATCTTTATAGACGGTTCGATGAAGCTGAGTGCAAATTAGAACACATTTTATTTGTATAAATCTTTTGTCATCCGACTGTAGAATTGGCCAATTACAATCCAAAAACATACCAACAGAAATAGAAAAAACTGGACTCATGTAAAGATTTCTTAACGTTCATGCCACAACAGAGTAAAATTATGTTATTATTCAAATCCCATCGATACATTAATGGTAATTAATTACGTAGCTACGCTATACAGGCCTATCTGCTGCAAATATGTGACGTATTGGGCTTACACCATTTTGCATTACGTACAGCGTCACGGTGGATTCCCCATTTGCAAGTTACTACTTTTAGGTCAGCATATTGTACGGTACACAGGTTCAAACTATTGTTCCATGCGAAATAACAATTGGAATTCAACGAGAGAGATATGGAAGAAAAACATTGTGTTCCACTAAATCATTTCAATTCATTTTTCAAACTTTCTGTGCGGGAAACGAACTTTTCTTTAGCGACCTATGTGCTAATGTTCATTAAATAAAATACATGTCCACTTACTTTCTGCTCCCGACTCGTCATTTTACAAATTATTTCGTGTCGTCCCCGGGAACTTTTTGAGAACTAAGAGGTTGTGATAATGGATGGAATAATTTCGTTTCGTAGTTCTCGTGGCGACCGCTCGCTGCAGAGAAGTTGAGAACAACACTACTGGATCACGACAGCAGCGTCACTTTCCGTCAATCAAGAGCATAGGGGCGTTCCGTTCCGTGGGCGTTCCGTTCCGTGGGCGTTCCGTTCCCAGTCTGCGGTCTGCAATCAGACTCGCGATCAGTTGCGTTATTTTTTTGACACACTAATCTGTGCATAATTAATTAACCTAAAATAATGTGTTCAACAACAGCCTTTTAATATGAATATAAGGCAAACTACATATGAACGGACATTTACATGTACAGATGACAGATTATAGCCGTCAGTTATAATCTGCAGCCACTTGTCAGGTTGATGTTACGTTTTCAAAACAAACTCAATTTCAAAATAGGCTAAGACACAACACACGATACAAGTACACAGATCAATCATTCATTTAGCGGTAGAAATTTCTGCACCATTTTAAACGTCAATTCCTAAATGAGATCATATCAAGCTTCATTCATCAACTGCTTTTCTCACCAGCACACTTGTGCCTCTCAGCGTTGCCCTTTGTTGGGAATCTTTGACCACAAACTGAGCAAGCAAAAGGCTTCTCTCCAGTGTGGGTTCTTGTGTGGATTTTTAAGTATCCCTTGGAAGAAAAATTTTGACCACAAACCAAGCAAGCAAAGGGCTTCTCTCCAGTGTGGGTTCTTGTGTGTGTTTTTAAGTGTACCCTCTGAGCAAAATTTTGACCACAAACTGAGCAAGCAAAAGGCTTCTCTCCAGTGTGGGTTCGTGTGTGGATTTTTAAGGATACCTTCTGAGAGAAAATTCGACCACAAACTGAGCAAGCAAAAGGCTTCTCTCCAGTGTGGGTTCTTGTGTGTATTTTTAAGTTTCCCTTGAAAGCAAATTTTTGACCACAAACTGAGCAAGAAAATGGTTTCTCATCAGTGTGGGTCTTTGTGTGTCTTTTTAACGTTTCATTAGCAGTAAATTTTTTTACCACAAACTGAGCAAGCAAAAGGCTTCTCTCCAGTGTGGGTTCTTGTGTGGATTTTTAAGTATCCCTTGGAAGAAAATTTTTGACCACAAACCAAGCAGGCAAAGGGCTTCTCTCCCGTGTGGGTTCTTGTGTGTGTTTTTAAGTATCCCTTGGAAGAAAATTTTTGACCACAAACTGAGCAAGCAAAGGGCTTCTCTCCAGTGTGGGTTCTTGTGTGTATTTTTAAACTTTCCTTTTCACGAAATTTCTTACCACAAACGGAGCAGGCAAAGGGCTTCTCTCCAGTGTGGGTTCTTGTGTGTATTTTTAAGTATCCCTTGAAAGCAAATTTTTGACCACAAACCAAGCAGGCAAAGGGCTTCTCTCCCGTGTGGGTTCTTGTGTGTGTTTTTAAGTATCCCTTGGAAGAAAATTTTTGACCACAAACTGAGCAAGCAAAGGGCTTCTCTCCAGTGTGGGTTCTTGTGTGTGTTTTTAAGTGTACCCTCTGAGCAAAATTTTGACCACAAACTGAGCAAGCAAAGGGCTTCTCTCCAGTGTGGGTTCGTGTGTGGATTTTTAAGTGTTCCCTCTGAGCAAAATTTTGACCACAAACTGAGCAAGCAAAAGGCTTCTCTCCGGTGTGGGTTCTTGTGTGTGTTTTTAAGTGTTCCCTCTGAGCAAAATTTTGACCACAAACTGAGCAAGCAAAAGGCTTCTCTCCGGTGTGGGTTCGCGTGTGCGTTGTTAAAGTTTCCTTCCTAGAGAAACTTCGACCACAAACTGTGCAAGCAAAGGGCTTCTCTCCAGTGTGGGTTCTTGTGTGTATTTTTAAGTATCCCTTGAAAGCAAATTTTTGACCACAAACCAAGCAAGCAAAAGGCTTCTCTCCCGTGTGGGTTCTTGTGTGTGTTTTTAAGTATCCCTTGGAAGAAAAACTTTGACCACAAACTGAGCAAGCAAAAGGGTTCTCTCCAGTGTGGGTTCGTGTGTGTGTTTTTAAGTGTTCCCTCTGAGCAAAATTTTGACCACAAACTGAGCAAGCAAAAGGCTTCTCTCCGGTGTGGGTTTGCGTGTGCGTTGATAAAGTTTCCTTCCTAGAGAAACTTCGACCACAAACTGTGCAAGTAAAGGGTTTATGACCAGTGTGGCCCATCGCGTGTCTTCTCAATTGAGACTTGGAACCAAAGGTTTTTCCACACTGAGAACATTTCCACCGTTTGCCATCAGTGTGACATGTCACATCATCGTCACACTGTTCATCGTCAGCAGTGTGAGCAGCGTGTGACGCGTCTTCACCATCTGACATAAGAGCTAACCGGCTGTCATCATTTGTCATTTGTTGTCTGCTTGGAGACTCCGCCCCTTTGTTCTCTTCATATTGACATTCATCTTCAGTCTTCAAATGGACACCAGTCACGGGCAACTCTGTGAAGTGCTCCTCCTCTTCAATGTATGGTGGCAGCTGCTCCTCTTTTTTGATGTTGGGAGGCTGTTGCTGCTGCTCTTCTTTAACTTGCAGAGGCTCCAAGTCCTCCTCCTGTTTCACGCCAGGGAACTCTGGCTCCTGCCGCTCAGGAAAAATATATTTTTCACTGACATCTGCGAGACACAAGATACACATGGTTTGGTAAAGTTAATTTATTGTGATGTTATGTATTTTATATTGAAGTTTATCACATGGGCCACATGAGTGAATGAATAACAAATCTATACACAAGTATTTTTTTTAAACTTTTAAACATTTTTTTTTTAAACTCAACAAGTGAGTCACATCCTTTCAGGGCAATTCCCAAATGATTCCACAAATTAACACCTAACAGATACACACCTTTGCTTAATATTTGTTCTTGTTTTTTTGTTTTGTTTTTATAGACATGTGCACCCCTTATATCATAAGGACTGTGTCTAATTTGGTGCTAATTTAAAATCAAACAAGTCATAAAATTTCATTGTATTTAATAAATAATGGATGTGTTGATTCAGTATCCATCCATCCATCTTCTTCCGCTTATCCGGGATCGGGTCGCGGGGGCAGCAGCTTCAGGAGGGAAACCCAGACTTCCCTCTCCCCAGCCACTTCAACCAGCTCCTCCGGCGGGATCCCGAGACGTTCCCAGGCCAACCGAGAGACATAGTCTCTCCAGCGTGTCCTGGGTCGTCCCCGGGGCCTCCCGCCAGTGGGACATGCCCGGAACACCTCACCAGGGAGGCGTCCAGGAGGCATCCGAACCAGATGCCCGAGCCACCTCAGCTGGCTCCTCTCAACGTGGAGGAGCAGCGGCTCGACTCTGAGTCCCTCCCGGATGACCGAGCTTCTCACCCTATCTCTAAGGGAGAGCCCGGACACCCTGCGGAGGAAACTCATTTCGGCCGCTTGTATCCGGGATCTTGTTCTTTCGGTCACGACCCACAGCTCGTGACCATAGGTGAGGGTTGGAACGTAGATCGACCGGTAAATCGAGAGCTGTGCCTTTTGGCTCAGCTCTTTCTTCACCACGACGGACCGATACAGAGTCCGCATCACTGCAGACGCTGCACCGATCCGCCTGTCGATCTCCCGCTCCATCCCACCCTCACTCGTGAACAAGACCCCAAGATACTTGAACTCCTCCACTTGGGACAGGATCTCATCCCCGACCTGAAGACTACACTCCACCCTTTTCCGACTGAGGACCATGGTCTCAGATTTGGAGGTGCTGATCCTCATCCCAGCCGCTTCACACTCGGCTGCGAACCGCTCCAGTGAGAGCTGGAGGCCCCGGCCTGATGAAGCCAACAGCACCACATCATCTGCAAAGAGCAGAGATGCAATGCTGAGGCCACCAAACCGGAACCCCTCCACGCCTCGGCTGCGCCTAGAAATTCTGTCCATAAAAGTTATGAACAGAATCGGTGACAAAGGGCAACCTTGGCGGAGTCCAACCCTCACCGGAAACGAATCCGACTTACTGCCGGCAATGCGGACCAAACTCTGGCAACGGTCGTACAGGGACCGAACAGCCCGTAACAAGGGGCCCGGCACCCCGTACTCCCGAAGCACCCCCCACAGAACTCCCCGAGGGACACGGTCGAACGCCTTCTCCAAATCCACGAAACACATGTGGACTGGTTGAGCGAACTCCCACGCACCCTCGAGGATCCTGCGGAGGGTGTAGAGCTGGTCCACTGTTCCACGGCCAGGACGAAAACCACACTGCTCCTCCTGAATCCGAGATTCGACCTCCCGACGGACCCTCCTCTCCAGCACCCCTGAATAGACCTTACCAGGGAGGCTGAGGAGTGTGATCCCTCTGTAGTTGGAACACACCCTCCGGTCCCCCTTCTTGAAAAGGGGGACCACCACCCCGGTTGATTCAGTATATTTTGATTAATTAATAATTCTTATAGCTCTCTTTTGCAATTTGAAAACAGAGCTGATATTTGTTTGACATGCATTTGCCCAGATTTTCACACAATAGGTCAGATATTGTAAGAATAATGAACTGTATAATGTATATAATGAGTTCATGTTCAGGACATCATTAGTTTTATAGAGTATCCCTATGATTTTTGACATTTTCCTTTTAACAATTTCTATGTGTGGCTTCCAAAATAATTTATCATCAATAACTACTACAAGGAATTTGTTTTCATACACCCTTTCTATTTCAATTGAATTAACTTGGGCTGGGTTCAAAATATTGATATATCGATATCGTATAGATACGCCTTTTCATATCCCAATATCGATACATAAAGCCATGTATAGATATATCGACCCCGCCCCCAACACACACACACACACACACACACACACACACAACACATTCAACACACACAAACAAATGCTTCCGAGCCCGTGTCACTTACACGGTGGAAGCCAGTATCGATCATCTCCCCACCCACCCCATCCCCTCAACCACCATTGGAACATTTGCACAAAAAACAATGTGAATGAGTGTCAGTGTTTTTTGTCACTTTTTTTTTTTTTAACATAGCCTGCACTGTGGTTGTAATTGATTTAATTAGGGCCCGAGCAGCGACCTCAGCGAGGTCCCTCTTGTTTTTGTAAGAATTCTTCTTCTTCTTCTTCTTCTCCGTAAACGATCGCATTTTTGAGGGCCTAAACATTTACAAAAACTCACCAAACTTTGCAGTCTCTTCGGGCCCGGCGAAAAATTTGATATTTTGTAGTTGTCATAACAATGCGACTCTATAGCGCCCCCTAGCGTAGAAAAATAAAAACCATTCCCGGCCCATTTGACCTAGAGCTACGAAAATTGTCACGCACATGTAGCACCCTGAGACGCACAAAAAAAGTCAGTGGAAGCCATTTCCTAAAATGTACAGGAAGTGAGCTATGAATTTTTTAATGTCCAATTTTGGCCTATTTTGGCACATTCACTGTGGTCATACTTTTCCCCCCTTTGCAAACATTTTTCATCCAATTCACTTCAAACTTGGCATTTATCATCTCAAGACCTGAGAGAACAACTGGGCAAAAAATCTTGCCTTTTCGAAATACTATATAACGGGGGCGGGGCATCAAATATTGCCTTTAAAATTTCATTTGTCCAGAAAGAGCAAATGCTTAATAACTCCCATGTTCAAGCTCCAAAAAATCTCAAACTTCTCATGCAACGTAATAGTCACGGCCTGAAAACATCTATATGATAATATTCAGTTATACATATAGCGCCACCTAGTGGTAACAATAAATGTCATACTTTACGTTTTTAGCTACTGTGCCGAGCTCGTTGAAGGGATCCAGTTGAAAATTGGTCAGAAAAGCCTTAAGATGTTGATCATGCCCCACACCGAATATTGTAACTTTTTGCCAAAGGGCGTGGCCGTTACGGTGCCGCAAAGTCTGAAGATTTTTCGTGACTATATAAGCTGCATTAACTTGACCGAGATGATCCTATCTTCTCAAAATTTCACACATTTGATGAGAGTCCAGCCCTAAAGACATCTACGAACTTATATTTCATCTAACTGATAGCGCCACCTAGTGGCATTTTTTTTCTTACGAATTTTATTCTACGTTTTTGTCCAAACGCGTTAACTGGACCTACCTCAGATTTGCTCAGATGAGGGTTTCGGCCTTCATGATGTCACAACACGAAGTTTGTGAGTTTTCGCGAATTGCTGTGCGCGTGGCTAAGCGCTGTTCGCCAAGAAAACAACGTCGGTTTTGAGGGTCTAAACATGCACAGAAACTCATGAAACTTGGCACACACATCTGGCCTGGTAAAATGAGCAATATTTTATTGTTGATTGTGCTATTTTTACAAAAATGACTCAATAGCGCCCCCTAGAAATTTTTAACGACGCAGCCCCGGTTGTACGTTTAAGCAAGAACGACGAATATTTTTAGGTGTATGAGGGAGCCCTAGACCTACAAACAAGTCTCTTGGACCCATATGCTAAAATGAACAGGAAGTGAGCTACGAATTTTTGAATGTCCCATTTTTTACGATTTTTGCACATTTACAGGGGGCATACTTTTGCCCACTTCTCCTACACGTTTCATCCGACTGAGTTAAGACTTGACCTGGACCATGTCAAGACCTGAGCCAACGACAGGGGGAAAAATCTTGACTTTTCGAAATACTATATGATGAGGGCGGGACATCAAAATTTGTGTTTTGCACTGAAAAAGGATATGCTTAATAACTCCCCTGTACACGCTCCAAAAAATCCCAAACTTGACATGTATGTTTATAGTCAAGGCCTGAAGCTATCTCTATGACAACATTCAGTTATATATGCAGCGCCACCTAGCCCTTGAGGCATGAAAAAAAATAAAATAAATACCCCACTTACGGTATTTTTACAAAAATTGTAAACTCATTCTCAGTGTGATAACTAAGTCATTTATGAATATTCTTTTACTTTCCACCACTCAAAATGTTCACTGGCATCAGACCTATCCAAACATAAGTATTTTTTATTTAGTTTTATTTATTTTTGATAGCCTCTATGGACGTTAAAAGCAGTATCGTGAATGAAGGATGTACTTAATAACTCCCCGGTGCATGCTTCAAAAAATCCCACACTTGACATGGATATTTATAGTCAAGGCGTGAAGGTATCTCTGTGACAAAATTCAGTTATAAATACAGCGTCACCTAGTCCTTAAGGCATAAAAAAAAAAAAAAAAACACTTACGGTATTTTGTACAAAATTTGTGAACTCATTGTAAGTGTAATAACTAAGTAATTTATGAATATTCTTTTACTTTTTCCACTACTCAAGATGTTCACTGGTATCAGACCGATCCAAACATATGTACTTTTTTATTTTGTTTTATTTATTTTTGATAGCCTATATGGACAATAAAAGCAACATCGTGCAATGAGTATGAGCGATGACGGGTATATATACTTTTGCAAAAAATACCAATCAGGTCAACTCATTCCCTAAAAATAAAAAAGGACGCTAATTTTTGCAGATCTTAACAATCACCAAACCCCATTGAGCTTGACACACACATCACACCTGGCAAAGAAAATCCACATGTAAAGGTTTATCATGCCATGTTTAAAGAAATTTTGCTTCTAATGTGCCAGTACCTCAATGTGCGAGTACCCCAACGTGCAAGTACCCCAATGTGCAAATACCCCAATGTGGCCCGGGCTGTGAGGGCCCTTTATAGCAGCCCGGAGAGGACACGCCACCCTTTTCCGATTGAGGACCATGGTCTCGGATTTGGAGGTGCGGATCCTCATCCCAACCGCTTCACACTCGGCTGCGAACCGCTCCAGTGAGAGTTGGAGATCCCAGCCTGAAGAAGCCAACAGCACCACATCATCTGCAAAGAGCAGAGATGCAATGCTGAGGCCACCAAACCGGATCCCCTTAACGCCTCGGCTGCGCCTAGAAATTCTGTCCATAAAAATTATGAACAGAATCGGTGACAAAGGGCAACCTTGGCGGAGTCCAACCCTCACCGGAAACGAATCCGACTTACTGCCGGCAATGCAGACTAAACAGGGACCGAACCGCCCGTATCAGGGGGCCCGGTACCCCGTACTCCCGAAGCACCTCCCACAGGACTCCCCGAGGGACACGGTCGAACGCCTTCTCCAAATCCACAAAACACATGTGGACTGGTTGAGCGAACTCCCACGCACCCTCAAGGATCCTGCTGAGGGTGTAGAGCTGGTCCACTGTTCCACGGCCAGGACGAAAACCGCACCGGTCCTCCTGAATCCGAGATTCGACTTCCCGAGGGACCCTCCTCTCCAGCACCCCTGAATAGACCTTACCAGGGAGGCTGAAGAGTGTGATCCCTCTATAGTTGGAACACACCCTCCGGTCCCCCTTCTTAAAAAGGGGGACCACCACCCCGGTCTCCCAATCCAGAGGCACTGTTTTCACCATAATTTATATTAGAATATTAGAGATGAAAACACAAATTTCAGAAAACGGGTTGCTCATTGGTTGAATTGATTTTTGATTAGTAAAAGTTAACATTTGCCTCGAAAAAAAAAAAAAAAAAGTCTACTGGGAATATATAGAAATATGGTTGACGTATTGTAACTTGTTCAACCATTTTTCATTGTGCAAAAAAAATAAATATGCAAAAAAAAAAAATGCAAAAATGTTGCGGAGTCAAGGTGTGAGACTAGGGTCAACACAGCATACGTTTTGATCAACATGACATAAGCAACTAATATTGTAGGAAACAAGAGAAAATTGTACATATTCATGTGCATACAGCCTTAAAAAAAAAAAAAAAAAAAAAAAGGCCTCCGCTTATTTTTTAACAATTTTTTTCTCAGTATCTGTAAATTTCAGCTTCTTAGCTCAATAGCTTCCAGGCCATGTGACCTATTGACCCCAAACCAATGCTGCATCATAGTGCCATGTCTGATAGATGATGCCCACCTTTTATTTTTATTTTTTTTTCATTTTAGACTTCCGCTTATTTTCTGCTTAATAGCTTCTAGGTCATATGACCTATTGACCCCAAATTAGTTCTGCCTCAAAGTGGCATGTCTGCTCGATGACACACACATATTTTTTTTTCAATTTCAACATTTCCTTCATTTTAAATTACCGTTGACTTAATACTGTACATATCAATGTTATTGCTCAATATCACCCCACAAGAGTGCATTCCCAGTGAAATTTAAATTGGTTAAATTAAATTGTGAAACATTTTTTAAACTGTTAATAATAATAATAATAATAATAATAATAATAATAATAAAACCAAGCATACTTTAAACTGCGTTTGAATTCAATTTTATTTTTGAAAACCGATCTTTTATTTTGAAAACCCAATGTTGTTCTCGGTCACATTCTCCGCGCCAGCGTCTCTTCGAGCACACTACCGTAAATCCTAGAAAAGGGCGAACAGAAAAAATGAAGTGCGGCTGACTTGACCGCGTAAAAAGAAAAGGCGGCTAGTTTTGCCTCAGTTGTAGCTCTGCTAAATCCAATTCTCATCGACTGAGAAATGTACCAAACCGACTGAAGAAAAAAACTAACTGTGTATCGTAACAAAGTGACCCGGTGAAGAGTCCTTACAGACATAAAAACGTACATATGGTTGAAAAGTGTCGATGAAACAAGTGACAAACCTGCTCTGTTCAACACAACTCGAGGCTGCTTGTAAACGGCGTCCAGCAGTTGACGTTGTCGCTCGTTGTCCTCCTGTGCTCCACAAAGCTCCTCTTCGTACTTGACTTTCGCCATTGTGAACATCTTCACACGATATTCACGACACTTTACGCTCACGATTGACGTCTGCTGAGCCAATTTGGCGATAGCAAACGCGTCTCGTTTTTTGGCGCCTAGCAAGCTAAGCTAAGCTAAGCTAAGCTAAGCTAAAATAAGCTAAGCTAAGGCAAAATAAAGAGGGCCGAGAGATACGATTGAACCAGACACGAAACGTAGCAATTATGTTTGACTTCAATGAAGTAGTGACGGGGCAAAGTGTCGATGTGTCAGTTCGTTCCGTACGAATTCGTGTTGAATTATTTGTATAGTGAAGCCGAGCGTAAACGCGTCGTGCCTGGAATGGAGTCGCTCTTCTGCTACCACGTGAAATCTACGGCAATCACAGTTGGACAAATCTCATGTCACGAAAATGTTAATATTTAATTTTACTTAAAAAAAATAATTTAAAAAAAAGCTCATAAAATTATACGTTTAATTCTAGATTCATTTGGATAAGAAAAATAAATAGACCTTTAAACTGCACTGGACGAATAAGAAGAAACATGTTTACTTCCTGTACATACGAGTAGCCCAGTTTAGTTTTTATTTTTTTTAAATCTATTCACTCAATCAGTATACAAACTATTGGGGGGGAAATAATACAATCATTGTATACACTATAAACAATTAGAACATAGAACACGCCAGGAAAGTTAAAACATACAAAAGCTAAACCAAATAAAATCAATAGTATAACTGAAAGAAAAGAAAATAGTTTGATACAAAATCATATAAATAAATTATAAGTTTGCAATAGTTATATGTTTTTACAGCTTTTGGACACAGACAACCAGACAATGACAAAAAATAATTTCTCATGGATACAAAAAAAAAATCAATAAAGGATTGTTTCTTATGTGTAAATTTAGACTTATGAATGTAAAACTTCGCTAGAATAATCATAAGATTTATCAAATGAAACTGTGTATCGACATTATTATCAAATTCAAATATACCAAAATAAGACATGCTTCCAAAGTAAGGAGAAATCTGGATAAATGTGGATTATAATGAATTGTGATAATGTACCCCAGAATTATTAGTAGCACAGTTTTTTTTAAAACATCCTTGCTGTTTTACCTCAGACTGTAAATCTGTAAATCCACCCAAGAGTCTCTGGTCTTTTTTTTTTTTTTTTTTTTTTTAAGATTTGAGCCAGGAAAAGTTCTAGTCGAGTGCCGGCAAATTCTATGCACTATTGACTACACTTTTTCTTTTCTTGCTCGGCCGAATATCGCTGCCAAAAGTCAGGTGAGTTTTATCCGTAATTGACCTTTCGCAAACTCCGCCCCCCCCAAACGAGCATTGACCAATCACACATTTAGCAACCGTTGCTATGTAAGCATAGTCCGTCAAGCTTGGTGCCTCCGACAGCACAAGCCGTGACGGGAAGACTTACACCGGCGTGTATTAGTGATTTCTTTTGGAGCAATACCAGTGCAATATCCTCCAGATCGAGGCAAAAAGGTTTACAATATGCAGTGGAGGGTTATAGTCATAATATTAAATTAGCCAGCGAAGGGGAAACATACAGGACGCACGCTAAATCTGAGAAAACCCCATGACCTATACTTCAGATGCAACCAGCACAGCATTATGGACCAGTCGTGCTCTTGTACTGCCGGGTAAGTTTTCTTACTTATATTAGTCTAGTATTGTTAAAATATGAGGATTACTGTTAGGTCAGCAAGTTAGCTAAACCTCGGTGTTTATAGCTAGCTAAACATTAGTGGGGGTTTTTTGTCTTTGAAAGCATCAGATCAGTCATTGTTATTCTTTGTCCATCATAAAAAAAAATATGTCACCCTAGCCATGGATGTAGTTCAGGTTATATGGCTGGTTGGGATACTCCGGAGACGGGTGTCCGTTCACAAAATGCTGCATGAAAAATGAAAACAAGATAAGCTCGGGGCACTTATTAGGACGCTTAAGTTTGCCAAACTTGACGAAGCTTTGTGTTAACGTTAGCTCGCAACATTTAGACGAATGCAAAAGCTAACAGAAGACATTAAACTAACATTAACCACTGACTGAACAAGCTTAACTTAGATGGCAGTGACATTCTAGTAATATATTTTATTCATTAATAGTAACTACAATAACTTTGATATCGTTTTGTTATTGCCCCGAAAGCAAACTACACTACAGCTAGCTAGTTAGCCCGATAGAGTTAGCATAGCTTACCTTAGCACAGTCCGATTTACATACTCCGTAGGCACACCGCTTCATCATTTTGGAGGTCCGGAGCTTGTTAATGGTTGTCACTCTTCTTCCGTAAAGTTTTATGGTGGTTAGCAGTCTCGTAAGCCATCAAATAAAATCAATCAGACTATGGACGTCATCGAGAGCTGAGTAAAGCTTGACGGACTATGCTTACATAGCAACGGTTGCTAAATGTGTGATTGGTCAATGCTTTTGGGGGGGCGGAGTTTGCGAAAGGTCAATTACGGATACAACTCACCTGACTTTTGGCAGCGATATTCGGCCGAGCAAGAAAAGAAAAAGTGTCGTCAATAGTGCATAGAATTTGCCGGCACTCGACTAGAACTTTTCCTGGCTCAAATCTTAAAAAAAAAAAAAAAAAAAAAAAAAAGACCAGAGACTCTTGGGTGGATTTACAGATTTACAGTCTGAGGTAAAACAGCAAGGATGTTTTAAAAAAAACTGTGCTACTAATAATTCTGGGGTACATTATCACAATTCATTAGAATCCACATTTATCCAGATTTCTCCTTACTTTGGAAGCATGTCTTATTTTGGTATATTTGAATTTGATAATAATGTCGATACACATTTTCATTTGATAAATCTTATGATTATTCTAGCGAAGTTTTACATTCATAAGTCTAAATTTACACATAAGAAACAATCCTTTATTGATTTTTTTTTTGTATCCATGAGAAATTATTTTTTGTCATTGTCTGGTTGTCTGTGCTGCGATTGGTTGGCAACCAGTCCAGGGTGTCCCCCGCCTACTGCCCAGAGCCAGCTGAGATAGGCGCCAGCAGCCCCCGCGACCCTTGTGAGGAATAAGCGGTCAACAAAATGGATGGATGGATGGTTGTCTGTAGGGGTGTTAAAAAAAATCGATTCGGCGATATATCGCGATACTACATCGCGCGATTCTCGAATCGATTCAATAATCGGCAGAATTTTTTTATTTTTTATTTTTTATTTTTTTTTAGGATTCACACCTTGAGCATGGAAGAATGTTATATGAACGGAACATTAAGCCTTAATATTTTATTTTAATGCTGTTCAAACATGAAACAGATTACAACCTCTATAAGACTGAAATTTCAGATAAATAAATAATACATTTTCATATAAATCTTACACTCTACAAGCTTACTGATTAGTATTTTCTAAATTTGAATGAAAAAAAATCGCAACAATCGACTTATAAATTCGTATCGGGATTAATCGGTATCGAATCGAATCGTGACCTGTGAATCGTGATACGAATCGAATCGTCAGGTACTAGGCAATTCACACCCCTAGTTGTCTGTGTCCAAAAGCTGTAAAAACATATAACTATTGCAAACTTATTATTTATTTATATGATTTTGTATCAAACTATTTTCTTTTCTTTCAGTTATACTATTGATTTTATTTGGTTTAGCTTTTGTATGTTTTAACTTTCCTGGCATGTTCTATGTTCTAATTGTTTATAGTGTATACAATGATTGTATTATTTCCCCCCCAATATTTTGTATACTGATTGAGTGAATAGAGATTTAAAAAATAAAAACTAAACTGGGCTACTCGTATGTACAGGAGATAAACATGTTTCTTCTTATTCGTCCGAGTGCAGTTTAAAGGTCTATTTATTTTTTATTATCCAAATGAATCTAGAATTAAACGTATAATTTTATTAGCTTTTTTTTTTTAATTATTTGTTTTAAGTAAAATTAAATATTAACATTTTCGTGACATGAGATTTGACCAACTGTAATTGCCGTAGATTTCACGTGGTAGCAGAAGAGCTACTCCATTCCAGGCACGACGCGTTTACGCTCGGCTTCACGATAAAAATAATTCAACACGAATTCGTACGGAACGAACTGACACATCGACACTTTGCCCCGTCACTACTTTATTGAAGTCAAACATAATTGCTACGTTTCGTGTCTGGTTCAATCGTATCTCTCGGCCCTCTTTATTTTGTCTTGTCTTAGCTTAGCTTAGCTTAGCTTAGTTTAGCTTAGCTTAGCTTGCTAGGCGCCAAAAAACGAGACGCGTTTGCTATCGACAAATTGGCTCAGCAGACGTCAATCGTGAGCGTAAAGTGTCGTGAATATCGTGTGAAGATGTCCACAATGGCGAAAGTCAAGTACGAAGAGGAGCTTTGTGGAGCACAGGAGGACAACGAGCGACAACGTCAACTGCTGGACGCCGTTTACAAGCAGCCTCGAGTTGTGTTGAACAGAGCAGGTTTGTCACTTGTTTCATCGACACTTTTCAACCATATGTACGTTTTTATTTCTGTAAGGACTCTTCACCGGGTCACTTTGTTACGATACACAGTTTTTTTTTTCTTCAGTCGGTTTGGTACATTTCTCAGTCGATACGAATTGGATTTAGCAGAACTACAACTGAGGTAAAGCTAGCCGCCTTTTCTTTTTACGCGGTCAAGTCAGCCGTCTTTTCTTTTTACGCGGTCAAGTCAGCCGCCTTTTCTTTTTACGCGGTCAAGTCAGCCGCACTTCATTTTTTTCTGTTCGCCCTTTTCTAGGATTTACGGTAGTGTGCTCGAAGAGACGCTGGCGCGGAGAATGTGACCGAGAACAACATTGGGTTTTCAAAATAAAAGATCGGTTTTCAAAAATAAAATTGAATTCAAACGCAGTTTAAAGTATGCTTGGTTTTATTATTATTATTATTATTATTATTATTATTATTATTATTATTATTATTATTATTAACAGTTTAAAAGCTGTTTCACAATAACAGTACCAATTCAAATTTCACTGGGAATGCACTCTTGTGGGGTGATATTGAGCAATAACATTGATATGTACAGTATTAAGTTAACGGTAATTTAAAATGAAGGAAAGGTTGAAATTGAGAAGAAAATAGGTGTGTGTCATCGAGCAGACATGCCACTTTGAGGCAGAACTAATTTGGGGTCAATAGGTCATCTGACCTAGAAGCTATTAAGCAGAAAATAAGTGGAAGTCTAAAATGAAAAAAATAAAATAAAATAAAAGGTGTGCATCATCTATCAGACATGGCACTATGATGCTGCATTGGTTTGGGGTCAATAGGTCACATGGCCTGGAAGCTATTGAGCTAAGAAGCTGAAATTTACAGATAATGAGAAAAAAAAAATGTTAAAAATAAGCGGAGGTCTTTTTTTTTTTTTAAGGCTGTATGCAAATGAATATGTACAATTTTCTCTTGTTTCCTACAATATTAGTTGCTGATGTCATGTTGATCAAAATGTATGCTGTGTTGACCCTAGTCTCACACCTTGACTCCGCAACATTTTTGCATTATTTTTTTTTGCATATTTATTTTTTTTGCACAATGAAAGATGGTTGAACAAGTTACAATACGTCAACCATATTTCTATATATTCCCAGTAGACTTTTTTTTTTTTTTTTTTTGGGGCAAATGTTAACTTTTAATAATCAAAAATCAATTCAACCAATGAGCAACCCGTTTTCTGAAATTTGTGTTTTCATCTCTAATATTCTAATATAAATTATGGTGAAAACAGTGCCTCTGGATTGGCAGGCCGGGGTGGTGGTCCCCCTTTTTAAGAAGGGGGACCGGAGGGTGTGTTCCAACTATAGAGGGATCACACTCCTCAGCCTCCCTGGTAAGGTCTATTCAGGGGTGCTGGAGAGGAGGGTCCGTCGGGAGGTCGAATCTCGGATTCAGGAGGAGCGGTGCGGTTTTCGTCCTGGCCGTGGAACAGTGGACCAGCTCTACACCCTCAGCAGGATCCTTGAGGGTGCGTGGGAGTTCGCTCAACCAGTCCACATGTGTTTTGTGGATTTGGAGAAGGCGTTCGACCGTGTCCCTCGGGGAGTCCTGTGGGAGGTGCTTCGGGAGTACGGGGTACCGGGGCCCCCGATACGGGCGGTTCGGTCCCTGTTTAGTCCGCATTGCCGGCAGTAAGTCGGATTCGTTTCCGGTGAGGGTTGGACTCCGCCAAGGTTGCCCTTTGTCACAGATTCTGTTCATAATTTTTATGGACAGAATTTCTAGGCGCAGCCGAGGCGTGGAGGGGATCCGGTTTGGTGGCCTCAGCATTGCATCTCTGCTCTTTGCAGATGATGTGGTGCTGTTGGCTTCTTCAGGCTGGGATCTCCAACTCTCACTGGAGCGGTTCGCAGCCGAGTGTGAAGCGGTTGGGATGAGGATCCGCACCTCCAAATCCGAGACCATGGTCCTCAATCGGAAAAGGGTGGCGTGTCCTCTCCGGGTCGGGGATGAGATCCTCCCCCAAGTGGAGGAGTTCAAGTATCTTGGGGTCTTGTTCACGAGTGAGGGCATGATGGAACGGGAGATCGACAGGTGGATCGGTGCAGCGTCTGCAGTAATGCGGACTCTGTATTGGTCCGTCTTGGTGACGAAAGAGCTGAGCCAAAAGGAGAAGCTCTCGATTTACCAGTCGACCTACGTTCCGACCCTCACTTATGGTCACGAGCTGTGGGTCGTGACCAGTGGCGTTCCGAAGCAACTTGGCACCCTAGGCAGGATTTCTGGTAGTGCCCCCCCTCCCAGCGCGTGCACAACTTATTAGACCAACCACAAACACGACCCCCACTCAAATTATTAGACCAACCACAAAATATTTACATTTAGAGCATTTCCCACAGTTATTTTATACTTAATGGTAGAACCGTACGTCACAGTGGTATTTTCGCTGTAGAGGAAGAAAATAACGTGGAAAAAATGCTGCTGAAAAGTCAACTTACTGTTGGTTTGGCAACACAAGATGGCCGCCGCCAGCTTCACTTTTCGCTACAGCATGAGCAGCCCAGTTAATTTATGACGTCCGTGCTGTATCAGCCTGCACATCCACCTGAGAATCTGACCGTGATCAGTTTTTTTTTTCCTTTTTTTTTTTTTTTTTTTTTTGAAGGTTTGAGCCAGGACAGCTTACTAGCATTTTCATTTCATTTTCTTAACTAAAGAGCCAGACCTGTCACCAGAAAGAAAGTGCAGGGGGGGCATTACCTTTTTTGGGGGAGCACACTTCATCAACCTAAATCTAATGTTGTTCAGGTTGAACAGTGGCATTGTGACAACTGCAAAAGCGGCGGAATGACTGTGACCCAGCCCCTTCTATCTGAGATTAGCTAGCAGTTGCCTTCATTTGCTTTTTGGATTTAGGGCTGTACGATATGGATAACATTTCGGATCATTTTTGCCAGACATCTTTATTCTTTGGTCTTTGACTCAGCATGAAACTTCGCATCATTTCAGTGTTTTATGGTGCCTTCTGTAATTTGTGTTATTTTAATTATAGTTATATTTACTTATTCACTTCACTACATCTTATATATTTTTTTAATTATTATTTTTTTGCTTTTATACTTACCTACTTATATTTACTATAATTAATTTTATTTTGTGTTATTTTCTTTCACTTGTGTCCACTGCGAGACTGATTTCTATTCCATGCACTTTGTATGCAGCAATGGATGTTTTAAAGGGCTTTATAAAAAAAGATTGAGTTGAGATATGTCGATAATATACAGAAACGACATATGGGTTCAGTGAAAAAGATCAATCCATAAGGATGTGTAAAGTGCTGTTTATTATTATTATTATTATTATGGTTATTATTATTATTATTATTATTATTATTATAACTTATCGACAGTCATCAACCGTGACAAACTTGGCAATAAAAAAAAAAAAAGAAAAGAGGATTCAACTTACATTGTACTGCAACTATGCTTTAGTGATAAATAATTTTATACTCCAAAGTAGGGGTGTTAAAAAAAAAATCGATTCGGCGATATATCGCGATACTACATCGCGCGATTCTCGAATCGATTCAATAATCGGCAGAATCGATTTTTTTTTCGATTTTTTTTTTTTTTTTTTTTTTTTTTTTTTTTTTTTTTTTTTTTTTAGGATTCACACCTTGAGCATGGAAGAATGTTATATGAACGGCACATTAAGCCTTAATATTTTTATTTTAATGCTGTTCAAATGTGAAACAGATTGCAAACTGTTTGTGTACAGTGGCTCACGGTTATAAGCCTCAAGTTTTAGATAAATATATTCATACAAATCTTACAGTGTACATGTACAAATTTACTGATAGTATTTTCTAAATTTGAATGGAAAAAAATCGCAACAATCGACTTATAAATTCGTATCGGGATTAATCGGTATCGAATCGTGACCATTCGTATCGGGATTAATCGGTATCGAATCGAATCGTGACCTGTGAATCGTGATACGAATCGAATCGTCAGGTACTAGGCAATTCACACCCCTACTCCAAAGTATTTGTTGTGTATGTGTGACTGCGTGGGTCTGTTAACCGCATACTGTGTATTGCTACAATTTGTCCGTGCTGTGTGGCTTGATTAATCAAAACAAAAGTTTGCCACTCACTTGTGAACGTTGTTTAGTGGACCAGTGAACGCAGGATTCCCAACCATGTCAACTGTGTCATCCTGGATCGAGGTTTGGCGTTTGCTCACTGCTCAGTCATTGGGTCAGTGCCGGCCGGCGAACGTGCACCACTATCTAACGCGGAAGTAGATTTGGCTAATGCGCGTCTCCGGAGCGCGCGTCACCCCCCCCAATCCCGATTACCATTGGCTAGCCGTAGATGTCAATCAAAGCCAAATTTGAAAGGATGTATGTGGTTGGCTGGCAAGCCATGCTTTACTTGAACAGAAGGCGCACGTTTACGTGACTGATAAAAGTAAAAAAAATGAATACATTCTCCTTTCCCTGTCGTCCTTTTGCTCACGAGCGCCCCTAGCATCTGCCTAATCTGCCTAATGGCAGGAGCGCCACTGGTCGTGACCAAAAGAACGAGATCCCGGATACAAGCGGCCGAAATGAGTTTCCTCCGCAGGGTGTCCGGGCTCTCCCTTAGAGATAGGGTGAGAAGCTCGGTCATCCGGGAGGGACTCGGAGTCTGCTCCTCCGCGTTGAGAGGAGCCAGCTGAGGTGGCTCGGGCATCTGGTTCGGATGCCTCCTGGACGCCTCCCTGGGGAGGTCTTCCGGGCATGTCCCACCGGCGGGAGGCCCCGGGGACGACCCAGGACACGCTGGAGAGACTATGTCTCCCGGCTGGCCTGGGAATGCCTTTGGATCCCGCCGGATGAGCTGGTTGAAGTGGCTGGGGAGAGGGAGGTCTGGGTTTCCCTCCTAAAGCTGCCGCCCCCGCGACCCGACCTCGGATAAGCGGAGGAAGATGGATGGATGGATGGATGGATGAATTTATGGTGAATTCTAGGGCTGGGTATCGATTCAAATTTCCAGGATTTGTTTGTGTGTGTTGAATGTGTTGTGTGTGTGTGTTGGGGGCGGGGTCGATATATCTATACATGGCTTTATGTATCGATATTGGGATATGTAAAGGCGTATCTATACGATATCGATATATCAATATTTTGAACCCAGCCCAAGTTAATTCAATTGAAATAGAAAGGGCGTATGAAAACAAATTCCTTGTAGTAGTTATTGATGATGAATTATTTTGGAAGCCACACATAGAAAATGTTAAAAAGAAAATGTGAAAAATCATAGGGATACTCTATAAAACTAAGGATGTCCTGAACATGAACTCATTATATACATTATACAGTTCATTATTCTTACAATATCTGACCTATTGTGTGAAAATCTGGGCAAATGCAAATAAAACAAACACCAACTGTATTCAAATTGCAAAAGAGAGCTATAAGAATTATTAATTAATCAAAATATACTGAATCAACACATCGATTATTTATTAAATTAAATACAATGAAATTTTATGACTTGGTTGAGTTTAAATTAGCACCAAATTAGACACAGTCCTTTTGATATAAGGGGTGCACATGTCTATAAAAACAAAAAAAAAACAAGAACAAATATTAAGCAAAGGTGTGTATCTGTTAGGTGTTAATTTGTGGAATCATTTGGGAATTGCCCTGAAAGGATGTGACTCACTTGTTGAGTTTAAAAAAAAATGTTTAAAAGTAAAAAAAAAAAAATACTTGTGTACAGATTTGTTATTCATTCACTCATGTGGCCCATGTGATAAACTTCAATATAAAATACATAACATCACAATAAATTAACTTTACCAAACCATGTGTATCTTGTGTCTCGCAGATGTCGGTGAAAAATATATTTTTCCTGAGCGGCAGGAGCCAGAGTTCCCTGGCGTGAAACAGGAGGAGGACTTGGAGCCTCTGCAAGTTAAAGAAGAGCAGCAGCAACAGCCTCCCAACATCAAAAAAGAGGAGCAGCTGCCACCATACATTGAAGAGGAGGAGCACTTCACAGGGTTGCCCGTGACTGGTGTCCATTTGAAGACTGAAGATGAACGTCAATATGAAGAGAACAAAGGGGCGGAGTCTCCAAGCAGACAACAAATGACAAATGATGACAGCCGGTTAGCTCTTATGTCAGATGGTGAAGACGCGTCACACGCTGCTCACACTGCTGACGATGAACAGTGTGACGATGATGTGACATGTCACACTGATGGCAAACGGTGGAAATCTTCTCAGTGTGGAAAAACCTTTGGTTCCAAGTCTCAATTGAGAAGACACGCGATGGGCCACACTGGTCATAAACCCTTTGCTTGCACAGTTTGTGGTCGAAGTTTCTCTAGGAAGGAAACTTTAACAACGCACACGCGAACCCACACCGGAGAGAAGCCTTTTGCTTGCTCAGTTTGTGGTCAAAATTTTGCTCAGAGGGAACACTTAAAAACACACACAAGAACCCACACTGGAGAGAAGCCCTTTGCTTGCTCAGTTTGTGGTCAAAATTTTTCTTCCAAGGGATACTTAAAAACACACACAAGAACCCACACTGGAGAGAAGCCCTTTGCCTGCTCAGTTTGTGGTAAGAAATTTCGTGAAAAGGAAAATTTAAAAATACACACAAGAACCCACACTGGAGAGAAGCCCTTTGCTTGCTTGGTTTGTGGTCAAAAATTTGCTTTCAAGGGATACTTAAAAATACACACAAGAACCCACACTGGAGAGAAGCCCTTTGCCTGCTCAGTTTGTGGTAAGAAATTTCGTGAAAAGGAAAATTTAAAAATACACACAAGAACCCACACTGGAGAGAAGCCCTTTGCTTGCTTGGTTTGTGGTAAAAAATTTTCTTACAAGGGATACTTAAAAATACACACAAGAACCCACACTGGAGAGAAGCCCTTTGCCTGCTCAGTTTGTGGTAAGAAATTTCGTGAAAAGGAAAAATTAAAAAGACACACAAGAACCCACACTGGAGAGAAGCCCTTTGCTTGCTCGGTCTGTGGTAAGAAATTTCCTGAAAAGGAAAAATTAAAAATACACACAAGAACCCACACTGGAGAGAAGCCTTTTGCTTGCTCAGTTTGTGGTCGAAATTTTGCTTACAAGGGAAGCTTAAAAATCCACACAAGAACCCACACTGGAGAGAAGCCCTTTGCTTGCTTGGTTTGTGGTCAAAAATTTGCTCAGAGGGTACACTTAAAAATCCACACGCGAATCCACACTGGAGAGAAGCCCTTTGCTTGCTTGGTTTGTGGTCAAAAATTTGCTCAGAGGGTACACTTAAAAATACACACAAGAACCCACACTGGAGAGAAGCCTTTTGCTTGCTCAGTTTGTGGTCGAAATTTTGCTCACAAGGGAAACTTAAAAATCCACACAGGAACCCACACTGGAGAGAAGCTCTTTGCTTGCTTGGTTTGTGGTCAAAATTTTTCTTCCAAGGGATACTTAAAAATCCACACAAGAGTCCACACTGGAGAGAAGCCCTTTGCTTGCTTGGTTTGTGGTCAAAATTTTTCTTCCAAGGGATACTTAAAAATCCACACAAGAACCCACACTGGAGAGAAGCCTTTTGCTTGCTCAGTTTGTGGTCAAAGATTCCCAACAAAGGGCAACGCTGAGAGGCACAAGTGTGCTGGTGAGAAAAGCGGTTGATGAATGAAGCTTGATATGATTTTCATTTAGGAATTGACGTTTAAAATGGTGCAGAAATTTCTACCGCTAAATGAATGATTATTCTGTGTACTTGTATCGTGTGTTGTGTCTTTGCCTATTTTGAAATTGAGTTTGTTTTGAAAACGTAACATCAACCTGACAAGTGGCTGCAGATTATAACTGACGGCTATAATCTGTCATCTGTATATGTAAATGTCCGTTCATATGTAGTTTGCCTTATATACATATTAAAAGGCTGTTGTTGAACACATTATTTTAGGTTAATTAATTATGCACAAATTAGTGTGTCAAAAAAATAACGCAACTGATCGCGAGTCTGATTGCAGACCGCAGACTGGGAACGGAACGCCCACGGAACGGAACGGAACGCCCCTATGCTCTTGATTGACGGAAAGTGACGCTGCTGTCGTGATCCAGTAGTGTTGTTCTCAACTTCTCTGCAGCGAGCGGTCGCCACGAGAACTACGAAACGAAATTATTCCATCCATTATCACAACCTCTTAGTTCTCAAAAAGTTCCCGGGGACGACACGAAATAATTTGTAAAATGACGAGTCGGGAGCAGAAAGTAAGTGGACATGTATTTTATTTAATGAACATTAGCACATAGGTCGCTAAAGAAAAGTTCGTTTCCCGCACAGAAAGTTTGAAAAATGAATTGAAATGATTTAGTGGAACACAATGTTTTTCTTCCATATCTCTCTCGTTGAATTCCAATTGTTATTTCGCATGGAACAATAGTTTGAACCTGTGTACCGTACAATATGCTGACCTAAAAGTAGTAACTTGCAAATGGGGAATCCACCGTGACGCTGTACGTAATGCAAAATGGTGTAAGCCCAATACGTCACATATTTGCAGCAGATAGGCCTGTATAGCGTAGCTACGTAATTAATTACCATTAATGTATCGATGGGATTTGAATAATAACATAATTTTACTCTGTTGTGGCATGAACGTTAAGAAATCTTTACATGAGTCCAGTTTTTTCTATTTCTGTTGGTATGTTTTTGGATTGTAATTGGCCAATTCTACAGTCGGATGACAAAAGATTTATACAAATAAAATGTGTTCTAATTTGCACTCAGCTTCATCGAACCGTCTATAAAGATGGACACCTACCAGCACCCATTTTGGAAGGCTTGAACCGATACAGATGCAGCATTTGTGCCAAAGGTGGAGAGTTTGCATATGTTGTGGCACATCTGCAAACTCAAGATAAGACGGCAGTTTGTCATGAAGGTATGTTGTAGTTTGAAGACCACTATAATCAATTTAAATTTTGTCAATATGGCAATTCTTTCTTAGTTGCCATGGTAAGCAATTTTTATAAATATGAAAAAGAATGTATTGTTAGTTTTATGAATGATGAATACATTTCGCTACAACCTAAAAAGTACTCACTGATACTGATGCCAAGTAATGGATGCCACTAGTACTCTATATAGAAAATTACAATTAAACAAATGACACAGACTTTTAAAGAAAGACCTTTCAAATTTGAAAAGCTTTTTCTAACCTAATGCACAGAAATAAGGCTGGCTCGCATTTCCAGAAAGAGGAAAATAGATGAGAATGCCAAGGTAAGAATAATGGACAGAATTTTCCAAACCCCAATTAATCTATGCAAATTGTCATTGTAGTGTATACATGTCCAAAACATATAATTAATCCCATTCCCTTGAACTTAAGGAGGAACGTCCGATGTCAGCAACCAAGGTCAAGAAGCCTTCTGCAGAGAGAGTGGTCGCTTCCATCTGTCAGGCATGCATGCAACAATTCTTATTTATGTATTTTACACTTTGGAGGTGAAGCACAGTTATGAACTGATGATATACACTCACTGGCTAGTCAAACAGAACTACACAGAGTAGAGACTTTAATATTGCATCTTTATCAGAGAATCATGTGGCTCTGACATTTATACAATATAAACAAATTATGTGAAAGCTACAAAAACATGCTGATAAGGAATTCTTCATTGCACTTCTCTTGTTCCAAGAAGATAATGATGATCATATTGATGATGAAGACAAGTCTATTTTTAGTTTATGCGGTTATGTTCACAGCTACCAGAGGAGATTTTACGATCCATCCTGATTCTTGCTGTCCTCAATGATGGCGAAGGCGCAATCCACGTGCTGGCCCTGACATGCACCCGATTCTGGATGATCATCAGATAAGAATCATTTCGTAGGGAAGCACATTTTCAGTGGCTAGACAGTAAGTTGTGAGGGAGTGGGGATCATGAGGTTAAGTGGTTAAGATAATGGATGGGTGGACACACAAAAAAAAAATTCTGTCTGTCTGTCTATCTATCTGACAGCTAAGGCTGTTTGAAAGCACTATATACATAAGATGACTTGACTGTCTATCTACCAGGTGTCGTCAACTGGAGTGCATTTTCACCCGATTTCAAAAAGATGTACAGGATCCCCTATTGCCTCACCCCTTGCATCCAATGCAATTCTATATTTAAAGAATATAGAGGGTTCTGGGGACATGGAAAAAGAGGCGAACTCATTGGTTTTTATTCAGATTACAACATTCACAGACGCTGCAGCAACTGCATAAATTGATGTCACAAAATAAATGTGATTTGGAAAACAAAAAAATGGGAGTGGTTATTTGAAGTTACAGAAGCATGTACATTACATAATGCTTACATGTATCATAAAATCATGTTTGGAGAGGAATTTTAAACAAAAATGATGAAGTAGGCTACTTTTTGTCATAAATACACCACCTAGTATTGCTTGTTGTAGGCCTTTATGGAAAAATATATTTTAAAGATGGCTAACAAAAAATAACATTTTGTATGTATATCACAATTAAACCAGCTTTAAAATACTATTTCCACCTCATAATTTTGTGGAAATAGTCTTTTTCATATGTGCTACGTTTGTGTGTTTGTTGCAATAAAGTTTAGTTTGTCGCGCCATTAATTGCATTAAGTTGCTATTCTGTTTCTAAATAGTCTGTAATCTCCTGGCACTCTTAGCACCTGTCCATAGACCAACTCGGCCGACGAACACTGCAGGTCCTCCTTAGGTGCAGTACGAAGGCCCAGCATGATCCAGGGTAGCTTGTCGACCCAATTACCTTCAGAAAGACCAGCGCGCAAAGCGGCTTTCATCGAACGATGGAACCGTTCGCACAGCCCATCAGCCTGAGGCTGATAAGCGCAGGTGCGGTGTAGCTTGACCCCGAGGCCCTCAGCAAACCTCTGACGTGAACTGCGCACCCCTGTCAGACGAGAGGTCCTCCGGCGGTCCAAACCGAGCGACCCAGGTCCCGATAAACGCCCGGGCCACGTCACTGGTCGATATGGAGGTCAGGGCAACGGTCTCTGGCCAGCGGGTCGTCCTGTCCACCATCGTCAGGAGGTAGGTGAAGCCCTGGGAAGGAGGAAGCGGACCTACGATGTCGACGTTGACATGGTCAAACTTCCTCACAACAAAAGTCTCCAAAGGCGCCTTGGTGTGACGGTGGACCTTGGCTCGCTGACAAGCCACGTATGAATCAACCCAGGCCCGTACATCTTTCTTCAACCCAGACCAGACGAACTTCTGAGCCACCAACCTCGACGATGCCTTCCTGCCGGGGTGTGAGAGACCATGCACCATGTCGAAGGCGGCCCTCTGCCAACCAGAGGGCACCAGCTGTCTAGGCCGGCCCAAGGAGACTTCACACCACAGCTCGACCCCGGAGTCGTCGACCGCCACCCTTTCAACTTGCAACCCGGTGTCGGAGCTCCGAAGCAACTGGGTGCCACGATCGGAAGCCTGGTCGGCCGCCATCCGGGAAAAGTCGAGGCCCAGCTGTACCGTGTTGACGGCTGCCCTGGACAGACAATCTGCGACCACGTTGTCCTTGCCAGCGATATGTCGGATGTCCGTGGTGTATTCAGATATGAACGACAACTGGCGCTGTTGCCGCGCGGACCACGGCTCGGACAACTTCGACATGGAGAAGGTGAGCGGCTTGTGATCAACGAAGACCGTGACCTCACGGCCCTCCAGGATTAAGCGGAAGTGGCGGATCGCCAGCCAGACAGCAAGGAGCTCCCTGTCGAACGTGCTGTACTTGAGCTCCCGAGGGACTAACCGGCGGCTGAAAAAGGCGAGCGGCTGCCACGCACCTTCGACGCGCTGCTCCAAAACGGCCCCGACGGCAAAATCGGATGCGTCAGTAGTGAGGGCGATCAGGGCATCCGGGCGCGGGTGGGCCATCAAGGCCGCTCGGGACAGCGCAGCTTTCGTCTCTTCAAAAGCCTTGACTCTCACATCGGTCCAGTCGACCGCACGGTCAGGAGCCACACCCTTAAGTGCGTCATAAAGCGGGTGCATCACATGGGCAGCGTGGCGGATGAACCTGTGGTAAAAAGTCACCATCCCGAGGAACTCCCGAAGACCCTGGCCCGTCCGGGGTCGAGGAAAAGCGGCAACAGCTTCCACTTTTGCCGGGAGCGGGGTGGCGCCGTCCTCGTTGATGAGGTGGCCGAGGTATTGGATGGAGGGCACACCAAAGACACATTTAGCTCGGTTAATAATCAGTCCAGCCTGGCTGAGCTTTGAGAAAAGCTGCCGGAGGTGTGAAAGGTGTTCCCCGATGGAGGAGCTGGCCACTAGGATGTCATCCAAGTAGACGAAGACGAACGGCATGTCCCGGAGAACAGAGTCCATGAGACGCTGAAAAGACTGGGCGGCGTTTTTAAGGCCAAATGGCATCCTGAGAAACTCGAACAGTCCGAAAGGTGTTATCACAGCAGTCTTAGGCACATCGGCGGGGCGTACCGGAACTTGGTGATAGCCCCGTACCAAGTCGACCTTGGAAAACACCTTCGCACCTGCCAGGTGGGCAGAGAAGTCCTGTATGTGCGGGACGGGATAGCGATCGTGCGTCGTGGCATCATTGAGGCGGCGATAGTCTCCACACGGTCGCCAGCCGCCGTCCGACTTCGGAACCATGTGGAGAGGCGAGGCCCACGGGCTGTCCGAACGACGAATTATGCCAAGGCGTTCCATGTTGGCGAATTCGGACTTAGCTGTGGCAAATCTATCAGGGTTGAGGCGTCGGGCCTTAGCATGAACCGGCGGGCTCACGGTCTCGATGTGGTGCTCGACCCCATGCTTGGTAGTAGTGGCTGCAAATGTAGGCGTGGTCAGGCTGGGGAATTCTCCAAGAAGCCGCGTGAACACGCCGTCATCTGAGAGCGGGCTGGCAAGGCCCTCAAACGTCTCCACATCACACCCACAAGCAACAGTGGAAAACGTCACAGCGTCCAACAGGCGGCCATTTTTAACCTCCACCAGTAGACTGTGGGCACACAAAAAGTCCGCGCCAAGAAGGGGAAAAGAAATGTCAGCAGTGACAAAGTCCCAAGTGAACCGGCGCTCCCCAAAACATACATCCACTGTCTTAGTGCCGTAGGTCCGGATCGGTGCATCGTTGGCCGCTGACAGGTGCGGGCCGTGAGTGCCCCCGGCAGCATCTTCAGCCGAGGCAGGCAACACGCTTCTGCGGGCGCCGGAGTCACAAAGGAATTTGAGTCTGGAGAGGGTGTCCATGATAAACAGCAGTCGGCACTGTGCGCCCCCACTCACAGCTGCAACTGAGTGGAGGCGTTGCCGTTTTCCGACGCAACAAAGGAGCAAGGGGCGCGGCACCTCTTCGCCTTGGTTCCAAAACGTGCGTGAAAATAGCATAAGCCAGGGGCTGATCGGCCATCCACGGCAGCGCGTACCTTATGAGGTGCAGTTGCGGCCGCCGGGACTGGGAAGGCGAAAATTGTTACATAGAAAGATAAAATGTGCAAAATGCACGAGCATATGGCGTGTTAGCTCGCATGGAGCTGTGGTGGTTTGATCTCAGGTTGAGTTAGCAACAAAAAAAGAAAAAAAAAAAAAAAAAAAAGTAGGACTTTTGCGTCAATCATTTCAGTGATAACACTGTTCAACAAAAATTTTTAATCGCAGATGGCTTTGTGTGTCTGAACGTATTCTCGACGCTTATTTGGGGAAAATTGCAAGGTGGCTTTATTTCTATTTCATACACAAGGCAACTCAATGTGCTTCACACAAGCAAATACACAACACCTACAAACATCAACAAACAACCATTAACATTTAGAAGCAAACAAAAATAACTTCCTAAATTACGTACAAAAAAAACATACATTGACATTTAAACACATTAACAGCAAACATTTAATATTTACAGGTTGAGTAGTTTTGAAAGCATTACATTTACACTTTTAAGATTCACTGACACTTTTACAGCACACCAGTCTCACTTCCCTTCATTTTTTGAAGCTTCAAAGATGGCTGCTATTGTCACAAGCAGACTCGTGTCTCTCAGCAAGCTTTTTAGAAGAGAATCTTTTAGCACAAACACTGCAACTGAATGGTTCCTTCGCACCATGTGTTCTTGTGTGCTGTCTTAAATTTGACGTGGAAGAGAAGCTTTTTCCACAATCTGAGCAGGAATACGGTTTCTCTCCAGTGTGTGTTTTTGCATGTGCTGTTAAAGAATTGGTGGAAGCAAAGCTTTCCACAAATTTTGTGCATGAATATGGTTTCTGTCCCGTGTGTGTGTTCTTATTTCAGACTTGGCAGGGAAGCTTTTGCCACAGGCTGAGCAAGAAAAAGGTTTTTCCCCAGTGTGTGTTCTTGAATGTAATGTTAAATGTGACTTCTGAGAGAAGCTTTTGCCACAGTGGGTACAAGCAAAAAGTTTTTTTCCAGTGTGTCTTCTTGTATGTATCGTTAAGTCTGACTTCGAAGAGAAGCTTTTACAACAGTCTGAGCAAGAAAAAGGTTTCTCGCCACTATGGATTCTTGTATGTGTTGTTAAAGCTGACTTCTGAGAGAAGCTTTTGCCACAATCTAAACAAGAAAAAGGTTTTTCCCCAGTGTGTCTTCTTGTATGTGTTGTTAAAGCAGACTTCCGAAAGAAGTTTTTGCCACAATCTAAACAAGAAAAAGGTTTTTCCCCAGTGTGTCTTCTTGTATGTGTTGTTAAATCTGACTTCCAAAAAAAGTTTTTGCCACAATCTAAACAAGAAAAAGGTTTTTCCCCAGTGTGTCTTCTTGTATGTGTTGTTAAATCTGACTTCCAAAAGAAGTTTTTGCCACAATCTGAGCAAGAAAAAGGTTCCTCGCCAGCGTGTCTTCTTGTATGTATTGTGAAATCTGACTTCCAAGAGAAGCTTTTGCCACAATCTAAACAAGAAAAAGGTTTTTCCCCAGTGTGTCTTCTTTTATGCCTTGTTAAAGCTGACTTCCGAGAGAAGCTTTTGCCACAATCTAAACAAGAAAAAGGTTTTTCCCCAGTGTGTCTTCTTGTATGTGTTGTTAAAGCTGACTTCTGAGAGAAACTTTTGCCACAGTCTGAGCAAGAAAAAGGTTTCTCGCCACTATGGATTCTTTTATGTGTTGTTAAATGTGACTTCCAAGAGAAGCTTTTGCCACAATCTAAACAAGAAAAAGGTTTTTCCCCAGTGTGTCTTCTCAAGTGAATTTTCAAACTTCCTTTTGAACTCAATGTTTTCCCACAGTGAGAACATTCGCAGGATTTGTCGTCAGTGTGACACGACCTATCATCAGCAGCATGTTCATCATTACCATCCAGATTATCATCATTATCATTATCATCATCATCATAAGAAGAAAGGGACCTTATGTCATCACTTTTTGCTTTTGATGATCCCCAGTGGTCTGCATCACTTTCTGGAATCATGTTTTGAGGATTTAAGATCCTGTTTGGAGGCTCCGCCCCTCTGCCCTCCTCACTCTCACCCTTGACTTCATCTTCACTCTTTAAAGGGGCGAAGGTCATTGGTGACTTGGTGACGTCATCCTCAACCTCCTCCTCTTTGACACGAACGGGCTTTTCTTCCTCTTCGATGTAAGGATGTTCTTCCTCCTCTTTAACATTCGGAGGCTTCATGTCCTCTTGGTCAGGACGAAGATATTTCTCAGCGACGTCTGCAGGACACAAGAAGACAAACACACATTTGGGTTGGTCAAGTCAAATTTCCAGCGTGAGATGATGTGCATTATTGTTTCTACAGTGCACCTCGACTTGGGGCCACCGCACACTCGGATTGGCCCATCCAAAAAACAAAAAGAAAAAGGAAAAAAAGTATTGGCCTTGTTAAAAATCTGACAGCCGATATAAGGTCAAATCTAAAACCATTTTAATCTCTCTATTGATTGAAGTCGACTAACTTTTACATAGAAAATTAAAACTCC
Organism: Festucalex cinctus; assembly: GCF_051991245.1. Lineage (NCBI taxonomy): Eukaryota > Metazoa > Chordata > Actinopteri > Syngnathiformes > Syngnathidae > Festucalex > Festucalex cinctus. The sequence goes on from NC_135411.1 coordinate 509,535, forward strand.
TATTTGTAACCATAGTTAGGCTGGAAGACCCCTACTTCCACATGATTCATCCCATTCTCATCTTTCCAATTTAAACATATTCCAAATATTCACGCCTTACCCACAATTCACTATTTTGTACCCTACGCCTGCCCTCAGCGGCAGCCATCTTGGCCAATTGATTTGGTACACCAGGGATTCTCGCCAGGAAATGCCCCGGCTTGAATAGGAAGTGACCTGATTTCAACAGGAAATGACTTGTTTTCAACAGGAATGACCTGGAAGTGACCTGATTTCAATAGGAAGTGACCTGTTGATTTGAATAGGAAGTTACCCAGAAATGGCCAAAAATCAACAGGAAGTGACCTGATTTCAACAGGAAATGACCCGGAAATGGCCTAAAATCAACAGAAAGTGACCCAGAAGTGGCATCAAATCAACAGGAAGCAACACGATTTCAACAGGAAGTGACCTGATTTCAATAGGAAGTGACCCGGAAATGGCATAAAATGAACAGGAAGTGACCCAGAAGTGGCTTCAAATCAACAGTAAGTGACACAATTTCAACAGAAAGTGACCTGATTTCAATAGGAAATGACCTGAAATCAACAGGAAGTGACACAATTTCAACAGAAAGTGACCTGCTTTCAATAGGAAGTGACCTGAAATCAACAGGAACTGACTTGTTTTCAACAGGAAGTGACCCAGAAGTGAACTGATTTCAATAGGAAGTGACCTGTTGATTTGAACAGGAAGTTACCCAGAAATGGCCAAAAATCAACAGGAAGTGACCTTATTTCAACAGGAAATCACTCGGAAATGGCCTAAAATCAACAGAAAGTGACCCAGAAGTGGCATCAAATCAACAGGAAGCAACACGATTTCAACAGGAAGTGACCTGATTTCAATAGGAAGTGAGCAGGAAATGGCATAAAATGAACAGGAAGTGACTCAGAAGTGGCTTTAAATCAACAGGAAGTGACACAATTTCAACAGGAAGTGACACAATTTCAACAGAAAGTGACCTGATTTCAATAGGAAGTGACCTGAAATCAACAGGAACTGACATGTTTTCAACAGGAAGTGACCCGGAAGTGACCTGATTTCAATAGGAAGTGACCTGGAAGCGACTTAGAATCAACAGGAAGTGGCCCGATTTCAACAGAAATTGACCTATCAATAGGAAGTAGCCCAATTTCAACAGGAAGTGACCTATCAATAGGAAGTAGTCCAATTTCAACAGGAAGTGGCCCGATTTCAACAGGAAGTGACCTACCAATAGGAAGTAGTCCAATTTCAACAGGAAGTGGCCCGATTTCAACAGGAGGTGACCTATCAATAGGAAGTAGTCCAATTTCAACAGGAAGTGACCTGATTTCAACAGAAAGTGAGCCTTACTCCAGTCCTCAATCTTTCCTCCATTAATTAATTCACTCATTAATTTACCTTAATTAAGCGCAACCGCTTCATTCCATTTTCATGTGTCGTCTTGTGCGCAGTTCGCATATATGCCCATATGAACTCGGCCCTTATGTGCAAAACGGAATCGATTGTCATTGACTCCCGTCTTCGTGAATGTTACAGTTGCAACCAGTGATATTTTTGTCGCCAAAATATTTACATGATAATTTTCGTGACTAATTGTTTTTCCCGACGAAAATTAAATGAAAACTAAAATAGAAGCCATTCATTCAGACAATAACTATGATTAAAATTGACTGACAATTTCGTCAATGACTAAAATGAAAATGAAAACAACACGGTCGTGAAAATTCACACAATCCAATCAGAATGAATGAGAAAAGAACCACTCAAAAAATGTTGTGTTCACTGCACTTTAACTCAACTCAACTTTATTTATAAAGCGCTCTAAGAACAGGCATTGCTGTATACAAAGTGTTGTACATAAACATAAATTGTGCAGCTGTAAGATTAATCTCAAGCAATTTAAATTATGCACTTTTTCTTATTCAGGTGAAAAGTTACATTATTGTCAGTTGAACATGATTCATTGAAACAATAAAGACACCATTGTATGAAATGTGTCTTGCGTGTTAAACTAAAGTCACAAATAGGTGTGCTATAATTTTCTGCATAAAAGTTTAAACGTATGCTGAAGGAAAATAGACTAAACTGTGAATTTAGTCGACTAAAATTGGATCAAAACTAAAATACAATCAGAAGACTAAATTATGACTCAAACTTGTTAATTTTAGTCAAAAGACTATAACTAAAACTAAATTAAAATTTCTTGTCAAAATTAACACCGGTTGCAACAGCAGTGGAATGTAATAATGCAGTAATCATGACAAAACTGTGACTGTTTTGTAAAAAAAAAAAAAAAAATGTATGTGGGAAACAGGGCTATGTATACCGACAAAAAAATAATTTGTAGTATTGTACCACCGTTTTAATACAGTCTTATTGTGCACCTAAGTGTTCTTAAAATAGCACACGTCTTGTCAGATACATTGGTATGACTGTCTCATGACTGTATAATCGGCCCCTGTCCGGAATCAACTGTTGCGGGTGAGAGAGAGAGAGACGCGAGGGGGGGGGAGTGCGCATGCGGGAGAGAGAGCGGAAGGGTGGGAGTGGACGGGCGAGATAGAAGCGTGGTTAGAGGGAGAGATGACAGAAAGTGTGTGAAAACGGAGAATAAAAAGACAACTACAGTGCGACCCTCTGTCTCCCGGTGCCTCCTTACGCGACGTGTGACGGGAGTTACCCCCGGAGGCGACTCCGGCCCAGGAGGAAAATCCTCCCCTGTGTCTCCTGACCACGGTCGGGAGACTGAGCAGGAAAAGGTGTAACATTGGCGACCACGAAGGGACTCTCTTTCACGTTGTCAAGAGGAGGGTGAGCACCGAGAAATACGAACATAAAAGTAGTGGATCAACAACGTCCATTAGCCGTAGCTAAGCTAACTCACGATGGCTGCCGCTCGCCAACCCCGTGAAAAGTTTGGACTGGGAGCTAACTACCCGTGTGTACTACCGGATGATGTCCCCAAAAGTGCTGAGTGGATTAAAGGAGCTAACCAAGACAAGCCTGTGGCAAGATGTGAACATTATAACCCATTTTTGTGTGATGCAAGTTGTGCAAGCACGTGTGTTAATGGGGAGGAATTGCTCACCCCGCCACAGCTTTCCCGGACAAATCCCTTTATTGATGACGACTGTTGCCGCCTCCACAGCACGAACAGTATGCATGATTATTCAGCCCCCACCCCACAAGCAAAAACAATATACTCTAACCCATTCGTCTCTGCTCACTTGGGAAGTTTTGTACATAGCACACCAGCCCCCAACAAGTTTATGGAATGCGAACAGATTAATGCAGTGGACCGTCAGGAAAACCTAGCATGCCCTCAGTGTCATTCTGGGCAAGGTCGGACCCATAAGTCGTTTCGTCAGCCCAGATCAGATAGTGACGACGATGATGATCCCAGAGAAAGGATCCCCACTTTACTTCCTGGCCAGTATGACGGCAGCACCCCATGGAGAGAATTTCTGCACAGGTTCGAGAGCTGTGCCGAGGCAAATTATTGGTCGGAAAAGACAATGACAACACAGTTGAAATTCTGTTTGGTTGGAGCAGCAGGCGCCATCGTCCACCGTAACCCGCGCTCAGGGAAGTGGGATTATCGCCGCCTGGTGGATGAGCTCGAAACAGCATACGGCCCCTCTTCTGATCATGCAGCTGCAGTCGCTGTAGAACTCCGGCAGCGGGTGCGTAAACAGGGGGAGGCCCTGCATGTGTTCAGGGATGACATTTATGGAAGGATAGCTGTAGCTTATGGTGACAAGGCAGAAACTGAGCAAGATTCCATTGCTGTTGAAGTGTTCACAAATGGTTTAGGTGATGCTGAAATGGTCCAGAAGCTGTTGGAGAAAAGGCCGGTAACACTAGCTCATGCATATGAAATAGCTCGCCAACATGAGACCACCAAAAGGGCTGCGTCGTATGTCACCAACGCCATGCAGTTGGGAGCACGTTACGCTGCTGGATGTCGACCCCGGGCTGCTGTCGTCCGGGAGAAGGAGGAGCCCCTCACTGAAGCTCTATCTAACACCAGCCTCTCACCCAGTAAATTCATCCAAAACATGCCCTCGATGCCGGACCAACGCAAAGACTTGAAAAAGAGTGGTGTTCGCTGCCACAACTGTCAAGGCTGGGGCCATATTCAAAAACAGTGTCCCTCTCCTCGGAAAACCACCAAGACTTCAACTTTGGGCAGCAACTCGGGTGACAGACCTGCCTCGACCATGGCCAACAAGGAAATGTGCATCGCCGTACACCTCTACGAATTAAAAGTAGGCGCCGTTTTGGACAGTGGGGCCCGAAGAAGCGTGCTGCCGCTGCACTATTATAACGCCATCCACCCGGACGTGAGGCCACCTTTGCAACCATCGGCTGTCGAGACTCTGGTGGGGGTGGGGCCAGGAGAAGTGCCCGTGTTGGGTGAGGCTCAGGTACCCATTGAGATCAGCAACCGTCAGGTGACCGTTGACTTCGTAGTGGCTGACATATCTGGCAACGAAGTGCTGCTAGGGCATCCATTTCTCGCTGGAGCCGAAGCTCGCCTCGATTTCGGCCGACGCCGCATTGTCCTGTTCAGCGAGGAAGTACCCTACTACCAAGCTGAAGGCCGCCCAAAGTCACGGGCGGTGAGAGTATCCAGAACTGTTGTTGTTGAACCGGGGCAGGAGTTTATGGTGAAGGGTGATGTAAATTTAGGGGTGGTGACCTTAGACAACATGATGCTCAGTCCTACAAAAGGCTTTGTTGAGAAACACAAAGTCCTCGTTGCCAGAGTCCTGATCCATGCACAGCCTTCCAAGACCGTCCCCATTCGACTATTCAATCCGGGCAACAAATCTGTAACTATTAAAGAAGGATCCATTGCCGGGCTCCTACAACCAGCTGAGGTCGTGCAACCTCCCAGTGGACACCCAGCCAGGGACACACCCACTAGCCCACTTGTGGTCCCTCACCATCTGCAAGAGCTCTATGCCCAGAGTGCCACGGACCTCGATGACTGTGATCAGCCGCAACTTAAGCGTCTGCTGTGCACTTATGGACATGTGTTTTCCACAGGGCCCACCGACCTAGGCCGAACTAGTCTTGTCCAACACGACATCGTGACTCGTCCTGGAGCTCCAGTCAAACAGCCGCCCAGGAGGATGGCTGGAGAAAAACAGCAACATGCAGACCAGCAGATCCGCGACAGCCTGCAATGCGGTGTTGCTCAACAGAGCCACAGCAGCTGGGCATCGCCCATTGTTATGGTGCGTAAAAAGGATGGCACGTACCGTCTTTGCATAGACTACAGAGCCCTTAACGACCGTACCATAACTGACGCGTACCCGCTGCCCCGTATCCAGGATACGCTGGATACACTCTCCAATGCCAAATGGTTCAGCACGTTAGACCTTGCTTCGGGCTACTGGCAAGTAGAGTTGACCCCAAGAGCACGCAAAGCCGCCGCCTTTTGTACAAGGACAGGCCTCTTTGAATGGAATGTCATGCCATTCGGCCTCTGCAACGCTCCAGCGACCTTCCAGAGGCTGATGGACCGGGTGCTGGCTGGCATGCAATGGGAGACCTGCTTGGTCTATTTAGATGACATAATTGTACTGGCCAGGGACGTGGGCGAGATGCTTCAGCGTTTGAGCAAGGTGTTCGACAGACTCCAGCGTGCTAACCTGAAACTGAAACCAGCTAAGTGTTGCCTCTTCCGATGACAAGTTGCGTACCTTGGCCACATAGTATCGGAGCACGGTGTGGCCACCGACCCCAGCAAAGTCCAGAAAGTTCAGACATGGCCCACCCCGACCTCGATCCAGGAGGTCAGACGATTCATTGGTCTGGCCTCGTATTACCGTCGTTTTGTAAAAGATTTTGCTTCGATTGCTGAGCCCCTGCACAACTTGACTAAGAAGAACGCTCGCTTCCAGTGGCACACCGAACACCAAGCAGCTTTCGACGAACTTAAGTGTCGCCTCACCTCAGCACCTGTCCTTGGCTATCCTCTCGACTGTGGCGATATTATTCTGGACACTGATGCAAGTGACGCTGGTCTCGGGGCTGTACTGTCGCAAGTGCAGCAGGGCGTCGAGCGTGTGCTGGCTTATGGCAGTCGTAAGCTGGCGAAAACTGAACAAAATTACTGCACCACGAGACGTGAGCTACTGGCCATTGTGGATTTCACGTCCCATTTCCGCCAATATCTCCTGGGACGACACTTCAAGGTGCGCACGGACCACAGCAGCTTACGGTGGCTAACGAGAATGAGAGAGCCAGAGGGGCAGTTAGCTCGATGGCTCGAGAAGCTTGCTGAATACGACTTTGAAATCGTCCACCGTCCGGGTCGTGTGCACTCCAATGCAGATGGTCTCTCCAGAAGGCCCTGTCGACAATCCTGTGCGTGTAAAATACAAGAGCCCTCCTCGCACTCAAAGGACATCACTCATCGGGCAGTCCAGTGTGACTTGGACTCTGACTGCCGTTCCCCTTCGCCGAGTCCAGTGGGGGTAGAGGGACGACCCACGTCCACAGTGTTGGGTCTAGTGGGGGTAAGTCAGAGCACCCCTACACCCAACACTGAGACTTTAGATCAAAACATGAACACTAACGTGCATGTAGTTAAACTGACCGAGAGAATATACGTGACTGATACCCCTGATACTGCGTCTTTGTTTCCTGGCTGGACCATGGGAGAGCTGAGCCAAGCCCAGGACGCGGATGCCGACATTGCACCTATACGCGCCTGGATGAGGGCCAGCACCGAGCGCCCCCCTTGGACTGCAGTGGCGCCATGCAGCCCAGCCGTTAAGACGTATTGGTCGCAATGGAAACGACTCTACTTCAGAGATGGGGTCCTGGCTCGTCGCTTCTACTGCCTAGACGACACCCAATTCTACCCACAAATTCTGCTGCCACGCAGGCTACAACCTGAAGTGATGAAGCAGATGCACGACGGAGCCGTGGGTGGGCATTTTGGTGTAGAGCGGACCGTGACCAGACTGCAAACACGATACTACTGGTACCACATGCGAGAGGATGTCGCCCTCTGGTGTCAGACTTGTACCAGCTGTGCGTCGAGGGCCCGCCCACTCAAAAGGCCGCAAGCTCCAATGGGAACTGTAAGGGTGGGGGCCCCAATGGAGCGCATTGCCCTGGACATTATGGGACCACTCAATGAGACTGAGCGCGGAAACCGGTACGTGCTCGTGATACAAGACTATTTCACGAAATGGACAGAGGCGTTTCCACTCCCGGATGAACGAGCTGTGACTGTCGCCGAAGTCGTCGCATCTGAGTGGGTGTGCCGCTACGGGATACCTCACGCACTGCACAGTGACCAAGGACGCAACTTTGAATCTGAAGTGTTCCAAGGAATGTGCAGCTTGTTCGGTATCGAAAAGACTCACACGACACCGTTTAGACCACAGTCAGATGGCCAGGTGGAACGTTTTAATGCCACCCTTCAAAAGATCCTGGCCACCTCCGCAGACCGTTGCCATTGGGACTGGGATCTCATGGTCCCTTACGCCGTCATGGCCTACAGGGCGACCAAGCACAGTGCCACCGGGTTCACGCCCAATTTCATGATGTTTGGCCGAGAAGTGAGTGAACCAGTGGACCTTGTTGCAGGGCTGCCTCCCGACCCAGAGAACCAACCATCGGGTCCAGAGTACATCCAACAGATGCGCGAAAGGCTGGAGCTGGCCCATACGATCTCCCGAGAAGCTCTGGGTGAGTCGGTCACACGCGCAAAGAGACAATATGACAAGAACTGCTGCCACACCCAGTACAAGATTGGAGATCCCGTGTGGTATTTTGTGAAAGGTACCCGTCAAGTTAAGAACAGGGTGAGGAAGTTTCTCCCATCATACGAGGGGCCGTTCTTTGTCCTGGGACAATTGGACGATTTAGTGTATCGCATCCAGAAGAACCCAAGATCCAAAGTGAAAGTGGTTCATCATGATCAGCTAAAGCACTACCGCTGTCGCGAGCCCTTGGACAACGCCTGGGCTCTGGACCAAGCCTCAAGATGGAGGTCTCACCCCCAGCTGTATCCGATGGTCCATCGGACAGTGATTTAGGGTTGCGCGACTTGTTCTCGACCACGCTTGATGATGGTCCAAGCATCGTCACCTCGTCTGCGTCCGGCCCCGCTTCAGGTGTGCTCATTCCACCCACTCCTTCCCATGTTAGGCATGAGGATGGTGGGGGGGTGGTGGGTGAGTCACACCTGAGGGGTCCACAGGTTCAGCGACCGACACGCCCAAGTAGGCCACCCAACCGTTATGGCACCTGGGTCACCTAGGCAATGAAGGAGGGCACTTGATAGTTCCATGCAGTCCTTGGTTGAAATTGGTTGAAGTCATTTTTCTAGTGTTTTGTTATTACAGCACATGCTATATGGTTATGACTTTATGGTTTTGTTATTTTGTTAAAAAAAAAATATATATATAAAAATGTACTGTCAGTGTTGTCTACACGTTTGATAATATACGCTGTAATTTGCGATATATGCCGTATCCCAGGATTTGCTGGCGTTAATGCCGGTCACCTTTTGTTGATCGCCAGCGTGTGTTTTAATTTCTTTCCCCCATGGCACTCTAGTCATTGTGAATGAGTATGCGTCTTGTAGTTGAGCCTCATATTGTCACTACCTCACTGTGCCTAATGTAATGTTATCACCACTGCCCCTGTGAGTGCAATTCCTACTAGTGGGTGATTTGGTTATTGATAATGTTACTGTGCTGGAGTGGTATTATGCTACTACCATCCAGAGTGGGGGTAGTGTTGCGGGTGAGAGAGAGAGAGACGCGAGGGGGGGGGAGTGCGCATGCGGGAGAGAGAGCGGAAGGGTGGGAGTGGACGGGCGAGTTAGAAGCGTGGTTAGAGGGAGAGATGACAGAAAGTGTGTGAAAACGGAGAATAAAAAGACAACTACAGTGCGACCCTCTGTCTCCCGGTGCCTCCTTACGCGACGTGTGACGGGAGTTACCCACGGAGGCGACTCCGGCCCAGGAGGAAAATCCTCCCCTGTGTCTCCTGACCACAGTCGGGAGACTGAGCAGGAAAAGGTGTAACACAACCAATCAAATCAATTTATTTCACTCTTTAAAATAACAGTTGAATTTAATTACTGTGCACAGTAATGCGGACTGCAGTGAATTTTTTTAACGCTATATAGTAGTGCTAAGCAAGGGAGAGTAATAAGAAGTGTACAAACCTGCTGCGTGTAGCACAATTCGAGACTCCTCGCAAACGTCCAGCAGTTGAAAATGTTGCTCGTTCTCTTCTTTGACTCCAAAGAGTTCCTCCTCGTCCTTTGGTGTCGTTCTCGCCGACATTTTGGCACAATAATGCCAACAAAGTCACACTTGGTCTCTTCCTGACCACGTGTTGTGTGCTTCTCTTTGTTAGCGGCTAGCAAGCTAAGCTAAGCTAAGCTAACTAGGCCGAGAAGCATCAACGCGCACCGAGACGAGTTTAAACACACGCCGACATTTAATAAACGGTGTCGCAGACCTTCAAAATCGTGATGGGAGTCCTGTGTGTTCAGTCCAACACCAAATAAGAAAGAATGAATTAGCAGAGGACGTCTGATGAAACGCGATGTACCCGCCCGCCACGGCAGTGAGCACGTGAAGAAACGAATGGAGACGTGCGGCGAAAGTCAGGCAGGACACGCCCCCGCTGCGTTACGATTGGCTGTTGGAAATTGTCCGGGGGCTTCAGAGCAAGCATTGTCATCAAGTCATCGGCAGATGTCGCCATTTTTGCTGCAGTTGGAATCGAAAGCCTCATTCCCTTTTTCAGTGTTTTGATCCCGATACAATTGTAAAGTTTAAATGCCCGTTTAAATTTGATTTATTAAAAAGAGTTCAATTTTTTTGTGGTGAATGTGCAGTTTAAAAATTCGCCATCAAAGTTGAACAAGCATTTTGAGGTAAACTGAATGTTTATTATGAGGGATGAGATTTAACCACCAAATGTTATGAGTTTAAAGGCCCAGTCTGCCGGTTTCACGCAGGAAAATGCACTTTTTTAAATGCAGGATTTCAACAAACAAACTACTTGTCACTTTTCAGATCTGGGCTTCTCTTAATTTCTGGTGGTGATTTTGTCCTAAACCCCCACCGTCCCAGCCTGTATTTTGCAATTTTGTGTTTGGTTTGCTGCGATTGGCTGGCAACCAGTTCAGGGTGTACCCCGCCTACTGCCCAGAGCCAGCTGAGATAGGCGCCAGCCGCAACCCTTGTGAGGAATAAGCGGTCAAGAAAATGGATGGATGGATGTGTTCTGTGGAAAGACAGTGTTTACACCCCTGCAGCCAATCGCAGAGCGGGGGGTGGGGGGTCGTGGGGGGATGGGGTTGCGTGTCGTAAAAGGGGCCCGGTCGAAATTGTCGGCTGCGTGACGTCACTCCCGCGGAAATTTGAAAGCACGCACGTTTTGGTTTTTTTTTACGCACTCATTCACACATGTAAGCTTTTGTGAGTGAGTGAGAGAGTGAGTGAGTGAGTGAGTGAAAAATAATAATACGTACGTGCTGTCAAAATCCGCATGAGTGACGTCACGCAGCCGACAAATTCACTCATCTGCGTTTGCGGAGCTGGGCGAATCATTGTAAATTAACATTTTAACTTTGCCCTTTGCCTTTGTGAATACCTTCAAACAAAACTAAAACTGACACGACGAGGAGAGGTAGGACTCAGACGCAGGATAAAGGTAGGCCACAAAGGCAATAGGTTTATTTCCGGCCAACAGCTGTCTCCTCTCAACTTGAGAGGAGAAAGGGGAATCAAAAAGTGGATAACTAAAAACGCTCCACTGGGGAGGAAAAAGAAAAAACAGGCAAAAGGTACAGGGGACAACAAAAGGCGCTCCGCTAGGGAGGAAACAAGGCTCAAGGCACAAGGGGTAACTAAAGGCGCTCCGCTGTGGAGGCTAAGGCACAAAAACAAGGCAAAACAACAAGGCACCGGGAACAAGGACTCGAGGACTGTGGGACGCTTCCATGCACTGACTGTGACACTTCGGCAACGGAGGGGAGAATGCAGGTGGCTTTTATTGCTGTAGGTGATTGGTGGAAGGTGGTGATAATCATGGGCGGGGACCGGTAATTAGTGAGCGGCAGGAAGGGCAAGTGACCTGGGGTGAGAGGAGAGTTAGATTTTCAGGGTAAAACAGGAAACATGAACACTAAGATAAAAGCGTGGGCCGTCACGCCGGTGGCAGCGTGACAGTACCCCCCCCTCAATGGCCGGCTCTTGACGGCCCTTCAACATAAAAAGTCCAAAAAACAAGGGCGGGTGGAAGGGGGCACGGAGGCGGGAACACGGCCCACCCATCCGTCCCAGACAAGAGGCAGTTCAGGAGGGCGTCCCCGACGCCAGACGAGAGTCCCGTCGGGGCCATTCAGGATGTTCCAGATAACAGACTTTATTTTAACGAAAGATCAGGTTCGGAAGGTACCACGGGAATCTCGTTTGACTTGGTAGACGGCTTTGGCGTGGACGGCGTGATGCAGTGACTTGGCATGACGTGATGCAGAGGCTTGGCGTGACGTGATGCAGAGACTTGGCGTGGCTTAGGGTCTTCGAGCTGCACCCGGCGAGGCTCGGGGGCTTGAGGCGGCACCCAGCGAGGCTCGGGGGCTTGAGGCTGCAGCAGGCGAGGCTCAGGGGTAAGAGGCTGCAGCACGCAAGGTTCAGGGGCGAGAGGCTCAAGAGTCACCAGGTTGACTGCGGCTGAGGATGCACTGGTCGCTGATTGGTCCAAGACGTGTTCCATACAGTCTTTTCCCCATTCCAGTACGTTCCCGGAGTTCCAGTCGATTCGGGGGTTGTGTTGACGTAGCCAAGGGTGTCCCAGAACCAAAGTGGTAGACGAAGCATGGATTACGTGGAAACGGAGATTTTCGATGTGTTGTCCAATTCGTACTTCCAGGGGTTCGGTGATGTGGGTGATGCTGAAGAGCTCCTTGCCATTCAGGGCTCTGGCCTGGATGGTCCGGGGAAGGGGTTCGGTGGTGGCTCATACTTGCTTAACGAGGCCCCAGTCCAGGAGGCTCTCGTCGGAACCGGAATCGATGAGGGCTGGCATGTCAATGGTCATAGCATGGTGGCGTATCTGGGCTTGCGTGATTCTTTGTGTCTTAGCAGGTCGGGGTGACAGGAAACTCACCGGTGAACCTCTTTTCGCGGTGCAAGTTCCCACCAGATGACCAAGTTCACCACAGTAGAAGCAGCGGCCTTCTTGGCGGCGACGCTGTCGCTCCTCGGTGGTTAACTGGGCCCGACCAAGCTGCATGGGTTCCTCCTCAACGTTACGCACTTCCCTTGGCGCTGGTCGGGGAGGTAAGATGAGCTGTGGCATTTCTGTTTCCATTGGCGGTGAAAAGGGGGTTGGTTCTACCCTTCTATGGTGCCCGCTGGACTTGGTCAACTCTCGTCGGCGATGATCAGCACGAATCGCGGAGTTCTTGTATGGAGCCGGCTCAATGCTCGTGCCTTCTCTCGGTCATTGTTGTCGGGATCAAAGACCTGGCGCAAGGCGGCTTGAAAATCCTGTACATTTTGGCAGACCGAGGAGCCCCTGGCCCATTCCGCGGTTGCCCAGGTTTTAGCCCGTCCAGTCAGGTGGGACACCATGAAGGCTACCCGGGACCTAGCTGTGGAAAATGCCTGTGGTGAGTGTTCAAAATGGATGTCACACTCCGTGAGAAAAGTCTGACATTGTCCAGGTTCACCGGAGTATCGTTCTGGGGAGGCCAGTCTCAATCCTACCCCGGTAAATGACGTGGTCGGGACAGAGAGTTCGGGGAGGGGTAGCTGTCTGGTGGGGGCTGGAGCTCGACGCCGCGTTTGGCTCACCAATTCGTGGACCTGGCTCGACAGCTCCTCCAGCTGCGAAATCACGGCTTGCTGAACCTTTTCCTGGTTGGCAAGCCGGACCTCAAGGCTCTGCAGCGTAGCCTCGACCTTTCCTGCTGGGTCCATGCTGGCCGAAGTGTACTGACACGACGAGGAAAGGTAGGACTCAGACGCAGGATAAAGGTAGGCCACAAAGGCAACAGGTTTATTTCCGGCCAACAGCTGTCTCCTCTCAACCTGAGAGGAGAAAGGGGAATCAAAAAGTGGAGAACTAAAAACGCTCCACTGGGGAGGAAAAAACAGGCAAAAGGTACAGGGGACAACAAAAGGCGCTCCGCTAGGGAGGAAAAAAGGCTCAAGGCACAAGGGGTAACTAAGGGCGCTCCGCTGGGGAGGACAAGGCACGAAAATAAGGCAAAACAACAAGGCAACGGGAACAAGGACTCGAGGACTGTGGGACGCTTCCATGCACTGACTGTGACACTTCGGCAACGGAGGGGAGAATGCAGGTGGCTTTTATTGTCTGTCTTGATTGGTGGCAGGTGTTCATAATCATGGGCGGGGACCGGTGATTATGGAGCGGCAGGAAGGGTAAGTGACCTGGGGTGATAGGAGAGTTAGGATTTTCAAAGTAATACAGGAAACATGAACACAAAGATAAAAGCATGGGCCGTCACGCCGGTGGCGGCGTGACACTGCCACCGAGGAGATTTCCAACCACCTCAGTGACTTTGGCCCCGGAGATAGGAAAGCCCACCTCAGAGTCGCCAGACTGCTTCCTTCAAAGGAAGACGTCTTGGTGCAATTGAGATCTTCGAAGTATTCCCCCCACCGACTCACGACGTCCCGAGTCGAAGTCAGCAGCACACCATCTCCATTATACACAGTGTTAATGGTGAACTGCTTTCCTCTCATGAGACGCCGGATGGTGGACCAGAATTTCCTCGAAGCCGTCCGGAAGTCATTTTCCATGGCCTCAAACGAACTCCTCCCATGTCCGAGTTTTTGCATCAGCGACCGCCGAAGGCCGGTAACTGTCTGCTGCCTCCGCAGTACCACAGGCCAAAAAGGCCCGATAGGACTCCTTCTTCAGCTTGACGGCATCGCTTACCGCTGGTGTCCACCAGCGGGTTCGAAGATTGCCGCCGCGACAGGCACCGACCACCTTACGGCCACAGCTCCGATCGGCCGCCTCAACAATGGAGGCGCGGAACATGGCCCATTCGGACTCAATGTCCCCCGCCTCCCCCGAGACAAGGGAGAAGCTCTGCCGGAGGTGGGCAGTGAAACTCTTTCTGACAGGGGATTCCGCCAGACGTTCCCAGCAAACCCTCACAATACGTTTGGGTCTGCCAGGTCGGACCGGCATCTTCCCCCACCATCGGAGCCAACACACCACCAGGTGGTGATCAGTTGACAGCTCCGCCCCTCTCTTCACCCGAGTGTCCAAAACATGCGGCCGCAAATCCGATGACACGACTACAAAGTCGATCATCGAACTGCGGCCTAGGGTGTCCTGGTGCCAAGTGCACATATGGACACCCCTATGTTTGAACATGGTGTTCGTTATGGACAATCCGTGATGAGCACAGAAGTCCAAAAGCAAAACACCACTCGGGTTCTGACCGGGAGGGCTGTTCCTCAAAATCACGTCCCTCCATGTCTCACTGTCATTGCCCACGTGAGCATTGAAGTCCCCGGGGAAGCACTCTCCAGCACACCCTCCAGGGACTCCAAAAAGGGTGGGTACTCTGAACTGCTGTTTGGTGCATATGCACAAACAACAGTCAGGACCCGTCACCCCACCTGAAGGCGGAGGCAGGCTACCCTCTCATCTACCGGGGTGTACCCCAACGTACTGGCGCTGAGCCGGGGGGCAATAAGAATGCCCACAACTGCTCTGTGCCTCTCACTGTGGGCAACTCCAAGAGTGGGAGAGAGTCCACCCCCTCTTGACAGGACTGGTACCAGAGCCCAAGCCGTGTGTGGAGGACAGTCCGACTATGTCTTGTCGGAACTTCTCTGCCTCACACACCAGCTCAGGCTCCTTCCCTGCCAGAGCGGTGACATTCCATGTCCCAAGAGCCAGCTTCTGCAGCTGGGGGTCGGTCCGCCAAGGTCTCCTCCCATGGCTGCCACCCAGCCTCCACTGCACCCGACCTCTTTGGCCCCTCCCACCGGTGGTGAGCCCATGGGAAGGTGATACAGTATCTGATATATTATTGATATATATATATATATATATATATATATATATATATATATATGCAACATTTATTTGTACTGCAAGTAATACAAAAGACTTTTGGCCAGTTTTTCTCATCTGTTGCTCTCACACTTTCCTTCAGCAAATTTTGACGCAACACTTACCTTCCAATGAAGGTAAAATGTTCGTGATGACTGATGATGACAAGCCATTGAAGTCAAGGATGCGGGCCTCAGAGCCAAGGAGTAAGTTGAGGGCAGGTACCAACTGACTCCTTATGTAGGGGGGGCACTAATGCTGATTGGCTAGGGATGTAAGGTATTGCCACACACTTCCCACCAGGGGGAGCATCATCTCATCAGCGCCACACTCAGAAGTACAAATGCAATTACATTGTACTGTCGGTTCTCTTAATGTGATCATTTTTGTCGGAACGCCGCCTGTGAGTCGCAGCGGTGGCCGGAAACGGAGCTGGTGTGTGAAGCCCGGAAGTCCAGGTGGCATCTACTCCATTTGATTTGTATTTTGATTTCAAAATGTGATGAAAGGTTGTTTGACGACAAGAACAATCTGCCTGCAGAGGCAAAAGTGCCACATGAACAGAAATTATATTACCACATGCAAAATGAAAGAATCAAAACCAGGTATGGACACAATTTTGTTCTGATGTCATCTGAATATTGTATGCTAATCATGTCCAAATTGTTACATAGAAAGATAAAATGTGCAAAATGCACTAGCATATGGCGTGTTAGCTAGCACGGAGCTGTGGTGGTTGAGTTAGCAACAAAGAGTAGGACATTTGCGTCAATCATTTCAGTGATAACACTGTTCCACAAAAATTTTTAATCGCAGATGGCTTTGTGTGTCTGAACGTATTCTCGACGCTTATTTGGGGAAAATTGCAAGGTGGCTTTATTTCTATTTCATACACAAGGCAACTCAATGTGCTTCACACAAGCAAATACACAACACGTACAAACATCAACAAACAACTATTAACAACATTCAGAAGCAAACAAAAATAACTTCCTAAATTACGTACAAAAAAAAACATACATTGACATTTAAACACATTAACAGCAAACATTTAATATTTACAGGTTGAGTAGATTTGAAAGCATTACATTTACACTTTTAAGATGCATTGACACTTTTACAGCACACCAGTCTCACTTCCCTTCATTTTTTGAAGCTTCAAAGATGACTGCCATTCTCACCAGCACACTCGTGTCTCTCAGCAAGCTTTTTACAAGAGAATCTTTTAGCACAAACACTGCAACTGAATGGTTCCTTCCCACCATGTGTTCTTGTGTGCTTTCTTAAATTTGTCATGGAAGAGAAGCTTTTTCCACAATCTGAGTAGGAATACGGTTTCTCTCCAGTGTGTGTTTTTGCATGTGCTGTTAAAAAATTGGTGGAAGCGAAGCTTTTCACACATTTTGTGCATGAATATGGTTTCTGTCCCGTGTGTGTGTTCTTATGTGGCTTCTTAATTCAGACTTGGCAGGGAAGCTTTTGCCACAGTCTGAGCAAGAAAAAGGTTTCTCGCCACTATGGATTCTTGTATGTCTTGTTAAAGTTGACTTGTCAGAGAAGCTTTTGCCACAATCTGAGCAAGAAAAAGGTTTTTCCCCAGTGTGTGTTCTTGTATGTTTTTTTAAATTTGACTTATGAGAGAAGCTTTTGCTACAGTGGGTACAAGCAAAAAGTTTTTCCCCAGTGTGTGTTCTTGAATGTAATGTTAAATTTGACTTATGAGAGAAGCTTTTGCCACAGTGGGTACAAGCAAAAAGTTTTTGCCCAGTGTGTGTTCTTGTATGTGTTGTTAAATTTGACTTCGAAAAGAAGCTTTTGCCACAATCTGAGCAAGAAAAAGGTTTCTCGCCAGTGTGTGTTCTTGAATGTAATGTTAAATGTGACTTCTGAGAGAAGCTTTTGCCACAATCTAAACAAGAAAAAGGTTTTTCCCCAGTGTGTGTTCTTGAATGTATTGTTAAATATGACTTCCAAAAGAAGCTTTTGCCACAATCCAAACAAGAAAAAGGTTTTTCCCCAGTGTGTCTTCTTGTATGTTTTGTTAAATCTGACTTGTCAGAGAAGCTTTTGCCACAATCTAAGCAAGAAAAAGGTTTTTCCCCAGTGTGTGTTCTTGAATGTAATGTTAAATGTGACTTCTGAGAGAAGCTTTTGCCACAGTGGGTACAAGCAAAAAGTTTTTCCCCAGTGTGTGTTCTTGTATGTGTTGTTAAATTTGACTTCGAAGAGAAGCTTTTGCCACAATCTAAACAAGAAAAAGGTTTTTCCCCAGTGTGTCTTCTTGTATGTGTTGTTAAATCTGACTTCCGAAAGAAGCTTTTGCCACAATCCAAACAAGAAAAAGTTTTTTCCCCAGTGTGTGTTCTTGAATGTAATGTTAAATGTGACTTCGAAGAGAAGCTTTTGCCACAATCTAAACAAGAAAAAGGTTTTTCCTCAGTGTGTATTCTCAAGTGAATTTTCAAACTTCCTTTTGAACTCAATGTTTTCCCACAGTGAGAACATTCGCAGGATTTGTCGTCAGTGTGACACGACCTATCATCAGCAGCATGTTCATCATTACCATGCAGATTATCATCATCATCATAAGAAGAAAGGGACCTTATGTCATCACTTTTTGCTTTTGATGATCCCCAGTGGTCTGCATCACTTTCTGGAATCATGTTTTGAGGATTTAAGATCCTGTTTGGAGGCTCCGCCCCTCTGCCCTCCTCACTCTCACCCTTGACTTCATCTTCACTCTTTAAAGGGGCGAAGGTCATTGGTGACTTGGTGACGTCATCCTCAACCTCCTCCTCTTTGACACGAACGGGCTTTTCCTCCTCTTCGATGTAAGGATGTTCTTCCTCCTCTTTAACATTCGGAGGCTTCATGTCCTGTTGGTCAGGACGAAGATATTTCTCAGCGACGTCTGCAGGACACAAGAAGACAAACACACATTTGGGTTGGTCAAGTCAAATTTCAAGCGTGAGATGATGTGCATTATTGTTTCTACAGTGCACCTCGACTTGGGGCCACCGCACACTCGGATTGGCCCATCCCAAAAAAACAAAAAGAAAAAGGAAAAAAAGTATTGGCCTTGTTAAAAATCTGACAGCCGATATAAGGTCAAATCTAAAACTATTTTAATCTCTCTCTATTGATTGAAGTCGACTAAATTGAGTTGAGCTGATATTGTCCATCCGCATACATTTCAACTTTTACATAGAAAATTAAAACACCTATTTGTAACCATAGTTAGGCTGGAAGACCCCTACTTCCACATGATTCATCCCATTCTCATCTTTCCAATTTAAACATATTCCAAATATTCACGCCTTACCCACAATTCCTGATTTTGTACCCAATTTTTCCTCATGCATTCTTCATGGAAGATTCAAAATTTCCTTCCACATTTTTCATCCAATTTACTTCATTCCAACGTCAATATATTCCACCAAATCATACCACGAGCTCTTTTCCTGTTCCAAAATTCACGCCTTACTCGCAATTCCCGAGTTCGTACACGTTTTTTCCAATGTATTCATAATGGGAGATTCTACATTTCACATTTACTTCCACAATTTTCATCCGATTCACTTTGTTCCAACTTCAATATATTCCACCAATTCACACCATGAGCTCTTCTTTTTCACTTCCAAAATTAACGCCTTACCACAATTCCCCATTTTGTACCCTACCTCTCCCTCCATTCTACATTTCACATTTACTTCCACATTCTTCATCCAATTCACCACATTCCAACTTCAATGTAGTCCACCAATTCTCCATCTTTAAAAGGCGCTTTCACACCAAAAAGCCCATGAACTTTGAGTTCATGGTAGAGTCAGTTCCGGGTCCGAAGAACTTGTGAGCGGCCCACGAGTTTGCGTTCACACAGCATGAAAGCGGGCAAGGTAGCTTATTCAAATGAGACTGATGACGTATGTCAGGGGGGAGGAAAAAAACAGCACTACCCCGCCTGTCCAGCAAGTGGCGGTACCGGTAAAACCGAATGACAAACAAGCAGGGTGACGTTGAAAAACGCGACCTTGGACCCTCCATCGCCATTTGTTGTGATACAAGGCGGCATGTTGGAGCATTATCATCTTTTTCTCTTCCTTGTCATGTTGCACAAAGTTGTGGTTGCAACTATTAGAACGTCAAGGGAGAGGTTGATGACAACCATTCGGACCTGCCGTACCTCAGCAAGACGAGAAATGGGTGGGCAGAACTCGCTCACACCTCGTGGAAAGACGGTCAAACCTGCAAACACGAAGACGCTTACTCCTGCAAGCGCGAAGACGTGCACTGGTAAGGCTTAAAAACACAATTATACGGAATTTATTTCACATTGGTAACTTGTAACATAATGTGATTAAAGTGAAGCGTGTTTCCGCGCGCGTCGGTCTTGTTTGTGGATATCTTGCCGTGACGCGCGCTTTCATGAACTCGGCAATCGCTGGAAACTGGTGTTACCAGCCTAAGTTATCGTGCAATTCACGGCAAAATAGGGCTTGATGGCGATTTGCTGTTCACGCTAAATCTACGCTTCGTAATTCATAATATCGTTGGATCTGGATGTATTGTTAGTCTGTCCACGTGTTGCTTTTTGCTTTAAAAAAAAAAAAAAAAAAAAAAAAAAAAAAAAGACCGATCCAAAGTGTTGAAATGGCTTGCTTTCTTTGACAATGCACAAATGATAGGACAGACGTGCCGGGATTTAGGGAAAAGTTATTAATTTGGGAAGTGTTAGATTGCCACCTCAAGCTAGTGGTTTATTATAGGGCCACACATATAGGTGCATATTCTGCTATTTTAAGATGTTCTGGTATCGTCATCTTAAAATAGCAGAATATACACCTATATGTGTGGCCCTATAATAAACCACTAGCTTGAGGTGGCAATCTAACACTTCCCACACTTCCTTTTTTAAGATGTTCTGGTATCATGTCCCCCTCCGTGAGCCGGCACCTTAACGTGGTGGAGGGGTTTGCGTGTCCCAATGATCCTAGGAGCTATGTTGTCTGGGGCTTTATGCCCCTGGCAGGGTCACCCATGGCAAACAGGTCCTAGGTGAGGGGCTAGACTAAGAACGGCTCAGAAGACCCTTATGATGGAAAAGAACTTTGGAGACGCGTTTCCCTTGCCCGGACGCGGGTCACCGGGGCCCCCCTCTGGAGCCAGGCCTGGAGGTGGGGCTCGCTGGCGAGCACCTGGTGGCCGGGCCTGCACCCATGGGGCCCGGCCGGGCACAGCCCGAAGAGGCAACGTGGGTCCCCCTTCCCACGGGCTCACCACCGGTGGGAGGGGCCAAAGGGGTCGGGTGCAGTGTAGGCTGGGTGGCAGCCAAGGGAGGAGACCTTGGCGGACCGACCCCTGGCTACAGAAGCTGGCTTTGGGACATGGAATGTCACCTCTCTGGCAGGGAAGGAGCCCGAGCTGGTGTGCGAGGCCGAGAAGTTCCGACTAGACATAGTCGGACTCGCCTCCACACACGGTTTGGGCTCTGGTACCAGCCCTCTTGAGAGGGGTTGGATTCTCTTCAACTCTGGAGTTGCCCACGGTGTGAGGCGCAGAGCAGGTGTGGGCATACTTATTGCCCCCCGGCTCGGCGCCTGTACGTTGGGGTTTACCCCGGTGGACGAGAGGGTAGCCTCCCTCCGCCTTCGGGTGGGGGGACGGGTCCTGACTGTTGTTTGTGCATATGCACCAAACAGCAGCTCAGAGTACCCACCCTTTTTGGAGTCCTTGGAGGGTGTGCTGGAGAGCGCTCCCTCTGGGGACTCCCTCGTCCTGCTGGGGGACTTCAACGCTCACGTGGGGAATGACAGTGAGACCTGGAGGGGCGTGATTGGGAGGAACGGCCCCCCTGATCGGAACCCGAGCGGTGTTCTGTTATTGGACTTCTGTGCTCGTCACGGTTTGTCCATAACGAACACCATGTTCAAGCATAAGGGTGTCCATATGTGCACTTGGCACCAGGACACCCTAGGCCGCAGTTCGATGATCGACTTTGTAGTCGTGTCATCGGATTTGCGGCCGCATGTTTTGGACACTCGGGTGAAGAGAGGGGCGGAGCTGTCAACTGATCACCACCTGGTGGTGTGTTGGCTCCGATGGTGGGGGAAGATGCCGGTCCGACCTGGCAGACCCAAACGTATTGTGAGGGTTTGCTGGGAACGTCTGGCGGAATCCCCTGTCAGAAAGAGTTTCACTGCCCACCTCCGGCAGAGCTTCTCCCTTGTCTCGGGGGAGGCGGGGGACATTGAGTCCGAATGGGCCATGTTCCGCGCCTCCATTGTTGAGGCGGCCGATCGGAGCTGTGGCCGTAAGGTGGTCGGTGCCTGTCGCGGCGGCAATCTTCGAACCCGCTGGTGGACACCAGCGGTAAGGGATGCCGTCAAGCTGTCCAAAGAGTTCCTCCTCGTCCTTTGGTGTCGTTCTCGCCGACATTTTTGACACAATAATGCCAACAAAGTCACACTTGGTCTCTTCCTGACCACGTGTTGTGTGCTTCTCTTTGTTAGCGGCTAGCGAGCTAAGCTAAGCTAAGCTAAACTAAGCTAACCGAGACGAGTTTATACACACGCCGACATTTAATAAATGGTGTCGCAGACCTTCAAAATGGTGATGGGAGTCCTGTGTGTTCAGTTCAATACCGAATCAGAAAGAATGATTTTGCAGAGGACGTCTGATTAAACGCGATGTGGCCGCCCGCCAGTGCAGTGAGCACGTAAAGAAACGTGCGGCGGAAGTCAGGGGCAGGACACGCCCCCGCTGCGTTACGATTGGCTGCTGGAAATTGTCCGGAGGCTTCAGAGAAAGCATTGTCATCAAGTCATCGGCAGATGTCGCCATTTTTGCTGCAGTTCGAAAGTCTCATTCCCTTTTTCAATGTTTTGTTCCCGATATAATCGTAAAGTTTAAATGCCCGTTTAAATTGGACTTATTCAAAAGAGCTGAAGTTTATTGTGGTGAATGTCTAGTTTAAAAATTTGCCATCAAAGTTGAACAAGCATTTTGATGTAAACTGAATGTTTATTATCAGGGATGAGTTTAATTTGTTGTAATAGCTTATAATGTACCGGCCCGAGCTATGAATAAATGTTTGATAGCGTATCTGATATAAAGTAAAGAAAAAAGAAAAGCAAAGAAAGTAGTATACTTCCCAATTAATTGTAAATTGACAGATTTTTTTTCCACTTTGTACAGCCATTACTTTTTTAGTTTATTATATTGAACATAAATATTCGTGTTTAACACATTATTCTTGGGCCTTTAAATTGATATTAACACAGAATTTTTAAAAAGGTAATAAACTGAAATGATAATCATCTTACTAGAAAAATACGAGATGCAAAATGCATTAGGGCATCATAAGTCCCACGGTAACAGGTTGGATTATTTACAGTTTCGGTTCGGCCCGTCTGTGTTCCGTTCGGTCGCTTTCACACAGCACTTTTTTTTTTTTGGTACCCCTTCATGGGTTGCTAATCCAATATGGCGGCATCCATGGTTATCTCGTCATATCCTTCCAGCGACGCTGTAGCCAATCATATTGCAGCGGGGCGGGTACAGCCTCAGAACAGCTACCAGCGAGCATGCTACATCACACCAAAATCTGGAAAGGGTGGGGGGGGGGTGCCTTTTGGCGGGGCGTTTGCAATTTATGCAATGGACTTTGGAACTGTTTTTGTTCACCAAGGGACATCGCTATTGCGTCTTCTAATCCAACGCAAGATTTGTGACATCAAACGAACGTTGGAATTCCAACTGGCTGGAAATCGTTTTGGTCATGACTGAATTGTGCGTTTTGTTTCAAACGGGATCTTGGTTTAAACGCAATATTCGATGTTAGCATAGCACGACTTTAGTTTTGTAAAACTCGTAGGCAGGGAAATCCCGCTCAAAATAAAGGTGGGACGTCATCTTGTCCGTTTCATTTGACATCCAGTGTGGTGGTGTTGAGAGAGCGTGAATGAAGAGATGAGGTGCATACTTTGAGAATAAAGTAGGTAAATATAAGTAGGTAAGTATAAAAGCAAAAAAAAATATATATATATATATATAAGATGTAGGGAAGTGAATAAGTAAATATAACTATAAATAAAATAACAGAAAATACAGAAGGCACCATAAAACACTGAAATGATGCGAAGTTTCATGCTGAGTCAAAGACCAAAGAATAAAGATGTCTGGCAAAAATGATCCGAAATGTTATCCATATCGTACAGCCCTAAATCCAAAAAGCAAATGAAGGCAACTGCTAGCTAATCTCAGATAGAAGGGGCTGGGTCACAGTCATTCCGCCGCTTTTGCAGTTGTCACAATGCTACTGTTCAACCTGAACAACATTAGATTTAGGTTGATGAAGTGTGCTCCCCCAAAAAAGGTAATGCACTCTCTTTCTGGTGACAGGTCTGGCTCTTTAGTTAAGAAAATGAAATGAAAATGCGAGTAAGCTGTCCTGGCTCAAACCTTCAAAAAAAAAAAAAACCTGATCACCGTCAGATTCTCAGGTGGATGTGCAGGCTGATACAGCACGGACGTCATAAATTAACTGGGCTGCTCATGCTGTAGCGAAAAGTGAAGCTGGCGGCGGCCATCTTGTGTTGCCAAACCTACAGTAAGTTGACTTTTCAGCAGCATTTTTTCCACGTTATTTTCTTCCTCTACAGCGAAAATACCACTGTGACGTACGGTTCTACCATTAAGTATAAAATAACTGTGGGAAATGCTCTAAATGTAAATATTTTGTGGTTGGTCTAATAATTTGAGTGGGGGTCGTGTTTGTGGTTGGTCTAATAAGTTGTGCACGCTCTGGGACGGGGGGCACCACCAGAAATCCTGCCTCGGGTGCCAAGTTGCTTAGGAACGCCACTGGTCACGACCCACAGCTCGTGACCATAAGTGAGGGTCGGAACGTAGGTCGACTGGTAAATCGAGAGCTTCTCCTTTTGGCTCAGCTCTTTCGTCACCACGACGGACCAATACAGAGTCCGCATTACTGCAGACTCTGCACCGATCCACCTGTCGATCTCCCGTTCCATTATGCCTCACTCGTAAACAAGACCCCAAGATACTTGAACTCCTCCACTTGGGGGAGGATCTCATCCCCGACCCGGAGAGGACACGCCACCCTTTTCCGATTGAGGACCATGGTCTCGGATTTGGAGGTGCGGATCCTCATCCCAACCGCTTCACACTCGGCTGCGAACCGTTCCAGGGAGAGTTGGAGATCCCAGCCTGAAGAAGCCAACAGCACCACATCATCAAATAGTTGACAAAGATGTGATGAGAATGGACAAGCTAAGAGGTTTGTGAACAGTGTTAATAAACACGGGGATCTTGATGCTTCAGACTACAGGTAACATATAAATCATTGAAACACATTTATGAAATCTATGGGGAGAGATTTGTCTAAAATCTCACTGTTTCAGAGAAAAATAGTTTGCTGACAAGCTCAATTTAAGTTAAAAATAAATAAATAAATAAAATTGATTCTCTAAAAATGAAAACCAGTTGGTTGTTAATTATTACATGCAAATGTGTTTTTTTGTCTTCTGTATTTATATTGTTCTTTGACCAAGAATGTATATAGGCCTATCGGTATATTTGTATTTCTATCCAAATATACGATTATTCACTAGAATTTTCAGTAGGATATCCGAATACCAAAATATTCGATAGCTGCAGCACTAATAATACTAATTTTGAGTTGTGGCACGCCCACACGAGTTATTTTACCACACACCCATGTCAAAACTAGCTTACTGCACACACACTGCACCCCAACTTCAAATTTTTGCTAACGTCATAATAATAATAATAATAATATATATTATACATTTTGTTGGGTCCAAAAGCAACTTACATAACTATAGTTTCATATGATTGTAATTGTCTTATTTTCAAATGTTTAAATATTTTCTTGATTTGAACAAATTATAATTGTTTTGAATAATCTTGATTTCAATTATTACCAAAATAATTGTGATGATTATTTTTTCCATAATAGAGCAGCCCTAATGTGATGTGAATATGTGTATCTTGTGCTCATCTTTCCCTTTAATTTTCTATTTCAGGCAGTATATACTGAAACGAAGATTGAGGTGTGATTTCCCCCAGCTGGTTTTTCACATCCCTCTCCAGTAACAACTCTGAAATGGTTTTTGTAGAGACATTATCAACAACTGACAAACTTTTAGACAGGGTACCTCACTCATCAGATACATCAACTACTGAGTCTACTGATGTAAGCCAAGAAAGTGACACTAACACATAGCTGGTACAACATCAGGTTGGAAAATCACAGGGCATACGAGGACACTTTAAAATGCAGGGCTGTAAAATCTATGTAAAATCTGCCATTTTGTTTGTTTCATTATCAAGATGTTAACTCTCCATTTTAACACTTTTCAAGCAAAAATAAAAATGTCTGTATTCAATTTTCCACAAAAAAATGCCCAAAACAAAGCTGTTCCATTGAAGTTCCATGGTTTTATTGTGAATGCACATTTGATTTTTATTTGATTTTTTTATTTTTTTTATTAATATTTTATTGTGTGTCGGGCATAAATAACATGCTGTGATGACATAATCTGATACTTTAATAAATATTCTATGTTATAATAATCTGGGCTCTGAATGCATCTATTTCCATCTAGTCCATTTTGCCTTGTTCCAGGTTTGTGGTGCATGGTAGTATTTTTGGCCAATGTATGCTGCTTCTTGTGTACCTTTCATGACGTAATAGGTTGTGAATTGTTTTCATATATGAAACATAAACATAGCTAAATGTAACATCCGTGTGCTGGTTTCACTTCTAGTTGAAGCGTTTTTTTGTTTTTTTGGCACAAATTTAATATATTTAATGATCTAAATTCACATGATTGCACCAAACCACCAATACTTGTTTCTGATGTTAGGTACATGTATTTATAACATCTGGGAATGATTTTCTGTTGCCAAATTTAATGTAAGACGTTTTACAACCAAAAACAGCAGCACAAGATTTTCGTTTTTTGTTATTTACCTAAATAAGCATTTCTGGCTTGTGACAAAATTGGGGCAGGAAAACATTGGGTGAACTTTTAACCCAAAGTTCAGAAGGGTATTATCTATCAAAAAATGCATTGAACAAGTAGTGCCCAGACAGTGGAGCGAAACTAAAAGGGCGAACAGAAAAAAATGAACTGACTTGACCGTGTAAAAAGAAAAGGCGGCTAGCTTTGCCTCAGTTGTAGCTCTGCTAAATCCAATTCTTATCGACTGAGAAATGTACCAAACCGACTGAAGAAAAAAACTGTGTATCGTAACAAAGTGCCCCGGTGAAGATTCCTTTCAAAATAAATTCGGACATATGGTTGAAAAGTGTCGATGAAACAAGTGACAAACCTGCTCTGTTCAACACAACTCGAGGCTGCTTGTAAACGGCGTCCAGCAGTTGACGTTGTCGCTCGTTGTCCTCCTGTGCTCCACAAAGCTCCTCTTCGTACTTGACTTTCGCCATTGTGAACATCTTCACACGATATTCACGACACTTTACGCTCACGATTGACGTCTGCTTAGCCAATTTGTCGAAAGCAAACGCGTCTCGTTTTTTGGCGCCTAGCAAGCTAAGCTAAGCTAAGCTAAGCTAAGCTAAGCTAAGCTAAGCTAAGCTAAGCTAAGCTAAGCTAAGGCAAAATAAAGAGGGCCGAGAGATACGATTGAACCAGACACGAAACGTAGCAATTATGTTTGACTTCAATAAAGTAGTGACGGGGCAAAGTGTCGATGTGTCAGTTCGTTCCGTACGAATTCGTGTTGAATTATTTTTATCGTGAAGCCGAGCGTAAACGCGTCGTGCCTGGAATGGAGTAGCTCTTCTGCTACCACGTGAAATCTACGGCAATTACAGTTGGACAAATCTCATGTCACGAAAATGTTAATATTTAATTTTACTTAAATTTTTTTTTAAAAAAACTCATAAAATTATACGTTTAATTCTAGATTCATTTGGATAATAAAAATAAATAGACCTTTAAACTGCACTCGGACGAATAAGAAGAAACATGTTTATCTCCTGTACATACGAGTAGCCCAGTTTAGTTTTTATTTTTTTAAATCTCTATTCACTCAATCAGTATACAAAATATTGGGGGGGAAATAATACAATCATTGTATACACTATAAACAATTAGAACATAGAACACGCCAGGAAAGTTAAAACATACAAAAGCTAAACCAAATAAAATCAATAGTATAACTGAAAGAAAAGAAAATAGTTTGATACAAAATCATATAAATAAATGATAAGTTTGCAATAGTTATACGTTTTTACAGCTTTTGCACAGACAACCAGACAATGACAAAAAATAATTTCTCACGGATACAAAAAAATAAAAAATAAAGGATTGTTTCTTATGTGTAAATTTAGACTTATGAATGTAAAACTTCGCTAGAATAATCATAAGATTTATCAAATTAAACTGTGTATCGACATTATTATCAAATTCAAATACACCAAAATAAGACATGCTTCCAAAGTAAGGAGAAATCTGGATAAATGTGGATTATAATGAATTGTGATAATGTACCCCAGAATTATTAGTAGCACAGTTTTTTTTTTTTAAACATCCTTGCTGTTTTACCTCAGACTGTAAATCTGTAAATCCACCCAAGAGTCTCTGGTCTTTTTTTTTTTTTTTTTGGACAGTGTGATTTATGGTGATTTAAATTTGTTAAAAACAAGAGGACTTTTGACATTTTCCAACTTGCCTTAAAGGCGTATAAATGATATGTTACATGACGTTTACAGGAGGAAACTTGGATAATTCATTGTTTATGAAAGAATCACAACTGTTCAACAAATAATATTGGGTCCTTACGTGCACACATATGACAGAAAAGATGGCGCTTTCAAGCAGCAATGCCAGTTAAGTGGGGATTTTGGGAGGTTGTTGTGCTGTTAGACTAGCTCAGGGGTGTCAAAACTCAGTTTTGTTGCAGTCCTCAGGGTTTATCTCAGAGGGCTGTTATGACGGAGAAACCAAATGTTTATTCGTCTCACCGAACAAGATGGATTACTCGTTTTGAAATGAGAAGTCAAGGGTAAAAGTTTGGAATCAGAATCCTGCCAATACCTCCTAACTTCGGTTTGAATCTCCGAAAACATTTTTGAATGACTGAAAAAATGTTTCGAATCTCCAAAAATATTTTTGAATGACTAAAAAATCACAGAAAAAGCTGTAAAAAAATAAATAAATAAATGCTTAGAAAAGACAGACATTTTTTTAAAGTATGATTTTACAGTGTTTCACCCACAAATTTTCAGAGGTTCAAAATGGTCACCAGCCAAGTTTCAAAAATGGCGTTTTGGCATTGTTCTCCCGAGGCATTTATTTGTTTCCCGTTTTTGAAACCTGTAAACTCTGAACGTTCTCAAAACGTTGAAAAAATATTTCCAAACCTGAAAAGTGGGTTTGAATCTCCAAAAAGTATATAAAATCATTCAAAATGACAACCCTTTTTTTTTTTTTTTTACAGTTTCACCCACAAACTTTCAGAGATTCAAAACGGTCACCAGCCAAGTTTCAAAAATGGCATTTTGGCATTGTTTTCCCGAGGCATTGGTTGAAAGACTGAAAATGTTTTCAATGTTGTTTTGAAACTGCAATTGACCTTTCGCATTAGCTCCGCCCCCCTTAGTTACTGTTGCTAGTCCGTCAAGCTTGGTGCCTCCGACAGCACAAGCCGTGACGGGAAGACTTACACCGGCGTGTATTAGTGATTTCTTTTGGAGCAATACCAGTGCAATATCCTCCAGATCGAGGCAAAAAGGTTTACAATATGCAGTGGAGGGTTATAGTCATAATATTAAATTAGCCAGCGAAGGGGAAACACACAGGACGCACGCTAAATCTGAGAAAACCCCATGACCTATACTTCAGATGCAACCAGCACAGCATTATGGACCAGTCGTGCTCTTGTACTGCCGGGTAAGTTTTCTTACTTATATTAGTCTAGTATTGTTAAAATATGAGGATTACTGTTAGGTCAGCAAGTTAGCTAAACCTCGGTGTTTATAGCTAGCTAAACATTAGTGGGGGTTTTTTGTCTTTGAAAGCATCAGATCAGTCATTGTTATTCTTTGTCCATCATAAAAAAAAATATGTCACCCTAGCCATGGATGTAGTTCAGGTTATATGGCTGGTTGGGATACTCTGGAGACGGGTGTCCGTTCACAAAATGCTGCATGAAAAATGAAAACAAGATAAGCTCGGGGCACTTATTAGGACGCTTAAAGGAACACTTTACTTATTGATCCATTTTTAGCAGCAAAAAGTTGCTACTTTTTCAATAATTAATTTGGTGACGTGATTATTTTTTTATGTACATTTAATAACTTTTAAACCGATGTTAAAATGAATCGAACGCCGGCATGTTTGTTACACGTGACTAAATAACCCGGATGTTTACGTCACTAGTGTGTAAACGCTACACTATGGAAGCACTATGAAACGCAGCCGTGCATCTAGCGTCAAACCCGGAAGGATTAAACCTTATCGCTTCGATCCAACACGACAAAATAACCCTACCGAAGGAAAGTCTGCCTTGGATGTGAAAGTTGTGGCGCCAGATGGTCTTTTCGGGCACAAAATAAACTTTAACGAACGAGTGAATCAGGCGGGGGGTGGTGCGGGAGCTGCACAGGAATGGACAATCCGCTAATGAATGTGTGCTGTCTGGAAATGAAAGAACTCGAGGATCGGTTCCTTGCGGACAATCTCAACTGCCAATATCCAACAGGTAAAGTGACACACAGCACGAGCAATGCAAAACGTGTGGAACTGACGAACTATTTCAGGAAAAAGAAAAAATAGTAAAATTAAATGTATCATCGTTACAGCGCCCAACCTCCCCTAGCTGTTTTTTTTCTTTTCTTTTTTTGCGTAGCGTCCCGATGATGTAAACGAAAGGTTGCAAGAAGGTTGTGTATTAACCGTGTTTATTTATAGACAGAATGAAGTAAGGAAATGCGAGACGCCGTTACCTAGGCTGGTTATCAATGGTTTGGATCCGAACGAAATGCAAATGAAAGTGGAAGGCACCACAGGAAGAACAGCGGGACAGAACACAAATGTAGTACGTCGCACATGACACATGATAATGACACTAATCCACATTCTATAATTTTTTTGTTAAAATAAGATTATGAACATGGTCAGTTTGTTTAGTATAAACAACTTACGAGCTAATAAAACATAACGTCCTCGTCCCCGTACTTGACGATGTTCACACTCAAATGAATTATGAAATAAAACAGTCCGTGCAGTATAATAACGAATGCCCCCCACCCCCTAAACATGCCTACCTTTCGCTTTAAATTTGCTTCGCTTCTCCGAGATCTTGCAGTGGCCGTAGGGAGACCTCGATTTGTGCCGGCTGTTGTGAGAGTGAAGGCTCCGTGTTGCTAGCAGTTGCGGAAGTAGCCGCCAGAGATCCTCCATCGGCTTGATTATTTCCCACGTCTGGTTCTTTAAAGATACTCGGTACTGCGTTGGGCTTTAGTATTAGGCGTGTGGCGTACCCCATCTCAAATTGTAACATATTTTCTTAGTCCTCATGCCTGAAATGTTCGCTGCGCGCACGCCTGCTTGTCCTTCGGGAGGTTGACAGCACTTAGCAAACAAACCATTGTCTACTCAAGTGTTTTTTTTTTTTCTTGTTTGTTTTTTTTTTAGGGGGGTCTCGCGGGTTTTTCCTTGCCGACGCCTTGCAAAATTTTGCAATACACAAAGGCATAAGTGACAGTTTGTGTCCTCCTCGTTGTTATGTCTGCGTGAACTACTGTTCGCCAAGCGAGTATACACACTTGTTACGTCACCACTCGGGGGCGTTCCAACACGGAAGTACTTCTATGTTGAAGAAAAGTTAAATAAATCAATATAAGGGTGTATTCTTCAGCTCTTATGCATTTTTCGTACCTAAACTAACTATTTACTGCCGATCAAGCCATACATGTAAAATTAAAGGAGCCTTCCTTTAAGTTTGCCAAACTTGACGAAGCTTTGTGTTAACGTTAGCTCGCAACATTTAGATGAATGCAAAAGCTAACAGAAGACATTAAACTAACATTAACCACTGACTGAACAAGCTTAACTTAGATGGCAATGATATCCTAGTAATATATATTATTCATTAATAGTAACTACAATAACTTTGATATTGTTTTGTTATTGCCCCGAAAGCAAACTACACTACAGCTAGCTAGTTAGCCCGATAGAGTTAGCATAGTCTTACCTTAGCACAGTACGATTTACATACTCCGTAGGCACACCGCTTCATCATTTTGGAGGTCCGGAGCTTGTTAATGGTTGTCACTCTTCTTCCGTAAAGTTTTATGGTGGTTAGCAGTCTCGTAAGCCATCAAATAAAATCAATCAGACTATGGACGTCATCGAGAGCTGAGTAAAGCTTGACGGACTATGCTTACATAGCAACGGTTGCCAAATGTGTGATTGGTCAATGCTCGTTTGGGGGGGCGGAGTTTGCGAAAGGTCAATTACGGATACAACTCACCTGACTTTTGGCAGCGATATTCGGCCGAGCAAGAAAAGAAAAAGTGTAGTCAATAGTGCATAGAATTTGCTGGCACTCGACTAGAACTTTTCCTGGCTCAAAGCTTTAAAAAAAAAAAAAAAAAAAGACCAGAGACTCTTGGGTGGATTTACAGATTTACAGTCTGAGGTAAAACAGCAAGGATGTTTTAAAAAAAACTGTGCTACTAATAATTCTGGGGTACATTATCACAATTCATTATAATCCACATTTATCCAGATTTCTCCTTACTTTGGAAGCATGTCTTATTTTGGTATATTTGAATTTGATAATAATGTCGATACACAGTTTCATTTGATAAATCTTATGATTATTCTAGCGAAGTTTTACATTCATAAGTCTAAATTTACACATAAGAAACAATCCTTTATTGATTTTTTTTTTTGTATGCATGAGAAATTATTTTTTGTCATTGTCTGGTTGTCTGTGTCCAAAAGCTGTAAAAACATATAACTATTGCAAACTTATCATTTATTTATATGATTTTGTATCAAACTATTTTCTTTTCTTTCAGTTATACTATTGATTTTATTTGGTTTAGCTTTTGTATGTTTTAACTTTCCTGGCGTGTTCTATGTTCTAATTGTTTATAGTGTATACAATGATTGTATTATTTCCCCCCATTAGTTTGTATACTGATTGAGTGAATATAGATTTAAAAAATAAAAAATAAACTGGGCTACTCGTATGTACAGGAGATAAACATGTTTCTTCTTATTTGTCCGAGTGCAGTTTAAAGGTCTATTTATTTTTATTATCCAAATGAATCTAGAATTAAACGTATAATTTTATGAGTTTTTTTTAATAATTTTTTTTAAGTAAAATTAAATATTAACATTTCGTGACATGAGATTTGTCCAACTGTATTTGCCGTAGATTTCACGTGACAGCAGAAGAGCGACTCCATTCCAGGCACGACGCGTTTACGCTCGGCTTCACGATAAAAATAATTCAACACGAATTCGTACGGAACGAACTGACACATCGACACTTTGCCCCGTCACTACGTTATTGAAGTCAAACATAATTGCTACGTTTCGTGTCTGGTTCAATCGTATCTCTCGGCCCTCTTTATTTTGCCTTAGCTTAGCTTAGCTTAGCTTAGCTTAGCTTAGCTTAGCTTGCTAGGCGCCAAAAAAACGAGACGCGTTTGCTATCGACAAATTGGCTCAGCAGACGTCAATCGTGAGCGTAAAGTGTCGTGAATATCGTGTGAAGATGTTCACAATGGCGAAAGTCAAGTACGAAGAGGAGCTTTGTGGAGCACAGGAGGACAACGAGCGACAACGTCAACTGCTGGACGCCGTTTACAAGCAGCCTCGAGTTGTGTTGAACAGAGCAGGTTTGTCACTTGTTTCATCG
Organism: Festucalex cinctus; assembly: GCF_051991245.1. Lineage (NCBI taxonomy): Eukaryota > Metazoa > Chordata > Actinopteri > Syngnathiformes > Syngnathidae > Festucalex > Festucalex cinctus. The sequence goes on from NC_135411.1 coordinate 542,607, forward strand.
ACACTTTTCAAACATATGTACGTTTTTATTTCTGTAAGGACTCTTCACCGGGTCACTTTGTTACGATACACAGTTTTTTTTTCTTCAGTCGGTTCGGTACATTTCTCAGTCGATGAGAATTGGATTTAGCAGAACTACAACTGAGGCAAAGCTAGTAGGCCGTGGGGTGAACCCCAAAAAAGTGCCTAGAAAATGAGTTTCGCTCCACTGTCTGGGCACTACTTGTTCAATGCATTTTTTGATAGATAATACCCTTCTGAACTTTGGGTTAAAAGTTCACCCAATGTTTTCCTGCCCCAATTTTGTCACAAGCCAGAAATGCATATATAGGTAAATAACAAAAAACGAAAATCTTGTGCTGCAGTTTTTGGTTGTAAAACGTCTTACATTAAATTTGGCAACAGAAAATCATTCCCAGATGTTATAAATACATGTACCTAACATCAGAAACAAGTATTGGTGGTTTGGTGCAATCATGTGAATTTAGATAATTAAATATATTAAATTTGTGCCAAAAAAACGCTTCAACTAGAAGTGAAACCAGCACACGGATGTTACATTTAGCTATGTTTATGTTTCATATATGAAAACAATTCACAACCTATTACGTAATGAAAGGTACACAAGAAGCAGCATACATCGGCCAAAAATACTACCATGCACCACAAACCTGGAACAAGGCAAAATGGACTAGATGGAAATAGATGCATTCAGAGCCCAGATTATTATAACATATAGAATATTTATTAAAGTATCAGATTGTGTCACCACAGCATGTCATTTATACCCCCCACCCCCTATCCAAAAAATATTAATAAAAAAATAATAATAATAAAATAAAAATCAAATGTGCATTCACAATAAAACCTTTGGAACTTCATTGGAACAGCTCTCTTTTTTTTTTTTGGCAGACCAATTTAACAAAGGTCTGTGTTGTGGAAAAACGGAATACAGACATTTTTATTTTTGCTTGAAAAGTGTTAAAATGGAGAGTTAACATCTTGATAATGAAACAAACAAAATGGCAGATTTTACATAGATTTTACAGCCCTGCATTTTAAAGTGTCCTCGTATGCCCTGTGATTTTCCAACCTGATGTTGTACCAGCTATTTGTTAGTGTCACTTTCTTGGCTTACATCAGTAGACTCAGTAGTTGATGTATCTGATGAGTGAGGTACCCTGTCTAAAAGTTTGTCAGTTGTTGATAATGTCTCTACAAAAACCATTTCAGAGTTGTTGCTGGAAAGGGGTGTGAAAAACCAGCTGGGGGAAATCACACCTCAATCTTCGTTTCAGTATATCCTGCCTGAAATAGAAAATTGAAGGGAAAGATGAGCACAAGATACACATATTCACATCAGACTAGGGCTGCTCTATTATGGAAAAAAATAATCATCACAATTATTTTGGTAATAATTTAAATCAAGATTATTCTAAACAATTATATTTTGTTCAAATCAAGAAAATATTTAAACATTTGAAAATAAGACAATTCCAATCATATGAAACTATAATTATGTAAGTTGCTTTTGGATCCAACAAAATTTATAATTTATTATTATTATTATTATTATTATTATTATTATTATTATTATTATGACGTTAGAAAAAATTTGAAGTTGGGGTGCAGTGTGTGTGCAGTAAGCTAGTTTTGACATGGGTGTGTGGTAAAATAACTCGTGTGGGCGTGCCACAACTCAAAATGAGTATTATTAGTGCTGCAGCTATCGAATATTTTGGTATTTGGATATCCTACTGAAAATTCTAGTGAATAATCGTATATTTGGATAGAAATACAAATATACCGATAGGCCTATATACTTTCTTGGTCAAAGAACAATTATAAATACAGAAGACAAAAAAACACATTTGCATGTAATAATTAACAACCAACTGGTTTTCATTTTTAGAGAATCAATTTTATTTATTTATTTATTTTTAACTTAAATTGAGCTTGTCAGCAAACTATTTTTCTCTGAAACAGTGAGATTTTAGACAAACCTCTCCCCATAGATTTCATAAATGTGTTTAAATGATTTATATGTTACCTGTAGTCTGAAGCATCAAGATCCCCGTGTTTATTAACACTGTTCACAAACCCCTTAGCTTGTCCATTCTCATCACATCTTTGTCAACTATAATCCTTTGACGGATTACTTGTTCACAAAAAGAATTTGTAGCTCTCAGCATTGGGTTGTCTAAAACACACACACACTCACTTAATATGTGCAGAGTCATGCTTTCTAATTAATGCTGTCTCGAAATGTAAACAGAATACAAGTGACATATTGCTGACCAATGCTTTACTTTTGAAATGTGTAATTTTAGCAAAGTGACAATGAAATAGTGCAATGTAACAACTCACATTTGTTCGTCCCTGGTTGCTGTTTCTGTTGCTGTTGACTTTAAGAACCTTGTGTAATCTCTGAAACAAAACTGCACCTCCATTGTGACACAGTCTTTTGTCTTGAATATGCAGAAGAATGGAACAGTCTTTCTTCATCTCAGCGGCCTGCAGCAACCAACCCGCCTTTAGACAAAAAAGAATTACATTATAAGTGTTATTGTCACATCACCTCTTTACAGTATATGCACATCACAGATTTAAGTAAAGTAAAGTGTTTGTTGAGGTTGATGAGAGAGAGTTTGGGGAAAAGGGAGTGTGTAGCTGTGACTATATTATGACTCTGATGGGCACAGGTAACTCGAGTTTGGTAACAACTGTTGGATTCACTCGATAAATCATTCAGCAGCTCGCGTTTTTAATAAACTATAGCCTTAAAACTTAACCTAGCAACAAATTATATTCAGCGCTATACAAAATATCGGTCACATTAATAACAGAAATGGGCACGCGTGTGTGTAGCACTTACCTGCCGACAATGTTTCTGCTTTGGCGAGATGATCCCTCTTCCGTGTTCCTTCCGATCCCAGACGAGTCTACTTTGAAATTTATTTTTACAAATGATGCAGATGGCTGGAAGAACGGGGCCAGCTGAAGCGATGGGCAAACCTGAACCGGAACGAAGTTTTTTCACTACTTTCTTTCTAACTTTTTTTCTCCTTTCGCTCTCCGACGTTGTGGTCGCCATTTTTGTTATGCGGTTGCTATGGTGAGGAGAAAGCAGCAGCTACCTGATTGGCTCATGTGACCTAAATCACACCACTACCGACCTAATGGCACTACGCCCACACCAGAGATCACTGCGCCTCATCGCAAAATAGTGCCGGGGTTTCACCACCGAAAACACAAAATTGGCGGGTTTTCACAGGGTGAACTACACGGATTCTTACTTACTACTGATTAATCTATTTTATGAAGTAAAGATTATTTAGTGCCCCTGGTAGTGGAGCGAAACTGAACGAAAACGTGTGTGACCTGACGGCCTATAGCCGCCTTTTCTTTTTACGCGGTCAAGTCAGCCGCACTTAATTTTTTTCTGTTCGCCCTTTTCTAGGATTTACGGTAGTGTGCTCGAAGAGACGCTGGCGCGGAGAATGTGACCGGTTTTCAAAATAAAAGATCGGTTTTCAAAAATAAAATTTAATTCAAACGCAGTTTAAAGTATGCTTGGTTTTATTATTATTATTGTTATTATTGTTATTATTATTATTATTATTAACAGTTTAAAAGCTGTTTCACAATAACAGTACCAATTCAAATAGGTCGCTTGCACATCGTAATGCATCATGGGAGTTTTTTCTTCGGGCGCCATCTTGGGTGTCCGCCGGTTCACAAGGTACACTCGTGAGTTACACGGTAGAGCTTATCAACCTGATGTCATTTTCGCAGTATTTTCACGATTTACCGGAAGATCAAAAACAACGATACAGGCAGAAGGTGTCTCTGTGTGGTGGGATTGATCCTAATTACGTCCTGACCAAGGGTGATTTTTTTTTTTGACGGAGAAAGCTTGCTGGCCAAATGTGACTTCTCTGGACATTTTTCACTACCTCGTGTTGACCACATGCTCCATAACACGCCAACAAATCCCTGGAGGCTTACAATTATTTTGTAAGCGGGTGGATACAGAGTGTAAACTTTAACATCGCATCAGAAGAAACTGTTGCTGTTGCACGTAAGTAAACCACATGGTGTTGGTAATTCTGCACACAAAAATGTTGATTTGTTCTCAGGCTTCCTGTTATCATTGTGTTTATATGCATAGCTGGGTTTACCTGATGTGGTTTTTCTAATCATTTTATCACAGGCAAATATGGCAGAGCGTATAAGAATAAAAAGTAACTATGCACAGCCTCCCGGTGGCTTAATTAAATTTAATGCTACCCTTTCACTAGTTACATGTTACTTAATCAACTTACTCTAAATGGTTAAGGTTAACCACTCTCAGAGGACGTATTTTTAGGTTCAGTTTCCAGTACAATAAAACGTGTTCATGGTAACTACTGAGCATACTGACAGCTTTTCTTATGATCTCACGGTTAAGGAGGCTGTCACAACACCCAATTTCTGTCTGGTGCCGGATGGCAACAATTCCCATCACTTGTCACGACAACACCAATATTATTACCAGGAATGTATGGCTTTACTTTTTGTAGTTTATTATTTAATTCTATGTTTCATATTTTCATTACAATGTTTGCCCTTACACGTCCGTGCAAGCCGTTGAAGCGACAGGGCGGCCATCTTGCTCCTACCATCTCGTCAGTGGGTGGACGGTATGTCCACTTTGAGGACCCCTTTTTTTTAATCACTCAGTTCCATGGACAGCATGATTTATGGTGATTTAAATTCGTTAAAAACAAGAGGACTTCGGACATTTTCCAACTTGCCTTAAGGGCGTATAAATGATATGTTACATGACGTTTACAGGAGGAAACTTGTTTAATTCATTGTTTATGAAAGAATCACAACTGTTCAACAAATAATATTGGGTCCTTACGTGCACACATATGACAGAAAAGATGGCGCTTTCAAGCAGCAATGCCAGTTAAGTGGGGATTTTGGGAGGTTGTTGTGCTGTTAGACTAGCTCAGGGGTGTCAAAACTCAGTTTTGTTGCAGTCCTCGGGGTTTATCTCAGAGGGCTGTTATGACGGGGAAACCAAATGTTTATTCGTCTCACCGAACAAGATGGATTACTCGTTTTGAAATGAGAAGTCAAGGGTAAAAGTTTGGAATCAGAATCTTGCCAATACCTCGTAACTTCGGTTTGAATCTCCGAAAACATTTTTGAATGACTGAAAAAATGTTTCGAATCTCCAAAAATATTTTTGAATGACTAAAAAATCACAGAAAAAGCTGTAAAAAAAAAAAAAAAAAAATGCTTAGAAAAGACAGACATTTTTTTAAAGTATGATTTTACAGTGTTTCACCCACAAATTTTCAGAGGTTCAAAATGGTCACCAGCCAAGTTTCAAAAATGGCATTTTGGCATTGTTCTCCCGAGGCATTTATTTGTTTCCCGTTTTTGAAACCTGTAAACTCTGAACGTTCTCAAAACGTTGAAAAAATATTTCCAAACCTGAAAAGTGGGTTTGAATCTCCAAAAAGTATATAAAATCATTCAAAATGACAACCTTTTTTTTTTTTTTACAGTTTCACCCACAAACTTTCAGAGATTCAAAACGGTCACCAGCCAAGTTTCAAAAATGGCATTTTGGCATTGTTTTCCCGAGGCATTGGTTGAAAGACTGAACATGTTTTCAATGTTGTTTTGAAACTGCAATTGACCTTTCGCATTAGCTCCGCCCCCCTTAGTTACTGTTGCTAGTCCGTCAAGCTTGGTGCCTCCGACAGCACAAGCCGTGACGGGAAGACTTACACCGGCGTGTATTAGTGATTTCTTTTGGAGCAATAGCAGTGCAATATCCTCCAGATCGAGGCAAAAAGGTTTACAATATGCAGTGGAGGGTTATAGTCATAATATGAAATTAGCCAGCGAAGGGGAAACATACGCTAAATCTGAGAAAACCCCATGACCTATACTTCAGATGCAACCAGCACAGCATTATGGACCAGTCGTGCTCTTGTACTGCCGGGTAAGTTTTCTTACTTATATTAGTCTAGTATTGTTAAAATATGAGGATTACTGTTAGGTCAGCAAGTTAGCTAAACCTCGGTGTTTATAGCTAGCTAAACATTAGTGTTTGTTTGTTTTTTTTGTCTTTGAAAGCATCAGATCAGTCATTGTTATTCTTTGTCCATCATAAAAAAAATATTTATGTCACCCTAGCCATGGATGTAGTTCAGGTTATATGGCTGGTTGGGATACTCCGGAGACGGGTGTCCGTTCACAAAATGCTGCATGAAAAATGAAAACAAGATAAGCTCGGGGCACTTATTAGGACGCTTAAGTTTGCCAAACTTGACGAAGCTTTGTGTTAACGTTAGCTCGCAACATTTAGACGAATGCAAAAGCTAACAGAAGACATTAAACTAACATTAACCACTGACTGAACAAGCTTAACTTGGATGGCAATGACATTCTAGTAATATATTTTATTCATTAATAGTAACTACTATAACTTTGATATCGTTTTGTTATTGCCCCGAAAGCAAACTACACTACAGCTAGCTAGTTAGCCCGATAGAGTTAGCATAGCACAGTCCGATTTACATACTCCGTAGGCACACCGCTTCATCATTTTGGAGGTCCGGTGCTTGTTAATGGTTGTCACTCTTCTTCCGTAAAGTTTTATGGTGGTTAGCAGTCTCGTAAGCCATCAAATAAAATCAATCAGACTATGGACGTCATCGAGAGCTGAGTAAAGCTTGACGGACTATGCTTACATAGCAACGGTTGCTAAATGTGTGATTGGTCAATGCTCGTTTGGGGGGGCGGAGTTTGCGAAAGGTCAATTACGGATACAACTCACCTGACTTTTGGCAGCGATATTCGGCCGAGCAAGAAAAGAAAAAGTGTAGTCAATAGTGCATAGAATTTGCCGGCACTCGACTAGAACTTTTCCTGGCTCAAATCTTAAAAAAAAAAAAAAAAAAAACAGAGACTCTTGGGTGGATTTACAGATTTACAGTCTGAGGTAAAACAGCAAGGATGTTTTTAAAAAAAAACTATGCTACTAATAATTCTGGGGTACATTATCACAATTCATTATAATGCACATTTATCCAGATTTCTCCTTACTTTGGAAGCATGTCTTATTTTGGTATATTTGAATTTGATAATAATGTCGATACACAGTTTCATTTGATAAATCTTATGATTATTCTAGCGAAGTTTTACATTCATAAGTCTAAATTTACACATAAGAAACAATCCTTTATTGATTTTTTTTTTTTGTATCCATGAGAAATTATTTTTTGTCATTGTCTGGTTGTCTGTATCCAAAAGCTGTAAAAACGTATAACTATTGCAAACTTATCATTTATTTATATGATTTTGTATCAAACTATTTTCTTTTCTTTCAGTTATACTATTGATTTTATTTGGTTTAGCTTTTGTATGTTTTAACTTTCCTGGCGTGTTCTATGTTCTAATTGTTTATAGTGTATACAATGATTGTATTATTTCCCCCCCAATAGTTCGTATAATGATTGAGTGAATAGAGATTTAAAAAAATAAAAACTAAACTGGGCTACTCGTATGTACAGGAAGTAAACATGTTTCTTCTTATTCGTCCGAGTGCAGTTTAAAGGTTTATTTATTTTTATTATCCAAATGAATCTAGAATTAAACGTATAATTTTATGAGCTTTTTTTAAAATTATTTTTTTAAGTAAAATTAAATATTAACATTTTCGTGACATGAGATTTGTCCAACTGTAATTGCCGTAGATTTCACGTGGTAGCAGAAGAGCTACTCCATTCCAGGCACGACGCATTTACGCTCGGCTTCACGATAAAAATAATTCAACACGAATTCGTACGGAACGAACTGACACATCGACACTTTGCCCCGTCACTACTTCATTGAAGTCAAACATAATTGCTACGTTTCGTGTCTGGTTCAATCGCATCTCTCGGCCCTCTTTATTTTGCCTTAGCTTAGCTTATTTTAGCTTAGCTTAGCTTAGCTTAGCTTGCTAGGCGCCAAAAAACGAGACGCGTTTGCTATCGACAAATTGGCTCAGCAGACGTCAATCGTGAGCGTAAAGTGTCGTGAATAGGTCGCTTGCACATCGTAATGCATCATGGGAGTTTTTCCTTCGGGCGCCATATTGGGTGTCCGCCGGTTCACAAGGTACACTCGCGAGTTACACGGTAGAGCTTATCAACCTGATGTATTTTTCGCAGTATTTTCACGATTTACCGGAAGATCAAAAACAACGATACAGGCAGAAGGTGTCTCTGTGTGGCGGGATTGATCCTAATTACGTCCTGACCAAGGGTGATTTTTTTTTTTGACGGAGAAAGCTTGCTGGCCAAATGTGACTTCTCTGGACATTTTTCACTACCTCGTGTTGACCACATGCTCCATAACACGCCAACAAATCCCTGGAGGCTTACAATTATTTTGTAAGCGGGTGGATACAGAGTGTAAACTTTAACATCGCATCAGAAGAAACTGTTGCTGTTGCACGTAAGTAAACCACATGGTGTTGGTAATTCTGCACACAAAAATGTTGATTTGTTCTCAGGCTTCCTGTTATCATTGTGTTTATATGCATAGCTGGGTTTACCTGATGTGGTTTTTCTAATCATTTTATCACAGGCAAATATGGCAGAGCGTATAAGAATAAAAAGTAACTATGCACAGCCTCCCCGTGGCTTAATTAAATTTAATGCTACCCTTTCACTAGTTACATGTTACTTAATCAACTTACTCTAAATGGTTAAGGTTAACCACTCTCAGAGGACGTATTTTTAGGTTCAGTTTCCAGTACAATAAAACGTGTTCATGGTAACTACTGAGCATACTGACAGCTTTTCTTATGATCTCACGGTTAAGGAGGCTGTCACAACACCCAATTTCTGTCTGGTGCCGGATGGCAACAATTCCCATCACTTGTCACGACAACACCAATATTATTACCAGGTATGTATGGCTTTACTTTTTGTAGTTTCTTATTTAATTCTATGTTTCATATTTTCATTACAATGTTTGTAATATTTTCAGATTCAGGCACAGATGAGTTTAACTGGACGGACTTCTGCGACTTTGTGGTGTGGACAAAGTGTGATTGAGCAAGTCCACCCAGATCGCTCATTTTGGCCAGCTGGAAAAGCCAGAGTTTTTTTTTCCCCAAAGTCCCCTCCTTACCTGAACTGCTCGGGAGAGCATTTACTAGATCAGCAGTGGACTTCCAGTGTTCCTGCTCAGCCGCTGTCACCTACCACTTGCTCATGTACTTCAAAGATGCGGAGTAAAGTAGTTTTTTGTGCTGCAGCAGATTGTAAAATCAAATGATATCACTTGAAGTGTGCCAATCTAGACTGCCAAAAGGACAGTGGTTTTGTGACAAGTGTGAAACAAGGATTATTAGGAAAACTGAAACACAGTACTGGTACTTGTCTTACATTAAACAAATTTAAAAGAGAGCAACTTTTTCCTCTGTACATAGTATAATGAAAGTCATTGCGTACCCCATCAACATTACATCATACCGTCATCTCAGGATGGTAGGCACCTGTGCTAAAATAAACTACATTAACAGTTCAATTTTATCCCTGAAATTACTACATCTAATCATTATTCACTTCATTTTTTGTGCTTTTAGAAATAATGGAGATTTATGCCATTACTTTAAGAGGGACCATATTGCACATTGAGTCAAATCCTGTCATTTGTATTATGTATAGCTTTGTAAACAAACCCAACAATAGAATTTGTATAATCACTGCCTTTATTAGCTCCAAACAAACAGTCGCATGTTGTCCTCCTCCAATGCTTTGATGCTCGGCTTCGTTTCCATCATGTCATTGGCAATCAAGTCGGTGTGGCATGAGATCCCTAAAGAAATAATAATAATAATAAAAAAAAAAAGATCACAAAAAAATACGGTACCAGTAAAAGGTTTAATATAGTACAGTAGTATAGTTTTTTTTGTCAGTGTAAAAGAAATGTACACATTTTGTTGCATTTTTTAATGTATGAACATTGCTACAGGCAAATACTTATTTCTATAAACACTTCCAAATGTCTCTAAAATATAAGGTGCGTGTACACACACAAACATAAACACATACATTCACTCATGCATACAATATATCATGTAATGAATTCTGAGTGGCATACCAGAGTCAATGATGTCAGCAGTACTTGAGGGTACAGGTTACTGGAGCCATCTGGCTGCATAACCGCAACAAACTCTCTGCCACTTCGAGTCGTCTTTTCTTTGCTTGTCTCTCCTGTGCACGTTCATATCTTGGCACCGACTGGGCTGAGACATAGATGTTGTAACTTGGGACCCAACTTTAATGTTGGAGCCCAGTCGGGATGATTGGACAGAAAAACGGGCGCAGGGCGACCTGTTAAAATAAACAAATATATAAACAAATAAAATATGGAAAGACTGGTTATTTTGCCGCAGTAGGGTGGCCGTGAATAAGTTCTTTAGCATGATGTGTAGGCTACCGGGGGTCTGTTTACTTGCATCACCCCCGGGGGTCTGTTTTCTTGCATCAGCCCCTTCTGCCTTTTTTTTTTCCAAGTTTACATTTTGCCACCAAAAAACATGTTATCGGCATTAAGAGCCCAAGACTAATCAATCCAATTTCAGCAGTAAACACTTTGCACTGGCACTACTTGGGTGAAAATGTTCGATGTTAGCTTTCGGCGAACGTCCGCTAGCCAGCTTGTACTACCGAACTTGCTTGCTCATGAATCCAAAACATAAGCAACTTGCCCATATATGGGCGGTCGAAACGTTATTAATCCTCATGCATTAAATAAAGGTAAACAAGCTTACCGCTCACAAAGTGATGGCTGCACACACGAGCCCAAAGTAACGACTTCCCTCCGGAGTCCGCACTCCTCTGTCTCCAGGCCCTGGTTCCTAGTTATTTTCGGAATTCGGAAGAAAGGCCGACCATTTTCCCCCTTGGCTTTGTTCGAACAGCCAACGATGCAGCAACAATGTACCATTTTAAACGCAGACAACAAACGTGATAGATACGTGTTAGACCGAATCACTACGTAAATGGAGGCCACCCAGCATGGCGACTACGACAAATCCGAGGCGGAAGTGACGACATGTGCAAGCGACCTATTTCACTGGGAATGCACTCTTGTGGGGTGATATTGAGCAATAACATTGATATGTACAATATTAAGTTAACGGTAATTTAAAATGAAGGAAAGGTTGAAATTGAGAAAAAAATAGGTGTGTATCATCGAGCAGACATGCCACTTTGAGGCAGAACTAATTTGGGGTCAATAGGTCATATGACCTAGAAGCTATAAAGCAGAAAATAAGTGGAAGTCTAAAATAAAATAAAAGGTGTGCATCATCTATCAGACATGGCACTATGATGCAGCATTGGTTTGGGGTCAATAGGTCACATGGCCTGGAAGCTATTGAGCAAAGAAGCTGAAATTTACAGATAATGAGAAAAAAAATTGTTAAAAATAGGCGGAGGTCTTTTTTTTTTTTTTTAAAGGCTGTATGCAAATGAATATGTACAATTTTCTCTTGTTTCCTACAATATTAGTTGCTTATGTCATGTTGATCAAAATGTATGGTGTGTTGACCCTAGTCTCACACCTTGACTCCGCAACATTTTTGCATTATTTTTTTTTGCATATTTATTTTTTTTTGCACAATGAAAAATGGTTGAACAAGTTACAATACGTCAACCATATTTCTATATATTCCCAGTAGACTTTTTTTTTTGTTTGTTTTTTTTTTGTTTTTTTGGGCAAATGTTAACTTTTAATAATCAAAAATCAATTCAACCAATGAGCAACCCGTTTTCTGAAATTTGTGTTTTCATCTCTAATATTCTAATATAAATTATGGTGAAAACAGTGCCTCTGGATTGGCAGACCGGGGTGGTGGTCCCCCTTTTTAAGAAGGGGGACCGGAGGGTGTGTTCCAACTATAGAGGGATCACACTCCTCAGCCTCCCTGGTAAGGTCTATTCAGGGGTGCTGGAGAGGAGGGTCCCTCGGGAAGTCGAATCTCGGATTCAGGAGGAGCGGTGCGGTTTTCGTCCTGGCCGTGGAACAGTGGACCAGCTCTACACCCTCAGCAGGATCCTCGAGGGTGCGTGGGAGTTCGCTCAACCAGTCCACATGTGTTTTGTGGATTTGGAGAAGGCGTTCGACCGTGTCCCTCGGGGAGTCCTGTGGGAGGTGCTTCGGGAGTACGGGGTACCGGGCCCTCTGATACGGGTGGTTCGGTCCCTGTTTAGTCCGCATTGCAGGCAGTAAGTCGGATTCGTTTCCGGTGAGGGTTGGACTCCGCCAAGGTTGCCCTTTGTCACCGATTCTGTTCATAATTTTTATGGACAGAATTTCTAGGCGCAGCCGAGGCGTTGAGGGGATCCGGTTTGGTGGCCTCAGCATTGCATCTCTGCTCTTTGCAGATGATGTGGTGCTGTTGGCTTCTTCAGGCTGGGATCTCCAACTCTCACTGGAGTGGTTCGCAGCCGAGTGTGAAGCGGTTGGGATGAGGATCCGCACCTCCAAATCCGAGACCATGGTCCTCAATCGGAAAAGGGTGGCGTGTCCTCTCCGGGTCGGGGATGAGATCCTCCCCCAAGTGGAGGAGTTCAAGTATCTTGGGGTCTTGTTCACGAGTGAGGGCATGATGGAACGGGAGATCGACAGGTGGATCGGTGCAGCGTCTGCAGTAATGCGGACTCTGTATTGGTCCGTCGTGGTGACGAAAGAGCTGAGCCAAAAGGAGAAGCTCTCGATTTACCAGTCGACCTACGTTCCGATCCTCACTTATGGTCACGAGCTGTGGGTCGTGACCAGTGGCGTTCCTAAGCAACTTGGCACCCTAGGCAGGATTTCTGGTAGTGCCCCCCCTCCCAGCGCGTGCACAACTTATTAGACCAACCACAAACACGACCCCCACTCAAATTATTAGACCAACCACAAAATATTTACATTTAGAGCATTTCCCACAGTTATTTTATACTTAATGGTAGAACCGTACGTCACAGTGGTATTTTCGCTGTAGAGGAAGAAAATAACGTGGAAAAAATGCTGCTGAAAAGTCAACTTACTGTAGGTTTGGCAACACAAGATGGCCGCCGCCAGCTTCACTTTTCGCTACAGCATGAGCAGCCCAGTTATTTTATGACGTCCGTGCTGTATCAGCCTGCACATCCACCTGAGAATCTGACCGTGATCAGTTTTTTTTTTCCTTTTTTTTTTTTTTTTTTTTTTTTTTTTTTGAAGGTTTGAGCCAGGACAGCATACTAGCATTTTCATTTCATTTTCTTTACTAAAGAGCCAGACCTGTCGCCAGAAAGAAAGTGCAGGGGGGGCATTACCTTTTTTGGGGGAGCACACTTCATCAACCTAAATCTAATGTTGTTCAGGTTGAACAGTGGCATTGTGACAACTGCAAAAGCGGCGGAATGACTGTGACCCAGCCCCTTCTATCTGAGATTAGCAAGCAGTTGCCTTCATTTGCTTTTTGGATTTAGGGCTGTACGATATGGATAAAATTTCGGATCATTTTTGCCAGACATCTTTATTCTTTGATCTTTGACTCAGCATGAAACTTAGCATCATTTCAGTGTTTTATGGTGCCTTCTGTATTTTGTGTTATTTTATTTATAGTTATATTTACTTATTCACTTCCCTACATCTTATATATATATATATATATATATTTTTTTTTTGCTTTTATACTTACCTACTTATATTTACTATAATTAATTTTATTTTGTGTTATTTTCTTTCACTTGTGTCCACTACGAGACTGATTTCTATTCCATGCACTTTGTATGCAGCAATGGATGTTTTAAAGGGCTTTATAAAAAAAGATTGAGTTGAGATATGTCGATAATATACAGAAACGACATATGGGTTCAGTGAAAAATATCAATCCATAAGGATGTGTAAAGTGCTGATTATTATTATTATTATTATTATTATTATTATAACTTAGTGACAGTCATCAACCGTGACAAACTTGGCAATAAAAAAAAAAGAAAAGAGAATTCAACTTGCGTTGTACTGCAACTATGCTTTAGTGATAAATAATTTTATGCTCCAAAGTATTTGTTGTGTATGTGCGACTGTGTGGGTCTGTTAACCGCATACTGTGTATTGCTACAATTTGTCCGTGCTGTGTGGCTTGACTAATCAAAACAAAAGTTTGCCACTCACTTGTGAACGTTGTTTAGTGGACCAGTGAACGCAGGATTCCCAACCATGTCAACTGTGTCATCCTGGATCCAGGTTTGGCGTTTGCTCACTGCTCAGTCATTGGGTCAGCGCCGGCCGGCGAACGTGCACTACTATCTAACGCGGAAGTAGATTTGGCTAATGCGCGTCTCCGGAGCGCTCGTCACCCCCCCCCCAATCCCGATTACCATTGGCTAGCCGTAGATGTCAATCAAAGCCAAATTTGAAAGGATGTATGTGGTTGGCTGGCAAGCCATGCTTTACTTGAACAGAAGGCGCACGTTTACGTGACTGATAAAAGTAAAATAAATTAATAAATAAATTCTCCTTTCCCTGTCGTCCTTTTGCTCACGAGCGCCCCTAGCATCTGCCTAATCTGCCTAATGGCAGGAGCGCCACTGGTCGTGACCAAAAGAACGAAATCCCGGATACAAGCGGCCGAAATGAGTTTCCTCCGCAGGGTGTCCGGGCTCTCCCTTAGAGATAGGGTGAGAAGCTCGGTCATCCGGGAGGGACTCGGAGTCTGCTCCTCCGCATTGAGAGGAGCCAGCTGAGGTGGCTCGGGCATCTGGTTCGGAGGCCTCCTGGACGCCTCCCTGGGGAGGTCTTCCGGGCATATCCCACCGGCGGGAGGCCCCGGGGACGACCCAGGACACGCTGGAGAGACAATGTCTCTCGGCTGGCCTGGGAACGCCTTGGGATCCCGCCGGAGGAGCTGGTTGAAGTGGCTGGGGAGAGGGAGGTCTGGGTTGCCGCCCCCGCGACCCGACCTCGAATAAGCGGAGGAAGATGGATGGATGGATGAATTTATGGTGAATTCTAGGGCTGGGTATCGATTCAAATTTCCAGGATCGATTCGATTCGATTAATGATTCACAACGATTTTCGATTCATTTGAGGAATTCATGCAGCACCTATTTTAGACAGTCAAAAGTACCAGTGCTGCAAATAGTAGAAACTTCTTGCTGTAATTTAATGCATTAGTAAAAATATGAATATTTACATTAATTGAATCAATTGCAGTTACATTAATACTGTTTTATTTAACATCGCCTTCTAAAAACAATAAATAATTAAATCAATTACAACCACAGTACAGGCTATGTTAAAAAAAAAAAAAGTAACAAAAACAGACACTCATTCACATTGTTTTTTGTGCAAATGTTCCAATGGTGGTTGAGGGGATGGGGTGGGTGGGGAGATGATCGATACTGGCTTCCTCCGTGTAAGTGACACGGGCTCGGAAGCATTTGTTTGTGTGTGTTGAATGTGTTGTGTGTGTGTGTGTGTGTGTGTGTGTGTGTGTGTGTGTGTGTGTGTGTTGGGGGCGGGGTCGATATATCCATACATGGCTTTATGTATCGATATTGGGATATGAAAAGGCGTAACTATACGATATCGATATTAGAGGTGGGAATCTTGGGGCACCTCACGATTCGATTGCGATTACGATTCAGAGGCTACGATTCGATTATAAAGCGATTATTGATTTCCCCCCCAGGCAGCAGAAAAAAAACCAATGTATTTTGGTGCTTTTAATGTTTCGTACATTAGTTACAAAAATAGTACAAAAGTCCTCTCAGGCCTAAATAAACTACTATTTCACTATCAAGTTAACAGTTCAAAACAGTAAATAAAATACTCAAGTCCTCATTCTGTAACAACAGCTTTTAAGTATATTCAGTCTTCAACAGAATAAAACATAGCATTGAGCAAAAATATATTATTTTTATCCACTCAAAAGTGCACTGAGGTATAAATGAAAGACAATGTGAACTACTACTTCAATACAAAAGCCTAAAAAAAAAAAAAGTGCTTTCCTGCTTTTTAAGTTGTGTAAAGATGAACATGTAAACATTAAAGTTTCTCAGAGGTACAAAAAAAAAAACAAAAAAACAAAAAAAAACCTCAAGTGCTTTTCTGCTTTTTAACTTGAGTAAACATGAACGTGTAAACATTAATGGGATCGTTCGGCTTTTTTAACATGAATCTCAATTTGATCCTCACCTCCCGTGTGTGCGATCAGCACTGACTTCTTTCTGACAGCGTTCTGTGACACGCGTTCTGGTTCGGCGTTGGACGAGAGCCACCAAGCTGGCTGGGGTCTCGGAAATAAAGCGTTTTTCTTCTAAAAACTTTTTGTTTTCAAAAGCGTGATACATTTCCACCACAATACTCTTTTCTGAATAAAGTCAGACGCCATTACCGCCAGCCACTACTTTTCTGTTTGTTCGTTCGTATCACTGCGCGGCGCCCTGTAGAACGCTAACCGACGCACTGCAGCCAGCTAGCTGATACTTCCGCCTCAAGTTGTTTGCCTTTCGGAGCAGGTCTGATCCCACGAAGAGGTGGGTTGGTCAGCTCAGCCATGCTTGTTGTTGTTTTGAATCTCGAGGCGTGAGTTGTGGATGTGTAATCTCGGTCCGTCCCAAAAAGCGTCCCGAAGACCGCGCGCGCTACTGCGTTTCAGTTCCGCGTACTTTTCGCTCGGGTCACTTTAGTTTCGCTTCCCTTGGCATATTTATATAATCGGAATTTGGACGTTTGTGAATTGTTCTCGATTGTTCCACGGCCGAATCGTGAATAATCTAAGAATCGGAAATTTTGCACACCTCTAATCGATATATCAATATTTTGAACCCAGCCCAAGTTAATTCAATTGAAATAGAAAGGGCGTATGAAAACAAATTCCTTGTAGTAGTTATTGATGATAAATTATTTTGGAAGTCACACATAGAAAATGTTAAAAGGAAAATGTCAAACATCATAGGGGTACTCTATAAAACTAAGGATG
The DNA here is from genome assembly GCF_051991245.1 of Festucalex cinctus. Classification (NCBI taxonomy): domain Eukaryota; kingdom Metazoa; phylum Chordata; class Actinopteri; order Syngnathiformes; family Syngnathidae; genus Festucalex; species Festucalex cinctus. The sequence continues at coordinate 559,632 of NC_135411.1, forward strand.
TCCTGAACATGAACTCATTATATACATTATACAGTTCATTATTCTTACAATATCTGACCTATTGTGTGAAAATCTGGGCAAATGCAAATAAAACAAACACCAACTCTGTATTCAAATTGCAAAAGAGAGCTATAAGAATTATTAATTAATCAAAATATACTGAATCAACACATCCATTATTTATTAAATACAATGAAATTTTATGACTTGGTTGAGTTTAAATTAGCACCAAATTAGACACAGTCCTTATGATATAAGGGGTGCACATGTCTATAAAAACAAAAACAAAAAAACAAGAACAAATATTAAGCAAAGGTGTGTATCTGTTAGGTGTTAATTTGTGGAATCATTTGGGAATTGCCCTGAAAGGATGTGACTCACTTGTTGAGTTTAAAAAAAAATGTTTAAAAGTAAAAAAAAAAATACTTGTGTATAGATTTGTTATTCATTCACTCATGTGGCCCATGTGATAAACTTCAATATAAAATACATAACATCACAATAAATTAACTTTACCAAACCATGTGTATCTTGTGTCTCGCAGATGTCGGTGAAAAATATATTTTTCCTGAGCGGCAGGAGCCAGAGTTCCCTGGCGTGAAACAGGAGGAGGACTTGGAGCCTCTGCAAGTTAAAGAAGAGCAGCAGCAACAGCCTCCCAACATCAAAAAAGAGGAGCAGCTGCCACCATACATTGAAGAGGAGGAGCACTTCACAGAGTTGCCCGTGACTGGTGTCCATTTGAAGACTGAAGATGAACGTCAATATGAAGAGAACAAAGGGGCGGAGTCTCCAAGCAGACAACAAATGACAAATGATGACAGCCGGTTAGCTCTTATGTCAGATGGTGAAGACGCGTCACACGCTGCTCACACTGCTGACGATGAACAGTGTGACGATGATGTGACATGTCACACTGATGGCAAACGGTGGAAATCTTCTCAGTGTGGAAAAACCTTTGGTTCCAAGTCTCAATTGAGAAGACACGCGATGGGCCACCCTGGTCATAAACCCTTTGCTTGCACAGTTTGTGGTCGAAGTTTCTCTGTGAAGGGATCCTTAAAAATCCACACACGAACCCACACTGGAGAGAAGCCTTTTGCTTGCTCAGTTTGTGGTCGAAGTTTCTCTGTGAAGGGATCCTTAAAAATCCACACACGAACCCACACTGGAGAGAAGCCTTTTGCTTGCTCAGTTTGTGGTCAAAACTTTGCTCAGAGGGAACACTTAAAAACACACACAAGAACCCACACTGGAGAGAAGCCTTTTGCTTGCTCAGTTTGTGGTCGAATTTTCTCTCAGAAGGGATCCTTAAAAGTCCACACAAGAACCCACACTGGAGAGAAGCCTTTTGCTTGCTCAGTTTGTGGTAAGAAATTTCCTGAAAAGGAAAAATTAAAAATACACACAATAACCCACACTGGAGAGAAGCCCTTTGCTTGCTTGGTTTGTGGTCAAAATTTTTCTTCCAAGGGATACTTAAAAATACACACAAGAACCCACACTGGAGAGAAGCCCTTTGCCTGCTCAGTTTGTGGTCAGAAATTTCCTGAAAAGGAAAAATTAAAAACACACACAAGAACCCACACTGGAGAGAAGCCCTTTGCTTGCTTGGTTTGTGGTCAAAATTTTTCTTCCAAGGGATACTTAAAAATACACACAAGAACCCACACTGGAGAGAAGCCCTTTGCCTGCTCAGTTTGTGGTAAGAAATTTCGTGAAAAGCAAAAATTAAAAAGACACACAAGAACCCACACTGGAGAGAAGCCCTTTGCTTGCTCGGTTTGTGGTAAGAAATTTCCTGAAAAGGAAAAATTAAAAATACACACAAGAACCCACACTGGAGAGAAGCCCTTTGCTTGCTCAGTTTGTGGTCGAAGTTTCCCTAGGAAGGGAAATTTAACAACGCACACGCGAATCCACACGGGAGAGAAGCACTTTGCTTGCACAATTTGTGGTCGAAAATTTGCTCAGAGGGTACACTTAAAAAGACACACAAGAACCCACACTGGAGAGAAGCCCTTTGCTTGCTCAGTTTGTGGTCGAAAATTTACTGTTAATGAAACGTTAAAAAGACACACAAAGACCCACACTGATGAGAAACCATTTTCTTGCTCAGTTTGTGGTCAAAGATTCCCAACAAAGGGCAACGCTGAGAGGCACAAGTGTGCTGGTGAGAAAAGCGGTTGATGAATGAAGCTTGATATGATCTCATTTAGGAATTGACGTTTAAAATGGTGCAGAAATTTCTACCGCGAAATGAATGATTGATCTGTGTACTTGTATTGTGTGTTGTATGTGTCTTAGCCTATTTTGAAAATGAATTTGTTTTGAAAACGTAACATCAACCTGACAAGTGGCTGCAGATTCTAACTGACGGCTATAATCTGTCATCTGTACATGTAAATGTCCGTATCATATGTAGTTTGCCTTATATACATATTAAAAGGCTGTTGTTGAACACATTATTTTTGGTTAATTAATTATGCACAAATTAGCGTGTCAAAAAAATAACGCAACTGATCGCGAGTCAATGCAAAATTTGGCCCATTGAGGTACACAGAGTAGACTGCAGGGGGCACCACTACAGAGTAGCACGAGCACACCGACCTGTATATATGACTGGATAGCAGATAGCCCTTACACGTCCGTGCAAGCCGTTGAAGCGACAGGGCGGCCATCTTGCTCCTACCATCTCGTCAGTGGGTGGACGGTATGTCCACTTTGAGGACCCCTTTTTTTTAATCACTCAGTTCCATGGACAGCATGATTTATGGTGATTTAAATTCGTTAAAAACAAGAGGACTTCGGACATTTTCCAACTTGCCTTAAGGGCGTATAAATGATATGTTACATGACGTTTACAGGAGGAAACTTGTTTAATTCATTGTTTATGAAAGAATCACAACTGTTCAACAAATAATATTGGGTCCTTACGTGCACACATATGACAGAAAAGATGGCGCTTTCAAGCAGCAATGCCAGTTAAGTGGGGATTTTGGGAGGTTGTTGTGCTGTTAGACTAGCTCAGGGGTGTCAAAACTCAGTTTTGTTGCAGTCCTCGGGGTTTATCTCAGAGGGCTGTTATGACGGGGAAACCAAATGTTTATTCGTCTCACCGAACAAGATGGATTACTCGTTTTGAAATGAGAAGTCAAGGGTAAAAGTTTGGAATCAGAATCTTGCCAATACCTCGTAACTTCGGTTTGAATCTCCGAAAACATTTTTGAATGACTGAAAAAATGTTTCGAATCTCCAAAAATATTTTTGAATGACTAAAAAATCACAGAAAAAGCTGTAAAAAAAAAAAAAATGCTTAGAAAAGACAGACATTTTTTTAAAGTATGATTTTACAGTGTTTCACCCACAAATTTTCAGAGGTTCAAAATGGTCACCAGCCAAGTTTCAAAAATGGCGTTTTGGCATTGTTCTCCCGAGGCATTTATTTGTTTCCCGTTTTTGAAACCTGTAAACTCTGAACGTTCTCAAAACGTTGAAAAAATATTTCCAAACCTGAAAAGTGGGTTTGAATCTCCAAAAAGTATATAAAATCATTCAAAATGACAACCTTTTTTTTTTTTTTACAGTTTCACCCACAAACTTTCAGAGATTCAAAACGGTCACCAGCCAAGTTTCAAAAATGGCATTTTGGCATTGTTTTCCCGAGGCATTGGTTGAAAGACTGAAAATGTTTTCAATGTTGTTTTGAAACTGCAATTGACCTTTCGCATTAGCTCCGCCCCCCTTAGTTACTGTTGCTAGTCCGTCAAGCTTGGTGCCTCCGACAGCACAAGCCGTGACGGGAAGACTTACACCGGCGTGTATTAGTGATTTCTTTTGGAGCAATAGCAGTGCAATATCCTCCAGATCGAGGCAAAAAGGTTTACAATATGCAGTGGAGGGTTATAGTCATAATATGAAATTAGCCAGCGAAGGGGAAACATACGCTAAATCTGAGAAAACCCCATGACCTATACTTCAGATGCAACCAGCACAGCATTATGGACCAGTCGTGCTCTTGTACTGCCGGGTAAGTTTTCTTACTTATATTAGTCTAGTATTGTTAAAATATGAGGATTACTGTTAGGTCAGCAAGTTAGCTAAACCTCGGTGTTTATAGCTAGCTAAACATTAGTGTTTGTTTGTTTTTTTTGTCTTTGAAAGCATCAGATCAGTCATTGTTATTCTTTGTCCATCATAAAAAAAATATTTATGTCACCCTAGCCATGGATGTAGTTCAGGTTATATGGCTGGTTGGGATACTCCGGAGACGGGTGTCCGTTCACAAAATGCTGCATGAAAAATGAAAACAAGATAAGCTCGGGGCACTTATTAGGACGCTTAAGTTTGCCAAACTTGACGAAGCTTTGTGTTAACGTTAGCTCGCAACATTTAGACGAATGCAAAAGCTAACAGAAGACATTAAACTAACATTAACCACTGACTGAACAAGCTTAACTTGGATGGCAATGACATTCTAGTAATATATTTTATTCATTAATAGTAACTACTATAACTTTGATATCGTTTTGTTATTGCCCCGAAAGCAAACTACACTACAGCTAGCTAGTTAGCCCGATAGAGTTAGCATAGCACAGTCCGATTTACATACTCCGTAGGCACACCGCTTCATCATTTTGGAGGTCCGGAGCTTGTTAATGGTTGTCACTCTTCTTCTGTAAAGTTTTATGGTGGTTAGCAGTCTCGTAAGCCATCAAATAAAATCAATCAGACTATGGACGTCATCGAGAGCTGAGTAAAGCTTGACGGACTATGCTTACATAGCAACGGTTGCTAAATGTGTGATTTGTCAATGCTCGTTTGGGGGGGCGGAGTTTGCGAAAGGTCAATTACGGATACAACTCACCTGACTTTTGGCAGCGATATTCGGCCGAGCAAGAAAAGAAAAAGTGTAGTCAATAGTGCATAGAATTTGCCGGCACTCGACTAGAACTTTTCCTGGCTCAAATCTTAAAAAAATAAAAAAAAAACAGAGACTCTTGGGTGGATTTACAGATTTACAGTCTGAGGTAAAACAGCAAGGATGTTTTTAAAAAAAAACTATGCTACTAATAATTCTGGGGTACATTATCACAATTCATTATAATCCACATTTATCCAGATTTCTCCTTACTTTGGAAGCATGTCTTATTTTGGTATATTTGAATTTGATAATAATGTCGATACACAGTTTCATTTGATAAATCTTATGATTATTCTAGCGAAGTTTTACATTCATAAGTCTAAATTTACACATAAGAAACAATCCTTTATTGATTTTTTTTTTTTGTATCCATGAGAAATTATTTTTTGTCATTGTCTGGTTGTCTGTATCCAAAAGCTGTAAAAACGTATAACTATTGCAAACTTATCATTTATTTATATGATTTTGTATCAAACTATTTTCTTTTCTTTCAGTTATACTATTGATTTTATTTGGTTTAGCTTTTGTATGTTTTAACTTTCCTGGCGTGTACTATGTTCTAATTGTTTATAGTGTATACAATGATTGTATTATTTCCCCCCCAATAGTTCGTATAATGATTGAGTGAATAGAGATTTAAAAAAATAAAAACTAAACTGGGCTACTCGTATGTACAGGAAGTAAACATGTTTCTTCTTATTCGTCCGAGTGCAGTTTAAAGGTTTATTTATTTTTATTATCCAAATGAATCTAGAATTAAACGTATAATTTTATGAGCTTTTTTTAAAATTATTTTTTTAAGTAAAATTAAATATTAACATTTTCGTGACATGAGATTTGTCCAACTGTAATTGCCGTAGATTTCACGTGGTAGCAGAAGAGCTACTCCATTCCAGGCACGACGCGTTTACGCTCGGCTTCACGATAAAAATAATTCAACACGAATTCGTACGGAACGAACTGACACATCGACACTTTGCCCCGTCACTACTTCATTGAAGTCAAACATAATTGCTACGTTTCGTGTCTGGTTCAATCGTATCTCTCGGCCCTCTTTATTTTGCCTTAGCTTAGCTTATTTTAGCTTAGCTTAGCTTAGCTTAGCTTGCTAGGCGCCAAAAAACGAGACGCGTTTGCTATCGACAAATTGGCTCAGCAGACGTCAATCGTGAGCGTAAAGTGTCGTGAATAGGTCGCTTGCACATCGTAATGCATCATGGGAGTTTTTCCTTCGGGCGCCATATTGGGTGTCCGCCGGTTCACAAGGTACACTCGCGAGTTACACGGTAGAGCTTATCAACCTGATGTAATTTTCGCAGTATTTTCACGATTTACCGGAAGATCAAAAACAACGATACAGGCAGAAGGTGTCTCTGTGTGGTGGGATTGATCCTAATTACGTCCTGACCAAGGGTGATTTTTTTTTTGACGGAGAAAGCTTGCTGGCCAAATGTGACATCTCTGGACATCTTTCCCTACCTCGTGTTGACAACATGCTCCATAACACGCCAACAAATCCCTGGAGGCTTACAATTATTTTGTAAGCGGGTGGATACAGAGTGTAAACTTTAACATCGCATCAGAAGAAACTGTTGCTGTTGCACGTAAGTAAACCACATGGTGTTGGTAATTCTGCACACAAAAATGTTGATTTGTTCTCAGGCTTCCTGTTATCATTGTGTTTACATGCACAGCTGGGTTTACCTGATGTGGTTTTTCTAACAATTTTATAACAGACAAATATGGCAGAGCGTATAAGAATAAAAAGTAACTATGCACAGCCTCCCCGTGGCTTAATTAAATTTAATGCTACCCTTTCACTAGTTACATGTTACTTAATCAACTTATTCTAAATGGTTAAGGTTAACCACTCTTAGAGGACGTATTTTTAGTTTCAGTTTCCAGTACAATAAAACGTGTTCATGGTAACTACTGAGCGTACTGACAGCTTTTCTTATGATCTCACGGTTAAGGAGGCTGTCACAACACCCAATTTCTGTCTGGTGCCAGATGGCAACAATTCCCATCACTTGTCACGACAACACCAATAGTATTACCAGGTATGTATGGCTTTACTTTTTGTAGTTTCTTATTTAATTCTATGTTTCATATTTTCATTACAATGTTTGTAATATTTTCAGATTCAGGCACAGATGAGTTTAACTGGACGGACTTCTGCGACTTTGTGGTGTGGACAAAGTGTGATTGAGCGAGTCCACCCAGATCGCTCGTTTTGGCCAGTTGGAAAAGCCAGAGTTTTTTTTCCCCAAAATCCCCTCCTTACCTGAACTGCTCGGGAGAGCATTTACTAGATCAGCAGTGGACTTCCAGTGTTCCTGCTCAGCCGCTGTCACCTACCACTTGCTCATGTACTTCAAAGATGCGGAATAAAGTAGTTTTTTGTGCTGCAGCAGATTGTAAAATCAAATGATATCACTTGAAGTGTGCCAATCTAGACTGCCAAAAGGACAGTGGTTTTGTGACAAGTGTGAAACAAGGATTATTGGGAAAACTGTAACACAGTACTGGTACTTGTCTTACATTAAACAAATTTAAAAGAGAGCAACTTTTTCCTCTGTACATAGTATAATGAAAGTCATTGCGTACCCCATCAACATTACATCATACCGTCATCTCAGGATGGTAGGCACCTGTGCTAAAATAAACTACATTAATTAACAGTTCAATTTTTAACCCTGAAATTACTACATCTAATCATTATTCACTTCATTTTTTGTGCTTTTAGAAATAATAGAGATTTATGCCATTACTTTAAGAGGGACCATATTGCACATTGAGTCAAATCCTGTCATTTGTATTATGTATAGCTTTGTAAACAAACCCAACAATAGAATTTGTATAAACGCTGCCTTTATTAGCGCCAAACAAACAGTCGCATGTTGTCCTCCTCCAATGCTTTGATGCTCGGCTTCGTTTCCATCATGTCATTGGCAATCAAGTCGGTGTGGCATGAGATCCCTAAAGAAAAAAATAAAGAAAAAATCACAAAAAAATACGGTACCAGTAATAGGTTTAATATAGTAAAGTAGTATAGTTTTTTTGTCAGTGTAAAAGAAATGTACACATTTTGTTGCATTTTTTAATGTATGAACATTGCTACAGGCAAATACTTATTTCTATAAACACTTCCAAATGTCTCTAAAATATAAGGTGCGTGTACACACACAAACAAACACATACATTCACTCATGCATACAATATATCATGTAATGAATTCTGAGTGGCATACCAGAGTCAATGATGTCAGCAGTACTTGAGGGTACAGGTTACTGGAGCCATCTGGCTGCATAACTGCAACAAACTCTCTGCCACTTCGAGTCGTCTTTTCTTTGCTTGTCTCTCCTGTGCACGTTCATATCTTGGCACCGACTGGGCTGAGACATAGATGTTGTAACTTGGGACCCAACTTTAATGTTGGAGCCCAGTCGGGATGATTGGACAGAAAAACGGGCGCAGGGCGACCTGTTAAAATAAACAAATATATATAAACAAATAAAATATGGAAAGACTGGTTATTTTGCCGCAGTAGGGTGGCCGTGAATAAGTTCTTTAGCATGATGTGTAGGCTACCGGGGGTCTGTTTTCTTGCATCACCCCCTTCTGTCTCTTTTTTCCAAGTTTACATTTTGCCACCAAAAAACATGTTATCGGCATTAAGAGCCCAAGACTAATCAATCCAATTTCAGCAGTAAACACTTTGCACTGGCACTACTTGGGTGAAAATGTTCGATGTTAGCTTTCGGCTAACGTCCGCTAGCCAGCTTGTACTACCGAACTTGCTTGCTCATGAATCCAAAACATAGGCAACTTGCCCATATATGCGCGGTCGAAACGTTATTAATCCTCATGCATTAAATTAAATAAAGGTAAACAAGCTTACCGCTCACAAAGTGATCGCTGCACACACAAGCCCAAAGTAACGACTTCCCTCCGGAGTCCGCACTCCTCTGTCTCCAGGCCCTGGTTCCTAGTTATTTTCGGAATTCGGAAGAAAGGCCGACCATTTTCCCCCTTGGCTTTGTTCGAACAGCCAACGATGCAGCAACAATGTACCATTTTAAACGCAGACAACAAACGTGATAGATACGTGTTAGACCGAATCACTACGTAAATGGAGGCCACCCAGCATGGCGACTACGACAAATCCGAGGCGGAAGTGACGACACGTGCAAGCGACCTATATTGTGTGAAGATGTTCACAATGGCGAAAGTCAAGTACGAAGAGGAGCTTTGTGGAGCACAGGAGGACAACGAGCGACAACGTCAACTGCTGGACGCCGTTTACAAGCAGCCTCGATTTGTGTTGAACAGAGCAGGTTTGTCACTTGTTTCATCGACACTTTTCAACCATATGTACGTTTTTATTTCTGTAATGACTCTTCACCGGGGCACTTTGTTACGATACACTGTTTTTTTCTTCAGTCGGTTTGGTACATTTCTCAGTCGATAAGAATTGGATTTAGCAGAACTACAACTGAGGTAAAGCTAGCCGTCTTTTCTTTTTACGCGGTCAAGTCAGCCGCACTTCATTTTTTCTGTTCGCCCTTTTCTAGGATTTACGGTAGTGTGCTCGAAGAGACCTGCAGCAAAACTGGCGACATCTGCCGATGACTTGATGACAATGCTTGCTCTGAAGCCTCCAATTTCCACCAGCCAATCATAACGTAGCGGGGGCGTGTCCTGCCCCTGACTTCCGGCGCACGTCTACTTTGGTTTCCGGAGTCATCACTGCCGTGGCGGGCGGGTACATGGCGTTTAATCATTATTTCTGATTCGGTATTGAACTGAATGCAGCCTCCACACAGGACGCCCGTCACCATTTTGAAGGTCTACGACACCATTTGTTAAATGTCAGCATGTGTGTAAACTCGTTTCGGTGCGCGTTGATGCTTCTCGGCCTTAGTTAGCTTAGCTAATGTTCCCCCAGAGCTATTTCGGATCAACCGGGAAATATTTAACCTCACCATTCCCCATTTCATCTCGTCACTGGACAAGTGGTGAACGGGCGCACACCCTCGAGATGAATCGATTCTTAAAAAAATAAAATAAAATTCAATCGTGACAGTATTATCAACTCACCGTTGAAATTTGACTTGACCAAACCAATGTGTGTGTTCTTCTTGTGTCCTGCAGACGTCACTGAGAAATATCTTCGTCCTGACGAACAGAAGGTGAAATCTCCTCAAGTGAAAGAGGAGGAGGAAGAGCATCCTTATTTTAAAGAAGAAAAAAAGTCCCCTGGTGTCAAAAAGGAGGAGGTTGAGGATGACGTCACCAAGTCACCAATGACCTTAAAGTCATCAATGACCTTCGCCCCTTTAAAGAGTGAAGATGAAGTCAAGGGTGAGAGTGAGGAGGGCAGAGGGGCGGAGCCTCCAAACAGGATCTTAAATCCTCAAAACATGATTCCAGAAAGTGATGCAGACCACTGGGGATCATCAAAAGCAAAAAGTGATGACATAAGGTCCCTTTCTTCTCATGATGATGACAATGATGATAATCTGGATGGTAATGATGAACACGCTGATGATAGGTCGTGTCACACTGACGACAAATCTTGGGAATGTTCGCACTGTGGGAAAACATTGAGTTCAAAAAGAAGTTTGAAAATTCACTTGAGAACACACACTGGGGAAAAACCTTTTTCTTGCTCAGATTGTGGCAAAAGCTTCTCTTCGAAGTCACATTTAACAACACATACAAGAAGACACACTGGGGAAAAACCTTTTTCTTGTTTAGATTGTGGCAAAAGCTTCTCTTGGAAGTCAGATTTAACAACACATACAAGAGGACACACTGGGGAAAAACCTTTTTCTTGTTTAGATTGTGGCAAAAGCTTCTCTTTGAAGTCAAATTTAACAAAACATTCAAGAACACACACTGGGGAAAAACTTTTTGCTTGTACCCACTGTGGCAAAAGCTTCTCTCAGAAGTCACATTTAACATTACATTCAAGAACACACACTGGGGAAAAACCTTTTTCTTGCTCAGATTGTGGCCAAAGCTTCTCTTTGAAGTCACATTTAACAAGACATACAAGAAGCCACACTGGCGAGAAACCTTTTTCTTGCTCAGATTGTGGCAAAAGCTTCTCTCACAGGTCAGATTTAACAATACACACAAGAAAACACGCTGGTGAGAAACCTTTTTCTTGCGCAGATTGTGGCAAAAGCTTCTCTTCGAAGTCGAATTTAACAAAACATACAAGAATCCATAGTGGCGAGAAACCTTTCTCTTGCTCAGATTGTGGCAAAAGCTTCTCTCCATCCATCCATCCATCCATCTTCTTCCGCTTATCCGGGGTCGGGTCGCGGGGGCAGCAGCTTCAGGAGGGAAACCCAGACTTCCCTCTCCCCAGCCACTTCAACCAGCTCCTCCGGCGGGATCCCGAGGCGTTCCCAGGCCAGCCGAGAGACATAGTCTCTCCAGCGTGTCCTGGGTCGTCCCCGGGGCCTCCCGCCAGTGGGACATGCCCGGAACACCTCCCCAGGGAGGCGTCCAGGAGGCATCCGAACCAGATGCCCGAGCCACCTCAGCTGGCTCCTCTCAACGCGGAGGAGCAGCGGCTCGACTCTGAGTCCCTCCCGGATGACCGAGCTTCTCACCCTATCTCTAAGGGAGAGCCCGGACACCCTGCGGAGGAAGCTCATTTCGGCCGCTTGTATCCGGGATCTCGTTCTTTCGGTCACGACCCACAGCTCGTGACCATAGGTGAGGGTTGGAACGTAGATCGACCGGTAAATCGAGAGCTTTGCCTTTTGGCTCAGCTCTTTCTTCACCACGACGGACCGATACAGAGTCCGCATCACTGCAGACGCTGCACCGATCCGCCTGTCGATCTCCCGCTCCATCCCACCCTCACTCGTGAACAAGACCCCAAGATACTTGAACTCCTCCACTTGGGGCAGGATCTCATCCCCGACCTGAAGACGACACTCCACCCTTTTCCGACTGAGGACCATGGTCTCGGATTTGGAGGTGCTGATCCTCATCCCAGCCGCTTCACACTCGGCTGCGAACCGCTCCAGTGAGAGCTGAAGGCCCCGGCCTGATGAAGCCAACAGCACCACATCATCTGCAAAGAGCAGAGATGCAATGTTGAGGCCACCAAACCGGAACCCCTCCACGCCTCGGCTGCGCCTAGAAATTCTGTCCATAAAAGTTATGAACAGAATCGGTGACAAAGGGCAACCTTGGCGGAGTCCAACCCTCACCGGAAACGAATCCGACTTACTGCCGGCAATGCGGACCAAACTCTGGCAACGGTCGTACAGGGACCGAACAGCCCGTATCAAGGGGCCCGGCACCCCGTACTCCCGAAGCACCCCCCACAGAACTCCCCGAGGGACACGGTCGAACGCCTTCTCCAAATCCACAAAACACATGTGGACTGGTTGAGCGAACTCCCACGCACCCTCGAGGATCCTGCGGAGGGTGTAGAGCTGGTCCACTGTTCCACGGCCAGGACGAAAACCACACTGCTCCTCCTGAATCCGAGATTCGACCTCCCGACGGACCCTCCTCTCCAGCACCCCTGAATAGACCTTACCAGGGAGGCTGAGGAGTGTGATCCCTCTGTAGTTGGAACACACCCTCCGGTCCCCCTTCTTAAAAAGGGGGACCACCACCCCGGTCTGCCAATCCAGAGGCACTGTCCCCGATGTCCACGCGATGTTGTAGAGGCGTGTCAACCACGACAGCCCCACAACATCCAGAGTCTTTAGGAACTCCGGGCGGATCTCATCCGCCCCCGGGGCCCTGCCACCGAGGAGCTTTCCAACCACCTCAGTGACTTCGACCCCAGAGATAGGAGAGCCCACCCCAGAGTCCCCAGACTCTGCTTCCTCAAAAGGAGACGTGTTGGTGGAATTGAGGAGGTCTTCGAAGTATTCCCCCCACCGCTTCACGACGTCCCGAGTCGAGGTCAGCAGCACCCCATCGCCACTATAAACAGTGTTAACGGTGTACTGCTTTCCCCTCCTGAGACGCCGGATGGTGGACCAGAATTTCCTCGAAGCCGTCCGGAAGTCGTTTTCCATGGCCTCACCGAATTCCTCCCATGCCCGAGTTTTTGCCTCAGCAACCGCCGAAGCCGCGTTCCGCTTGGCCATCCGGTACCTGTCAGCTGCCTCCGGAGTCCGACAGGCCAAAAAGGCCCGATAGGACTCCTTCTTCAGCTTGACGGCATCCCTTACCGCTGGTGTCCACCAGCGGGTTCGAGGATTGCCGCCACGACAGGCACCGACCACCTTACGGCCACAGCTCCGATCGGCCGCCTCAACAATGGAGGCGCGGAACATGGCCCATTCGGACTCAATGTCCCCCGCCTCCCCCGAGACAAGGGAGAAGCTCTGCCGGAGGTGGGCATTGAAACTCCTTCTGACAGGGGATTCCGCCAGACGTTCCCAGCAAACCCTCACAATACGTTTGGGTCTGCCAGGTCGGACCGGCATCTTCCCCCACCATCGGAGCCAACACACCACCAGGTGGTGATCAGTTGACAGCTCCGCCCCTCTCTTCACCCGAGTGTCCAAAACATGCGGCCGCAAATCCGATGACACGACTACAAAGTCGATCATCGAACTGCGGCCTAGGGTGTCCTGGTGCCAAGTGCACATATGGACACCCTTATGCTTGAACATGGTGTTCGTTATGGACAAACCGTGACGAGCACAGAAGTCCAATAACAGAACACCGCTCGGGTTCCGATCAGGGGGGCCGTTCCTCCCAATCACGCCACTCCAGGTCTCACTGTCATTCCCCACGTGAGCGTTGAAGTCCCCCAGCAGGACGAGGGAGTCCCCAGAGGGAGCGCTCTCCAGCACACCCTCCAAGGACTCCAAAAAGGGTGGGTACTCTGAACTGCTGTTTGGTGCATATGCACAAACAACAGTCAGGACCCGTCCCCCCACCCGAAGGCGGAGGGAAGCAACCCTCTCGTCCACCGGGGTAAACCCCAACGTACAGGCGCCGAGCCGGGGGGCAATAAGTATGCCCACACCTGCTCTGCGCCTCACACCATGGGCAACTCCAGAGTGGAAGAGAGTCCAACCCCTCTCAAGAGGACTGGTACCAGAGCCCAAGCTGTGTGTGGAGGCGAGTCCGACTATGTCTAGTCGGAACTTCTCTGCCTCACACACCAGCTCGGGCTCCTTCCCTGCCAGAGAGGTGACATTCCATGTCCCAAGAGCCAGTTTCTGTAGCCGGGGGTCGGTCCGCCAAGGTCTCCTCCCTTGGCCGCCACCCAGCCTACACTGCACCCGACCCCTTTGGCCCCTCCCACCGGTGGTGAGCCCGTGGGAAGGGGGACCCACGTTGCCTCTTCGGGCTGTGCCCGGCCGGGCCCCATGGGTGCAGGCCCGGCCACCAGGCGCTCGCCAGCGAGCCCCGCCTCCAGGCCTGGCTCCAGAGGGGGGCCCCGGTGACCCGCGTCCGGGCGAGGGAAACGCTTCTCCAAATATCTTCGTCATCATAGGGGTCTTCTGAGCCGTTCTTAGTCTGGCCCCTCACCTAGGACCTGTTTGCCATGGGTGACCCTACCAGGGGCATAAAGCCCCAGACAACATAGCTCCTAGGGTCATTGGAACACGCAAACCCCTCCACCACGTTAAGGTACCGGCTCACGGAGGGGAAAAGCTTCTCTCACAGGTCATATTTAACAATACATACAAGAAAACAAGCTGGTGAGAAACCTTTTTCTTGCTCAGATTGTGGCAAAAGCTTCTATCGGAAGCACCATTTAACAATACATACAAGAAGGCACACTGGCGAGAAACCTTTTTCTTGCTCAGATTGTGGAAAACGTTACTCTGACAGGTCAAATTTAGAGAAACACACAAGATCGCATGGGAAGAAACCGTTCAGTTGCAGTGTTTGTGCTGAAAGATTCTCTTGTAAAAAGCTTTCTGAGAGACACGAGTGTGCTGGTGAGAATAGCAGCCATCTTTGAAGCTTCAAAAAAATGAAGGGAAGTGAATCTGATATGTTATTTCGTAATAACACAACATTCAAAGCTGCCTGGGGCCTGTCATAATGATTCACGTTCATTACTCAAATAAAAGTAGAGATATTAGGATTTCAGAAGACTTAAGAAGTATCAACTCCAATGTCTTACTTAAGTGTAAATGTAATGCTTTCAAAACTACTCAACCTGTTAATATTAAGTTTTTGACGTTTCCTGTTAATGTGTTTAAATGTCAATTAATGTCAGTTTTTTTTATGTAATTTTGGAAGCTATTTTTGTTTGTTTTGCTTCTGAATGTTGTTAATGGTTGTGTTTGCTGAAGTTCGTAGGTGTTGTGTTTTTTGCTTGCGTGAAGCACATTGAGTTAGTTTCCTTGTGTATGAAATCGAAATAAAACCACCTTGTGTTGCCTTGCAATTTTCCGCAAATCAGCGTCGAGAATACCTTCAGACACACAAAGCCATCTGGGATTCAAATTTGCTGTTGAACAGTGTCATCTCTGAAATGATTGACGTGATGGGCGTTTCGTCAACATTGAAGGAAGGTCCGTCAACGGCGGGCGTCCGTTTTGTTGTCGATTGGCGATTGACGGCTAACTTAAAAAAAAAAAAAAAAAAGGACGAATGAACCATTGACGGAAGTAAGTTTCCTTCCGTCAATGTAATCATCAATCCGTCACACCGTCAATTAACATATCCCAATGACAGACGTCAAATTCGTCAATAAATGTGTGACTGTGTGTAAGATAGATAATAGATATGTGTCTATGTGTGTCAATACGTCGATAATATAATCGATACAGTATGTGTCTATGTAGCGTCTTCGTCATTCGCCCCACCATGAGGTGTTCAGGTAGTTTTACGTAAATGTATGAACAAACGGCCGACGAATTTGTGCAGAAATTCAAACAATTGGCGATTGATGAAGGCACAGTAGGTTTTTTAATTGTGACGAGACGGGCCTGAAGTTTCCAGGAAGTTTCGGAATTTGTTGAAAAGAATCACCCAGAAAGAGTGTTCCAGAACTAATTCATTTGTGCATTTTACTTGGATATGTTCCTCGCTGTCCATCAGCCCGTCAATGACGCATGCATGACGAATGACGGATTGATGATTACAATGCCGCTGAGATTCAGATATTGACGGATTTACGAAGACGGAAGATGGTCCTGAGACCGAGCAAGAGCTCGTCTTTTATATCGCCCTCAATATTCCAATCACTAACTTTTTACTTTTATTGGAAGGTAAGTGTTGCGTCAAAACTTTGCTGGAGGAAAGTGTGAAAGCCACAGATGACAAAAACTGGCCAAAAGTCATTTGTATTACTTGCAGTACAAATAAATATTGCATATATCAATTAAATATCAGATACTGTTTCAAACATTTATTAATAGCTAGGGCGGGTACATTATAAGCTATTACAACAAATTAAACTCATCCCTGATAATAAACATTCAGTTAACCTCAACAAGCTTGTTCAACTTTGATGGCGAATTTTTAAACTGCACATTCACCACAACAAACTGGGGCTCTTTTCAATAAGTCCAATTTAAACAGGCATTTAAACTTTACGATTATATCGGGAAACAAAACTCTGAAAAAACCGGAATGAGACTTTCGAACTGCAGCAAAAATGGCGACATCTGCCGATGACTTGATGACAATGCTTGCTGTGAAGCCTACAATTTCCAGCAGCCAATCATAGCGCAGCGGGGGCGTGTCCTGCCCCTGACTTCCGCCGCACGTCTACTTTGGTGTCCGGAGTCATCACTGCCGCGGCGGGCGGGTACATGGCGTTTAATCATTATTTCTGATTCGGTATTGAACTGAATGCAGCCTCCACACAGGACGCCCATCAACATTTTGAAGGTCTACGACACCATTTGTTAAATGTCAGCATGTGTGTAAACTCGTTTCGGTGCGCGTTGATGCTTCTCGGCCTTAGTTAGCTTAGCTTAGTTTAGCTTAGCTCGCTAGCCGCTAACAAAGAGAAGCACACAAGACGTGGTCAGGAAGAGATCAAGTGTGACTTTGTTGACACTATTGGGCCAAAATGTCGGCGAGAACGACACCAAAGGACGAGGAGGAACATTTTGGAGTAAAGGAAGAGAACGAGCAACGTCTTCAACCGCTGGACGATGTTTGCCAGCAGCCTCGAATTGTGCTACACACAACAGGTTTGTACACTTCTTATTACTCTCCCTTGCTCAGCGCTCCTATATAGAGTTAAAAAAATAAAAAAATAAATGCAGTCATTACTGTACACAGTAATTCAATAAGCCGAATCGGAATTACAACTGCTCATGTGCGGCCACTGGCTTTTATGCTTCCTGTTTCGGACTGCGGTCAGGCCAGCCGCCACTCGAAAAGACGAAGTCAAGCCAGCCGCCCCAACGATTGTTAATACTGTGCATTACGGTAACGTGCCGACGTGCCCCTGCGTTGGCCACCTTCAAAATAAAAGCTGAGCAACACCTGGTTTATGGTTTAAAATAAAGAATAATAAAAAAACAACGGTTTGTTATTCCAGAACCAGACCAGTTCTGAGGGACACTACACCACCCCAGGTATCCAACCAAAGTACTTTCAACAAAATCTGATGTTGCATTTCAAAATAAAACTGTTTTGAAAAATTTATTTTCTGACATTAATCCCTGTTTTCAAAAAATCATTAAAAATTCATGGTTTGTTATCCCAGGACCAGACCAGTTCTAGGGGACACTACACCACCCCAGGTATCCAACCAAACTACTTTGAACAAAATCTGATGTTGCATTTCAAAATAAAACCCATTTGAAAAGTTACATCTCGACTATAATCCCTTGACTTCAAAAAAATCATTAAAAATTCATGGTTTGTTATCCCAGGACCAGACCAGTTCTGAGGGACAGTACACCACCCCAGGTATCCAACCAAAGTACTTTGAACAAAATCAGATGTTGCATTTCAATATAAAACTCATTTGAAAATTTAAATCTCGACTATTATTGCTGATTTCAAAAAATCATTAAAAATTCATGGTTTGTTATCCCAGGACCAGACCAGTTCTAATGGACACTACAGCACCCCAGGTATCCAACCAAACTACTTTGAACAAAATCTGATGTTGCATTTCAAAATAAAACTCATTTGAAAAGTTACATCTCGACTATAATCCCTGATTTAAAAAAAATAATTAAAAATTCATGGTTTGTTATCCCAGGACCAGACCAGTTCTGAGGGACACTACACCACCCCAGGTATCCAACCAAACAACTTTGAACAAAATCTGATGTTGCATTTCAAAATAAAACTCATTTGAAAAGTTACATCTCGACTATAATCCCTGATTTCAAAAAATCATTAAAAATTCATGGTTTGTTATCCCAGGACCAGACCAGTTCTGAGGGACACTACACCACCCCAGGTATCCAACCAAACTACTTTGAACAAAATCTGATGTTGCATTTCAAAATAAAACTCATTTGAAAATTTAAATCTCGACTATTATTGCTGATTCAAAAATTTTGAAATGCAACATCAGATTTTGTTCAAAGTACTTTGGTTGGATACCTGGGGTGGTGTAGTGTCCCTCAGAACTGGTCTGGTCCTGGGATAACAAATCATGAATTTTTAATGATTTTTTGAAATCAGCAATAATAGTCGAGATTTAAATTTTCAAATGAGTTTTATTTTGAAATGCAACATCAGATTTTGTTCAAAGTAGTTTGGCTGGATACCTGGGGTGCTGTAGTGTCCATCAGAACTGGTCTGGTCCTGGGATAACAAACCATGAATTTTTAATGATTTTTTGAAATCTGGGATTATAGTTGAGATTAAAATTTTCAAATGAGTTTTATTTTGAAATGCAACATCAGATTTTGTTCAAAGTAGTTTGGCTGGATACCTGGGGTGGTGTAGTGTCCCCTAGAACTGGTCTGGTCCTGGGATAACAAACCATGAATTTTTAATGATTTTTTTAAATCAGGGATTATAGTCGAGATTGCAATATTCAAATGAGTTTTATTTTGAAATGCAACATCAGATTTTGTTCAAAGTACTTTGGCTGGATACCTGGGATGGTGTCGTGTCCCTTAGAACTGGTCTGGTCCTGGGATAACAAACCATGAATTTTTAATGATTTTTTTAAATCAGGGATTATAGTCGAGATTGCAATGTTCAAATGAGTTTTATTTTGAAATGCAACATCAGATTTTGTTAAAAGTACTTTGGCTGGATACCTGGGGTGGTGTAGTGTCCCTTAGAACTGGTCTGGTTCTGGAATAACAAACCGTTATTTTTTTTATGATTCTTTATTTTAAACCCTAAACCAGGTGTTGAGCAGCTTTTATTTTGAAGGTGGCCAGCGCAGGGGCACGTCGGCATGTTACCGTAATGCACAGTATTAACAATCGTTGGGGCGGCTGGCTTGACTTCGTCTTTTCGAGTGGCGGCTGGCTTGACCGCAGTTGTTTCGGGGTCGTTGCTATCCAGATCGCCATATGAATGCATTGGAAATAACCGAAAAGAGTCATTATTTTTGATTTTGAGGTCAAATTTGGGTAGTACGCCAGTCGCCCATTGTTCCATGCGTGATTGTCACAATGGTTTACGTGGACTCAAAAAGCGGATGAAGGAATTTTGCCACGTTCACTCGTGCAATAAAGGAACTTCACGTTGCACCTGCGACCCACCTTATTTATACTCATTCCATTTCCTACTGAAAGAAAAGCTTCAGAACGTCGTGCCGAATGGACTACATTGGTAAGTTTATATTTCAGATACTAATATTTCTAATTTGTAACCATGCCATATGTAAATTTATCAACTTCTGAGCCTGGAGTAGCAGTATAAATATATGTTTGCAAATGAGCTGGAATGTGTAGACAGCCTCATTTTCATTGGGCCTTCACCTTTCGTTGCATTTATCATTTTAGTTATTTATTTATTATTATTTTTACCCAGGTGAACAGACAGAACATCAAAACAGGCAAAAACTGGGCTATAAACAAGAACAGCCGTGTATGCTTTTTGTCGATGGTGCGCCTTCCACCTCCTTTCCAAACCCAACACTGAAACTAGGTACAGCGGCACAGCCATTTGCAATATATTTGGAGATGGAAATTTGTACGGGGACTAAATTTTCAATGATTAAGATCAATAAAGTCAAGTCTAAGTCTTGTAAATTATATTTATATTTAATACTGTCTATAAAGAGCAAGTGGAATCAAATAAATTCAAGACCTGTGGGTAGGATATTTTTTTTATTTTTTTTTTTTATTTTTTTTTTACTACTAACATGATGAGCATATACTATAAACAGTGCTGGGGATGGACCCGTCGCCATGGGCGGGCCTTGGGGGTCCGTGCCCGCCCTGTCAGTCAGCCGTGCCCGCCCTAGCAAGATGTCTCACCAACTATTCGTCCTATCAGTCACGTAAACTTGCGCCTTCTGTTTTAAGTCAAGCATGGCGTGCCAGCCAACCACATACCTCCTTTCAAGTTTGGCTGTGATTGACAACTAAACGAGCCAATGACAATCAGGATCAGGAGGGATGGGGTGGGGTGGGGGGGAGACGCGCGTTCTGCAGACGTGCCTTTGCCAAATCTACTTCCGGGTCGAGAGTGCGCATTTGCCGGCTGGCGCTGGCAAAAAGACTGAGCAGTGAGCACATCGTGCCGCTTTAATGGGAGCCACCAAATGCCAAACCTCGATCCAGGATGACACATGACATCATTGGGAATCCCGAGTCCACTGGTTACGTTTACAAGTGAGTGTCAAACCTTTATTTTAATTAGTCAAGCCACACAGCACGGACGAATTGTAGCAATACACAGTATGCTGTTAACAGACCCAAGCAGTCACACATACACAACAACAACTAAGGAGCATAAAATTATTTATCACTAAAGCAGTTGCAGTACAATGAGAGTTGAATTCTATTTTTTTTTTTTTATTGCCAAGTTTGTTCATGTTGATGACTGTCACTAAGTTCTAATTAAAAAACCCCCAGCACTTTACACATCCTTTTGGATTGATATTCTGCTTCGTTTTTCACTGAACCCATATGTTGTTTCTGTATATCATCGACATAACTCAACCTTATTTCTAAATCACTTTAAAACAGCCGTTGCTGCATACAAAGTACTGTGCATGGAATAGAAATTAGTCTTTTAGTAGACAAGTGAAATAAAATAACACAAAATAAAATTAATTAGAGTAAATATAAGTAGATAAGTATACACGCAAATAAAATACTAAAAAAAAAAATCTGTACAAGAATAGAAATAAAATAACACGAAATACAGAAGGCACCATAAAAAAAGTCAAATGATGTGAAGTCTCATGCTGAGTCAAAGATCAAAGAATAAAGATGTCTGGCAAAAATGAAAGGAAATTTTGTCCATATCGTACAGCCCTAATCCAACACGCAAACGAAGGCAACTGCTAGCCAATTCCAGATAGAAGGGGCTGGGTCACAGAGTCATTCATTCGGACATAGTTGTTTACAGAAGTGAAGAGTGGATTTGTTTCAAATGAACTTTTGAGTTGAATAAATGCAAAATGAACTACACATTTTTTTTTTCAGTTTGTCTTTTAGATTTCAGAACGAACTGCCGCTTTTAAGTGACAGAAAATATTTCTGAACACTTTTGCAGTTGTCACAATGCTGCTGTTCAACCTGATGAACATTTGATTTAGGTTGATAAAGTGTGCCCCCCCCAAAAAAAGGTAATGCCCCCCCCCCCTACAATTTCTTTCTGGTGACGGGTCTGCCTATAACAGAAGTGACGTGTTTACATTATTTTTGCTGTATTGGGTTTATATTTCACTATTATCGTGCATGTCTTGTTTATGCAGTGCAGGAAAAGTCAATTGTTAAATGGGCTGTCTGCCGGATTCACTCAGGAAAATGCATTTTTTTAAATACAGGATGTACACACTTGAACTTTCTCTTAGTCTACACATCGATGTTTTTGTTCATCTTTTGTGGTAATTTCGTCCTAACCCCCCACCTCCCCAGCCCGTATTTTGCCATTTTTGTGTTTTTTTTTGTAAACAGCGGGACGTTTCAGTGGAAAGACAGTGTTTACAACCTTCCAGCCAATCGCAGAGCGGGGGCGGTGGCGTGTCGCAAACGGGGCCGGGCGAACGTGTCGGCTGCGTGACGTCACTCCCGCGCCAATTTGAAAGCACGCACGGATTTTATTTTTCTTCACTCACTCATTCACACATGTAAGCTTCTGTGAGCGAGTGAGTGAGTGAGTGAGTGAGCGAGTGAGTGAGTGAGTGGAAAAAATAATAATCTGTGCGTGCTTTCAAATTGCCGCGGGAGTGACGTCACGCAGCTGACACGTTTGCCCGGCCCCGTTTGCGACCGTTAACTATCTCTTACCGAAATAGATAACAATTCTAAATAGGTGGTAGCTGTATTCCTTTACACATTCACTGCCAGCCCAGCAAAAATGCATTATTTGACGTCTTTTCCCGTCAATGGCAGTCAATGAGTTAAGATGAGATGTAACCAAAATTGACGGATTTTTAAGCAAAATTTGCCTTAAAAAAGGAAAAAAAGATGCTGCAATATAATCACAAAATATATTGGCACATTGTGTTTAACACATTCACTGCCAGCCCAGCAAAAATGCATTATTTGACGTCTTTTTCCGCAATGGCAGTCAATGAGTTAAATCCTATAGTGTTACTTCGGCTTAAAATAAGTAAAAATAAAACAAGCCCTTGCGGACCTAACAAGGTCAGCTAAAATTATTTAGGTCATAACAAGTTCAACCGATCATTAGAAGAGGAGCCGCTGTAAAAAGAGTGTGATTAGATTCCTATCCTTAAATCAATAAAGATTACTCTTTAAGGGTGTTAATCTAATGGGGCTGATGCTCTAAAACTGGGGCGGTGAGAACCTAAACGAATCCTTTTCGACACCAGCTTGGAAAGTCCCCGTCACCTCCGTAAAATCCGTGTTACTGCGGTTGGAGCCAAAGGGGGATTTTAACCCTTTATAACGGAGAGTTGGCCAGGTAAGCGAGATCAGACACTCTGTAAATTGAGAAGTAGTTTGATTGTTTAAATCCTGTATTTACAAAGTGCATTTTCCAGAGTGAAAATGGCAGACGGCGCCTTTAAAGAGCTAAAATACTTGATGCATACTTGACATAACAGTGTTTCAATATAGGACAGAATATGTAAAAATAAAATAAAAAAAAAACGAGTCATCATGATAAACAAGTTTTACCTTTGCCATGACGATGTAGCACCTCGTTGCAGACACCCAGCCAAGCAGCAAACAAAACTGCTCTGCGCCGAGACTTTTATGAGCTTTTAAATCGGCTCCATTATTGACAGCATAGCGATACATGTCGTGCACCGTGAATTCCGTGAAAACAGGGGGACACAAAGTAAGGGTCTGTTTTCAAACTAGCCATCTCCCGTTTCTGTAAGTATCGCACTCGACGAGCACCGACGAAACGTTCCACTTCTGCCGACAGGCGAACGTCAGTTGAACTAGCGCATTCCATGGCTCGATGGACATCAACT
This sequence comes from Festucalex cinctus, assembly GCF_051991245.1. Classification (NCBI taxonomy): domain Eukaryota; kingdom Metazoa; phylum Chordata; class Actinopteri; order Syngnathiformes; family Syngnathidae; genus Festucalex; species Festucalex cinctus. The sequence goes on from NC_135411.1 coordinate 583,073, forward strand.
TTCCATTTGTAAAATGAAAATCGCTATAGTACTTAAATCGCTCCGCAGCCCGTCCACTTTCATTCAACTGTCATTTCATTCCGCTGTCCATGGTGGCGCAATCACGTGATTACGTGACGTCGGTGCAAATGGTCAATGGTGATGTTCCCCCAGAGCTATTTCGGACCAACCGGGAAATATTTAACCTCACCATTCCCCATTTCATCTCGTCACTGGACAGGTAGTGAACGAGCGCACACCCTCTAGATGAATCGATTCTTAAAAAAATAAAATAAAATTCAATCGTGACAGTATTATCAACTCACCATTGAAATTTGACTTGACCAAACCAAATGTGTGTTTGTCTTCTTGTGTCCTGCAGACGTCGCTGAGAAATATCTTCGTCCTGACCAAGAGGACATGAAGCCTCCGAATGTTAAAGAGGAGGAAGAACATCCTTACATCGAAGAGGAAGAAAAGCCCGTTCGTGTCAAAGAGGAGGAGGTTGAGGATGACGTCACCAAGTCACCAATGACCTTCAAGTCATCAATGACCTTCGCCCCTTTAAAGAGTGAAGACGAAGTCAAGGGTGAGAGTGAGGAAGGCAGAGGGGCGGAGCCTCCAAACAGGATCTTAAATCCTCAAAACATGATTCCAGAAAGTGATGCAGACCACTGGGGATCATCAAAAGCAAAAAGTGATGACATAAGGTCCCTTTCTTCTCATGACGATAATGATGATAATCTGGATGGTAATGATGAACACGCTGATGGTGACAGGTCGTGTCACACTGACGACAAATCTTGGGAGTGTTCTCACTGTGGGAAAACATTGAGTTCAAAAGGAAGTTTAAAAATTCACTTGAGAAGACACACTGGGGAAAAACCTTTTTCTTATTTAGATTGTGGCAAAAGCTTCTCTTTGAAGTCAAATTTAACAAAACATTCAAGAACACACACTGGGGAAAAACGTTTTGCTTGTACCCACTGTGGCAAAAGCTTCTCTCTGAAGTCACGTTTAACAACACATACAAGAAGCCACACTGGGGAAAAACCTTTTGCTTGTTTAGATTGTGGCAAAAGCTTCTTTTGGAAGTCAGACTTAACGACACATACAAGAACACACACTGGCGAGAAACCTTTTTCTTGCTCAGATTGTGGCAAAAGCTTCACTCACAGGTCAGCTTTAACAATACACACAAGAAAACACGCTGGTGAGAAACCTTTTTCTTGCGCAGAATGTGGCAAAAGCTTCTCTTTGAAGTCACATTTAACAAGACATACAAAAAGCCACACTGGCGAGAAACCTTTTTCTTGCTCAGATTGTGGCAAAAGCTTCTCTCACAGGTCATATTTAACAGTTCATACAAGAAGGCACACTGGCGAGAAACCTTTTTCTTGCTCAGATTATGGCAAAAGCTTCTCTCACAGGTCATATTTAACAATACATACAAAAAAATACGCTGGTGAGAAACCTTTTTCTTGCTCAGATTGTGGCAAAAGCTTCTATCGGAAGCCCCATTTAACAAGACATACAAGAAGCCACACTGGCGAGAAACCTTTTTCTTGCTCAGATTGTGGAAAACGTTACTCTGACAGGTCAAATTTCAAGAAACACACAAGATCGCATGGGAAGAAACCGTTCAGTTGCAGTGTTTGTGCTGAAAGATTCTCTTCTAAATATCTTGCTGAGAGACACGAGTGTGCTGGTGAGAATAGCAGCCATCTTTGAAGCTTCAAAAAAATGAAGGGAAGTGAATCTGATATGTTATTTCGTAATAACACAACATTCAAAGCTGCCTGGGGCCTGTCATAATGATTCACGTTCATTACTCAAATAAAAGTAGCGATATTAGGATTTCAGAAGACTTAAGAAGTATCAACTCCAGCGTCTTACTTAAAAGTGTAAATGTAATGCTTTCAAAACTACTCAACCTGTTAATATTAAGTTTTTGACTTTTACTGTTCATGTGTTTAAATGTCAATTAATGTCAGTTTTCTTTATGTAATTTTGGAAGCTATTTTTGTTTGTTTTGCTTCTGAATGTTGTTAATGGTTGTGTTTGCTGAAGTTCGTAGGTGTTGTGTTTTTTGCTTGCGTGAAGCACATTGAGTTAGTTTCCTTGTGTATGAAATCGAAATAAAACCACCTTGTGTTGCCTTGCAATTTTCCGCAAATCAGCGTTGAGAATACCTTCAGACACACAAAGCCATCTGGGATTCAAATTTGCTGTTGAACAGTGTCATCTCTGAAATGATTGACGTGATGGGCGTTTCGTCAACATTGAAGGAAGGTCCGTCAACGGCGGGCGTCCGTTTTGTCGATTGCCGATTGATGGCTAACTTAAAAAAAAGGACGAATGAACTATTGACGGAAGTAAGTTTCCTTCCGTCAATGTAATCATCAATCCGTCACACAGTCAATTAACATATCCCAATGACAGACGTCAAATTCGTCAATAAATGTGTGACTGTGTGTAAGATAGATAATAGATATGTGTCTATGTGTGTCAATACGTCGATAATATAATCGATACAGTATGTGTCTATGTAGCGTCTTCGTCATTCGCCCCACCATGAGGTGTTCAGGTAGTTTTACGTAACTGTATGAACAAACGGCCGACGAATTTGTGCAGAAATTCAAACAATTGGCGATTGATGAAGGCACAGTAGGTTTTTTAATTGTGACGAGACGGGCCTGAAGTTTCCAGAAAGTTTCGGAATTTGTTGAAAAGAATCACCCAGAAAGAGTGTTCCAGAACTAATTCATTTGTGCATTTTACTTGGATATGTTCCTCGCTGTCCATCAGCCCGTCAATGACGCTGATGCATGACGAATGACGGATTGATGATTACAATGCCGCTGAGATTCAGATATTTTCGCTGTAGAGGAAGAAAATAACGTGGAAAAAATGCTGCTGAAAAGTCAACTTACTGTAGGTTTGGCAACACAAGATGGCCGCCGCCAGCTTCACTTTTCGCTACAGCATGAGCAGCCCAGTTAATTTATGACGTCCGTGCTGTATCAGCCTGCACATCCACCTGAGAATCTGACCGTGATCAGTTTTTTTTTTCCCCCTTTTTTTTTTTTATTATATTTTATTTATTTATTTATTTTAGTTTTTTTGAAGGTTTGAGCCAGGACAGCTTACTCGCATTTTCATTTCATTTTCTTAACTAACGAGCCAGACCTGTCACCAGAAAGAGAGTGCAGGGGGGGCATTACCTTTTTTGGGGGAGCACACTTCATCAACCTAAATCTAATGTTGTTCAGGTTGAACAGTGGCATTGTGACAACTGCAAAAGCGGCGGAATGACTGTGACCCAGCCCCTTCTATCTGAGATTAGCTAGCAGTTGCCTTCATTTGCTTTTTGGATTTAGGGCTGTACGATATGGATAAAATTTTGGATCATTTTTGCCAGACATCTTTATTCTTTGGTCTTTGACTCAGCATGAAACTTCGCATCATTTCAGTGTTTTATGGTGCCTTCTGCATTTTGTGTTATTTTATTTATAGTTATATTTACTTATTCACTTCCCTACATCTTATATATTTTTTTTATTTTTTATTTTTGCTTTTATACTTACCTACTTATATTTACTATAATTAATTTTATTTTGTGTTATTTTCTTTCACTTGTGTCCACTGCGAGACTGATTTCTATTCCATGCACTTTGTATGCAGCAATGGATGTTTTAAAGTGCTTTATAAAAAAAAAGATTGAGTTGAGATATGTCGATAATATACAGAAACGACATATGGGTTCAGTGAAAAATATCAATCCATAAGGATGTGTAAAGTGCTGTTTATTATTATTATTATTATTATTATTATTATAACTTAGTGACAGTCATCAACCGTGACAAACTTGGCAAAAAAAGAAAAGAAAAGAGAATTCAACTTGCATTGTACTGCAACTATGCTTTAGTGATAAATAATTTTATGCTCCAAAGTATTTGTTGTGTATGTGCGACTGCGTGGGTCTGTTAACTGCATACTGTGTATTGCTACAATTTGTCCGTGCTGTGTGGCTTGACTAATCAAAACAAAAGTTTGCCACTCACTTGTGAACGTTGTTTAGTGGACCAGTGAACGCAGGATTCCCAACCATGTCAACTGTGTCATCCTGGATCGAGGTTTGGCGTTTGCTCACTGCTCAGTCATTGGGTCAGTGCCGGCCGGCGAACGTGCACCACTATCTAACGCGGAAGTAGATTTGGCTAATGCGCGTCTCCGGAGCGCGCGTCACCCCCCCCAATCCCGATTACCATTGGCTAGCCGTAGATGTCAATCAAAGCCAAATTTGAAAGGATGTATGTGGTTGGCTGGCAAGCCATGCTTTACTTGAACAGAAGGCGCACGTTTACGTGACTGATAAAAGTAAAAAAAATGAATAAATTCTCCTTTCCCTGTCGTCCTTTTGCTCACGAGCGCCCCTAGCATCTGCCTAATCTGCCTAATGGCAGGAGCGACACTGGTCGTGACCAAAAGAACGAGATCCCGGATACAAGCGGCCGAAATGAGTTTCCTCCGCAGGGTGTCCGGGCTCTCCCTTAGAGATAGGGTGAGAAGCTCGGTCATCCGGGAGGGACTCGGAGTCAAGCCGCTGCTCCTCCGCGTTGAGAGGAGCCAGCTGAGGTGGCTCGGGCATCTGGTTCGGATGCCTCCTGGACGCCTCCCAGGGGAGGTCTTCCGGGCATGTCCCACCGGCGGGAGGCCCCGGGGACGACCCAGGACACGCTGGAGAGACTATGTCTCCCGGCTGGCCTGGGAACGCCTTTGGATCCCGCCGGAGGAGCTGGTTGAAGTGGCTGGGGAGAGGGAGGTCTGGGTTTCCCTCCTAAAGCTGCCGCCCCCGCGACCTGACCTCGGATAAGCGGAGGAAGATGGATGGATGGATGGATGGATGAATTTATGGTGAATTCTAGGGCTGGGTATCGATTCAAATTTCCAGGATCGATTCGATTCGATTAATGATTCACAACGATTTTTGATTCATTTGAGGAATTCATGTAGCACCTATTTTAGACAGTCAAAAGTACCAGTGCTGCAAATAGTAGAAACTTCTTGCTGTAATTTAATGCATTAGTAAAAATATTAATATTTACATTAAGAATTGAATCAATTGCAGTTACATTAATACTGTTTTATTTAACATGGCCTTATAAAAACAATAAATAATTAAATCAATTACAACCACAGTACAGGCTATGTTAAAAAAAAAAAAAGTAACAAAAAACACTGACACTCATTCACATTGTTTTTTGTGCAAATGTTCCAATGGTGGTTGAGGGGATGGGGTGGGTGGGGAGATGATCGATACTGGCTTCCACCGTGTAAGTGACACGGGCTCGGAAGCATTTGTTTGTGTGTGTTGTGTGTGTGTGTGTGTGTGTGTGTGTGTTGGGGGCGGGGTCGATATATCTATACATGGCTTTATGTATCGATATTGGGATATGAAAAGGCGTATCTATATGATATCGATATATCAATATTTTGAACCCAGCCCAAGTTAATTCAATTGAAATAGAAAGGGCGTATGAAAACAAATTCCTTGTAGTAGTTATTGATGATAAATTATTTTGGAAGCCACACATAGAAATTGTTAAAAGGAAAATGTGAAAAATCATAGGGATACTCTATAAAACTAAGGATGTCCTGAACATGAACTCATTATATACATTATACAGTTCATTATTCTTACAATATCTGACCTATTGTGTGAAAATCTGGGCAAATGCAAATAAAACAAACACCAACTCTGTATTCAAATTGCAAAAGAGAGCTATAAGAATTATTAATTAATCAAAATATACTGAATCAACACATCCATTATTTATTCAATACAATGAAATTTTATGACTTGGTTGAGTTTAAATTAGCACCAAATTAGACACAGTCCTTATGATATAAGGGGTGCACATGTCTATAAAAAACAAAAAAAAAACAAGAACAAATATTAAGCAAAGGTGTGTATCTGTTAGGTGTTAATTTGTGGAATCATTTGGGAATTGCCCTGAAAGGATGTGACTCACTTGTTGAGTTTTAAAAAAAATGTTTAAAAGTTTAAAAAAAAATACTTGTGTATAGATTGTTATTCATTCACTCATGTGGCCCATGTGATAAACTTCAATATAAAATACATAACATCACAATAAATTAACTTTACCAAACCATGTGTATCTTGTGTCTCGCAGATGTCAGTGAAAAATATATTTTTCCTGAGCGGCAGGAGCCAGAGTTCCCTGGCGTGAAACAGGAGGAGGACTTGGAGCCTCTGCAAGTTAAAGAAGAGCAGCAGCAACAGCCTCCCAACATCAAAAAAGAGGAGCAGCTGCCACCATACATTGAAGAGGAGGAGCACTTCACAGAGTTGCCCGTGACTGGTGTCCATTTGAAGACTGAAGATGAACGTCAATATGAAGAGAACAAAGGGGCGGAGTCTCCAAGCAGACAACAAATGACAAATGATGACAGCCGGTTAGCTCTTATGTCAGATGGTGAAGACGCGTCACACGCTGCTCACACTGCTGACGATGAACAGTGTGACGATGATGTGACATGTCACACTGATGGCAAACGGTGGAAATGTTCTCAGTGTGGAAAAACCTTTGGTTCCAAATCTAATTTGAGAAGACACGCGATGGGCCACACTGGTCATAAACCCTTTGCGTGCACAGTTTGTGGTCGAAGTTTCTCTAGGAAGGAAACTTTAACAACGCACACGCGAACCCACACCGGAGAGAAGCCTTTTGCTTGCTCAGTTTGTGGTCAAAATTTTGCTGAGAGGGAACACTTAAAAACACACACAAGAACCCACACTGGAGAGAAGCCCTTTGCTTGCTCAGTTTGTGGTCAAAATTTTTCTTCCAAGGGATACTTAAAAACACACACAAGAACCCACACTGGAGAGAAGCCTTTTGCTTGCTCAGTTTGTGGTCAAAATTTTGCTCAGAGGGTACACTTAAAAACACACACAAGAACCCACACTGGAGAGAAGCCCTTTGCTTGCTCAGTTTGTGGTCAAAATTTTTCTTCCAAGGGAGACTTAAAAAGACACACAAGAACCCACACTGGAGAGAAGCCTTTTGCTTGCTCAGTTTGTGGTCGAAAATTTGCTCACAAGGTTCACTTAAAAACACACACAAGAACCCACACTGGAGAGAAGCCCTTTGCTTGCTCAGTTTGTGGTCAAACTTTTTCTTCCAAGGGATACTTAAAAACACACACAAGAACCCACACTGGAGAGAAGCCCTTTGCTTGCTCAGTTTGTGGTCGAAGTTTCTCCCAGAGGGGAAGTTTAACAACGCACACGCGAATCCACACGGGAGAGAAGCACTTTGCTTGCACAATTTGTGGTCGAAAATTTGCTCAGAGGGTACACTTAAAAACACACACAAGAACCCACACTGGAGAGAAGCCCTTTGCATGCTCAGTTTGTGGTCAAACTTTTTCTTCCAAGGGATACTTAAAAACACACACAAGAACCCACACTGGAGAGAAGCCCTTTGCTTGCTCAGTTTGTGGTCAAAATTTTTCTTCCAAGGGATACTTAAAAACACACACAAGAACCCACACTGGAGAGAAGCCTTTTGCTTGCTCAGTTTGTGGTCGAAAATTTGCTCACAAGGTTCACTTAAAAACACACACAAGAACCCACACTGGAGAGAAGCCCTTTGCTTGCTCAGTTTGTGGTCGAAGTTTCTCCCAGAGGGGAAGTTTAACAACGCACACGCGAATCCACACGGGAGAGAAGCACTTTGCTTGCACAATTTGTGGTCGAAAATTTGCTCAGAGGGTACACTTAAAAATACACAGAAGAACCCACACTGGAGAGAAGCCCTTTGCTTCCTCAGTTTGTGGTCGAAAATTTACTGTTAATGAAACGTTAAAAAGACACACAAAGACCCACACTGATGAGAAACCATTTTCTTGCTCAGTTTGTGGTCAAAGATTCCCAACAAAGGGCAACGCTGAGAGGCACAAGTGTGCTGGTGAGAAAAGCGGTTGATGAATGAAGCTTGATATGATCTCATTTAGGAATTGACGTTTAAAATGGTGCAGAAATTTCTACCGCGAAATGAATGAATGATTGATCTGTGTACTTGTATTGTGTGTTGTACGTGTCTATTTTGAAAATGAATTTGTTTTGAAAACGTAACATCAACCTGACAAGTGGCTGCAGATTCTAACTGACGGCTATAATCTGTCATCTGTACATGTAAATGTCCGTTCATATGTAGTTTGCCTTATATACATATTAAAAGGCTGTTGTTGAACACATTATTTTTGGTTAATTAATTGTGCACAAATTAGCGTGTCAAAAAAATAACGCAACTGATCGCGAGTCAATGCAAAATTTGGCCCATTGAGGTACACAGAGTAGACTGCAGGGGGCACCACTACAGAGTAGCACGAGCACACCGACCTGTATATATGACTGGATAGCAGATAGCCCTTACACGCCCGTGCAAGCCGTTGAAGCGACAGGGCGGCCATCTTGCTCCTACCATCTCGTCAGTGGGTGGACGGTATGTCCACTTTGAGGACCCCTTTTTTTTTTAAATCACTCAGTTCCATGGACAGCATGATTTATGGTGATTTAAATTTGTTAAAAACAAGAGGACTTCGGACATTTTCCAACTTGCCTTAAGGCGTGTAAATGATATGTTACATGACGTTTACAGGAGGAAACTTGTATAATTCATTGTTTATGAAAGAATCACAACTGTTCAACAAATAATATTGGGTCCTTACGTGCACACATATGACGGAAAAGATGGCGCTTTCAAGCAGCAATGCCAGTTAAGTGGGGATTTTGGGAGGTTGTTGTGCTGTTAGACTAGCTCAGGGGTGTCAAAACTCAGTTTTGTTGCAGTCCTCAGGGTTTATCTCAGAGGGCTGTTATGACGGGGAAACCAAATGTTTATTCGTCTCACCGAACAAGATGGATTACTCGTTTTGAAATGAGAAGTCAAGGGTAAAAGTTTGGAATCAGAATCCTGCCAATACCTCGTAACTTCGGTTTGAATCTCCGAAAACATTTTTGAATGACTGAAAAAATGTTTCGAATCTCCAAAAATATTTTTGAATGACTAAAAAATCACAGAAAAAGCTGTAAAAATAAAAAAAAAAATGCTTAGAAAAGACAGACATTTTTTTAAAGTATGATTTTACAGTGTTTCACCCACAAATTTTCAGAGGTTCAAAATGGTCACCAGCCAAGTTTCAAAAATGGCATTTTGGCATTGTTCTCCCGAGGCATTTATTTGTTTCCCGTTTTTGAAACCTGTAAACTCTGAACGTTCTCAAAACGTTGAAAAAATATTTCCAAACCTGAAAAGTGGGTTTGAATCTCCAAAAAGTATATAAAATCATTCAAAATGACAACCTTTTTTTTTTTTTTTACAGTTTCACCCGCAAACTTTCAGAGATTCAAAACGGTCACCAGCCAAGTTTCAAAAATGGCATTTTGGCATTGTTTTCCCGAGGCATTGGTTGAAAGACTGAAAATGTTTTCAATGTTGTTTTGAAACTGCAATTGACCTTTCGCATTAGCTCCGCCCCCCCTTAGTTACTGTTGCGAGTCCGTCAAGCTTGGTGCCTCCGACAGCACAAGCCGTGACGGGAAGACTTACACCGGCGTGTATTCGTGATTTCTTTTGGAGCAATACCAGTGCAATATCCTCCAGATCGAGGCAAAAAGGTTTACAATATGCAGTGGAGGGTTATAGTCATAATATTAAATTAGCCAGCGAAGGGGAAACATACAGGACGCACGCTAAATCTGAGAAAACCCCATGACCTATACTTCAGATGCAACCAGCACAGCATTATGGACCAGTCGTGCTCTTGTACTGCCGGGTAAGTTTTCTTACTTATATTAGTCTAGTATTGTTAAAATATGAGGATTACTGTTAGGTCAGCAAGTTAGCTAAACCTCGGTGTTTATAGCTAGCTAAACATTAGTGGGGGTTTTTTGTCTTTGAAAGCATCAGATCAGTCATTGTTATTCTTTGTCCACCATAAAAAAAATATTTATGTCACCCTAGCCATGGATGTAGTTCAGGTTATATGGCTGGTTGGGATACTCCGGAGACGGGTGTCCGTTCACAAAATGCTGCATGAAAAATGAAAACAAGATAAGCTCGGGGCACTTATTAGGACGCTTAAGTTTGCCAAACTTGACGAAGCTTTGTGTTAACGTTAGCTCGCAACATTTAGACGAATGCAAAAGCTAACAGAAGACATTAAACTAACATTAACCACTGACTGAACAAGCTTAACTTAGATGGCAATGACATTCTAGTAATATATTTTATTCATTAATAGTAACTACAATAACTTTGATATCGTTTTGTTATTGCCCCGAAAGCAAACTACACTACAGCTAGCTAGTTAGCCCGATAGAGTTAGCATAGTCTTACCTTAGCACAGTCCGATTTACATACTCCGTAGGCACACCGCTTCATCATTTTGGAGGTCCGGAGCTTGTTAATGGTTGTCACTCTTCTTCCGTAAAGTTTTATGGTGGTTAGCAGTCTCGTAAGCCATCAAATAAAATCAATCAGACTATGGACGTCATCGAGAGCTGAGTAAAGCTTGACGGACTATGCTTACATAGCAACGGTTGCTAAATCAATGGTCAATGCTCGTTTGGGGGGGCGGAGTTTGCGAAAGGTCAATTACGGATACAACTCACCTGACTTTTGGCAGCGATATTCGGCCGAGCAAGAAAAGAAAAAGTGTCGTCAATAGTGCATAGAATTTGCCGGCACTCGACTAGAACTTTTCCTGGCTCAAATCTTTAAAAAAAAAAAAAAAAAAGACCAGAGACTCTTGGGTGGATTTACAGATTTACAGTCTGAGGTAAAACAGCAAGGATGTTTTAAAAAAAACTGTGCTACTAATAATTCTGGGGTAATATATAGTAACAGGGCGGCAAATGTCAAAACGTGATTTATGGCCCCCAATAAAACAATGATTTATGGCACCCCCCCCATAAAACTTTATTGCACCCCCCCATAAAACTTTATTGCCCCCCCCCCCCATAAAACTTTATTGCCCCCCCCCCCCCCCATAAAACCATTCATAACCTAGCCCTTTGAAGTATGCCCCGCCCCCTTCCGGCATCTTAGCCAATCAGAAGCCGTTATTTTGAATTAAGCCCTACCCACTTGCCACCTTCTTAACCAATCAGAACCCCAGGGCGGCTTCTGTCAAAAATGATTGATAACATTCTGCTCTGCTTCCCACAACATCAAACACATGTTTTCCGGTTCCCCCACTCTTCAACAAACAAATGATTCCTTTGAACCCCCAAACAGTAGCTTTTGTTGTCCAGGTGATAAAAAACTTTTTTTTCATCTTACAGGAAGGATCCTACCACCAGCTTTTGAAGTAGCAATGGGGGAAGCCCCCCTGTAATTCGAATTACTGATAAAGCTACCTACTTTGAAGTAGAACGGGTACCAACCGTAGGAACCCCCGACTCCCCCCCCCCCCCCCCCCCCCCCATTATCACCATGTTGGGCGGCAGGAAGCCCCCACCACCGCCCTCTATCGGGTATGTGCGTGCGTGAATGTAAATTAGTACGAGGCTCACTTATTCGAGTTAAAGTGTTGTAAATATTAAAAAAATGTTATCCATTTGTTTTATGTTTTTTAAATAAATAAAAGAGACTTACCGGTGTTTCGGAATATGAAGTCGCGTCTCCTTCGAGGGTTTTTTTTCTTTTTTTAAAAATAAAATAAAAAAAATAAAGTTTCTGTTTCTAACCAATTCTATCCGATGGAGAGGGGGAAATATAGACGAAAAAACAGATTATTCGTGCGTAAAGGGCGGTTATTTAACCCATTTCAGAACCGCGTCCTTCTTTTTCTTAGACTAAAAACTTGTGTATCTGTGTGACTATGTAAAAGCCAATGGGGTGGCGGGGAGGTGTGACTCCCTCACGCCGTGGTAAACGGCGTCATCTAAAGGGCAAAGGATGTTACAGCGTATGATTAAGAGAGGGAGCATTAAAGTTAGTCTACAAAAGTAAATTAGGGTATTAAAATGTTGATAATGAATGTAAAACCTAAAAATTTGATTCAAAGGTATTCATTTTGTAAATTATACATTTTGGATGACGGAACAATGTATGGCATTAGAGTAGCCTTTAAATATTAAGTAGGGTTAATTTTAAATTTTTGGCGACAGCAGATCGAAACTAGTATCATACTAAACCCCCCTGCAGCCATCTTTTTAATGTTACTGAACACTATCCGTATATTAAACCAAACTTAACTCATTTACGTTTCGGTTACAAATGATACGTTTTATTTTTATATGGTATCTATTATAAGACGATGGATGCTAGAATTTGTACATTTTATATATACGTGATGTTTATAGGTATGCTTAGACGTGTATGTTTTTATTATTTTATGTTTATGATTGTGTTTTCGGTGGTGAAACCCCGGCACTATTTTACGACGAGGCGCAGTGATCTCTCGTAGTGCCACTAGGTCGGTAGCGGCGTGATTTAGGTCACATGAGCCAATCAGGTAGCTGCTGCTTTCTCCTCACCATAGCAACCGCATATCAAAAATGGCGACCACAACGTCGGAGAGCGAAAGGAGAAAAAAAGTTAGAAAGAAAGTGGTGAAAAAACTTCGTTCCCGTTCAGGTTTGCCCATCGCTTCAGCTGGCCCCGTTATTCCAGCCATCTGCATCATTTGTAAAAATAAATTTCAAAGTAGACTCGTCTGGGATTGGAAGGAACACGGAAGAGGGATCATCTCGCCAAAGCAGAAACATTGTCAGCAGGTATGTGCTACACACACGCGTGCCCATTTCTGTTATTAATGTGACTGATATTTAGTATAGGGCTGAAAATAATTTGTTGCTAGGTTAAGTTTTAAGGCTATAGTTTATTAAAAAAGGCGAGCTGCTGAGTGATTTATCGAGTGAATCCAACAGTTGTTACCAAACTCGAGTTACCTGTCCCCATCAGTCATAATATAGTCACAGCTACACACTCCCTTTTCCCCAAACTCTCTCTCATCAACCTCAACAAACACTTTACTTTACTTAAATCTGTGATGTGCATATACTGTAAAGAGGTGATGTGACAATAACACTTATAATGTAATTGTTTTTTTGTCTAAAGGCGGGTTGGTTGCTGCAGGCCGCTGAGATGAAGAAAGACTGTTCCATTCTTCTGCATATTCAAGACAAAAGACTGTGTCACAATGGAGGTGCAGTTTTGTTTCAGAGATTACACAAGGTTCTTAAAGTCAACAGCAACAGAAACAGCAACCAGGGACGAACAAATGTGAGTTGTTACATTGCACTATTTCATTGTCACTTTGCTAAAATTACACATTTCAAAAGTAAAGCATTGGTCAGCAATATGTCACTTGTATTCTGTTTACATTTCGAGACAGCATTAATTAGAAAGCATGACTCTGTACATATTAAGTGTGTGTGTGTTTTAGACAACCCAATGCTGAGAGCTACAAATTCTTTTTGTGAACAAGTAATCCGTCAAAGGATTATAGTTGACAAAGATGTGATGAGAATGGACAAGCTAAGGGGTTTGTGAACAGTGTTAATAAACACGGGGATCTTGATGCTTCAGACTACAGGTAACATATAAATCTTCATATTGAAACACATTATCTGAAATCTATGGGGAGAGATTTGTCTAAAATCTCACTGTTTCAGAGAAAAATAGTTTGCTGACAAGCTCAATTTAAGTTAAAAATAAATAAATAAATAAAATCGATTCTCTAAAAATGAAAACCGGTTGGTTGTTAATTATTACATGCAAATGTGTTTTTTTGTCTTCTGTATTTATAATTGTTCTTTGACCAAGAAAGTATATAGGCCTATAGGTATATTTGTATTTCTATCCAAATATACGATTATTCACTAGAATTTTGAGTAGGATATCCAAATACCAAAATATTCAATAGCTGCAGCACTAATAATACAAATTTTGAGTTGTGGCACGCCCACACGAGTTATTTTACCACACACCCATGTCAAAACTAGCTTACTGCACACACACTGCACCCCAACTTCAAATTTTTGCTAACGTAATAATAATAATAATAATAATAATAATAATAATAATAATAATAATAATAATATATTATAAATTTTGTTGGATCCAAAAGCAACTTACATAATTATAGTTTCATATGATTGTAATTGTCTTATTTTCAAATGTTTAAATATTTCCTTGATTTGAACTAAATATAATTGTTTAGAATAATCTTGATTTCATTTATTACCAAAATAATTGTGATGAGTATTTTTTTCCATAATAGAGCAGCCCTACTGTGATGTGAATATGTGCATCTTGTGCTCAACTTTCCCTTTAATTTTCTATTTCAGACAGGATATACTGAAACGAAGATTGAGGTGTGATTTCCCCCAGCTGGTTTTTCACACCCCTTTCCAGCAACAACTCTGAAATGGTTTTTGTAGAGACATTATCAACAACTGACAAACTTTTAGACAGGGTACCTCACTCATCAGATACATCAACTACTGAGTCTACTGATGTAAGCCAAGTTTTTGTTGTTGTTTAAGTTTATAAGGTTTGTATATACGAATGCGCTGTGTGGAAACGGGTTTTAACATCTATCGTTTTTGTAATATTTAAAAAACTAATAAATATACTGTTTTTTTTTGTTTTTCTTAAACTGATTTATGAAAAGGACTTGTAATCGCAAACTCTTTTTTTAAAAGCAGTAACTGATTTAGGAGGTGGAGGGGCAATGTATTATGGGGATCATACTTTTTGAAATCTTTAAACTGTCGATTGTAAGAGTCTTCTATCTTGATGTTAGCCTTTTTATCTGAATATGTATGAATGAAATATCTTCTAATTATCAGCTCGGATTATTTCAATGGATAGCCCTGTAACCCTTAGGTTAGTAGTTTTTTAGAAAGTATCTGGGTATGAAATATGTTATGTTAGGAATATGGCGCGTACGTGAAGAAGGTACGTCTGGCTATGTATTTTATGTTTTTGAGTTGTTGTATATAAGATTGCGTTGTACATAAGAATTTTACCCCCTCTTACGTTTTTAATGTGTTATAAAACTAATAAATGTACTGATTTTTTTTTTTTTTTTTTAAAGGATTAGGCTTAGAGAAGGTGTTGGTGGCACTCTCATGAGCAGAGTGCGCAAGTTGTTTTACCCCCTCTGCAGATGCGTACACGTATAAAATGCTATTTTTCTGTTTCTAGTTTTGTTACCGCTAGTGCTATAATTTGTGTCTATACGATTTTATCGGATGTCTCTATGTATTTTTGTTGTAGTTTAAGTTTATGAGGTTTGTATATATGAAAGCGCTGCGCGGAAATGGGTTTTATCCTCTTATCGTTTTTGTAATATTTAAAAAAACTAATAAATATACTGTTTTTTGTTTTTTTTTGTTTTACTTAAACTGATTTATGAAAAGGACTTGTAATCGTAAACTTTTTTTTTTTTTAAAGCAGTAACTGATTTAGGAGGCGGAGGGGGAGGCTGGTTCAAAGTGTGCATGTGTGCATGCGTGTGTAAGGTGTCAGTGTTTACTCCGAGGGGGCAGTAAAACAGTCTTTGAAAGTGATTGTCATACGATGCTTCGATCTGAAGTATACTACTTTGTAGTCGTGTATAAATAATTTTATACATTCTTTTTAAAAAGAGAGAAATGTAGGTACGAATGTTCGAGCCTGTTAAAATGCAGCGAACTTTATACTTGATTTAGAAATTATTCTTTAATTTTACTAGGGCAATGTATTGTGGGGGTCATACTTTTTGAAATCTTTAAGCTGATGTTTGTAAGAGTCTTCTATCTTGATGTTAACCTTTTTATTTGATGATGTATGAATGAAATATCTTCTAATTATTACCATGGCTTCTATCAATACCCTTGTAAGGCTTAGGATTGTAGTTTTTTAGAAAGTATTCGGGTATGAAATATGTTATGTTCGGGACATGGTGCGTACGCGAAGAAGGTCGATGTAGTTTTATTTTTGTTTTGTTTACGATTTAGTTTTTTTTTTTTAGGGGGATGTAGGCATCGTTTTAAGGTGCCAGGTGTATTTTGTGTAAATAATATATGGATACTTTCTTTTTATTTTTGTTACCGATAGTGCTTTGTTTCGTGAAACCCTTATGTTTTGTTTTGTTTCTTGTTTTTTTTAACTTACCCTTCGAAGATAAATAAAACGTCTTTAGACTTATCGCTAGCGAAGATGTAGCACGTTTAACATTCTAAATAGTTTTATCGCTGCACGACGTATTCGAACTAAGAGATCCCAAGTCTTTGTGAGTTTTTTTTTTTTCTTTTAAATACTTAGAAATACCCATTGTTAAATTAGCCTATAAGATATTATTGAATATGATAGGCTGTAAGATTAGCTATACTAAATCACCCCTGGATTTAAAACACAAAACTATGAGATTTAATCAGAGCGTAACAATCTACCGCGACGATCTTTTTTAATCTTAAAACCGCTCTTTGCAGCAATTTACCTAAATATATAGTGAACAAACGTGTATCTTGTATGACTAAGAGACATTTAACTTTTGATTGAACGATTTATTTTTTTCCTTACAAATCGCGCTTACTTTCCAATGATACGCGTAGGTAAACAATTTTTTACAAGCATGATTGTGAAATAACAGCTACTAAATTACTTAATTTGAATGAATAATATTATTTAAGACGTCTACCCATCTAACGCTTTAAAAATAGCGACATAATTCAGATAAAAATATTATTCGTACTATATTGTTTTTTTTTTTTTTTTACAATAGTTTCCGAGTTCTCACAATAGATGTTCGATGATACTATTTTATGTTTTTCTTACCGGTATGATTAACTTGTATTACATTTATGACTTTTCGCTATTATCTTTGCATCGTTTTAAGGTGGCCGGTGTATTTTGTACAAATAATATATGGATACTTATTGATTTTTGATCAATTTTTACTCGTATATTTACCTACTTTTGCTTTTAGGCGTATGTTAGTTAGTTAGTTACTTGTATATGAGTGCGTATTCTAACTTTCCCATTCACTTCTTGGTTCCATTCCATCACCCCTGTGAGACCGGACTCGTCTACTTAATATCACTAAAGTCTGTTCAAAAATCATTGGACACCCTGTCAGAGCCTTATCTTCCTTTTGTGACCGAATCCTGCTCGATCCGTTTCACTCACTTCATCGAATGTTTGAGCGGCGTTCATCATCTCAGCAGGCTGAGACGCCCCACTCTGACGAACACAGCGGCGGAGAAGTAGGAGGTGGACTACATTTGTCCCCAGATCACTAAAATCTCTTGAACAGTGACCCCCCTCCCGGGCCAAATTGCGACAGACTGACTGACTGACACGTAGCACTTTAGTGTGAAGCACGGAGCACTTTCTTTTGTTGTTTTTTTTTATTGTTATTTATTATTTTTCGTATTTGTTTTTTTTTTTAATGTTCATTGATTTCATGTTTTGTTTTTTAACTTCCCCTCGAGGACAAATAAAAGCGTTTTTGAATTGAATATTTAATTACTTGTAGTATTTTATTCATTTTTAAGTTGTTTTTTGGTCTTAAAAAGAGAAACTAAAGTCTTTATCACTAGAAGTTTAATAGTTTTTTCATTCATATCCACGCATCCCTCACCACTTCCTTGCTCCACCGGTGGTCTAAAACTCGATAAGAAAACAAACGATAAACATGATTTTAATCCATACAGATATATTTTTTATTTAGTTACACGGGACGTCAACAAAAAGACATGATATACATTGTAAAGCACCTCAAATAAAACATAGGGACGCACCTTGCTTTCATTAACAGTTTGGAAGTTTTTCATTTCATTTTTTAGATTCAAAGACTCGTCGTTGTCGTAATAATATTTAGCACAGTCAATAAACAACGTCATGACGGTCACCAAATGTCCCGCTTTAATATCATGGTTACACCAATTATTCAATACATATTCCATCGTGTTAGTCATGTTTACACGGTTCTTCAACAGTTTTGTTCTCAATGGATGTGTGTAAAATGGTTTTCTCTACAATTTCTATCCAATTATGCAAGCTTTCGAAAAAGATTCGCCCATCTCACACGTACCAATCAGCGATCAGATCCAGTTGTTCATGGCTCAGTCCTCCGTCCCAACAGTTATCGAGAACGATCTTAATTCTGTCTAACACCATACGCTCATGAACGTAATCGTGTAGCACAAATTCTACGATGCGTTGGACTTCCTCGGTAGTCGTCTCACGATGGGTTATGGTTAAGATACGGTGAATCGTCGACAGAAAACGTCCGTTACACAGTAGTTTCATGATACCTTCAAAATTCCGAGCAAGATAATACGGTTCCCGATCATAAAATAAGCAAGGATGTCTTAATTGACTCGGTAATTTTAAATCACATCCGGAGCAATTCTCTCTGCTATATTTATGGATAGCGCTCATCAACATATAGCTAACAGTCTGCTTAATACAATTATATCTTGCATTTATTACCCACACGTCCGGTGTGTAATTCCAAACCAATTCACCCTCCCTCTCCTTAGGCCCGGCAGAAGCCGTCGGTAGACTGGTTAGCGAGTCGTCGTCGTCCACGGAGGTCTCAAGAGAGGAAACGTTACTTTCCGTACCGTCCTCATTCGGGCGATCACCGGGTTGAGGAGACCCGGGCGGAGGGTTATTCTCCTCTTCCTCAGCGATAGGGTCTATCATCTGTAAATATAAACGTGGGTAACCCTCCTTTTTTTAATTATTATTGATGTTATTAGGCTACATCGATTCGTCAAAAGTAGTTTACCGGGATGGATGCCGTAGACCCGAAGTCAGTAGACGATGTCGAGGATAAGTTGCAAGCGGTCATGGGGCTGGAACTCCGGTAGGGTCCGTCGATAAAGGTTACGTTTGCCTCATCCTCTTCGACGTCCGAACGCTCAGGACTAGATGCTGTAAGATTTGGCGGCTCGCTGAAAATCTGCATACTTCTGGAGAGTCGTGGGGATGTCCAGATCGTTCTAACTCGATCCCCCGGAGGTGGTGGCACTAGTGAATCTCCTCAAAGATTATTAAACGTTCGCAATGTTAGGTTTTTTTTTTTGCCGAAGGGGGAGCGGTCTTTATTAGCACGAGACCCCCCCACAGGGGCGTGGTTTTTACCAAAAAAAGGTTGGTGGCGCTAAAACAACAGATTTTTTTAAAAATGAAAGTCAGAGAGTCTCCTTGATTCCTTCGCACATTAAAATCAATATGCGACTAATATAAAAACATTTACCGTAAAATAAAACATCTTTGAATAAGTCCCCGTTTTAATCCGGGATAAAACATTTAACGATAATATTCGTCAGTAAAGACACAAGGGGTATAAGCCGACGTTTAAAGCGTGTAAAGACGTCGCTAAAGAGTAAACTCTCGGAATAACTTTAAATTATAAAACGTTAGCCTCACGAATAATTAGTCAATACGGGAATCGTGTTGTTAAATATTAATTACAAATTTTAACGGTATACGTACGCATTCAATAAAAATACAAGCGGGCGATTAATACTCGGCAAAGTTACGCCTAGAATTTTTAAAATCCGTAAAAATGTGTAAACACGTTTTGTTTTACTTTGTTTTGGAGGGACCGAGTATTTTGAAACATTTCATAGTAAAGCGTAAGGAGAACTAAAAAGTTTCATAAAGGTAATAATTTGACTTTATAAAAAACAAACAAAAAATAACTTAAAAATGAATAAAATACTACAAGTAATTAAATATTCAATTCAAAAACGCTTTTATTTGTCCTCGAGGGGAAGTTAAAAAACAGAACATGAAATCAATGAACATTAAAAAAAAAAAACAAATACGAAAAATAATAAATAACAATAAAAAAAAACAACAAAAGAAAGTGCTCCGTGCTTCACACTAAAGTGCTACGTGTCAGTCAGTCAGTCTGTCGCAATTTGGCCCGGGAGGGGGGTCACTGTTCAAGAGATTTTAGTGATCTGGGGACAAATGTAGTCCACCTCCTACTTCTCCGCCGCTGTGTTCGTCAGAGTGGGGCGTCTCAGCCTGCTGAGATGATGAACGCCGCTCAAACATTCGATGAAGTGAGTGAAACGGATCGAGCAGGATTCGGTCACAAAAGGAAGATAAGGCTCTGACAGGGTGTCCAATGATTTTTGAACAGACTTTAGTGATATTAAGTAGACGAGTCCGGTCTCACAGGGGTGATGGAATGGAACCAAGAAGTGAATGGGAAAGTTAGAATACGCACTCATATACAAGTAACTAACTAACTAACATACGCCTAAAAGCAAAAGTAGGTAAATATACGAGTAAAAATTGATCAAAAATCAATAAGTATCCATATATTATTTGTACAAAATACACCGGCCACCTTAAAACGATGCAAAGATAATAGCGAAAAGTCATAAATGTAATACAAGTTAATCATACCGGTAAGAAAAACATAAAATAGTATCATCGAACATCTATTGTGAGAACTCGGAAACTATTGTAAAAAAAAAAAAAACCAATATAGTACGAATAATATTTTTATCTGAATTATGTCGCTATTTTTAAAGCGTTAGATGGGTAGACGTCTTAAATAATATTATTCATTCAAATTAAGTAATTTAGTAGCTGTTATTTCACAATCATGCTTGTAAAAAATTGTTTACCTACGCGTATCATTGGAAAGTAAGCGCGATTTGTAAGGAAAAAAATAAATCGTTCAATCAAAAGTTAAATGTCTCTTAGTCATACAAGATACACGTTTGTTCACTATATATTTAGGTAAATTGCTGCAAAGAGCGGTTTTAAGATTAAAAAAGATCGTCGCGGTAGATTGTTACGCTCTGATTAAATCTCATAGTTTTGTGTTTTAAATCCAGGGGTGATTTAGTATAGCTAATCTTACAGCCTATCATATTCAATAATATCTTATAGGCTAATTTAACAATGGGTATTTCTAAGTATTTAAAAGAAAAAAAAAAACTCACAAAGACTTGGGATCTCTTAGTTCGAATACGTCGTGCAGCGATAAAACTATTTAGAATGTTAAACGTGCTACATCTTCGCTAGCGATAAGTCTAAAGACGTTTTATTTATCTTCGAAGGGTAAGTTAAAAAAAACAAGAAACAAAACAAAACATAAGGGTTTCACGAAACAAAGCACTATCGGTAACAAAAATAAAAAGAAAGTATCCATATATTATTTACACAAAATACACCTGGCACCTTAAAACGATGCCTACATCCCCCTAAAAAAAAAAAAACTAAATCGTAAACAAAACAAAAATAAAACTACATCGACCTTCTTCGCGTACGCACCATGTCCCGAACATAACATATTTCATACCCGAATACTTTCTAAAAAACTACAATCCTAAGCCTTACAAGGGTATTGATAGAAGCCATGGTAATAATTAGAAGATATTTCATTCATACATCATCAAATAAAAAGGTTAACATCAAGATAGAAGACTCTTACAAACATCAGCTTAAAGATTTCAAAAAGTATGACCCCCACAATACATTGCCCTAGTAAAATTAAAGAATAATTTCTAAATCAAGTATAAAGTTCGCTGCATTTTAACAGGCTCGAACATTCGTACCTACATTTCTCTCTTTTTAAAAAGAATGTATAAAATTATTTATACACGACTACAAAGTAGTATACTTCAGATCGAAGCATCGTATGACAATCACTTTCAAAGACTGTTTTACTGCCCCCTCGGAGTAAACACTGACACCTTACACACGCATGCACACATGCACACTTTGAACCAGCCTCCCCCTCCGCCTCCTAAATCAGTTACTGCTTTAAAAAAAAAAAAGTTTACGATTACAAGTCCTTTTCATAAATCAGTTTAAGTAAAACAAAAAAAAAAAAAAACAGTATATTTATTAGTTTTTTTAAATATTACAAAAACGATAAGAGGATAAAACCCATTTCCGCGCAGCGCTTTCATATATACAAACCTCATAAACTTAAACTACAACAAAAATACATAGAGACATCCGATAAAATCGTATAGACACAAATTATAGCACTAGCGGTAACAAAACTAGAAACAGAAAAATAGCATTTTATACGTGTACGCATCTGCAGAGGGGGTAAAACAACTTGCGCACTCTGCTCATGAGAGTGCCACCAACACCTTCTCTAAGCCTAATCCTTTAAAAAAAAAAAAAAAAAATCAGTACATTTATTAGTTTTATAACACATTAAAAACGTAAGAGGGGGTAAAATTCTTATGTACAACGCAATCTTATATACAACAACTCAAAAACATAAAATACATAGCCAGACGTACCTTCTTCACGTACGCGCCATATTCCTAACATAACATATTTCATACCCAGATACTTTCTAAAAAACTACTAACCTAAGGGTTACAGGGCTATCCATTGAAATAATCCGAGCTGATAATTAGAAGATATTTCATTCATACATATTCAGATAAAAAGGCTAACATCAAGATAGAAGACTCTTACAATCGACAGTTTAAAGATTTCAAAAAGTATGATCCCCATAATACATTGCCCCTCCACCTCCTAAATCAGTTACTGCTTTTAAAAAAAGAGTTTGCGATTACAAGTCCTTTTCATAAATCAGTTTAAGAAAAACAAAAAAAAACAGTATATTTATTAGTTTTTTAAATATTACAAAAACGATAGATGTTAAAACCCGTTTCCACACAGCGCATTCGTATATACAAACCTTATAAACTTAAACAACAACAAAAACTTGGCTTACATCAGTAGACTCAGTAGTTGATGTATCTGATGAGTGAGGTACCCTGTCTAAAAGTTTGTCAGTTGTTGATAATGTCTCTACAAAAACCATTTCAGAGTTGTTGCTGGAAAGGGGTGTGAAAAACCAGCTGGGGGAAATCACACCTCAATCTTCGTTTCAGTATATCCTGTCTGAAATAGAAAATTAAAGGGAAAGTTGAGCACAAGATGCACATATTCACATCACAGTAGGGCTGCTCTATTATGGAAAAAAATACTCATCACAATTATTTTGGTAATAAATGAAATCAAGATTATTCTAAACAATTATATTTTGTTCAAATCAAGGAAATATTTAAACATTTGAAAATAAGACAATTACAATCATATGAAACTATAATTATGTAAGTTGCTTTTGGATCCAACAAAATTTATAATATATTATTATTATTATTATTATTATTATTATTATTATTATTATTATTACGTTAGCAAAAATTTGAAGTTGGGGTGCAGTGTGTGTGCAGTAAGCTAGTTTTGACATGGGTGTGTGGTAAAATAACTCGTGTGGGCGTGCCACAACTCAAAATTTGTATTATTAGTGCTGCAGCTATTGAATATTTTGGTATTTGGATATCCTACTCAAAATTCTAGTGAATAATCGTATATTTGGATAGAAATACAAATATACCTATAGGCCTATATACTTTCTTGGTCAAAGAACAATTATAAATACAGAAGACAAAAAAACACATTTGCATGTAATAATTAACAACCAACCGGTTTTCATTTTTAGAGAATCGATTTTATTTATTTATTTATTTTTAACTTAAATTGAGCTTGTCAGCAAACTATTTTTCTCTGAAACAGTGAGATTTTAGACAAATCTCTCCCCATAGATTTCAGATAATGTGTTTCAATATGAAGATTTATATGTTACCTGTAGTCTGAAGCATCAAGATCCCCGTGTTTATTAACACTGTTCACAAACCCCTTAGCTTGTCCATTCTCATCACATCTTTGTCAACTATAATCCTTTGACGGATTACTTGTTCACAAAAAGAATTTGTAGCTCTCAGCATTGGGTTGTCTAAAACACACACACACTTAATATGTACAGAGTCATGCTTTCTAATTAATGCTGTCTCGAAATGTAAACAGAATACAAGTGACATATTGCTGACCAATGCTTTACTTTTGAAATGTGTAATTTTAGCAAAGTGACAATGAAATAGTGCAATGTAACAACTCACATTTGTTCGTCCCTGGTTGCTGTTTCTGTTGCTGTTGACTTTAAGAACCTTGTGTAATCTCTGAAACAAAACTGCACCTCCATTGTGACACAGTCTTTTGTCTTGAATATGCAGAAGAATGGAACAGTCTTTCTTCATCTCAGCGGCCTGCAGCAACCAACCCGCCTTTAGACAAAAAAACAATTACATTATAAGTGTTATTGTCACATCACCTCTTTACAGTATATGCACATCACAGATTTAAGTAAAGTAAAGTGTTTGTTGAGGTTGATGAGAGAGAGTTTGGGGAAAAGGGAGTGTGTAGCTGTGACTATATTATGACTGATGGGGACAGGTAACTCGAGTTTGGTAACAACTGTTGGATTCACTCGATAAATCACTCAGCAGCTCGCCTTTTTTAATAAACTATAGCCTTAAAACTTAACCTAGCAACAAATTATTTTCAGCCCTATACTAAATATCAGTCACATTAATAACAGAAATGGGCACGCGTGTGTGTAGCACATACCTGCTGACAATGTTTCTGCTTTGGCGAGATGATCCCTCTTCCGTGTTCCTTCCAATCCCAGACGAGTCTACTTTGAAATTTATTTTTACAAATGATGCAGATGGCTGGAATAACGGGGCCAGCTGAAGCGATGGGCAAACCTGAACGGGAACGAAGTTTTTTCACCACTTTCTTTCTAACTTTTTTTCTCCTTTCGCTCTCCGACGTTGTGGTCGCCATTTTTGATATGCGGTTGCTATGGTGAGGAGAAAGCAGCAGCTACCTGATTGGCTCATGTGACCTAAATCACACCGCTACCGACCTAGTGGCACTACGAGAGATCACTGCGCCTCGTCGTAAAATAGTGCCGGGGTTTCACCACCGAAAACACAATCATAAACATAAAATAATAAAAACATACACGTCTAAGCATACCTATAAACATCACGTATATATAAAATGTACAAATTCTAGCATCCATCGTCTTATAATAGATACCATATAAAAATAAAACGTATCATTTGTAACCGAAACGTAAATGAGTTAAGTTTGGTTTAATATACGGATAGTGTTCAGTAACATTAAAAAGATGGCTGCAGGGGGGTTTAGTATGATACTAGTTTCGATCTGCTGTCGCCAAAAATTTAAAATTAACCCTACTTAATATTTAAAGGCTACTCTAATGCCATACATTGTTCCGTCATCCAAAATGTATAATTTACAAAATGAATACCTTTGAATCAAATTTTTAGGTTTTACATTCATTATCAACATTTTAATACCCTAATTTACTTTTGTAGACTAACTTTAATGCTCCCTCTCTTAATCATACGCTGTAACATCCTTTGCCCTTTAGATGACGCCGTTTACCACGGCGTGAGGGAGTCACACCTCCCCGCCACCCCATTGGCTTTTACATAGTCACACAGATACACAAGTTTTTAGTCTAAGAAAAAGAAGGACGCGGTTCTGAAATGGGTTAAATAACCGCCCTTTACGCACGAATAATCTGTTTTTTCGTCTATATTTCCCCCTCTCCATCGGATAGAATTGGTTAGAAACAGAAACTTTATTTTTTTTATTTAATTTTTAAAAAAAGAAAAAAAACCCTCGAAGGAGACGCGACTTCATATTCCGAAACACCGGTAAGTCTCTTTTATTTATTTAAAAAACATAAAACAAATGGATAACATTTTTTTAATATTTACAACACTTTAACTCGAATAAGTGAGCCTCGTACTAATTTACATTCACGCACGCACATACCCGATAGAGGGCGGTGGTGGGGGCTTCCTGCCGCCCAACATGGTGATAAGGGGGGGGGGGGGGGGGGGGGGGGGGGTCGGGGGTTCCTACGGTTGGTACCCGTTCTACTTCAAAGTAGGTAGCTTTATCAGTAATTCGAATTACAGGGGGGCTTCCCCCATTGCTACTTCAAAAGCTGGTGGTAGGATCCTTCCTGTAAGATGAAAAAAAAGTTTTTTATCACCTGGACAACAAAAGCTACTGTTTGGGGGTTCAAAGGAATCATTTGTTTGTTGAAGAGTGGGGGAACCGGAAAACATGTGTTTGATGTTGTGGGAAGCAGAGCAGAATGTTATCAATCATTTTTGACAGAAGCCGCCCTGGGGTTCTGATTGGTTAAGAAGGTGGCAAGTGGGTAGGGCTTAATTCAAAATAACGGCTTCTGATTGGCTAAGATGCCGGAAGGGGGCGGGGCATACTTCAAAGGGCTAGGTTATGAATGGTTTTATGGGGGGGGGGGGGGGGGGGGGCAATAAAGTTTTATGGGGGGGTGCAATAAAGTTTTATGGGGGGGTGCCATAAATCATTGTTTTATTGGGGGCCATAAATCACGTTTTGACATTTGCCGCCCTGTTACTATATATGGGGTACATTATCACAATTCATTATAATCCACATTTATCCAGATTTCTCCTTACTTTGGAAGCATGTCTTATTTTGGTATATTTGAATTTTATAATAATGTCGATACACAGTTTCATTTGATAAATCTTATGATTATTCTAGCGAAGTTTTACATTCATAAGTCTAAATTTACACATAAGAAACAATCCTTTATTGATTTTTTTTTTGTATCCATGAGAAATTATTTTTTGTCATTGTCTGGTTGTCTGTGCTGCGATTGGTTGGCAACCAGTCCAGGGTGTCCCCCGCCTACTGCCCAGAGCCAGCTGAGATAGGCGCCAGCAGCCCCCGCGACCCTTGTGAGGAATAAGCGGTCAAGAAAATGGATGGATGGATGGTTGTCTGTGTCCAAAAGCTGTAAAAACATATAACTATTGCAAACTTATTATTTATTTATATGATTTTGTATCAAACTATTTTCTTTTCTTTCAGTTATACTATTGATTTTATTTGGTTTAGCTTTTGTATGTTTTAACTTTCCTGGCATGTTCTATGTTCTAATTGTTTATAGTGTATACAATGATTGTATTATTTTCCCCCCAATATTTTGTATACTGATTGAGTGAATAGAGATTTAAAAAATAAAAACTAAACTGGGCTACTCGTACGTACAGGAGATAAACATGTTTCTTCTTATTCGTCCGAGTGCAGTTTAAAGGTCTATTTATTTTTATTATCCAAATGAATCTAGAATTAAACGTATAATTTTATTAGCTTTATTTTTTAATTATTTGTTTTAAGTAAAATTAAATATTAACATTTTCGTGACATGAGATTTGTCCAACTGTAATTGCCGTAGATTTCACGTGGTAGCAGAAGAGCTACTCCATTCCAGGCACGACGCGTTTACGCTCGGCTTCACGATAAAAATAATTCAACACGAATTCGTACGGAACGAACTGACACATCGACACTTTGCCCCGTCACTACTTTATTGAAGTCAAACATAATTGCTACGTTTCGTGTCTGGTTCAATCGTATCTCTCGGCCCTCTTTATTTTGTCTTGTCTTAGCTTAGCTTAGCTTAGTTTAGCTTAGCTTAGCTTGCTAGGCGCCAAAAAACGAGACGCGTTTGCTATCGCCAAATTGGCTCAGCAGACGTCAATCGTGAGCGTAAAGTGTCGTGAATATCGTGTGAAGATGTTCACAATGGCGAAAGTCAAGTACGAAGAGGAGCTTTGTGGAGCACAGGAGGACAACGAGCGACAACGTCAACTGCTGGACGCCGTTTACAAGCAGCCTCGAGTTGTGTTGAACAGAGCAGGTTTGTCACTTGTTTCATCGACACTTTTCAACCATATGTACGTTTTTATTTCTGTAAGGACTCTTCACCGGGTCACTTTGTTACGATACACAGTTTTTGTTTTTTCTTCAGTCGGTTTGGTACATTTCTCAGTCGATACGAATTTGATTTAGCAGAACTACAACTGAGGTAAAGCTAGCCGCCTTTTCTTTTTACGCGGTCAAGTCAGCCGCCTTTTCTTTTTACGCGGTCAAGTCAGCCGCACTTCATTTTTTTCTGTTCGCCCTTTTCTAGGATTTACGGTAGTGTGCTCGAAGAGACGCTGGCGCGGAGAATGTGACCGAGAACAACATTGGGTTTTCAAAATAAAAGATCGGTTTTCAAAAATAAAATTGAATTCAAACGCAGTTTAAAGTATGCTTGGTTTTATTATTATTATTATTATTATTATTATTATTATTATTATTATTAACAGTTTAAAAGCTGTTTCACAATAACAGTACCAATTCAAATTTCACTGGGAATGCACTCTTGTGGGGTGATATTGAGCAATAACATTGATATGTACAGTATTAAGTTAACGGTAATTTAAAATGAAGGAAAGGTTGAAATTGAGAAGAAAATAGGTGTGTGTCATCGAGCAGACATGCCACTTTGAGGCAAAACTAATTTGGGGTCAATAGGTCATATGACCTAGAAGCTATTAAGCAGAAAATAAGTGGAAGTCTAAAATGAAAAAAATAAAATAAAATAAAAGGTGTGCATCATCTATCAGACATGGCACTATGATGCTGCATTGGTTTGGGGTCAATAGGTCACATGGCCTGGAAGCTATTGAGCTAAGAAGCTGAAATTTACAGATAATGAGAAAAAAAATTGTTAAAAATAAGCGGAGGTCTTTTTTTTTTAAGGCTGTATGCAAATGAATATGTACAATTTTCTTTTGTTTCCTACAATATTAGTTGCTGATGTCATGTTGATCAAAATGTATGCTGTGTTGACCCTAGTCTCACACCTTGACTCCGCAACATTTTTGCATTATTTTTTTTTGCATATTTATTTTTTTTGCACAATGAAAAATGGTTGAACAAGTTACAATACGTCAACCATATTTTATATATTCCCAGTAGACTTTTTTTTTTTTTTTTTTTTTTTTTTTTTTTTTTTTTTTTTTTTTTGGGGCAAATGTTAACTTTTAATAATCAAAAATCAATTCAACCAATGAGCAACCCGTTTTCTGAAATTTGTGTTTTCATCTCTAATATTCTAATATAAATTATGGTGAAAACAGTGCCTCTGGATTGGCAGGCCGGGGTGGTGGTCCCCCTTTTTAAGAAGGGGGACCGGAGGGTGTGTTCCAACTATAGAGGGATCACACTCCTCAGCCTCCCTGGTAAGGTCTATTCAGGGGTGCTGGAGAGGAGGGTCCGTCGGGAGGTCGAATCTCGGATTCAGGAGGAGCGGTGCGGTTTTCGTCCTGGCCGTGGAACAGTGGACCAGCTCTACACCCTCAGCAGGATCCTTGAGGGTGCGTGGGAGTTCGCTCAACCAGTCCACATGTGTTTTGTGGATTTGGAGAAGGCGTTCGACCGTGTCCCTCGGGGAGTCCTGTGGGAAGTGCTTCGGGAGTACGGGGTACCGGGGCCCCCGATACGGGCGGTTCGGTCCCTGTTTAGTCCGCATTGCCGGCAGTAAGTCGGATTCGTTTCCGGTGAGGGTTGGACTCCGCCAAGGTTGCCCTTTGTCACCGATTCTGTTCAGAATTTTTATGGACAGAATTTCTAGGCGCAGCCGAGGCGTTGAGGGGATCCGGTTTGGTGGCCTCAGCATTGCATCTCTGCTCTTTGCAGATGATGTGGTGCTGTTGGCTTCTTCAGGCTGGGATCTCCAACTCTCACTGGAGCGGTTCGCAGCCGAGTGTGAAGCGGTTGGGATGAGGATCCGCACCTCCAAATCCGAGACCATGGTCCTCAATCGGAAAAGGGTGGCGTGTCCTCTCCGGGTCGGGGATGAGATCCTCCCCCAAGTGGAGGAGTTCAAGTATCTTGGGGTCTTGTTCACGAGTGAGGGCATGATGGAACGGGAGATCGACAGGTGAATCGGTGCAGCGTCTGCAGTAATGCGGACTCTGTATTGGTCCGTCGTGGTGACGAAAGAGCTGAGCCAAAAGGAGAAGCTCTCGATTTACCAGTCGACCTACGTTCCGACCCTCACTTATGGTCACGAGCTGTGTGTCGTGACCAGTGGCGTTCCTAAGCAACTTGGCACCCGAGGCAGGATTTCTGGTAGTGCCCCCCCTCCCAGAGCGTGCACAACTTATTAGACCAAACACAAACACGACCCCTACTCAAATTATTAGACCAACCACAAAATATTTACATTTAGAGCATTTCCCACAGTTATTTTATACTTAATGGTAGAACCGTACGTCACTGTGGTATTTTCGCTGTAGAGGAAGAAAATAACGTGGAAAAAATGCTGCTGAAAAGTCAACTTACTGTAGGTTTGGCAACACAAGATGGCCGCCGCCAGCTTCACTTTTCACTACAGCATGAGCAGCCCAGTTAATTTATGACGTCCGTGCTGTATCAGCCTGCACATCCACCTGAGAATCTGGCCGTGATCAGTTTTTTTTTTTTTTTTTTTTTTTAAGGTTTGAGCCAGGACAGCTTACTCGCATTTTCATTTCATTTTCTTAACTAAAGAGCCAGACCTGTCACCAGAAAGAGAGTGCAGGGGGGGCATTACCTTTTTTGGGGGAGCACACTTCATCAACCTAAATCTAATGTTGTTCAGGTTGAACAGTGGCATTGTGACAACTGCAAAAGCGGCGGAATGACTGTGACCCAGCCCCTTCTATCTGAGATTAGCTAGCAGTTGCCTTCATTTGCTTTTTGGATTTAGGGCTGTACGATATGGATAAAATTTTGGATCATTTTTGCCAGACATCTTTATTCTTTGGTCTTTGACTCAGCATGAAACTTCGCATCATTTCAGTGTTTTATGGTGCCTTCTGTAATTTGTGTTATTTTATTTATAGTTATATTTACTTATTCACTTCCCTACATCTTATATATATTTTTTTATTTTTTTTTGCTTTTATACTTACCTACTTATATTTACTATAATTAATTTTATTTTGTGTTATTTTCTTTCACTTGTGTCCACTGCAAGACTGATTTCTATTCCATGCACTTTGTATGCAGCAATGGATGTTGTAAAGTGCTTGATAAAAAAGATTGAGTTGAGATATGTCGATCATATACAGAAACGACATATGCGTTCAGTGAAAAATATCAATCCATTAGGATGTGTAAAGTGCTGTTTATTATTATTATTATTATTGTTGTTGTTGTTGTTGTTGTTGTTGTTATTATTATAACTTAGTGACAGTTAGAGGTGGGAATCTTGGGGCACCTCACGATTCGATTGCGATTACGATTCAGAGGCTACGATTCGATTATAAAACGATTATTGATTTCCCCCCCAGGCAGCAGGAAAAAAAACAATGTATTTTGGTGCTTTTAATGTTTCGTACATTAGTTACAAAAATAGTACAAAAGTCCTCTCAGGCCTAAATAAACTACTATTTCAGTATCAAGTTAACAGTTCAAAACAGTAAATAAAATACTCAAGTCCTCATTCTGTAACAACAGCTTTTAAGTATATTCAGTCTTCAACAGAATAAAACATAGCATTGAGCAAAAATATATTATTTTTATCCACTCAAAAGTGCACTGAGGTATAAATGAAAGACAATGTGAACTACTACTTCAATACAAATGCCTAAAAAAAAAAGTGCTTTCCTGCTTTTTAAGTTGTGTAAAGATGAACATGTAAACATTAAAGTTTCTCAGAGGTACAAAAAAAAAAAAAAAAAAAAAACTCAAGTGCTTTTCTGCTTTTTAACTTGTGTAAACATGAACGTGTAAACATTAATGGGATCGTTCTGCTTTTTTAACATGAATCTCAATTTGATCCTCACCTCCCGTGTGTGCGATCAGCACTGACTTCTTTCTGACAGCGTTCGGTGACACGCGTTCTGGTTCGACGTTGGACGAGAAGAAAATAAAAAATAAAATAGTCCAGCAAGCTGGCTGGGGTCTCGGAAATAAAGCGTTTTTCTTCTAAAAACTTTTTGTTTTCAAAAGCGTGATACATTTACACCACAATACTCTTTTCTGAATAAAGTCAGACGCCATTACCGCCAGCCACTACTTTTCTGTTCGTTCGTTCGTATCACTGCGCGGCGCCCTGTAGAACGCTAACCGACGCACTGCAGCCAGCTAGCTGATACTTCCGCCTCAAGTTGTTTGCCTTTCGGAGCAGGTCTGATCCCACGAAGAGGTGGGTTGGTCAGCTCAGCCATGCTTGTTGTTTTGAATCTCGAGGCGTGAGTTGTGGATGTGTAATCTCGGTCCGTCCCAAAAAGCGTCCCGAAGACCGCGCGCGCTACTGCGTTTCAGTTCCGCGTACTTTTCGCTCGGGTCACTTTAGTTTCGCTTCCCTTGGCATATTTATATAATCGGAATTTGGACGTTTGTGAATCGTTCTCGATTGTTCCACGGCCGAATCGTGAATAATCTAAGAATCGGAAATTTTGCACACCTCTAGTGACAGTCATCAACCGTGACAAACTTGGCAATAAAAAAAAAAAGAAAAGAGGATTCAACTTACATTGTACTGCAACTATGCTTTAGTGATAAATAATTTTATACTCCAAAGTATTTGTTGTGTATGTGTGACTGCGTGGGTCTGTTAACCGCATACTGTGTATTGC
Source organism: Festucalex cinctus (assembly GCF_051991245.1). Classification (NCBI taxonomy): domain Eukaryota; kingdom Metazoa; phylum Chordata; class Actinopteri; order Syngnathiformes; family Syngnathidae; genus Festucalex; species Festucalex cinctus. The sequence continues at coordinate 615,486 of NC_135411.1, forward strand.
TACAATTTGTCCGTGCTGTGTGGCTTGACTAATCAAAACAAAAGTTTGCCACTCACTTATGAACGTTGTTTAGTGGACCAGTGAACGCAGGATTCCCAACCATGTCAACTGTGTCATCCTGGATCGAGGTTTGGCGTTTGCTCACTGCTCAGTCATTGGGTCAGTGCCGGCCGGCGAACGTGCACCACTATCTAACGCGGAAGTAGATTTGGCTAATGCGCGTCTCCGGAGCGCGCGTCACCCCCCCCAATCCCGATTACCATTGGCTAGCCGTAGATGTCAATCAAAGCCAAATTTGAAAGGATGTATGTGGTTGGCTGGCAAGCCATGGTTTACTTGAACAGAAGGCGCACGTTTACGTGACTGATAAAAGTAAAAAAAATGAATACATTCTCCTTTCCCTGTCGTCCTTTTGCTCACGAGCGCCCCTAGCATCTGCCTAATCTGCCTAATGGCAGGAGCGCCACTGGTCGTGACCAAAAGAACGAGATCCCGGATACAAGCGGCCGAAATGAGTTTCCTCCGCAGGGTGTCCGGGCTCTCCCTTAGAGATAGGGTGAGAAGCTCGGTCATCCGGGAGGGACTCGGAGTCAAGCCGCTGCTCCTCCGCGTTGAGAGGAGCCAGCTGAGGTGGCTCGGGCATCTGGTTCGGATGCCTCCTGGACGCCTCCCTGGGGAGGTCTTCCGGGCATGTCCCACCGGCGGGAGGCCCCGGAGACGACCCAGGACACGCTGGAGAGACTATGTCTCCCGGCTGGCCTGGGAACGCCTTGGGATCCCGCCGGAGGAGCTGGTTGAAGTGGTTGGGGAGAGGGAGGTCTGGGTTTCCCTCCTAAAGCTGCCGCCCCCGCGACCTGACCTCGGATAAGCGGAGGAAGATGGATGGATGGATGGATGAATTTATGGTGAATTCTAGGGCTGGGTATCGATTAAAATTTCCAGGATTTGTTTGTGTGTGTTGAATGTGTTGTGTGTGTGTGTGTGTGTGTGTGTGTGTGTGTGTGTGTGTTGGGGGCGGGGTCGATATATCTATACATGGCTTTATGTATCGATATTGGGATATGAAAAGGCGTATCTATACGGTATCGATATATCAATATTTTGAACCCAGCCCAAGTTAATTCAATTGAAATAGAAAGGGCGTATGAAAACAAATTCCTTGTAGTAGTTATTGATGATAAATTATTTTGGAAGCCACACATAGAAAATGTTAAAAGGAAAATGTCAAAAATCATAGGGATACTCTATAAAACTAAGGATGTCCTGAACATGAACTCATTATATACATTATACAGTTCATTATTCTTACAATATCTGACCTATTGTGTGAAAATCTGGGCAAATGCAAATAAAACAAACACCAACTCTGTATTCAAATTGCAAAAGAGAGCTATAAGAATTATTAATTAATCAAAATATACTGAATCAACACATCCATTATTTATTAAATACAATGAAATTTTATGACTTGGTTGAGTTTAAATTAGCACCAAATTAGACACAGTCCTTATGATATAAGGGGTGCACATGTCTATAAAAACAAAACAAAAAAACAAGAACAAATATTAAGCAAAGGTGTGTATCTGTTAGGTGTTAATTTGTGGAATCATTTGGGAATTGCCCTGAAAGGATGTGACTCACTTGTTGAGTTTAAAAAAAAATGTTTAAAAGTAAAAAAAAATAATAATACTTGTGTATAGATTTGTTATTCATTCACTCATGTGGCCCATGTGATAAACTTCAATATAAAATACATAACATCACAATAAATTAACTTTACCAAACCATGTGTATCTTGTGTCTCGCAGATGTCGGTGAAAAATGTATTTTTCCTGAGCGGCAGGAGCCAGAGTTCCCTGGCGTGAAACAGGAGGAGGACTTGGAGCCTCTTCAAGTTAAAGAAGAGCAGCAGCAACAGCCTCCCAACATCAAAAAAGAGGAGCAGCTGCCACCATACATTGAAGAGGAGGAGCACTTCACAGAGTTGCCCGTGACTGGTGTCCATTTGAAGACTGAAGATGAACGTCAATATGAAGAGAACAAAGGGGCAGAGTCTCCAAGCAGACAACAAATGACAAATGATGACAGCCGGTTAGCTCTTATGTCAGATGGTGAACACGCTGCTCACACTGCTGACGATGAACAGTGTGACGATGATGTGACATGTCACACTGATGGCAAACGGTGGAAATGTTCTCAGTGTGGAAAAACCTTTGGTTCCAAGTCTCAATTGAGAAATCATGCGATGGGCCACATTGGTGATAAACCTTTTGTCTGCTCAGTTTGTGGTCGAAGTTTCTCTAGGAAGGAAACTTTAACAACGCACACGCGAACCCACACGGGAGAGAAGCCTTTTGCTTGCACAATTTGTGGTCGAAAATTTGCTCAGAGGGGACACTTAAAAAGACACACAAGAACCCACACTGGAGAGAAGCCCTTTGCTTGCTCAATTTGTGGTCAAAATTTTTCTTCCAAGGGATACTTAAAAACACACACAAGAACCCACACTGGAGAGAAGCCCTTTGCTTGCTCAGTTTGTGGTAAGAAATTTCCTGAAAAGGAAAAATTAAAAAGACACACAAGAACCCACACTGGAGAGAAGCCCTTTGCTTGCTTGGTGTGTGGTCAAAATTTTGCTTTCAAGGGATACTTAAAAATACACACAAGAACCCACACTGGAGAGAAGCCCTTTGCTTGCTCGGTTTGTGGTAAAAAATTTCGTGAAAAGGAAAATTTAAAAATACACACAAGAACCCACACTGGAGAGAAGCCCTTTGCTTGCTTGGTTTGTGGTCAAAATTTTTCTTCCAAGGGATACTTAAAAATACACACAAGAACCCACACTGTAGAGAAGCTCTTTGCCTGCTCAGTTTGTGGTAAGAAATTTCCTGAAAAGGAAAAATTAAAAATACACACAAGAATCCACACTGGAGAGAAGCCCTTTGCTTGCTTGGTTTGTGGTCAAAAATTTTCTTACAAGGGATACTTAAAAATACACACAAGAACCCACACTGGAGAGAAGCCCTTTGCTTGCTTGGTTTGTGGTAAGAAATTTCGTGATAAGGAAAAATTAAAAATACACACAAGAACCCACACTGGAGAGAAGCCCTTTGCTTGCTCGGTTTGTGGTAAGAAATTTCCTGAAAAGGAAACATTAAAAATACACACAAGAACCCACACTGGAGAGAAGCCCTTTGCTTGCTCAGTTTGTGGTCGAAGTTTCTCTAGGAAGGGAACTTTAACAACGCACAGGCGAATCCACACGGGAGAGAAGCACTTTGCTTGCTTGGTTTGTGGTCAAAATTTTTCTTCCAAGGGATACTTAAAAATCCACACAAGAGCCCACACTGGAGAGAAGCCTTTTGCTTGCTCAGTTTGTGGTAAAAAATTTACTGCTAATGAAACGTTAAAAAGACACACAAAGACCCACACTGATGAGAAACCATTTTCTTGCTCAGTTTGTGGTCAAAGATTCCCAACAAAGGGCAACGCTGAGAGGCACAAGTGTGCTGGTGAGAAAAGCGGTTGATGAATGAAGCTAAATGATCTCATTTAGGAATTGACATTTAAAATGGTGCAGAAATTTCTACCGCTAAATGAATGATTGATCTGTGTACTTGTATCGTGTGTTGTGTCTTAGCCTATTTTGAAATTGAGTTTGTTCTGTCCCTCATAACGACAGTAAATTGAGGCATATTGCTCAGTCAATTTTTGTTTTGTAGAAATGTTATGTTCTATTTTTGCCAGTAGACGTCGCCCTTGTCATTGTGTGTTCATGTGTTTGATTTTGTTAAGTGAACCGGAGCCGCCTAGTGGCGAAGCAATGAAAATAGCAGCTATGTTTTTGAGGACCTGCACACGCAGTCACAGCACGGGAGGAAACGCAAGAATTTCCTCTAGTCTCATCATTGTTTTTTATTTCGGAGCCTTGGCAGAGCATAATCTGTAAGTCATAACGCTTTGACGTATTTGTGTTTGTGATTATTTTAGGTTTCTTGGTGGTGAACTTTCTTTGAAAAGGCGCTGACTCGATGTTATTAGCCGTTAGCTGCTAACCTGTGCTAAAGTTATTGTTGGCCTACTTGTGTTAGTTAAATGGTATTTTTCACACTGCACACTTATTTGTAGACAGAAGTATTTATGTCTTGTTTTAATCTGTATGTTGCAGTTTCACAAAATAGAAAAGAAGGAAGTAAAGAGCCACGACTACAGCAACCACGTGTCTTTATTTGGAACTCTTTCACATGTTTAGCTCGCTGCCTAAGTTGCGCTAACTGAGGGCAGAAGAGAGTTTGTTTTGAAAACGTAACATCAACCTGACAAGTGGCTGCAGATTCTAACTGACGGCTATAATCTGTCATCTGTACATGTAAATGTCCGTTCATATGTAGTTTGCCTTATATACATATTAAAAGGCTGTTGTTGAACACATTATTTTAGGTTAATTAATTATGCACAAATTAGCGTGTCAAAAAAATAACGCAACTGATCGCGAGTCAATGCAAAATTTGGCCCATTGAGGTACACAGAGTAGACTGCAGGGGGCACCACTACAGAGTTGCACGAGCACACCGACCTGTATATATGACTGGATAGCAGATAGCCCTTACACGCCCGTGCAAGCCGTTGAAGCCACAGGGCGGCCATCTTGCTCCTACCATCTCGTCAGTGGGTGGACGGTATGTCCACTTTGAGGACCCCTTTTTTTTTTTTTAAATCACTCAGTTCCATGGACAGCATGATTTATGGTGATTTAAATTTGTTAAAAACAAGAGGACTTCGGACATTTTCCAACTTGCCTTAAAGGCGTATAAATGATATGTTACATGACGTTTACAGGAGGAAACTTGTTTAATTCATTGTTTATGAAAGAATCACAACTGTTCAACAAATAATATTGGGTCCTTACGTGCACACATATGACAGAAAAGATGGCGCTTTCAAGCAGCAATGCCAGTTAAGTGGGGATTTTGGGAGGTTGTTGTGCTGTTAGACTAGCTCAGGGGTGTCAAAACTCAGTTTTGTTGCAGTCCTCAGGGTTTATCTCAGAGGGCTGTTATGACGGGGAAACCAAATGTTTATTCGTCTCACCGAACAAGATGGATTACTCGTTTTGAAATGAGAAGTCAAGGGTAAAAGTTTGGAATCAGAATCCTGCCAATACCTCGTAACTTCGGTTTGAATCTCCGAAAACATTTTTGAATGACTGAAAAAATGTTTCGAATCTCCAAAAATATTTTTGAATGACTAAAAAAATCACAGAAAAAGCTGTAAAAAAAATGCTTAGAAAAGACAGACATTTTTTTAAAGTATGATTTTACAGTGTTTCACCCACAAATTTTCAGAGGTTCAAAACGGTCACCAGCCAAGTTTCAAAAATGGTGTTTTGGCATTGTTCTCCCGAGGCATTGGTTGAAAGACTGAAAATGTTTTCAATGTTGTTTTGAAACTGCAATTGACCTTTCGCATTAGCTCCGCCCCCCTTAGTTACTGTTGCTAGTCCGTCAAGCTTGGTGCCTCCGACAGCACAAGCCGTGACGGGAAGACTTACACCGGCGTGTATTAGTGATTTCTTTTGGAGCAATAGCAGTGCAATATCCTCCAGATCGAGGCAAAAAGGTTTACAATATGCAGTGGAGGGTTATAGTCATAATATGAAATTAGCCAGCGAAGGGGAAACATACGCTAAATCTGAGAAAACCCCATGACCTATACTTCAGATGCAACCAGCACAGCATTATGGACCAGTCGTGCTCTTGTACTGCCGGGTAAGTTTTCTTACTTATATTAGTCTAGTATTGTTAAAATATGAGGATTACTGTTAGGTCAGCAAGTTAGCTACACCTCGGTGTTTATAGCTAGCTAAACATTAGTGGTTTTGTTTTGTTTTTTTTGTCTTTGAAAGCATCAGATCAGTCATTGTTATTCTTTGTCCATCATAAAAAAAATATTTATGTCACCCTAGCCATGGATGTAGTTCAGGTTATATGGCTGGTTGGGATACTCCGGAGACGGGTGTCCGTTCACAAAATGCTGCATGAAAAATGAAAACAAGATAAGCTCGGGGCACTTATTAGGACGCTTAAGTTTGCCAAACTTGACGAAGCTTTGTGTTAACGTTAGCTCGCAACATTTAGATGAATGCAAAAGCTAACAGAAGACATTAAACTAACATTAACCACTGACTGAACAAGCTTAACTTAGATGGCAATGACATTCTAGTAATATATTTTATTCTTTAATAGTAACTACAATAACTTTGATATCGTTTTGTTATTGCCCCGAAAGCAAACTACAGTACAGCTAGCTAGTTAGCCCGATAGAGTTAGCATAGTCTTACCTTAGCACAGTCCGATTTACATACTCCGTAGGCACACCGCTTCATCATTTTGGAGGTCCGGAGCTTGTTAATGGTTGTCACTCTTCTTCCGTAAAGTTTTGTGGTGGTTAGCAGTCTCGTAAGCCATCAAATAAAATCAATCAGACTATGGACGTCATCGAGAGCTGAGTAAAGCTTGACGGACTATGCTTACATAGCAACGGTTGCTAAATGTGTGATTGGTCAATGCTCGTTTGGGGGGGCGGAGTTTGCGAAAGGTCAATTACGGATACAACTCACCTGACTTTTGGCAGCGATATTCGGCCGAGCAAGAAAAGAAAAAGTGTAGTCAATAGTGCATAGAATTTGCCGGCCGGCACTCGACTAGAACTTTTCCTGGCTCAAAGCTTTAAAAAAAAAAAAAAAAGAAAGAAAAAGACCAGAGACTCTTTGGTGGATTTACAGATTTACAGTCTGAGGTAAAACAGCAAGGATGTTTAAAAAAAAACTGTGCTACTAATAATTCTGGGGTACATTATCACAATTCATTATAATCCACATTTATCCAGATTTCTCCTTACTTTGGAAGCATGTCTTATTTTGGTATATTTGAATTTGATAATAATGTCTATACACAGTTTCATTTGATAAATCTTATGATTATTCTAGTGAAGTTTTACATTCATAAGTCTTAATTTACACGTAAGAAACAATCCTTTATTGATTTTTTTTTGTATCCATGAGAAATTATTTTTTGTCATTGTCTGGTTGTCTGTGTCCAAAAGCTGTAAAAACATATAACTATTGCAATCTTATCATTTATTTATATGATTTTGTATCAAACTATTTTCTTTTCTTTCAGTTATACTATTGATTTTATTTGGTTTAGCTTTTGTATGTTTTAACTTTCCTGGCGTGTTCTATGTTCTAATTGTTTATAGTGTATACAATGATTGTATTATTCCCCCCCCCCCCCCCCCCCCCCCCCAATATTTTGTATACTGATTGAGTGAATAGAGATTTAAAAAAATAAAAACTAAACTGGGCTACTCGTATGTACAGGAAGTAAACATGTTTCTTCTTATTCGTCTGAGTGCAGTTTAAAGGTTTATTTATTTTTATTATCCAAATGAATCTAGAATTAAACGTATAATTTTATGAGCTTTTTTAAATTATTTTTTTAAGTAAAATTAAATATTAGCATTTTCGTGACATGAGATTTGTCCAAGTGTAATTGCCGTAGATTTCACGTGGTAGCAGAAGAGCTACTCCATTCCAGGCACGACGCGTTTACGCTCGGCTTCACGATAAAAATAATTCAACACGAATTCGTACGGAACGAACTGACACATCGACACTTTGCCCCGTCACTATTTTATTGAAGTCAAACATAATTGCTACGTTTCGTGTCTGGTTCAATCGTATCTCTCGGCCCTCTTTATTTTGCCTTAGCTTAGCTTAGCTTAGTTTAGCTTAGCTTAGCTTAGCTTGCTAGGCGCCAAAAAACGAGACGCGTTTGCTATCGCCAAATTGGCTCAGCAGACGTCAATCGTGAGCGTAAAGTGTCGTGAATATCGTGTGAAGATGTTCACAATGGCGAAAGTCAAGTACGAAGAGGAGCTTTGTGGAGCACAGGAGGACAACGAGCGACAACGTCAACTGCTGGACGCCGTTTACAAGCAGCCTCGAGTTGTGTTGAACAGAGCAGGTTTGTCACTTGTTTCGTCGACACTTTTCAACCATATGTACGTTTTTATTTCTGTAAGGACTCTTCACCGGGTCACTGTGTTACGATACACAGTTTTTTTCTTCAGTCGGTTTGGTACATTTCTCAGTCGATAAGAATTGGATTTAGCAGAGCTACAGCTGAGGTCAAGCTAGCCGCCTTTTCTTTTTACGCGGTCAAGTCAGCCGCCTTTTCTTTTACGCGGTCAAGTCAGCCGCCTTTTCTTTTTACGCGGTCAAGTCAGCCGCACTTCATTTTTTTCTGTTCGCCCTTTTCTAGGATTTACGGTAGTGTGCTCGAATATGGAGAGAAATTTGTGTCTTTATTTTCAATCAAACAAAAAAGGAATTTGCAATCAAAAAAAAATTTCAATCAAACAAAAAGGGGATTTGCAACCTCAAATAAATTTTAATCAAACAAAAAAGGGTTTTCATATAAAATAAAAATTTGCAAACAAAAAAAAACATTTCAAACATGGATTTGTATTTTAATAAAATTTTTTGCAAGCATTTTTTTCGTTTTGTTTGCGAATCTTTTTTTTGGTTGCAAATCTGTTTTTTGGTTGCAAATCTGTTTTTTGATTGAAACCTGTTTTTTGGTTGCGAATCTTTTTCTGTGTTGTGTGGGCGGGGTCCTCCGTTCAACCGATGATAGAAGCCTTGTCATTGGTCAGCTTGGAAGCCGCTGCGACAACTTTCATTGGTCAGATAGGAATGGGGGTGTGACAATGTTCGTCTGACTATTTCCTGGTTCATTTTGTCCAGTCGCCGCCAGCATCGAGGTAAATATAACCCCCCCCCCCCCCCACCCCCCCTCACTTCTAGTTTTCCGTTTTGTTTATCTGACATTTATCTAAAAGCAACCCTTGATCTATCGTTTATCCGGTGATTTGTTCTAACCATTACAATTAACGTAATCACTCACTCAGCATTGCTTAGCCATGTTAGCTAGCTAGGTAACTGATGGTCCGATACATGAGTCAGTCATGAAGCTATGTTGTTGGCAGTCAAAACACAAATATACGACTCATTGGGATAGCGGTTAGGATGAAGTTTTTTTTTTTTTTTTTTTAATACTCATAAAGAAACCTTTGCATTTGTTTCACATACAGGCAGGACTGGGAATCGAATTTATTTACACTAGCTGCTTCCCCTTAATTTTGAATGTTTGAAGTAGAGATTAAATTCGTGATAATTCTGTGATTATTATTTATTGGTCCTGGTTGTTTACTGTATGAGTCAGATTGAAACAGAAGGGGAATCTGAGTTGTAGGTGTACTTTTGCAATTACACTGACTAGATTTTTTATTTTAGAGTGTGAGCAGACCAAGGGGTAGAAAATGTAGACATAGCGAGATGCATGTTTACTGTAAGAGGAGCAGGCCAAGGCAGTTTTATTGCTGGTAAAAGCGTACATAACCAGAGGAAAAAACTTTATATGAGTAAAAGTTCTTGGAGTTACTGTAGCTTTCATAAATGTATTTGATATTACAGATCCAGCAAGCTGAAGAGACACTACCCTTGGACCATCACGATGAACACGGGATCGTTATACCTGACATCCACTGTCGTTTACCTGAGGAAAGACTTGTTGCTTTACGGCAAATCAATCCAAACAAGAAGTCCTTGAGTTTTGGTCGCGTCATTTATTTATTTATTTGCAGACTCTCAATGTTGCTTCTTGTGCTAGTGTCTCACGGCCCAAAGGGTCATTTAAATTTATGTAAAAAATGAAAATAAATTCCTGTGTAAAACAGTTTGACTTTTATTTCATAAAAAAAAGCATGCATATGAACTAACAACCAGTCATTTATTCAGCATTTTATAGATTTCATACAGACATTTTTCTCAAGAAATGATTGGCCTGCCAACAAGAAATCAAGAAAGCTCAGAAAATGAACTGTTAAACTTAAAACAAACATTTTGGTAGGAACAGCCTGTAATTACTCCAAAAAATGAAATGGATGTGATTTTTTTTTTTTTTTTTTTTTTTTTTTTTTTTTTTTTGCCCTTTCAATTAAACTGTGTCAAATCTGGCATCAAAGGCAGCAGTCAGATAGCAGTCAGTAGATGTGATTTAAAGGAATGGTAATCACTCATATGAGCAGTTGGAAATGTAATGGTGTTTGTGCAGGGGGTAACATAATGTGTGACCTGGCATTTGTACCTCACAATTGTGGTCAAAGTTTATTGATATTTTAAATTGCTCTCTGTCTGACATAAGCAGGTGCTTGTGGCCCTGCTCAGTTATCCACAGCATCACCTCATGAATGGAGGTGACCAACCACCAACTTCATCTTCTGCATCTAAAAAGTAAAGAAAAGTGTGCTTGAATTAAGTACCAAACATGTAAAAAAAAAATTCTGACAAAGTTATGTTTGACACACGTTTTGAACATTATTGAAACAGGAAAACTACAATGAAACAATCACAGGAACTAAATGTATTTATATTACGTAATCTGTCACTTCCTCTGTATTTCAAACACCCAAGACATAATAAATGTAGCAGAGGCTACTTATTTCAATGACCAGAACTTCTCATAAGTGATTAATAATTAGCATTTTATTAATGTAATGATGTAATGTAATAAAATAATCAGGAATAAGCATAATAACAGCTATCTCAGCAGGCCGTTTATTTGGGCCGTTTCTCGTACCAACAAAACATCACGATTCATGACTAGACTAACCAAAATCAAACGTTTACGTGGCCTGGATCCTAGTAGTAGCAATGTCACCGCTTTGACGGTGCATGAGTTCCCCCTCTTTTTCAACCTGACTCGTACAGTAAACAACCAGGACCAATAAATAATAATCACAGAATTATCACGAATTGAATCTCTACTTCAAACATCCAAAATTAAGGGGAAGCAGCTAGTGTAAATAAATTCGATTCCCAGCCCTGCCTGTATGTGAAACAAATGTATGTATGTATGTATCATGTATCGGACCATCAGTTACCTAGCTAGCTAACATGGCTAAGCAATGCTGAGTGAGTGATTACGTTAATTGTAATGGTTAGAACAAATCACCGGATAAACGATAGATCAAGGGTTGCTTTTAGATAAATGTCAGATAAACAAAACGGAAAACTAGAAGTGAGGGGGGGTTTATATTTACCTCGATGCTGGCGGCGACTGGACAAAATGAAACAGGAAATAGTCAGACGAACATTGTCACACCCCCATTCCTATCTGACCAATGAAAGTTGTCGCAGCGGCTTCCAAGCTGACCAATGACAAGGCTTCTATCATCGGTTGAACGGAGGAACCCGCCCACACAACACAGAAAAAGATTCACAACCAAAAAACAGGTTTCAATCAAAAAACAGATTCGCAACCAAAAAACAGATTCGCAACCAAAAAAAAGATTCGTAAACAAAACGAAAAAAATGCTTGCAAAAGATTTTATTAAAATACAAATCCATGTTTGAAATGTTTTTTTTTGTTTGCAAATTTTTATTTTATATGAAAACCCTTTTTTGTTTGATTAAAATTTATTTGAGGTTGCAAATCCCCTTTTTGTTTGATTGAAAATTTTTTTTTGATTGCAAATCCCCTTTTTGTTTGATTGAATTTTTTTTTTGATTGCAAATTCCTTTTTTGTTTGATTGAAAATAAAGACACAAATTTCTCTCCATACACGAAGAGACGCTGGCGCGGAGAATGTGACCAAGAACAACATTGGGTTTTCAAAATAAAAGATTGGTTTTCAAAAATAAAATTGAATTCAAACGCAGTTTAAAGTATGCTTGGTTTTATTATTATTATTATTATTATTATTATTATTATTAACAGTTTAAAAGCTGTTTCACAATAACAGTACCAATTCAAATTTCACTGGGAATGCACTCTTGTGGGGTGATATTGAGCAATAACATTGATATGTACAGTATTAAGTTAACGGTAATTTAAAATGAAGGAAAGGTTGAAATTGAGAAAAAAATAGGTGTGTGTCATCGAGCAGACATGCCACTTTGAGGCAGAACTAATTTGGGGTCAATAGGTCATATGACCTAGAAGCTATTAAGCAGAAAATAAGTGGAAGTCTAAAATGAAAAAAATAAAATAAAAGGTGTGCATCATCTACCAGATATGGCACTATGATGCTGCATTGGTTTGGGGTCAATAAGGTCACATGGCCTGGAAGCTATTGAGCTAAGAAGCTGAAATTTACAGATAATGAGAAAAAAAAATTGTTAAAAATAAGCGGAGGTCTTTTTTTTTTAAGGCTGTATGCAAATGAATATGTACAATTTTCTCTTGTTTCCTACAATATTAGTTGCTGATGTCATGTTGATCAAAATGTATGCTGTGTTGACCCGAGTCTCACACCTTGACTCCGCAACATTTTTGCATTATTTTTTTTTGCATATTTATTTTTTTTTCCACAATGAAAAATGGTTGAACAAGTTACAATACGTCAACCATATTTCTATATATTCCCAGTAGACTTTTTTTTTTTTTTTTTTTTTTTTGGGCAAATGTTAACTTTTAATAATCAAAAATCAATTCAACCAATGAGCAACCCGTTTTCTGAAATTTGTGTTTTCATCTCTAATATTCTAATATAAATTATGGTGAAAACAGTGCCTCTGGATTGGCAGGCCGGGGTGGTGGTCCCCCTTTTTAAGAAGGGGGACCGGAGGGTGTGTTCCAACTATAGAGGGATCACACTCCTCAGCCTCCCTGGTAAGGTCTATTCAGGGGTGCTGGAGAGGAGGGTCCGTCGGGAGGTCGAATCTCGGATTCAGGAGGAGCGGTGCGGTTTTCGTCCTGGCCGTGGAACAGTGGACCAGCTCTACACCCTCAGCAGGATCCTTGAGGGTGCGTGGGAGTTCGCTCAACCAGTCCACATGTGTTTTGTGGATTTGGAGAAGGCGTTCGACCGTGTCCCTCGGGGAGTCCTGTGGGAGGTGCTTCGGGAGTACGGGGTACCGGGCCCCCTGATACGGGCGGTTCGGTCCCTGTTTAGTCCGCATTGCCGGCAGTAAGTCGGATTCGTTTCCGGTGAGGGTTGGACTCCGCCAAGGTTGCCCTTTGTCACCGATTCTGTTCATAATTTTTATGGACAGAATTTCTAGGCGCAGCCGAGGCGTGGAGGGGATCCGGTTTGGTGGCCTCAGCATTGCATCTCTGCTCTTTGCAGATGATGTGGTGCTGTTGGCTTCTTCAGGCTGGGATCTCCAACTCTCACTGGAGCGGTTCGCAGCCGAGTGTGAAGCGGTTGGGATGAGGATCCGCACCTCCAAATCCGAGACCATGGTCCTCAATCGGAAAAGGGTGGCGTGCCCTCTCCGGGTCGGGGATGAGATCCTCCCCCAAGTGGAGGAGTTCAAGTATCTTGGGGTCTTGTTTACGAGTGAGGGTAGGATGGAACGGGAGATCGACAGGTGGATCGGTGCAGCGTCTGCAGTAATGCGGATTCTGTATTGGTCCGTCGTGGTGACGAAAGAGCTGAGCCAAAAGGAGAAGCTCTCGATTTACCAGTCGACCTACGTTCCGACCCTCACTTATGGTCTCGAGCTGTGGGTCGTGACCAGTAGCGTTCCTAAGCAACTTGGCACCCTAGGCAGGATTTCTGGTAGTGCCCCCCCTCCCAGCGCGTGCACAACTTATTAGACCAACCACAAACACGACCCCCACTCAAATTATTAGACAAACCACAAAATATTTACATTTAGAGCACTTCCCACAGTTATTTTATACTTAATGGTAGAACCGTACGTCACAGTGGTATTTTCGCTGTAGAGGAAGAAAATAACGTGGGAAAAATGCTGCTGAAAAGTCAACTTACTGTAGGTTTGGCAACACAAGATGGCCGCCGCCAGCTTCACTTTTCGCGACGGCATGAGCAGCCCAGTTAATTTATGACGTCCGTGCTGTATCAGCCTGCACATCCACCTGAGAATCTGACGGTGATCCGTTTTTTTAATTTTTTTATTTTTTATTTTTTTTAAGGTTTCAGCCAGGACACCTTACTCGCATTTTCATTTCATTTTCTTAACTAAAGAGCCAGACCTGTCACCAGAAAGAGAGTGCAGGGGGGGCATTACCTTTTTTGGGGGAGCACACTTCATCAACCTAAATCTAATGTTGTTCAGGTTGAACAGTGGCATTGTGACAACTGCAAAAGCGGCGGAATGACTGTGACCCAGCCCCTTCTATCTGAGATTAGCTAGCAGTTGCCTTCATTTGCTTTTTGGATTTAGGGCTGTACGATATGGATAAAATTTCGGATAATTTTTGCCAGACATCTTTATTCTTTGGTCTTTGACTCAGCATGAAACTTCGCATCATTTCAGTGTTTTATGGTGCCTTCTGTATTTTGTGTTATTTTATTTATAGTTATATTTACTTATTCACTTCCCAACATCTTATATATTTTTTTTATTTTTATTTTTTGCTTTTATACTTACCTACTTATATTTACTATAATTAATTTTATTTTGTGTTATTTTCTTTCACTTGTGTCCACTGCGAGACTGATTTCTATTCCATGCACTTTGTATGCAGCAATGGATGTTTTAAAGTGCTTTATAAAAAAAAGATTGAGTTGAGATATGTCGATAATATACAGAAACGACATATGGGTTCAGTGAAAAAGATCAATCCAGAAGGATGTGTAAAGTGCTGTTTATCATTATTATTATTATTATTATTATTATTATTATTATAACTTAGTGACAGTCATCAACCGTGACAAACTTGGCAATAAAAAAAAAAGAAAAGAGAATTCAACTTACATTGTACTGCAACTATTCTTTAGTGATAAATAATTTTATGCTCCAATGGTTGCCAAATGTGTGATTGGTCAATGCTCGTTTGGGGGGGTGGAGTTTGCGAAAGATCAATTACGGATACAACTCACCTGACTTTTGGCAGCGATATTCGGCCGAGCAAGAAAAGAAAAAGTGTAGTCAATAGTGCATAGAATTTGCCGGCACTCGACTAGAACTTTTCCTGGCTCAAATCTTAAAAAAAAAAAAAAAAAAAAAAAAAAAAAAGACCAGAGACTCTTGAGTGGATTTACAGTCTGAGGTAAAACAGCAAGGATGTTTAAAAAACAAAAAACAAAACCTGTGCTCCTCATAATTCTGGGGTACATTATCACAATTCATTATAATCCACATTTATCCAGATTTCTCCTTACTTTGGAAGCATGTATTATTTTGGTATATTTGAATTTGATAATCATGTCTATACACAGTTTCATTTGATAAATCTTATGATTATTCTAGCGAAGTTTTACATTCATAAGTCTAAATTTACACATAAGAAACAATCCTTTATTGATTTTTTTTTTTTTGTATCCATGAGAAATTATTTTTTGTCATTGTCTGGTTGTCTGTGTCCAAAAGCTGTAAAAACGTATAACTATGGCAAACTTATCATTTATTTATATGATTTTGGATCAAACTATTTTCTTTTCTTTCAGTTATACTATTGATTTTATTTGGTTTAGCTTTTGTATGTTTTAACTTTCCTGGCGTGTTCTATGTTCTAATTGTTTATAGTGTATACAATGATTGTATTATTCCCCCCAATAGTTTGTATACTGATTGAGTGACTGGACAGCTGGTGAACGAGCGCACACCCTCTAGATGAATCGATTCTTAAAAAAATAAAATAAAATTCAATCGTGACAGTATTATCAACTCACCGTTGAAATTTGACTTGACCAAACCAATGTGTGTGTTCTTCTTGTGTCCTGCAGACGTCGCTGAGAAATATCTTCGTCCTGACCAACAGAAGGTGAAATCTCCTCAAGTGAAAGAGGAGGAGGAAGAGCATCCTTATTTTAAAGAAGAAAAAAAGTCCCCTGGTGTCAAAAAGGAGGAGGTTGAGGATGACGTCACCAAGTCACCAATGACCTTCAAGTCACCAATGACCTTCGCCCCTTTAAAGAGTGAAGACGAAGTCAAGGGTGAGAGTGAGGAAGGCAGCAGGGCGGAGCCTCCAAACAGGATCTTAAATCCTCAAAACATGATTCCAGAAAGTGATGCAGACCACTGGGGATCATCAAAAGCAAAAAGTGATGACATGAGGTCCCTTTCTTCTCATGATGATGATAATGATGATAATCTGCATGGTAATGATGAACACGCTGATGATAGGTCGTGTCACACTGACGACAAATCTTGGGAATTTTCGCACTGTGGGAAAACATCGAGTTCAAAATCAAATTTGAAAATTCACTTGAAAATACACACTGGGGAAAAACCTTTTTCTTGTTTAGATTGTGGCAAAAGCTTCTCTTTGAAGTCAAATTTAACAAAACATTCAAGAACACACACTGGGGAAAATTTTTTTGCTTGTACCCACTGTGGCAAAAGCTTCTCTCAGAAGTCACATTTAACATTACATTCAAGAACACACACTGGGGAAAAACCTTTTTCTTGCTCAGATTGTGGCAAAAGCTTCTCTCAGAAGTCAGCTTTAACAACACATACAAGAAGACACACTGGGGAAAAACCTTTTTCTTGCTCAGATTGTGGCAAAAGCTTCTCTCAGAAGTCACATTTAACAACACATACAAGAAGACACACTGGGGAAAAAACTTTTTCTTGCTCAGACTGTGGCAAAAGCTTCTCCCGGAAGTCAGAATTAACAACACATACAAGAAGACACACTGGCGAGAAACCTTTTTCTTGCTCAGACTGTGGCAAAAGCTTCTCTTTGAAGTCAAATTTAACAAGACATACAAAAAGCCACACTGGCGAGAAACCTTTTTCTTGCTCAGATTGTGGCAAAAGCTTCTCTCACAGGTCATATTTAACAATACATACAAGAAGGCACACTGGCAAGAAACCTTTCTCTTGCTCAGATTGTGGCAAAAGCTTCTCTCACAGGCCATGTTTAACAATACATACAAGAAAACACGCTGGTGAGAAACCTTTTTCTTGCTCAGATTGTGGCAAAAGCTTCTATCAGAAGCACCATTTAACAAAGCATACAAGAAGACACACTGGCGAGAAACCTTTTTCTTGCTCAGATTGTGGAAAACGTTACTCTGACCAATCATGTTTCAACAAACACACAAGATCACATGGTGCGAAGGAACCATTCAGTTGTGGTGTTTGTGCAAAAAGATTCTCTTGTGAAAAGCTTTCTGAGAGACACGAGTGTGCTGGTGAGAATAGCAGCCATTAGGGGTGTTAAAAAAAATCGATTCGGCGATATATCGCGATACTACATCGCGCGATTCTCGAATCGATTCAATAAAAAAAATCGTTTTTTTTTTTTTTTTTTAAGAGCTCAGAATTGTTCATTTGGTAGTCTTACCGATTCAACGTCTTATCATCATTGCCTTTTTCTTTTTTTTGTGTGTGTGTGTGAATCGATTTTTAAACTTCCATTTTTAATGGAAAAATATTCAACAAAATGTCTGACTTCGGGTTAGGATTCACACCTTGAGCATGGAAGAATGTTATATGAACGGAACATTAAGCCTTAATATTTTATTTTAATCCTGTTCAAACATGAAACAGATTACAACCTCTATAAGACTGAAATTTCAGATAAATAAATAATACATTTTCATATCAATCTTACACTCTACAAGCGTACTGATTAGTATTTTCTAAATTTGAATGAAAAAAAATCGCAACAATCGACTTATAAATTTGTATCGGGATTAATCGGTATCGAATCGAATCGTGACCTGTGAATCGTGATACGAATCGAATCGTCAGGTACTAGGCAATTCACACCCCTAGCAGCCATCTTTGAAGCTTCAAAAAAATGAAGGGAAGTGAATCTGATATGTTATTTCGTAATAACACAACATTCAAAGCTGCCTGGGGCCTGTCATCATGATTTCCGTTCATTACTCAAATAAAAGTAGAGATATTAGGATTTCAGAAGACTTAAGAAGTATCAACTCCAGCGTCTTACTTAAAAGTGTAAGTAATGCTTTCAAAACTACTCAACCTGTTAATATTAAGTTTTTGACGTTTACTGTTAATGTGTTTAAATGTCAATTAATGTCAGTTTTTTTTATGTAATTTTGGAAGCTATTTTTGTTTGTTTTGCTTCTGAATGTTGTTAATGGTTGTGTTTGCTGAAGTTCGTAGGTGTTGTGTTTTTTGCTTGCGTGAAGCACATTGAGTTAGTTTCCTTGTGTATGAAATCGAAATAAAACCACCTTGTGTTGCCTTGCAATTTTCCGCAAATCAGCGTCGAGAATACCTTCAGACACACAAAGCCATCTGGGATTCAAATTTGCTGTTGAACAGTGTCATCTCTGAAATGATTGATGTGATGGGCGTTTCGTCAACATTGAAGGAAGGTCCGTCAACGGCGGGCGTCCGTTTTGTTGGCGATTGGCGATTGACGGCTAACTTAAAAAAAAGGACGAATGAACCATTGACGGAAGTAAGTTTCCTTCCGTCAATGTAATCATCAATCCGTCACACCGTCAATTAACATATCCCAATGACAGACGTCAAATTCGTCAATAAATGTGTCACTGTGTGTAAAATAGATATGTGTCTATGTGTGTCAATACGTCGATAATATAATCGATACCGTATGTGTCTATGTAGCGTCTTCGTCATTCGCCCCACCATGAGGTGTTCAGGTAGTTTTACGTAAATGTATGAACAAACGGCCGACGAATTTGTGCAGAAATTCAAACAATTGGCGATTGATGAAGGCACAGTCGGTTTTTTAATTGTGACGAGACGGGCCTGAAGTTTCCAGGAAGTTTCGGAATTTGTTGAAAAGAATCACCCAGAAAGAGTGTTCCAGAACTAATTCATTTGTGCATTTTACTTGGATATGTTCCTCGCTGTCCATCAGCCCGTCAATGACGCATGCATGACGAATGACGGATTGATGATTACAATGCCGCTGAGATTCAGATATTGACGGATTTACGAAGACGGAAGATGGTCCTGAGACCGAGCAAGAGCTCGTCTTTTATATCGCCCTCAATATTCCAATCACTAACCTTTTACTTTTATTGGAAGGTAAGTGTTGCGTCAAAACTTTGCTGGAGGAAAGTGTGAAAGCCACAGATGACAAAAACTGGCCTAAAGTCATTTGTATTACTTGCAGTACAAATAAATATTGCATATATCAATAAAATATCAGATACTGTTTCAAACATTTATTAATAGCTAGGGCCGGTACATTATAAGCTATTACAACAAATTAAACTCATCCCTGATAATAAACATTCAGTTAACCTCAACAAGCTTGTTCAACTTTGATGGCGAATTTTTAAACTGCACATTCAACACAACAAACTGGGGCTCTTTTCAATAAGTCCAATTTAAACAGGCATTTAAACTTTACGATTATATCGGGAAACAAAACACTGAAAAAAACGGGAATGAGACTTTCCAACTGCAGCAAAAATGGCGACATCTGCCGATGACTTGATGACAATGCTTGCTGTGAAGCCTCTGGACAATTTCCACCAGCCAATCATAACGTAGCAGGGGCGTGTCCTGCCCCTGACTTCCGCCACAGGTCTACTTTGGTTTCCGGAGTCATCACTGCCGCGGCGGGCGGGTCCGTGGTGTTTAATCATTATTTCTGATTCGGTATTGAACTGAATTCAGCCTCCACACAGGACTCCCATCACCATTTTGAAGGTCTGCGACACCATTTATTTAATGTCGGCGTGTGTTTAAACTCGTTTCGGTGCGCGTTGATGCTTCTCTGCCTTAGTTAGCTTAGCTTAGCTTAGTTTAGCTTAGCTTAGCTTAGTTTAATTTAGCTCGCTAGCCGCTAACAAAGAGAAGAACACAACACGTGGTCAGGAAGAGACCAAGTGTGACTTTGTTGGCATTATTGTGCCAAAATGTCGGCGAGAACGACACCAAAGGACGAGGAGGAACATTTTGGAGTCAAAGAAGAGAACGAGCAACATCTTCAACCGCTGGACGATGTTTGCCAGCAGCCTCGAATTGTGCTACACGCAGCAGGTTTGTACACTTCTTATGACTCTCCCTTGCTCAGCGCTACTATAAAGAGTTAAAAAAAAAAAAAACAATAAATGCAGTCATTACTGTACACAGTAATTCAATAAGCCGAATCGGAATTACAACTGCGCATGTGCGGCCACTGGCTCTTATGCTTCCTGTTTCGGGGACGTTGCTATCCAGATCGCCATATGAATGCATTGGAAATAACCGAAAAGAGTCATTATTTTTTATTTATTTATTATTATTTAAGATCAATAAAGTCAAGTCTAAGTCTTGTAAATTATATTTATATTTAATACTGTATATAAAGAGCAAGTGGAATAAAATAAATTCAAGACCTGTGGGTGGGATTTTTTTTTTTTTAATTTCACTACTAACATGATGAGCATAGACTATAAACAGTGCTGGGGAGAATACTTTCAAATTGTAATCAGCTACATAATTCTGAATCCTGTCTCAAAAATGTATTTTGGAACGTATTCTATTGCATCATTCAATGTAGGGGGGTATGGTAAAAATTTCATATCACGGTTCTATTAAAATAAATAAATAAATAAATCACAATCTCGATTTTATCACGATTCTTTTTTTTTTTGCATATATTTTTAGGCTAATCTTCACATTTCTTAACATTTTTCTAATATTTAAAGCATATTTAAAATTTATATAAAACCCTAAAAGAGAAAAATTACAGCCATCTTAAGCCAACTAAGCTTTCTGAGCAGGTTGGAATTGAAATGCATGTAAACACTAGTGTTGTTCCGATACCGTTTTTTGGCCCCCGATACTGATACCCAGTTTTGCAGGATCGCCCAATACCAGACCGATATTTGAGTTTTTTTTTTTTTCCTTAACATGAAAAATCTGTCCTGCTATTGGTTCAGAGCATTCAAGGGCCAATAGGATATCTTAGATCGGCATGCAGTGAACATGTCACATACCGGTGAATGTCGTGCACCAACAAGACACAAGATGCTGCATTGAAAATCCTATATTAGTGTTAGAATTGATGGTATCGGCATGTTACTTGTGAGTAGTCACAGACACCGATACTGTTTCAATGAAGTATCGGCACCTCTGCCGATACCAGTATCGGTATCGGAACAACACTAGTAAACACAAATGGTAATGAACAGCCTCAGTTACTTCTTTCCACCGCTTGCTTGCTTGTTTTCGTTTCAAGACCAAATATTAAGCAAATGTGTGTTTCTGTAAGAGGTGTTCATTTATGGAATAATTTTGGTAATGACTTGAAAAGATGCAAGTCAGTCGTTGAGTTTAAAAAAAAAAATGTTCAAGAGTCTTATTTGGATCAGATGTGAACCGGTACAATTATAGAAATGAAATGAAATGTTCTTTTTGATTCCATTGTTTGGGTGATGAGGGTTGAATGTGCGAGTACGATGATGTATTGTTGCGGTGTGCGCCCAGGGGGTTCATGCACATGCGCTATTGGCAATTGTGTGTTGAAGTGGGGTTGTCCACATGAGTATGATTGCACGTTTTCTTTTATTACGATGTGTTAATTTACTGTTGAAATACGATGTAAGGGATAAGGAGTAGGACTAGATAAGTTTTAACTTCTTCCTACTCCCTTTGGACATGTAAACAATTTTTAATGATTGTTATGAGTTTTTTTTTTTTTTCTCCCGATTTTTATTTGCTGTTTGTTTATGTTTGTATGTTATGTTTACATGCTCAATAAACTTCAAAACTTCAAACTTTTTTCATATGGAGTACCCTTGGCAAATGACTGTGTTACCGTGGATTGGGTTAGCTTAGAGCTGCTAGCGGCTGGTCTCTGTCTCTGTTAGTTTTGGCTGTCTGCGTCCAGTTTCGGGGTCCGTAGGGAAGTCGAATCTCTGATTCTGAGTCTGGGGACTCTGAGGTGGGCTCGCCTATCTCTGGGGTCAAAGTCACTGAGGTGGTTGGAAAGCTACTCGGTGGCAGGGCCCCGGGGGTGGATGAGATCCACACGGAGTTCCTAAAGACACTGGATGTTGTGGGGCTGTCATGGTCGACACGCCTCTACAACATCGCGTGGACATTGGGGACAGCGCCTCTGGATTGGCAGACCGGGGTGATGGTTCCCCTTTTTAAGAAGGGGGACCGGAGGGTGTGTTCCAACTATAGAGGGATCACACTCCTCAGCCTCCCTGGTAAGGTCTATTTGAGAGGTGCTGGAGAGGAGGGTCCGTCGGGAAGTCGAATCTCGGATTCAGGAGTAGCAGTGTGGTTTTCGTCCTGGCCGTGGAACGGTGGACCAGGTCTACACCCTCAGCAGTATCCTCGAGGGTGCGTGGGAGTTCGCCAAACCAGTCCACATGTATTTTGTGGATTTGGAGAAGGAATTCGACCATGTCCCTCGGGGAGTCCTGTGGGCGGTGCTTTGGGAGTACGGGGTACCGGGCCCCCTGATAGGGGCTGTTCGGTCCCTGTACGGCCGTTGCCAGAGTTTGGTCCGCATTGTCGGCAGTAAGTCGGATTCGTTTCCAGTGAGGGTTGGACTCCGCCAAGGTTGCCCTTTGTCACCGATTCTGCTCATAATTTTTATGGACAGAATTTCTAGGCGCAGCCGAGGCGTTGAGGGGATCCGGTTTGGTGGCCTCAGCATTGCATCTCTGCTCTTTGCAGATGATGTGTTGCTGTTGGCTTCATCCAGCCGTGATCTCCAACTCTCGCTGGAGCGGTTCGCATCAGAGTGTGAAGCAGTTGGGATGAGGATCAGCACCTCCAAATCCAAGACCATGGTCCTCAGTCGGAAAAGGGTGGAGTGTCGTCTTCAGGTCGGGGATGAGATCCTGCCCCAAGTGGAGGAGTTCAAGTATCTTGGGGTCTTGTTCACGAGTGAGGGTAGGATGGAGCGGGAGATCGACAGGCGGGGGTCTGCAGTGATGTGGATGCTGTATCGGGCTATTGTGGTGAAAGAGGAACTGAGCTGCGAGCGAGCGGTCTGGCCGAGGAGGCAGCCCCGACCCACCTTTTTGTCGGATAAATGTTTGGCGAGCCTACTTTCTTCTGCTCTGGAGATACCCTGTCTTGAAAAAGTGTTTTTTTGCAAATGTAGCATCCGCTAGCTTGACTGCTCATGAATGAATTGTGGCACATTACGTCACCGCCGCTACACGAATCTGATTCCAGAAGATAACGGCTTCTGTAATCATATTACAATCGGAACATTGCAACGTTCATTGATTTCCGTCACAAAATATGAACAATCGGTCACTGTCAGCAACTCTAATAACTTTACTCATTGAGCCGCTCCCGTCTCATGTAAGTCGCTTGCTGGGTGTGGGTGCCGTAGTTGGCGATCCAAGATCGCCGATCTTCTGCGCATGCGTGTCACCGTTTGTGCAGGGGTCATTGATAGTGTCTTGACACAAATATCCAGTAATAAAGACAATGTTTGCTTGTGCTTGTGGTGTTCCCCAGGCGTCCATATTCGGGCCAATATTATTTAATATGTAAATTAACTCTTTTACTGCCACACGTTATCAAAAAACAACCCCCAAAGACAGCGGATTTTAAGCATTTTAACTTATTTTTTGATGTAAACTGAAAATTATATTGTTTTGGTACATATATAACATGGGTACCACAAGAAAGATCACATTCCATTCTTTCATTAGAAAAAAAAGTGTGTTTCTACCTTATTACGTTCTTTAGAAATCACCATTTGAAAACAGGTAATTTGAGTGACATTGAGCGAAAATTGGAAAAAAAGATACATTTTCTCCACAACAGTGACTTTCATACTAATATTTTTTGTTTAGTGACGCTCCGTCAAATTAGGTTTAATGTGACAAAGGCTGTGATCATTCACGACGGCCTTGAAAACGTTCAATTTCATCAGATTGCGTCATGGTTCATTGTAATTCGCAGCTCTAGTTAGGGCCCGAGCAGCTACCGCTGTGAGGTTAAATAATCCTGAGTTGAGTTGAGTAATTCCATACACCGGCAGCCCATTGAAAAGAGATACAATGCTGCCATCTGCTGGCCATAGTTAGTGGATGTATTTGATTTCACAACTCATTGACCTGGCTGTGCTGCACTTGGATGTTGCACTGACCACTGATATATTTAAAAATAAAAAAATGTAGTTAACTTGAACTTAACGTTCATGGCGGCATAGATCGTGATTTTACTAAACGTTATTAAACGTTTTTGGCGGTCAAAGAGTTAATAACATTTTCAATGTGTCTCAGACATTCAAACTTGTACTTTTCGCGGATGACACTAATATATTTTATAGGGGTAATAATTATAATGAGCTTGTGAGTGCTGTGAATAATGAACTTGATAAAATAAAAATGCGGATTGATATGAATAAATTATCGTTAAATGTAGAAAAAACAAACCATAATCTTTAGTAAATCTAGAATACATTTTGAATCGCAGATAACTATAGATGGCATCCTAATTGATAATGTAAGTGAGATTAAATTTGTAGGTGTTATAATTAATAAATTTATCTTGGAAAGCTCATATCAGACACACAAAAAATAAAATCTCTAAATGCCTCCCAATTTTGAATAAAGTAAAGTCATGTCTTGATGAGGATTCTCTCCGTACATTATATTGTACGCTGGTCCTCCCTTACTTCACATATTGTGTTGAAGTGTGGGGTAACACCGACCAGTGTACAATAGAGCCATTCATCATATTACAAAAACGTGCTTTGCGGATTATACATAAAGTTGGATTTCTTGAACATACACACAGTCTTTACTCAAATTTAAAGATCTAGTTAAATGTAATACTTTGATAATCTGATATAAAGCATTTAATAAATTATTGCCAATTAATCTACAACAGTTATTTCAACTTAAAGAGTTAGTTCATAATTTGAGAGGATATGGAGACTTTATAATGCCCAAATTTAGAATAAATTGCAAACGTTTTTGTGTGTCAGTATGTGGTGTGAAATATTGGAATAGTCTGGGTACTCGACATAAGCGATCCCAAAATATTTTCAGATTTAAAAAGTTATATAAAAACATGGTTTGGTCACAATATGTCGGAGGACCTTGAATTTATAAATACTTGGTGTAAATGTGTCCTTGCTGCTACTACTGCTGTTATTGTCTATTACTAAAGTTATGTATGTTTATGTCTTATTCTTGGAATATATAATGTATTACCATCGTTTGTATGAACCATAAAAATGTGATATCTGTTACCTACAAAAACATCATCACCATTATTAGCACTTAATAATTCAGTTAATGGTATGCCATTATATTGTCTATATATATGATAAAAAAAAATTTAAGATAGAAAGATTGTAACTTGCAGGAAGTACTGTATATTTGTAATTTTATAGATTATTATTATTATTATTATTTTTTATTTATTTTATTATTTTTTTAAAGAGCTCAGAATTGTTCATTCGGTAGTCTTACCGATTCAACGTCTTGTCATCATTGCTTTTTTTTTTTTTTTTTTTTTTTTTTTGCACGCGCGCACGCACGCACACACGCAAACGCACGCACACATACACAAAAAAAAAAAAAAAAAAAGTAATTTTATAGATTAGAGACGGGGGTGGGATTAAATAAGTTTTCTTCTTCCCACTCCCTTTCAGGCAGAATCAAATTTTCCTCTTTTCTTATTTATTTTTTCTCTGTTCATATTATGAAACTACAGTATGACTTGTTGTTGCTGTGTTCAACTGTACACTATTGCGTGAAATAAATGAAAATGAAATGAAATGTGTTTCTCTTCTTGTGTCCTGCAGATGTCGGCGAAAAATATCTTTGTCTTGATGAACAGGAGGTGAAGTCTCATGTGAAAGAGGAGGAAGAGCATCCATATTTTAAAGAAGAAAAAAAGACCCTTTGCGTCAAAAAGGAGGAGGTTGAGGATGACGTCACCAAGTCACCAATGACCTTCGCCCCTTTAAAGAGTGAAGACGAAGTCAAGGGTGAGAGTGAGGAGGGCAGAGGGGCGGAGCTTCCAAACAGCATCTCAACTCCTCAAAACATGATTCCAGAAAGTGATGCAGACCACTGGGGACCATCAAAAGCAAAAAGTGATGACATAAGGTCCCTTTCTTCTAATGATGATGACAATGATGATAATCTGGATGGTAATGGTGACAGGTCATGTCACACTGACGGCAAATCTTGGGAATGTTCTCACTGTGGGAAAACATTGAGTAGAAAAGGAAGTTTGACAATTCACTTGAGAAGACACACTGGGGAAAAACCTTTTTCTTGTTTAGATTGTGGCAAAAGCTTCTCTTTGAAGTCAAATTTAACAAAACATTCAAGAACACACACTGGGGAAAATTTTTTTGCTTGTACCCACTGTGGCAAAAGCTTCTCTCAGAAGTCACATTTAACATTACATTCAAGAACACACACTGGGGAAAAACCTTTTTCTTGCTCAGATTGTGGCAAAAGCTTCTCTCAGAAGTCAGCTTTAACAACACATACAAGAAGACACACTGGGGAAAAACCTTTTTCTTGCTCAGATTGTGGCAAAAGCTTCTCTTGCAAGTCATATTTAACAAAACATACAAGAACACACACTGGGGAAAAACCTTTTTCTTGTTTAGATTGTGGCAAAAGCTTCTCTTGCAAGTCATATTTAACAACACATACAAGAATACACACTGGGGAAAAACCTTTTTCTTGTTTGGATTGTGGCAAAAGCTTCTCTTGCAAGTTGAATTTCAAAGCACATACAAGAAGACACACTGGCGAGAAACCCTTTTCTTGCTCAGATTGTGGAAAACGTTATTTTGCCAAGTCGGATTTAAAAAAAACACACAAAGTCACACACTGGGGAAAGACCTTTTGCTTGTGCACACTGTGGCAAAGGCTTCTCCCGGAAGCCAGAATTAACGATACATACAAGAAGACACATTGGTGAGAAACTTTTTTCTTGCTCCGATTGTGGCAAAAGCTTCTTTGACAAGTCGAATTTAAAAGCACATAAAAGAACACACACTGGCGAAAAACCTTTTTCTTGCTCAGATTGTGGAAAACGCTTCTCTGACCAATCATGTTTCAACAAACACACAAGATCACATGGTGCGAAGGAACCATTCAGTTGCGGTGTTTGTGCTAAAAGATTCTCTTCTAAATATCTTGCTGAGAGACACGAGTGTGCTGGTGAGAATAGCAGCCATCTTTGAAGCTTAAAAAAATGAAGGGAAGTGAGTCTGGTATGTTATTTTGTAATAAAACATTGAAAGCTACCTAGGTCTGTCATGATTCACGTTCATTACTCAAGTAAAAGTATAGATTAGATATTAGGATTTCAGAAGACTTAAAAAGTATAAACTCCAGCATCTTAGTTTTAGTGTAAAAGTAATGCTTTCAAAACTGCTCAACCTGTAAATATTCAAGTTTTTAACGTTTTCTGTGAATGTGGTTAGATGTTGTCAATGTATGTTCTTTTTGTAATTTTGGGAGCTATTTTTGTTTGCTTTGCGTCTGAATGTTGTTTATTGTTGTGTTAGTTGATGTTCGTAGGTGTTGTGTTTTTACTTGTGTGAAGCACATTGAGTTGCCTTGTGTATGAAATAGCAATAAAGCCACCTTGCTTTGCCTTGCCAATTTCCCCAAATAAGTGTTGAGAATACCTTCAGGGACACACAAAGCTGTCTGGGTTTAAAATTTGCTGTTGAACAGTGTCATCACTGAAATGATTGACGCAAATGTCCTATCTTTGTATACAATATTAAAAGAGTGACTGTAGACAAGCTGGCCAGGCTAACTCAACCCGAGCTCAAACCACCACAGCTCCGTGCTAGCTAACGTGCCATATGCTAGTCTTTGGATGTACAATATGTACAATATTCAGATATAAGAACAAAATTGTATCCATATCCGATTTTTCAGTTTGCATGTAATAATGTACAAGTGCCTCTTGGCAGCTTGTAAGGACGTCAAATCGAATGTTCCGGTGCTCTGGAATGCCCTCCCCTCGGAGGTCAGGGCTGCTACCTCTGTCGAAGCGTTTAAATTACTCTTGCATTTGGCTGAATGTTGTGGTCCTGGTGACTGCCGCTCGCTCTAGACTGTAAATTGAAGACTATTATTGTACAGGAAATATAAGGAACAATGGGTTTTATATCTAGATTATCCACTCAATTCAACACATGTTCAACATGCATGTTCAAAACTAAAAAAAGAAATTAAAAAAATAAAGTTGATGAGTCGTTAAAAATATGAGAAGTTGAGTCGATTTAAAAAAAAAAAAAAAAAAAAGTTGTTAGTCACAGTCCTATTTTTAGCCTTCCTTAGCCCGTGACAGAACGGCTTGCTTGCTAATGCTCCCTAGCATCAGCATGCCGCCACCAGCAGATATAAACAATGCGCCTATTGGCTTGGAGCGATGTTGTGTATGAACTATAACCGATCATCTGCGTCACTGGAGGATCGCGATAGTGACAGTACTATCAACTCCCACTTGAAATTTGACTTGACCGAACCAAATGTGTGTTTTGTCTTTTTGTGTCCTG
This sequence comes from Festucalex cinctus, assembly GCF_051991245.1. NCBI lineage: Eukaryota > Metazoa > Chordata > Actinopteri > Syngnathiformes > Syngnathidae > Festucalex > Festucalex cinctus. The sequence goes on from NC_135411.1 coordinate 643,940, forward strand.
CAGACGTCGCTGAGAAATATCTTCGTCCTGACCAAGAGGACATGAAGCCTCCGAATGTTAAAAAGGAGGAAGAACATCCTTACATCGAAGAGGAGGAAAAGCCCGTTCGTGTCAAAGAGGAGGAGGTTCAGGATGACGTCACCAAGTCACCAATGACCTTCACCCCTTTAAAGAGTGAAGATGAAGTCAAGGGTGAGAGTGAGGAGGGCAGAGGGGCGGAGCCTCCAAACAGCGTCTCTACTCCTCAAAATATGATGACAGAAAGTGATTCAGACCATTGGGGATCATCACGAGCAAAAAGTGATGACATAAGGTCTCTTTATTCTTATGCTGACTTTGATGATGATGATGATGATAATCTGGATGGTAATGATGAACACGCTGAGGGTGACAGGTCGTGTCACACTGACGACAAATCTTGGGAATGTTCTCACTGTGGGAAAACATTGAGTTCAAAAGGAGGTTTTAACAATCACTTGAGAAGACACACTGGGGGAAAACGTTTTGCTTGTACCCAGTGTGGCAAAAGCTTCTTTCAGAAGTCAGATTTAACAACACATAAAAGAATCCATAGTGGTGAGAAACCTTTTTCTTGCTCCCATTGTGGTAAAAGCTTCTCTTCAAAGTCACATTTAACCAGACATATAAGAACCCACACTGGCGAGAAACCTTTTTCTTGCTCATATTGTGGCAAAACTTACTGTCAGCAGTCAGATTTAAAAATACACACAAGAAGACACACTGGGGAAAAACCTTTTGCTTGTACACACTGTGGCAAAAGCTTTTCTCAGCAGTCAATTTTAACAAAACATACAAGAACACACACTGGGGAAAAACCTTTTGGTTGTACACACTGTGTCAAAAGGTTCTCTCAGAAGTCATATTTAATAGAACATGCAAGAACACACACTGGGGAAAAACCTTTTTCTTGTTCAGATTGTGGTAAATGCTTCTCTCAAAAGTCATCTTTAACAACTCATACAAGAAGAAAAAAAAATTTAAGCCACACAAGAAGACACACGGGAGAGAAACCTTATTCCTGCTCAAATTGTGGAAGAAGTTTCTCTTACAAGTCAAATTTAAGAAAACACACAAGAACACACGAGCTGCTTTTCCACCAGCAAGACCAGGAACTTTGAGTTTTGGGTCATGGGAGTTCTTGGTTGTAAAAGTTCAGCTGATGTAGAGACAACGCCCCCGAATTCGACCAATCAGCCATGGCCATTGCGGCCCGCCCCCTCAAAGTTCTTGCCTGGCTCAGCAAGACCCTGCTGCCGAGAGAGTACTTGGATGCCCCCTGGGGAATTTAATTACCCTGCTAATTGTTGATGGTGGAAAAACACCCAAACTGAATTTTACCAAGGTAAACTGAAAAGTTATCCAAACGTTCCGACGGTGGAAAACCCGTATAGTGAGAACGGGGAAGGAACCATTCAGTTGCAGTGTTTGTGTTAAAAGATTCTCTCGTAAAAAGCTTGCTGAGAGACACGAGTTTGCCGGTGACAATAGCAGCGAAGAGAGAATATTACAAGGCCGCTTCTGTCAAAATTTGATGGATGACATTCTTAATTAGATTAGGGGGGTCATGTATGGGTCATGACCCCTCCCTAATGAAGATTAATGACCCTTTAATGACTTCCAGATGTCATATAATGAGGGTTAATGACCTTTAATGACTTCCTGATGTCATTTAATGAGGGTTAATGACCCTTAATGACTTCCTGATGTCATTTAATGAAGATTAATGACCCTTAATGACTTCCTGATGTCATTTAATGAAGATTAATGACCCTTAATGACTTCCTGATGTCATTTAATGAAGATTAATGACCCTTAATGACTTCCTGATGTCATTTAATGAAGATTAATGACCCTTTAATGACTTCCAGATGTCATATAATGAGGGTTAATGACCTTTAATGACTTCCGGATGTCATTTAATGAGGGTTAATGACCTTTAATGACTTCCTGATGTCGTTTAATGAGGATGAATGACCTTTAATGACTTCCGGATGTCGTATAATGAAGATGAATGACCTTTAATGACTTCCGGATGTCGTTTAATGAAGATGAATGGCCTTTAATGACTTCCAGGTGTTATATAATGAAGATGAATGACCCTTAATGACTTCCTGATGTCATTTAATGAAGATTAATGACCCCTTAATGAAGATGGATGATGTGTAGGTGGTGTTCCTACCTGTTTTTGCAGATATCATGGCTGACCCGGGTTCAAATGCTAATTGTTTGGTTAACTTCCGGATCCGGTGCACGCCCCCCTAGATTGAGTGAATAATGAATAATAATGAGATTGAATGACGTGATCAGAGGGAGTGGTTTAGTATGGGTAAAACCGCCGGGGGAAAAGTACTAGCCATTTCTATTATGGTGAAGGGGGAAAAAGCATGCGCAAACACGGCTCAAAGAGTGTATTTTAGAGGTTGTAAAACAAGAAGTATAAGGTAAGGTTAAACTGTGATACGCTGGTTGGTATTATGAAATTAAAAAACTCTAACATGAAGTTATACATTATATGTAAAAATGATGTAAGAGTCGTTCGTGACTGCTGGGGTTGAATCTGAAAATAAACGGATAAAACTATATAATTTCCCCTTACTGATATAGTTACTATCTGACATTTTTGTTCAATATTCCTGTGAGTAGGGGGGAAGCAGATGCAGTCAAAGATTCATGGGGAGGTCAAATGTATGTCTGTGCTTGTGTGTGCGTACGCGCATGTATGGCTGCATGGGGGTCAAAGAAGTGTGAGGACAGACGGGCGGCTGAAGAAGTGTGAGGTTAGACGGTGGCTATAATGTTGTTAGTTTGAAAAGACAACACTTCCTAAAACATATTACAAAAATATGCATCGACTTAGATCTGATTCTATTTATAATGATAATTTTATGTAGAAATTGGTGAAAAGCCATCATCAGCGATAGTCTCCTTACCCCTGCGAGGACAGCGGCTGCTGGTCATAAAATTAAGGCTGAAGGAGGAGGAAGAGAAAATATCGGGGGGTTCCTCCTATCTTGGTTAAAATGAGCGCCATTTTTGGTCTGAGAAAGGCGATTGTTCAATATTCCTGTGAGTAGGGGGAAGCAGATGCAGTCAAAGATTCACGGGGAGGTCAAATGTATGTCTGAGGGGCCTGTGTATGCGTGTGTGCGTTTGCATGAGAGCTGAACAGTGTAAGATTAAACGGTAACTGTAATGTTGGTTTTCAAGAAGAGATTTCCAAAACTGCTTCTTTAAAAAAACATCTACACAGATATCCATTTATGATAGTTTTATGCAGCAACCGTTAGTTGAAACATCCTAGCTAACATTTTCTCAAGGATTTGAAAAGTGGTGACAAGTGAAAACTAATTAAGCTTACCTATAGGCGTAACGGTGTGTGGCTTTGAGTCCATCACATACATGCTCTGCATAGAGCATATATGCGTAGCAGCGAGGTATGCGTAGCAGAAAGGGGAGATGTCCCTACACTCGTGAGAATTTTCTGAGGCTTGTTGGAGACACTAGGACTCTGTCACAGTTTGAGTGTGTGTGTTTCAATGACCATAATTGTTGGGGGGCTGGTGGATATGAGCGAGGGGGTTGGTTAGACGTCTGCCAGCGTGCTCTCCTTGGGATATTTTCTCAAATACTAAAACCCAAATGCCAGTCCTCTGAACCGAATGACCAGTTGTCTAAACACATTGAATAAATGTAACCCCTCATTTTCCAATGCCATAAAAACATTTTACATGAAGACACAATTCACAAATTGCTCTCATGCGATACAAAATGTTTACCACAAGTCAACAATATTTGAACACAACGGACTTAACTGGCGTTCACACAACAACTCAAAAATTGAATACACTTGTTGCTAATGATGTGACCACACCTATAAACTCAAGTTCAGAGTGTACAGTTTGCTGGAGAGTCCAAACAAGCGCAATGGATAGAGGCAGAGCCAGAGGAAGAGGAATTAGAGGAGGGAGAGGAGCAGGTCAAGCAATGCAAAAGTTATAAAATAGTAACATGGAATGGTAAGGGTATTCGTAAACACGAAAATAAAAATAATAATTTAACCATCTTATTACAGTCTTTCTCAATTGCTAATACACATTTCTTGAAACCTGTACCCATTTTCTCAAAACCGTAAACACAAACACAAAAATTCAAACAATTTTCACAAAAGCCGTGACTTTTCACTTCAAAACCTATTATCCGGTATTCAAATCCGAACAATATATTCAGATCATACACACAGTAAGTCAAAAATATATTCACCATGAGAGCATTTGTTAGACACGACATAAAATAATCTAACACAGAGCATCCAGGGTAGGTAGTCAACAGAGGTTTATTTTACATGCATGAACAAACATAGTTTTTGGCACTAGACAAATTACTAACCAAGTTAAAATTATGGTGAATTCAAATGAAATAGAAAGGGTGTATGAAAATAAATTCCTTGGAGTAGTTATTGATGATAAATTATGTTGGAACCCACATGTAGAAAATGTTAAAAGGAAAATGTCAAAAATCATCGGGATACTCTATAAAACTAAGGATGTCCTGAACATGAACTCATTATATATATTATATAGTTCATTATTATTACCATATTTGACCTATTGTGTGGAAATCTGGGGAACTGCATATAAAACAAACACTAACTCTGTTTTCAATTTGCAAAAAAGAGCCATAAGGATTATTAATCGTTCAAAATATACAGAATCAACACATCCATTATTTATCAAATTAAATACAATGACATTTTATGACTTGGTTGAGTTTAAAATAGCACAAATAATGTACAAAGTATATAACAATCTACTCTGCTATATTACTCAGACATTGTTTGAAAATAGACACAGTCCTTCTGATATAAGGGGTACAAGTGTGTACAAAAAACCCAAAACAAGAACAAATATTAAGCAAAGGTGTGTTTCTGTAAAAGGTGTTAATTTGTGGAATAATCTGGGAATTGACTTGAAAAGATGTGACTCACTTGTTGAGTTAAAAAAAAAATGTTTAAATGCAAAGTTAAAAAAAATTACTTTTGTCAAATAAGAGCATGAAAATTGTATATAATGAGTATGAGTATATGATTTATAAATGTATTATGGTATATGTTTAGGAATTTTATGTATATATGTTGCTGGATAATGCACGCATCATTTTATTTTTAAAAATATTAACCTAGTATTGTATCAATAATGAAATAAGTTTAAATGTATAATGTATGAGGGGTAGGACTAAATAAGTTAACTTCTTCCTACTCCCTTTTGAACATGTAAACTATGATGAGTTTGTTTTTTCTTTTCTTCTTTTCTTTTTTAACTTTTGTTTCTTTGCTGTTTGTTTTTATGTTCAATAATTCAATCAAAAAACGTGATAGCGTCAAAATGGGTACTTTTAACAAAAAAACATGCATTAGTCTTAGGGCAAAATAATTTAGGAATAGTGTGAAATGTGTTTAAGTTTTATCCAAAAAGAGTGGATGAGTTTTGAGAATTGGGTCTAAGCCTGAACCGTGTGTAAGGTTTGGTCAAAAAAGTGTTTCATTCCAGAAATTAGTCTCGGAAACTGAGAATTTGCTTCATCGAACGGGGTTTGGTGTTTTAGCAACTGATAAAAACTGTTAAGTTAAAAGCGGACATGACAATACAATAACCACACATAACAAAATCAGAACAACCCTATCTCAATTGTAAATAATACATTCAAATATTCACACCAACTTCTAGGCCGTGGGGTGAACCCCAAAAAAGTGCCTAGAAAATGAGTTTCGCTCCACTGTCTGGGCACTACTTGTTCAATGCATTTTTTGATAGATAATACCCTTCTGAACTTTGGGTTAAAAGTTCACCCAATGTTTTCCTGCCCCAATTTTGTCACAAGCCAGAAATGCATATATAGGTAAATAACAAAAAACGAAAATCTTGTGCTACAGTTTTTGGTTGTAAAACGTCTTACATTAAATTTGGCAACAGAAAATCATTCCCAGATGTTATAAATACATGTACCTAACATCAGAAACAAGTATTGGTGGTTTGGTGCAATCATGTGAATTTAGATCATTAAATATATTAAATTTGTGCCAAAAAAACAAAAAACGCTTCAACTAGAAGTGAAACCAGCACACGGATGTTACATTTAGCTATGTCTATGTTTCATATATGAAAACAATTCACAACCTATTACGTAATGAAAGGTACACAAGAAGCAGCATACATCGGCCAAAAATACTACCATGCACCACAAACCTGGAACAAGGCAAAATGGACTAGATGGAAATAGATGCATTCAGAGCCCAGATTATTATAACATATAGAATATTTATTAAAGTATCAGATTGTGTCATCACAGCATGTCATTTATACCCCCCGTCCCCTACCCAAAAAATCTTAATAATAAAAATAATAATAATAAAATAAAAATCAAATGTGCATTCACAATAAAACCTTTGGAACTTCATTGGAACAGCTCTCTTTTATTTTTTTGGCAGACCAATTTAACAAAGGTCTGTGTTGTGGAAAAATGGAATACAGACATTTTAATTTTTGCTTGAAAAGTGTTAAAATGGAGAGTTAACATCTTGATAATGAAACAAACAAAATGGCAGATTTTACATAGATTTTACAGCCCTGCACTGTAAAGTGTCCTCGTATGCCCTGTCATTTTCCAACCTGATGTTGTACCAGCCATGTGTTAGTGTCACTTTCTTGGCTTACATCAGTAGACTCAGTAGTTGATGTATCTGATGAGTGAGGTACCCTGTCTAAAAGTTTGTCAGTTGTTGGTAATGTCTCTACAAAAACCGTTTCAGAGTTGTTGCTGGAAAGGGGTGTGAAAAACCAGCTGGGGGAAATCACACCTCAATCTTCGTTTCAGTATATCCTGCCTGAAATAGAAAATTGAAGGGAAAGATGAGCACAAGATACACATATTCACATCACACTAGGGCTGCTCTATTATGGAAAAAAATAATCATCACAATTATTTTGGTAATATTTGAAATCAAGATTATTCTAAACAATTATATTTTGTTCAAATCAAGAAAATATTTCAACATTTGAAAATAAGACAATCACAATCATATGAAACTATAATTATGTAAGTTGCTTTTGGATCCAACAAAATTTTTAATATATTATTATTATTATTATTATTATTATGACGTTAGCAAAAATTTGAAGTTGGGGTGCAGTGTGTGTGTGCAGTAAGCTAGTTTTGACATGGGTGTGTGGTAAAATAACTCGTGTGGGCGTGCCACAACTCAAAATTAGTATTATTAGTGCTGCAGCTATCGAATATTTTGGTATTTGGATATCCTACTGAAAATTCTAGTGAATAATCGTATATTTGGATAGAAATACAAATATACCTATAGGCCTATATACTTTCTTGGTCAAAGAACAATTATAAATACAGAAGACAAAAAAACACATTTGCATGTAATAATTAACAACCAACTGGTTTTCATTTTTAGAGAATCAATTTTATTTATTTATTTATTTATTTTTAACTTAAATTGAGCTTGTCAGCAAACTATTTTTCTCTGAAACAGTGAGATTTTAGACAAATCTCTCCCAATAGATTTCATAAATGTGTTTCAATGTGAAGATTTATATGTTACCCGTAGTCTGAAGCATCAAGATCCCCGTGTTTATTAACACTGTTCACAAACCCCTTAGCTTGTCCATTCTCATCACATCTTTGTCAACTATAATCCTTTGACGGATTACTTGTTCACAAAAAGAATTTGTAGCTCTCAGCATTGGGTTGTCTAAAACACACCTACACTCACTTAACATGTGCAGAGTCATGCTTTCTAATTAATGCTGTCTCGAAATGTAAACAGAATACAAGTGACATATTGCTGACCAATGCTTTACTTTTGAAATGTGTAATTTTAGCAAAGTGACAATGAAATAGTGCAATGTAACAACTCACATTTGTTCGTCCCTGGTTGCTGTTGACTTTAAGAACCTTGTGTAATCTCTGAAACAAAACTGCACCTCCATTGTGACACAGTCTTTTGTCTTGAATATGTAGAAGAATGGAACAGTCTTTCTTCATCTCAGCGGCCTGCAGCAACCACCCCGCTTTTAGACAAAAAAGAATTACATTATAAGTGTTATTGTCACATCACCTCTTTACAGTATATGCACATCACAGATTTAAGTAAAGTAAAGTGTTTGTTGAGGTTGATGAGAGAGAGTTTGGGGAAAAGGGAGTGTGTAGCTGTGACTATATTATGACTGATGGGCACAGGTAACTCGAGTTTGGTAACAACTGTTGGATTCACTCGATAAATCATTCAGCAGCTCGCGTTTTTACTAAACTAAACTAAACTAAACTTTGAAATTTATTTTTACAAATGATGCAGATGGCTGGAAGAACGGGGCCAGCTGCATCATTTGTAAAAATAAATTTCAAAGTTTAGTTTAGTTTAGTTTAGTAAAAACGCGAGCTGCTGAATGATTTATCGAGTGAATCCAACAGTTGTTACCAAACTCGAGTTACCTGTGCCCATCAGTCATAATATAGTCACAGCTACACACTCCCTTTTCCCCAAACTCTCTCTCATCAACCTCAACAAACACTTTACTTTACTTAAATCTGTGATGTGCATATACTGTAAAGAGGTGATGTGACAATAACACTTATAATGTAATTCTTTTTTGTCTAAAAGCGGGGTGGTTGCTGCAGGCCGCTGAGATGAAGAAAGACTGTTCCATTCTTCTACATATTCAAGACAAAAGACTGTGTCTGTAAGGACTCGACCGAGTCGATAAAGAACAGATCCCAAAAAGGCAGGCTCGGAGGAGGAAAACAACCTCGATTTATTCTTTTGGAAAAACCGAAAGCACAAAGCTTGCGCGCAGGCAAGACAACGAAATTTTCAGCGGTGCCCCTGCACACAGGCGAGGGACACGGCAGTAACAAAGGACACTTGCAAAAGGCAAGGAGGAATTGGAAAACACAAAACTCCTGCAAAAGGCAGGGAACACGAATGTAACAAAAAGCGCTTGCAACTGCAAGGAAAACTGACATAACCAAAATCGCTTGCAAACGGCAAGGAGAACTAACGTAACAAAAAACACTTGCTAACAGCAAGGACTAGAAAAACTTAAATCACTTGCACCCGGCAAGGACGACACGAAATGTACACGGAATCAATCACACGAGAATAACAACAAAAGGCGACGCGGAAACACACACGTGAATATAAGTAAACTAAAGACGACGGCAGATTCAAAAAACTTTACCAACAAGGAAACGCGGAGAACACTTGGACACGAAGATGAGCAAATAATAATCCGACAGCGTGCAGTGCTGCTAGGAGTCCTTTTAAAGTCTTGATTGCCAACTTGATGCAGGTGTGGGGCTGGGAAACGCCCCCCTCGTAATTGGCACTGAAAACACACACACACACAAGAGCACAACAGGGCTGAGAACCGAACCATGACAGTACCCCCCCCTCAACGGACGCCCCTTGGCGGACCACCTGGTTTATCAGGATGCGCAGCGTAGAACGTGTCGAGCAGAGACGGGTCAAGGATCCAGGAGCGGGGGATCCACTGGCGCTCTTCAGGTCCATAGCCCTCCCAGTCGACCAGGTACTGGAAGCCCCGGCCCCTGCACCTTGAGTCCAAAATTTCTTTGACCGTGTAGACAGGGTCCCCATCGACCAACCTGGGAGGAGGCGGAGCAGGAGCGGGAGGATTCAGTGGGCTGGGGGTCACAGGCTTAAGGAGGGAGACGTGGAACACTGGATGCACTTTGAGGGAGGAGGGCAGTCGGAGCTTTGCAGTCACAGGGTTAATCATGGCGAGAATCTCGAACGGTCCAATGAAGCGTGGACCCAATTTCTTAGCCCCACCAGCCAGTCGCAGGTCCCGGGAGGAGAGCCAAACCTTGTCCCCAGGTCGGTAAGCCGGCTCTGGCCGCCGCCGGCGATCAGCAATCTCTTTGTTGCGGTCAGCCGTGCGGGACAACGCCGCTCTGGTCTCCCGCCACACCTTGTGAGCCCGCCGTAGATGGTGTTGGACCGATGGGAGTTCTATGGAGCCCTCCTGTGAAGGGAACAGGGGTGGTTGGTACCCGTAGGCCGCCCTGAAAGGTGAGTGTCCCGTAGCTGAAGACGGCAAGGTGTTGGTGGCGTACTCAATCCAGGGTAGATGCGTGGACCAGGATTCGGGGTTGTGCAGGCAGACACACCGGAGGGCGGCTTCCAGGTCCTGATTGGCCCTTTCTGTTTGGCCGTTAGTCTGTGGGTGATACCCCGATGACAAGCTGGCTGTGGCTCCCAACAGTTTACAAAATTTTCTCCAGACCTGGGCTATGAACTGCGGCCCACGGTCAGACACCAAGTCCACCGGCAGTCCATGTAGCCTGAACACGTGCCGGATGAGGAGTTGTGCTGTCTCCCAGGATGAAGGCAGTTTGGAGAGAGCTATGAAATGTGTAAGCTTGGAGAACCGGTCCACCACGGTCAAAACTACTGTATTCCCTCTTGACCTAGGGAGGCCAGTGACGAAGTCTAGGGAAATGTGGGACCACGGCCGCGAAGGAATGGGTAGAGGCCGCAGTAGTCCCGCCGGAGGCTGGTGGGAAGATTTCCCGCATGCACAAGCGGTGCAGGCCTTGATAAACTCGGTGATGTCCTTCCTCATTTCCGGCCACCAGAACCGTTGGCCGATTAGGGCGAGAGTCCTATGAATACCCGGATGACAGGCGACTCTCGAATTGTGACCCCATTGCAGGACCTCCGCCCGCACTGGGTCCGGGACAAACAGTCTCCCGGCTGGGCAGTCCTCCGGGATGGTGATTCCCTCCAGTGCCTCCGTGACCCTCTTCTCCACTTCCCAGCATACCGCGCCCACAAAACAACGTTCTGGCAGAATAGGTTCCGTCCCCGTCTCGGGAGAAGCCACGTCATGCATACGGGACAAAGCGTCCGGCTTCTGGTTCCGGGAACCCTGGCGGTAGTCCACGACAAAGTGGAATCGGGTGAAGAGTAGGGCCCAGCGTGCCTGTCTGGAGTTGAGTCTCTTAGCTGACCGGAGGTACGCCAAGTTCTTGTGGTCGGTCAGTACTTGGAAAGGTTCCTTTGCGCCCTCCAGCCAGTGTCTCCATTCTTGAAGCGCCAGGACGATCGCCAATAACTCCCGATTCCCCACGTCGTAGTTGCGCTCTGCTGGACTTAGACGCCTGGAGAAGAAGGCGCAGGGGTGGAGCTTCCCATCTTCTGGCGACCGCTGGGACAGGACCGCCCCCACTCCTGAATCCGACGCGTCAACCTCGACCACAAAGGGGAGATCAGTATTAGAGTGGATCAATACAGGTGGATTTATGAACAACTGCTTAAGTTCAGAGAAAGCCTTCTCGGCGCTAGGTGTCCACCTAAACGAAACTTTGCTCGACGTTAATCTAGTCAGTGGGGCGGCCCGTAAACTATAATTCTTAATGAACCGGCGATAAAAGTTGGCGAAGCCCAAAAACCGTTGCAACTGCTTACGAGTTGTGGGACTCGGCCACTCGACCACGGCCTGTGTCTTAATCGGATCTGCTCGCAATTGCCCCCCCTCAATAATAAAGCCCAAGAACTGTACAGACTTCGAATGAAACTCGCATTTTTCCGCTTTGACGTAGAGTCGATTCTCCAATAGGCGCTGGAGAACTAGGCGAACATGTTGTCGGTGCTCGTGCTCGTTTCGCGAGAAGATTAGAATGTCGTCTAAATAGACAAAACAAAAGACATTCAACATGTCCCGGAGGACATCGTTAATTAGGCACTGGAACACCGCGGGCGCATTCGTTAACCCGAAAGGCATGACGCAATACTCAAAATGCCCTAGGGGAGTCTTGAACGCGGTCTTCCATTCATCTCCGTCTCGGATGCGAACTAAGTGGTATGCACTACGCAAATCTAACTTGGAGAAGATTCGGGCAGACTGTAACGGAGCAAATGCCGAGTCCAACAGCGGAAGCGGGTACTTATTCTTAATGGTAATATCATTCAATCCCCGATAATCCACACAGGGACGAAGGGTCTTATCTTTCTTCTCTATAAAGAAGAACCCCGCCCCCACGGGTGATTTGGACGGACGGATCTGACCATTGGCCAGCGAACTCGAGATATATTCCACCTCCGACCTGCATGGGCTCCCCTGTGCCAGCTGGGGTGCCCGGAAGGGAACGTGCTTCCGCGTGGTCGACAAGGCTGAGTCCAGTCATGCGGGGGTTGGCGGATGGCCCATGCCGCTCACTGATTCGCTCTCGGTGCCGCTCTTGTAAGCGGTTGTCCAACCGAATGGTGAGCTCAATAAGTCCCTCGAGAGAGTTCGTATCGTCACGGACCGCCAGTTCATCTTTGAGTACAGAATTCAATCCCCGACGAAAGATACTTCGCAAAGCACAGTCATCAAATCCGCTCTCCGCGGCCAGAATACGAAACATGATCGAGTAGTCAGCGACGGATCTTTCTCCTTGCACTAAGTCTAACAACCGACCTCCGGCCTCCTTCCCCTTGACTGGATGGTCGAACACACGTTGAAATTCAGAAACAAAAATCGGGAAGGAGGACCGGAGGTCTGGTCGTGAGTTGCTCACCACCATCGCCCATGTAGCGGCTTGACCAGACAGGAGGCTCATAATAAAAGCAATCTTAGATGGGTCACGAGCGTAGGTATACGGTTGCTGGTCGAAAATAAGCGAACATTGATGCAAGAACTGACCGCAACCACCCGGCTGTCCGTCATAGCGCGACGGGTGGGGCAAAACGGGTTCCCTTGGAGCTGCTGGGGAAGCCAACGTGGCTGAGTCCGTTCGCAGAAGTTCCGAGTCTAGTACTCCGCGGGAACCGAGCTGCTCGAGCCTCGCGAACATCTGCTCGCACCGGTGAGCAAGCCTGCCTACCACCTCTTGGAGTCCTACCAAGGTGGTCTCGGTTTGCCCAACCCGTTGCCCCTGGCTGGCCAACGCCTGTCTCACCTTCTCCGAGTCGGCGGGATCCATGGTCGGATTATTCTGTAAGGACTCGACCGAGTCGATAAAGAACAGATCCCAAAAAGGCAGGCTCGGAGGAGGAAAACAACCTCGATTTATTCTTTTGGAAAAACCGAAAGCACAAAGCTTGCGCGCAGGCAAGACAACGAAATTTTCAGCGGTGCCCCTGCACACAGGCGAGGGACACGGCAGTAACAAAGGACACTTGCAAAAGGCAAGGAGGAATTGGAAAACACAAAACTCCTGCAAAAGGCAGGGAACACGAATGTAACAAAAAGCGCTTGCAACTGCAAGGAAAACTGACATAACCAAAATCGCTTGCAAACGGCAAGGAGAACTAACGTAACAAAAAACACTTGCTAACAGCAAGGACTAGAAAAACTTAAATCACTTGCACCCGGCAAGGACGACACGAAATGTACACGGAATCAATCACACGAGAATAACAACAAAAGGCGACGCGGAAACACACACGTGAATATAAGTAAACTAAAGACGACGGCAGATTCAAAAAACTTTACCAACAAGGAAACGCGGAGAACACTTGGACACGAAGATGAGCAAATAATAATCCGACAGCGTGCAGTGCTGCTAGGAGTCCTTTTAAAGTCTTGATTGCCAACTTGATGCAGGTGTGGGGCTGGGAAACGCCCCCCTCGTAATTGGCACTGAAAACACACACACACACAAGAGCACAACAGGGCTGAGAACCGAACCATGACAGTGTCACAATGGAGGTGCAGTTTTGTTTCAGAGATTACACAAGGTTCTTAAAGTCAACAGCAACCAGGGACGAACAAATGTGAGTTGTTACATTGCACTATTTCATTGTCACTTTGCTAAAATTACACATTTCAAAAGTAAAGCATTGGTCAGCAATATGTCACTTGTATTCTGTTTACATTTCGAGACAGCATTAATTAGAAAGCATGACTCTGCACATGTTAAGTGAGTGTAGGTGTGTTTTAGACAACCCAATGCTGAGAGCTACAAATTCTTTTTGTGAACAAGTAATCCGTCAAAGGATTATAGTTGACAAAGATGTGATGAGAATGGACAAGCTAAGGGGTTTGTGAACAGTGTTAATAAACACGGGGATCTTGATGCTTCAGACTACGGGTAACATATAAATCTTCACATTGAAACACATTTATGAAATCTATTGGGAGAGATTTGTCTAAAATCTCACTGTTTCAGAGAAAAATAGTTTGCTGACAAGCTCAATTTAAGTTAAAAATAAATAAATAAATAAATAAAATTGATTCTCTAAAAATGAAAACCAGTTGGTTGTTAATTATTACATGCAAATGTGTTTTTTTGTCTTCTGTATTTATAATTGTTCTTTGACCAAGAAAGTATATAGGCCTATAGGTATATTTGTATTTCTATCCAAATATACGATTATTCACTAGAATTTTCAGTAGGATATCCAAATACCAAAATATTCGATAGCTGCAGCACTAATAATACTAATTTTGAGTTGTGGCACGCCCACACGAGTTATTTTACCACACACCCATGTCAAAACTAGCTTACTGCACACACACACTGCACCCCAACTTCAAATTTTTGCTAACGTCATAATAATAATAATAATAATAATAATATATTAAAAATTTTGTTGGATCCAAAAGCAACTTACATAATTATAGTTTCATATGATTGTGATTGTCTTATTTTCAAATGTTGAAATATTTTCTTGATTTGAACAAAATATAATTGTTTAGAATAATCTTGATTTCAAATATTACCAAAATAATTGTGATGATTATTTTTTTCCATAATAGAGCAGCCCTAGTGTGATGTGAATATGTGTATCTTGTGCTCATCTTTCCCTTCAATTTTCTATTTCAGGCAGGATATACTGAAACGAAGATTGAGGCGTGATTTCCCCCATCTGGTTTTTCACACCCCTTTCCAGCAACAACTCTGAAACGGTTTTTGTAGAGACATTACCAACAACTGACAAACTTTTAGACAGGGTACCTCACTCATCAGATACATCAACTACTGAGTCTACTGATGTAAGCCAAGAAAGTGACACTAACACATGGCTGGTACAACATCAGGTTGGAAAATGACAGGGCATACGAGGACACTTTACAGTGCAGGGCTGTAAAATCTATGTAAAATCTGCCATTTTGTTTGTTTCATTATCAAGATGTTAACTCTCCATTTTAACACTTTTCAAGCAAAAATTAAAATGTCTGTATTCCATTTTTCCACAACACAGACCTTTGTTAAATTGGTCTGCCAAAAAAATAAAAGAGAGCTGTTCCAATGAAGTTCCAAAGGTTTTATTGTGAATGCACATTTGATTTTTATTTTATTATTATTATTTTTATTATTAAGATTTTTTGGGTAGGGGACGGGGGGTATAAATGACATGCTGTGATGACACAATCTGATACTTTAATAAATATTCTATATGTTATAATAATCTGGGCTCTGAATGCATCTATTTCCATCTAGTCCATTTTGCCTTGTTCCAGGTTTGTGGTGCATGGTAGTATTTTTGGCCGATGTATGCTGCTTCTTGTGTACCTTTCATTACGTAATAGGTTGTGAATTGTTTTCATATATGAAACATAGACATAGCTAAATGTAACATCCGTGTGCTGGTTTCACTTCTAGTTGAAGCGTTTTTTGTTTTTTTGGCACAAATTTAATATATTTAATGATCTAAATTCACATGATTGCACCAAACCACCAATACTTGTTTCTGATGTTAGGTACATGTATTTATAACATCTGGGAATGATTTTCTGTTGCCAAATTTAATGTAAGACGTTTTACAACCAAAAACTGTAGCACAAGATTTTCGTTTTTTGTTATTTACCTATATATGCATTTCTGGCTTGTGACAAAATTGGGGCAGGAAAACATTGGGTGAACTTTTAACCCAAAGTTCAGAAGGGTATTATCTATCAAAAAATGCATTGAACAAGTAGTGCCCAGACAGTGGAGCGAAACTCATTTTCTAGGCACTTTTTTGGGGTTCACCCCACGGCCTAGAAGTTGGTGTGAATATTTGAATGTATTATTTACAATTGAGATAGGGTTGTTCTGATTTTGTTATGTGTGGTTATTGTATTGTCATGTCCGCTTTTAACTTAACAGTTTTTATCAGTTGCTAAAACACCAAACCCCGTTCGATGAAGCAAATTCTCAGTTTCCGAGACTAATTTCTGGAATGAAACACTTTTTTGACCAAACCTTACACACGGTTCAGGCTTAGACCCAATTCTCAAAACTCATCCACTCTTTTTGGATAAAACTTAAACACATTTCACACTATTCCTAAATTATTTTGCCCTAAGACTAATGCATGTTTTTTTGTTAAAAGTACCCATTTTGACGCTATCACGTTTTTTGATTGAATTATTGAACATAAAAACAAACAGCAAAGAAACAAAAGTTAAAAAAGAAAAGAAGAAAAGAAAAAACAAACTCATCATAGTTTACATGTTCAAAAGGGAGTAGGAAGAAGTTAACTTATTTAGTCCTACCCCTCATACATTATACATTTAAACTTATTTCATTATTGATACAATACTAGGTTAATATTTTTAAAAATAAAATGATGCGTGCATTATCCAGCAACATATATACATAAAATTCCTAAACATATACCATAATACATTTATAAATCATATACTCATACTCATTATATACAATTTTCATGCTCTTATTTGACAAAAGTAATTTTTTTTAACTTTGCATTTAAACATTTTTTTTTTAACTCAACAAGTGAGTCACATCTTTTCAAGTCAATTCCCAGATTATTCCACAAATTAACACCTTTTACAGAAACACACCTTTGCTTAATATTTGTTCTTGTTTTGGGTTTTTTGTACACACTTGTACCCCTTATATCAGAAGGACTGTGTCTATTTTCAAACAATGTCTGAGTAATATAGCAGAGTAGATTGTTATATACTTTGTACATTATTTGTGCTATTTTAAACTCAACCAAGTCATAAAATGTCATTGTATTTAATTTGATAAATAATGGATGTGTTGATTCTGTATATTTTGAACGATTAATAATCCTTATGGCTCTTTTTTGCAAATTGAAAACAGAGTTAGTGTTTGTTTTATATGCAGTTCCCCAGATTTCCACACAATAGGTCAAATATGGTAATAATAATGAACTATATAATATATATAATGAGTTCATGTTCAGGACATCCTTAGTTTTATAGAGTATCCCGATGATTTTTGACATTTTCCTTTTAACATTTTCTACATGTGGGTTCCAACATAATTTATCATCAATAACTACTCCAAGGAATTTATTTTCATACACCCTTTCTATTTCATTTGAATTCACCATAATTTTAACTTGGTTAGTAATTTGTCTAGTGCCAAAAACTATGTTTGTTCATGCATGTAAAATAAACCTCTGTTGACTACCTACCCTGGATGCTCTGTGTTAGATTATTTTATGTCGTGTCTAACAAATGCTCTCATGGTGAATATATTTTTGACTTACTGTGTGTATGATCTGAATATATTGTTCGGATTTGAATACCGGATAATAGGTTTTGAAGTGAAAAGTCACGGCTTTTGTGAAAATTGTTTGAATTTTTGTGTTTGTGTTTACGGTTTTGAGAAAATGGGTACAGGTTTCAAGAAATGTGTATTAGCAATTGAGAAAGACTGTAATAAGATGGTTAAATTATTATTTTTATTTTCGTGTTTACGAATACCCTTACCATTCCATGTTACTATTTTATAACTTTTGCATTGCTTGACCTGCTCCTCTCCCTCCTCTAATTCCTCTTCCTCTGGCTCTGCCTCTATCCATTGCGCTTGTTTGGACTCTCCAGCAAACTGTACACTCTGAACTTGAGTTTATAGGTGTGGTCACATCATTAGCAACAAGTGTATTCAATTTTTGAGTTGTTGTGTGAACGCCAGTTAAGTCCGTTGTGTTCAAATATTGTTGACTTGTGGTAAACATTTTGTATCGCATGAGAGCAATTTGTGAATTGTGTCTTCATGTAAAATGTTTTTATGGCATTGGAAAATGAGGGGTTACATTTATTCAATGTGTTTAGACAACTGGTCATTCGGTTCAGAGGACTGGCATTTGGGTTTTAGTATTTGAGAAAATATCCCAAGGAGAGCACGCTGGCAGACGTCTAACCAACCCCCTCGCTCATATCCACCAGCCCCCCAACAATTATGGTCATTGAAACACACACACTCAAACTGTGACAGAGTCCTAGTGTCTCCAACAAGCCTCAGAAAATTCTCACGAGTGTAGGGACATCTCCCCTTTCTGCTACGCATACCTCGCTGCTACGCATATATGCTCTATGCAGAGCATGTATGTGATGGACTCAAAGCCACACACCGTTACGCCTATAGGTAAGCTTAATTAGTTTTCACTTGTCACCACTTTTCAAATCCTTGAGAAAATGTTAGCTAGGATGTTTCAACTAACGGTTGCTGCATAAAACTATCATAAATGGATATCTGTGTAGATGTTTTTTTAAAGAAGCAGTTTTGGAAATCTCTTCTTGAAAACCAACATTACAGTTACCGTTTAATCTTACACTGTTCAGCTCTCATGCAAACGCACACACGCATACACAGGCCCCTCAGACATACATTTGACCTCCCCGTGAATCTTTGACTGCATCTGCTTCCCCCTACTCACAGGAATATTGAACAATCGCCTTTCTCAGACCAAAAATGGCGCTCATTTTAACCAAGATAGGAGGAACCCCCCGATATTTTCTCTTCCTCCTCCTTCAGCCTTAATTTTATGACCAGCAGCCGCTGTCCTCGCAGGGGTAAGGAGACTATCGCTGATGATGGCTTTTCACCAATTTCTACATAAAATTATCATTATAAATAGAATCAGATCTAAGTCGATGCATATTTTTGTAATATGTTTTAGGAAGTGTTGTCTTTTCAAACTAACAACATTATAGCCACCGTCTAACCTCACACTTCTTCAGCCGCCCGTCTGTCCTCACACTTCTTTGACCCCCATGCAGCCATACATGCGCGTACGCACACACAAGCACAGACATACATTTGACCTCCCCATGAATCTTTGACTGCATCTGCTTCCCCCCTACTCACAGGAATATTGAACAAAAATGTCAGATAGTAACTATATCAGTAAGGGGAAATTATATAGTTTTATCCGTTTATTTTCAGATTCAACCCCAGCAGTCACGAACGACTCTTACATCATTTTTACATATAATGTATAACTTCATGTTAGAGTTTTTTAATTTCATAATACCAACCAGCGTATCACAGTTTAACCTTACCTTATACTTCTTGTTTTACAACCTCTAAAATACACTCTTTGAGCCGTGTTTGCGCATGCTTTTTCCCCCTTCACCATAATAGAAATGGCTAGTACTTTTCCCCCGGCGGTTTTACCCATACTAAACCACTCCCTCTGATCACGTCATTCAATCTCATTATTATTCATTATTCACTCAATCTAGGGGGGCGTGCACCGGATCCGGAAGTTAACCAAACAATTAGCATTTGAACCCGGGTCAGCCATGATATCTGCAAAAACAGGTAGGAACACCACCTACACATCATCCATCTTCATTAAGGGGTCATTAATCTTCATTAAATGACATCAGGAAGTCATTAAGGGTCATTCATCTTCATTATATAACACCTGGAAGTCATTAAAGGCCATTCATCTTCATTAAACGACATCCGGAAGTCATTAAAGGTCATTCATCTTCATTATACGACATCCGGAAGTCATTAAAGGTCATTCATCCTCATTAAACGACATCAGGAAGTCATTAAAGGTCATTAACCCTCATTAAATGACATCCGGAAGTCATTAAAGGTCATTAACCCTCATTATATGACATCTGGAAGTCATTAAAGGGTCATTAATCTTCATTAAATGACATCAGGAAGTCATTAAGGGTCATTAATCTTCATTAAATGACATCAGGAAGTCATTAAGGGTCATTAATCTTCATTAAATGACATCAGGAAGTCATTAAGGGTCATTAATCTTCATTAAATGACATCAGGAAGTCATTAAGGGTCATTAACCCTCATTAAATGACATCAGGAAGTCATTAAAGGTCATTAACCCTCATTATATGACATCTGGAAGTCATTAAAGGGTCATTAATCTTCATTAGGGAGGGGTCATGACCCATACATGACCCCCCTAATCTAATTAAGAATGTCATCCATCAAATTTTGACAGAAGCGGCCTTGTAATATTCTCTCTCAGCGATCTTTGAAGCTGAAAAAAAAAAAATGAAGTGAAGTGAGTCTGGTGTGCTGTAAAAGTGTCAGTGAATTGAATAAAAAAAAAAACGAGTGTAGGAAATATTGGATCCCCCTGCTGCTTATTATTGTTCTTATTATTAGTAGTTGGATTAAAACGCTCGCTCAAACGCTGATCTTTGAATTATTCTCAGATCAATTTATTATAATTCAACTATTCAAATTGTAAGATCAAGTTATTGAATGTTTTATTTGATGAACAGAAGACAGGGATGTGTCATAAGTCATATCGAATATGGATAGAGTAAAATGTGTGTGTATATTCCTCTGTTTATATGATGTGTAAATGAGCTCAGCTCATTCTCGAAGTGATGCACCTCATCTCTTCATTCACGTTCTCTCAACACCACCACAATGGATGTCAAATGAAACGGACAAGATGACGTCCCATCTTTATTATGAGCGGGATTTCCCTGCCAACGAGTTTTACAAAACTAAAGTCGCGCTATGCTAACATCGAATATTGCGTTTAAACCAAGATCCCGTTTGAAACAAAACGCACAATTCAGTCATGACCAAAACGATTTTGGAATTCCGACGTTCATTTTACGTCACAAATCTTGCGTTGGATTAGAAGACGCAATAGCGATGTCCCTTGGTGAGCAAAAACAGTTCCAAAGTCCATTGCATAAATTGCAAACGCGCCGCCAAAACATAATATCAATAATAAATAATAATAATAATATCAATTTAAAGGCCCAAGAATAATGTGTGTTAATAGTGTGTTAAACACGAATATCTATGTTCAATATAATATAATAAACTAAAAAAGGAATGGCTGTACAAAGTGGGAAAAAAATCTGTCAATTTACAATTAATTGGGAAGTATACTACTTTCTTTACTTTTCTTTTTTCTTTACTTTATATCAGATACGCTATCAAATATTTATTAATAGCTAGGGCCGGTACATTATAAGCTATTACAACAAATTAAACTCGTCCCTGATAATAAACATTCAGTTTACATCAAAATGCTTGTTCAACTTTGATGGCAAATTTTTAAACTGCACATTCACCACAATAAACTTCAGCTCTTTTGAATAAGTCCAATTTAAACGGGCATTTAAACTTTACAATTATATCGGGAACAAAACACTGAAAAACGGGAATGAGACTTTCGATTCCAACTGCAGCAAAAATGGCGACATCTGCCGATGACTTGATGAAAATACTTTCTCTGAAGCCCCCGGACAATTTCCAGCAGCCAATCATAACGCAGCGGGGGCGTGTCCTGCCTGACTTAACTTCCGCCGCACGTCTACATTCGTTTCTTTACGTGCTCACTGCACTGGCGGGCGGCCACATCGCGTTTCATCAGACGTCCTCTGCTAATTCATTCTTTCTTATTTGGTGTTGGACTGAACACACAGGACTCCCATCACCATTTTGAAGTCTGCGACACCATTTATTAAATGTCGGCGTGTGTATAAACTCGTCTCGGTGCGCGTTGATGCTTCTCAGTCTAGTTAGCTTAGCTTAGCTTAGTTTAGCTTAACTTAGCTTAGCTTAGCTTGCTAGCCGCTAACAAAGAGAAGCACATAACACGTGGTCAGGAAGAGACCAAGTGTGACTTTGTTGGCATTATTGTGCCAAAATGTCGGCGAGAACGACACCAAAGTACGAGGAGGAACTCTTTGGAGTAAAAGAAGAGAACGAGCAACATTTTCAACCGCTGGACGACGTTTGCGAGCAGCCTCGAATTGTGCTACACAAAACAGGTTTGTACACTTGTTATTACTCTCCCTTGCTTAGCACTACTATATAGCGTAAAAAAAATTCACTGCAGTCCTCATTGCTGTACACAGTAATTCAATTCAACTTTATTTCAGAGGACGGTTATACAATCATCAGACAGTCATACCAATGTCTTTGACAAGTTGTATGCGAGTTGAAGAACACTTTGGTCCACGATGCTGTTGTATTAAAACGGTGGTATAATACTAAATGATTTATTTTTTTTTTTGTCTGTATACATACCCGTTTCCCACATATTTTTTTAAAATAATACAATCACATTGTTTTGTTATGATTACTGCCAGTGTTTTAAAAAATAAGTGCCGGTACTCTCCTAATTCATATCTATCTATCTGTCTGTCTGTCTGTCTGTCTATAGGAGAATTTTTTGGGGCATTTTTATTGTAAATTGTAATATTAAATAGGGCTGCACAATATATCGAAAAAATATCGATATCGTGATATTGGCCCTTGCAATAATCATATCGCAAAGGCACGCAATAAGTTTTATATGGAATGTCATGCTTTTTATATGAATTTGACCAGTCAGATGCAAACTAAAATGTGCATCGCCATTCAATAGTTGAAAATGATCAAGACATAATTACAATTAATGAACTAAGATTACATGAAGGTTGCTTCTTGTTAGGATTATTATATATATTATCAGTGTTGCCACAGTTACCTTGAAAAAGTAACTTAGTTACTTTACTGATTACTTGGTTTTAAAAGTAACTAAATTGCGTTACTGATTACTTGATTTTAAAAGTAACTTAGTTAGATTAAAAGTTACTTTTTTAGTTACTTTCAGCAGCTGCCGATAACACCATCTCAACATAAAAATAATGCAGTAGAAACGGAGTTCCAAATACTTTATTGAAAGTGCATTTTTAACATGGAAATAAAGTTTTTTTTATGAAAAACAAAATAGGCAGTCTCTCTTGACTTCTTGTAACGTAAATACTTTTTATAAAACAAAAAATAAAAATCTATCCAGGTTGAAAATGAAAATTCCCTAAATTCCTCTATTGTTTGTTTGTTCCGCTATTCCAGTGTGTACACATGTATCAGTTTAAATATTTATTAGTAGTTATTGACAGTTATAATTGTTTTTTGGTTTGTTTGTTTTTTCTCTTCAAAATAAGGATCAGGAAAACAAAAGGTTGATAATTTAATGTTAAATATAAATATTTAACCTTTAGACAGACACCAACACAATTAAACAGAATATTTGCACATTGTGAAGTATTTCAGAAACCTAAATTTAAGACATGAAATAAACCTACCGTCCAGCCAAAAGAAATATGAAGCCACCTTATGGAACAATAAATCTATCAAACACATTTTAACCACTTAATATATGCAAAAATATTTCCAAAAGTTCATTTCCCTTTTTAATCAACAATTTTTGTATTTAACAAATTTTTTTTCTTTTGTCATCACTTTCATTTTTGGTTCATCTTTTTTTGTTTTTTTAATCTGAGACACGATGATGACCACAGAATCACTACTGTTTATATTTTGTTTTTTGGGCTGTCGTAATCGCGGGCACGTCTCAGTTCTCCTATCTGCTGCTCATGCTAGTTGTAGACATTGACAGGGAGCCACAAACTGAGAAATGAGATACTTGCAGTGTGCTTTTAGCTTAGCTGGTGTGTTGGCTGTGGGACATACCTGTGTCGTTTGAATCCATGCATTGGATCGTCACGGGAGTTATTCTTTTTGGCTCACGCGCAGTACCAACACCGGCCCGGGACAAGTGCACGGAGAGGACTCGATAGCCATGGGAAATACCGAGATGTACGGCACCGGCTTCTGCTAACTGTCTCCATTTGTATGTTGTCACTCGTTGCGCGCGCGCGCGCGCCGTGTCGCGAGCACGGAAACACGGAAGTAGCTTGAATGGTGATGCTACTGAAATGTAAACAAAACAAGTAGAGCACGGCGCAGAACTCTTGCTATTGTTATGAAAACCATAAAGCCTCACTCGCAACCGATACGGTCGTTTAGCTCCCCTTGACGAACGATGGTTCGGTCGAATCGTTTTTTTGTTCCACCCCTACTGAAAACGTAACTTAATTGTCTGACGTCACTCCCCCTGGCGAGAGGGCGGAGACGACCTCATCCCATAATGCTTCACGGACCAGTTAAGGATGGAAATAAATTATTTTTTTTACCACTTTTATGGTCCATAATGCACACTTTTTTTGTTGTGTTGTGTGCCTGTTGGTTAATAAAACTAGTAGTAAAAGTATCATCACTTTTGTTTTGAATGTGCAAACAATTCATGACCAGACCATGGCTGAATTCAGTGTGGTGATCAATGACTTCTGCCTCATCTTCGTAGTTGTTTGTGACTGTTACAACAGTGAGATAGTTTGCCTTTTTCATGAAAATGTGGAGTAACGCATTGATTCTCTGGACAGTAACTTTAATCAGACTACTTTGTAGAATAAAGTAACGCGTTAGACTATTAGTTACTTTAGAAAGCAACTTTTTTGAGTAACGCGTTACTAAGTAACGCGTTACCGGCAACACTGTATATTATTCCATATTTTCTCTTTATGACATAGATTTAATTGTAAAAGCATTTTGCTCAGTGTTGTGCTATCTGTTTGGAACTGCTGCATGCATGTTTATTCAACCTCAGGACATCTGGAATGTGGGAGTGAAGAACTTTGCACCAGGACAATAGACAGTGTTCAAGGATAAGTGGTCGTAAAAAAGTTTTATGGTTAGAGGATGTCTCCTGTGTTTATGACTGTTGTATTTGTGATGCCACAACGATGCTATGTCTCAACCTCCTTTTATGACCACTTGTTAGCGAATTCCATGTAAAGACAGGAAATGTGAATGTGTGTCAGAATGAGCCAGAGGATTGTGACCAGCACACATCTCTCGCTCATCTCTCCTTGTACAAGTAAAGGCCTTGTTTTTCTTATTTTAATGTCTGTCTCCTTATTTGTGCAGTTTAAAAATGTCAAAGATGGTGTTTAAACCTGACATTTATTTTGCCCCATGAAAAATGTTTTTCTTTCGTTAGGTAATAAAAATGTAATTTCTTTAGGTAAATGTTAAATATCGCAATAATATCGATATAGCTATGTTCGGCGAGTATATCGCATATCGCATGTTTTTCCAAT
The DNA here is from genome assembly GCF_051991245.1 of Festucalex cinctus. Taxonomy (NCBI): domain Eukaryota; kingdom Metazoa; phylum Chordata; class Actinopteri; order Syngnathiformes; family Syngnathidae; genus Festucalex; species Festucalex cinctus. The sequence continues at coordinate 669,130 of NC_135411.1, forward strand.
ATCGTGCAGCCCTAATATTAAATATTATTAAATCAGCTATATGGAAGATTGAAAATTTCAAATCTCTACTGCCACCTGTGGCCGAAAACAAACTGGACGCTCGTACACGCTGCATGCACTCGTACAACCTTGAAAAAATAATCACAGATATCGCATGATAACGCAATCGCATTTTTTTGGGTGACAAAAAATCGCAATTAGATTATTTTCCATAATCGTTCAGCCCTACTTGAAATTTGACTTAACCAAACCAAATGTGTGTTTTGTCTTCTTGTGTCCTGCAGACGTCGGTGAGAAATATCTTCGTCCTGACCAAGAGGACATGAAGCCTCCGAATGTTAAAGAGGAGGAAGAACATCCTGACATCGAAGAGGAGGAAAAGCCCGTTCGTGTCAAAGAGGAGGAGGTTGAGGATGATGTCACCAAGTTGCCACCGACATTCGCCCCTTTAAAGAGTGAAGATGAAGACAAGGGTGAGAGTGATGAGGAGCTTCCAAGCAGCAGCTCTTCGTTTTCAGTAAAAAATAAATAAATAAAAATAAATAAATAAATAAATACATTTTAAAAAACACAGGGGGGGGGGGGGGGGATGTTGGGCCGGGTTCGATATTAGTGTAAAAAAAAAAATCTAAAATACAAAAGCCGATCTTGACTCTGTTGTGTCATCTAAAAAAGTGAAATGGAAACTTAAGTAAGTAAATACCATATCGCTCTGATTTCCTACAGGAAATATTTATCCCCAAAATTTAAAAACGCCTGAAATCTGCCACAAAAACAAATGTTTCAGAAGATTCCCAATGAAATGTGTTACCTTCACGGACCATGGGACACTACCCAACCGGCGTCACCACAACACAAGGATTTCTACAGAAATTGAAATCAAATCAGAGATGTTATGTCATATAAGCAGGTATAACTTTATTTTGTCGACACTTTAGCATGTGTGAGTTTACTGACTGAAGATCGGCAAGATTTTTTTTAAATATGTATACTGAATTTATTTATTTATAAATTGTGTTTACATGTATGTTTCATGGCACATGAAAAGCTTGGTATGTTGAGTGGTAAAGTGTAACTCAGTGAAAAAAACTGATATTAAAAGGCTTAATTTGCCTTTATCTTACGATCCTGTAATATATAATAGATATTGTTCATTATAATTAACTTTTTGTTGGGGGAAAAAAAAATACTTAAAGCCGCAGTGTGTAGCTCGCGACCGCCATCTATCGGTCAAACAAGATAATGCAATGATTTTAAACACACGAACTACGGCGTCCCAGAGAGACCACACTTCGCCGGCCTACCATCAATTTCACCGGAACAGAACGCAAACAACTTCTAGTATTCCCTCGAGTGATGACGTAAGTGAATTGCATTTGTTAGACATACTGTACAGATCCCTAATAATTATGATTTAGTCATTTAATTTCAGAATTAATATTTTTGTAGGCATTGTTTGGAAATACTGTACGTCAGCTAATGATAATGGCTATCTATGTTCATATTTGTTAGTGCAACTAAACCATGCAACAGAGAACACACAGTTATGTTATGTTTTATAGACATGTGGACCATCTCAAAGGGGGCGAGGAGGGGGCGAGGGAGACGACGAGGAAGAGAACGGGGAAGAGAAAGCGGTGTCTCGTAACGTACAATTATGTCATCATGGAAAAATAATTCCATTCGAGCATGCATGTGAATGGCTCAAAACATACCTTTGCTTGGAATATGTGGTATTTAGATTACATCGTTTGCTGATATGTTTAGTATATCGTGCAAAAATAATGGTGTTAACTGAACTACACATCTGCAACTCAGACTCGTAACCCCCCCCGTGTCTTTTTGCTACTAACCACTCAGAAAAGTGCTGCTTACAAAAACATTTGAAACCCTTTACTCAGATATCGATTTGTCACCATGTTGAACAATTTTACCTAATAAATATCACTAAGCAACTTAATTAGTTTTGATTGAAGATACAACAGCTTCCTTGTACTTCGATGTGCAGGAATTTACATGGCTTTCACAAATAGTCTTGCTCATGTAATAATGTACTTCATTGGCTCAGTGACTTTCAGTTCATTGTTTGGTACCTCATCTGACATACAATTGTTACCTTCTTGCAGAGACTCGTACAGGAAATGACCATGGAGGAACATGAAGATATCCAAGCCCAGCTGATAGACTGACACCAAGAAATACTTTTTGACACATTGCTGACACATCAGCACCACCATGATTTCCTGTACCTGGATCCCACATCAGCATCACCATGATTTCCTGTACCTGGATCCCAGACTGCAGCACCTTGGTGGACTTGTGGCAAATAAGTGACACTTTCCCAGATCCTTGAGGACAATACAAAGGTTTTTTACCTGGCATATAATTAGTACATGTCTGACACTTGTTGTTGTAATTTGTATAACTTGTATATTGTTGTTGTGTGTTAATTTGTACATTTTGAATAACTAAAAAAAATACTATTTCCTTTGGCGTCAACATGCAGTGTTCATTCGACACCTAACCTAACACTATTTTACATGACCAGAAATGTAAAACATCAAAAGCCTGGAGAATTATTATAAATGCTTGCAATGACAAGGAATTCTTCATTGGCCAATGAATGTAAGGTACAGTACATGAAAATGAATAAATAAAATAAAGTAAAATAAAAGTCTACATGAAATGAACATATTAACTAAAAAAAGCTGTTAGAATATAATGAGCTACATGAAATGCAGTTGTTCCAGAATTTTACCAATACGCTGTGCATTTCAAAATATGGAAAATAGACATACAGGTTTGGGCCAAAAGTAGTGTTACAGAGCAGGTATGTGTTGTACACAGCTAAAATATCTGATTAACTCAATACCATGATGTTTTTGTTTTTTTGTGTGTGTGTGTGTGTGCTGACATTGTCCCCCATTAACATTGCAACATTCCTCAAACTCTCCCGAACACATAGTATGATCTGTAACACTACTTTTCGCCTACTCTATGATGTTATTGGGGCAAAATTAAGGAAGGCTTGTCCATTGATTGTGTGAACAGACTGCAGTAAAAATGAAGTCACTTAAATGTTTGCTGGTTTTATTAAGTCTGACATGCTCCTTGACTGCACAAGTACATGTTATGGAGTGAGGGCATGTTCCCACCAACGATGATATCATATTCTTCAAATGCTTGCTGAGGAAAGAGAGGGAGGAGTCACTCCATGGCTTCAGACACCTGGTCAGCAGGTCCTGTGTAAAACAAGTGGTGCTTGTACATGTGACCATTCCGTATTGCTTCACACAAAAAGTTAATGTAGTGTGCAATGCCGTCCATATGTAAATGACATACCAAGACGTCGGCTGACTTCAGTTTGTTGCAGCTCAGATATGGTAGGTGGAGATACTGGTGGTACAACACCGAAGCCTTCTGGGGTCCTCCATTCAAGTGTCCTCGTTCAAGTCCTCAAGTTTGGCTGTTGATCTAGTGTGACACAAACAAAAACAAAATTATAAAATAAAATAATTGATGATACTACTATATGTCACCAACTTTACAACAAAGCCCCCAAAATAGAGGGAAGATCTTTAGTTTTTGGGCCCAAAACATTGTATTAGCTAGATAAAAGTAACTTGACTGCATACTGCATAGAATATGCAAAGGCTGCTTGCTTGTCGAATTTCCGTGGAAAACGTTGCAGCCTGTAAATTCTTGTGCACCCAATTACACAATGGACCAGTACACACTTGAGTGAGAGAGTTCAGACTCTAGCAGTGCTTACGGTAAAGCCAGCATTTAAGTCCAGAAAGTTATTCCCTGCCGAAAATTAATTTCGAGAACACTATTTTCACCAACCACAACGAAAATAATTTTCAACTCCTCCACTAATACAGTATGCTTTAGATTCTCCATTGAAGTTATGGGCAAATATACCTCCGAAATCACAGTTATATTACATTACACAATAACTTGCGCATTTACTCTAAATATAACGTGCCAGCGGGAATCTTTTTTTTTTTTCAAAGCAAGTATCTACGTAAAACAAAGGTACGAACATCGTATTAATTAGTACGGTGTATACTTTTTCCTCTCGCTCTCAAAACGTAAACACAAATGTACTCTTACTTACCGGTCAAGTAGAAAGCAGTCGAAGGCACCGGCACGTCCCAAACCTAGTCTGTTCCTCATTTCTCTCCATCTGGCAAATGCGGCTACAATATAAACTATTGTTTTGTCGCGCTGAAATAAAATAAATTCCCAAAGTAAGTGTGATGCTTGATAATGCTCTCTTCGGGGACCGGAAACTCTTCTTCTTCGTGGACATGCGGTCGCCATACAAACCGGAAGTGCGTTCCAAAAACGCGTTAAGAAATGGAGCGCTGAAATTTGTCTTTGACGGCACCCGTAGCAGAAAGATGGCGGCGAAACATGGCGGACACTAGCAGGCGAGGCGCGGTTATGTACAATAATTCGTGATTTATATACTTACCGTTATATTTTAAAAAAGTATGTTTATACGATACAACATATCTTTTTACTTACTACTAACACAAACAATTGTTGTTTTTTTTTCGAATGATTTATTGTTTCACCACTAGATGCCACTGTATAATACCGAGTGTACCTTTAAATGGACCTTGAAAAAAATAATCGCAGATATCGCATGATATCGCAATCGCATTTTTTTGGGTGAAAAAAAATCGCAATTAGATTATTTTCCATAATCATTCAGCCCTACTTGAAATTTGACTTGACCAAACCAAATGTGTGTTTTGTCTTCTTGTATCCTGCAGATGTCGCTGAGAAATATCTTCATCCTGACCAAGAGGACATGAAGCCTCCGAATGTTAAAAAGGAGGAAGAACATCCTTACATCGAAGAGGAGGAAAAGCCTGTTCGTGTCAAAGAGGAGGCGGTTGAGGATGATGTCACCAAGTTGCCACCGACCTTCGCCCCTTTAAAGAGTGAAGATGAAGACAAGGGTAAGAGTGAGGAGGATACAGGGGTGGAGCTTCCAAGCAGCAGCTCTTCATTTTCAGAAAAAAAAAATAATTAAATAAATAAATTAAAAAAAGGGGGGGGGGGGGGGGGTTTGGGGTCGATATTAGTGTAAAAAAAAAAAAAATCTGAAATACAAAAGCCAATCTTGACTCTGTTGTGTCATCTAAAAAAGTGAAATGGAAACTTAAGTAAATACCATATCGCTCTAATTTCCTACAGGAAATATTTTTCCCCAAAATTTAAAAACACCTGAAATCTGCCACAAAAACAAATGGTTCAGAAGATTCCCAATGAAATGAAAACTAAGTTATATTAGAAAATGCAATTTCTGGAGAAATTGCGGGTGAATGCAGGAAGGGTGAATAAAAACCTGTGGAATGATTATGAATAATATTGAATGACCTGGAATGCTATACAATGACCTGAACATGCTAAATTTGGAATGGTTTGAATTTATACAGAAATACAGAAGCAGTTGAAGGAATAAAAATAGCACACAAATGAAAATAAATTAGCAAGAAACAAATTAACAAGCTGAGAAAAAAAAAGTCAAGTGAGCAATGTAGGAAGGAGCAAGTAATTGAGGAAGCAATGGAGTAAAGAGAGAAAAATTAAGTGAGCAATGAAGTAAGGAGCGTAGAATCGAGTAGCAATGGTGTAAGGAGTGACAAATTGAATCAGCAATGGAGGAAAGATTGAGGACTGGAGTAAGGCTCACTTCCTATTGAAATCAGGTCACTTTCTGTTGAAATTGTGTCCCTTCCTGTTGATTTGACGCCACTTCTGGGTCACTTCCTGTTCATTTTAAGCCATTTCCAGGTCACTTCCTATTGAAATCAGGTCAGTTCCTGTTGAAATCGTGTCACTTCCTGTTTATTTGACGCGACTTCTGGGTCACTTCCCGTTCATTTTAGGCCATTTTCGGGTCACTTCCTATTGAAAATAGAGTCACTTCCTGTTGAAATAGTGTCACTTCCTGTTCATTTGATACCACTTCTGGGTCACTTCCTGTTGATTTTAGACAATTTTCGGGTCACTTCCTGTTGAACTCAGGTCACTTCCTATTGATTTTAGGCCATTTCTGGGTAACTTCCTGTTCAAATTGGGTCACTTCCTGTTGAAAACAAGTCAGTTCCTGTTGATTTCAGGTCACTTCCGGGTCACTTCCTATTGAAATCAGGTCACTTTCTGTTGAAATCGTGTCACTTCCTGTTGATTTGACAACACTTCTTGGTCACTGTCTGTTCATTTTAGACCATTTCCGGGTCACTTCCTATTAACTCATTCACTGCCTTGGACGAGTCAGTTCGTTAAAGTGAAAAATAGCGCCCCCTGCCTTTGACGAGTTAATTCGTCAATCCCTTTTTTTTTTTATGGCAAGCTGCGGATAAAAGTCTGGGGCATCAGATGTGTGATTTTCAAGGTTGTAGCCTATTTACCTCCACCACTAGATGGCATATTAGCATAGCAAAGTATATTAGAATAGCAGATCAAGCATTATGTCTACTTTTAGACAGCTTACAGCTGGAGGAGAGTTTGTTCAAACCAAAGTCCAGCCAGAAACGTAGAGGATCGTCATCTTTGAACGATAATGACGATCAAAGAAGGGAAAAGATGACGTTGAGGAGCAAGGTACCACGTGTGCAAACAGAGCCGCATGTTAGTCAACCCGTGAGCTCACAAGGCAGTCAGGAGAAATCTGTTGCTGCATCCATCGATTCCACTGAATGGACGGAAACGTCATGCGACTTATCGGATGAGTATCTGCCCACAAAAACCCCTGACTGGAGCGAAGACTCGGACACATCGCAGAGTAGCGATGACGGTGAGAGCTAACGTGCTAACTCGCTAACTTTGCCTTTACTCGCGATCTCCTCGTCTTTCCGTTACATGCACTTTATTTATTACACTGTTGCCACAGTTGCCATTACTAACGGCTGTACAGATGATGCATTTTATTGCTGTGGACGTAAATGTGTTGCGATAATGAGCTAACTTGCGCGATCGTCAAATTTAAACCCATCCTGCACGAGTTGTGTTTTTCTGTCGATGTGGGTGGGGATAAAAATGTGATACGGCGTACAGCATTGATACTAGAAGGACTAGTTAGTCTTATTTGTTGTTCTTCTTTCAGTGATCGACATCTGTGCATGTATATAAAAAGCTAGACTAAGTCAAGCAATGAGGAGAAAATTACTGGTGTATAAAAGGGCGGGAAAATGTTTAGGAAAGGTCAAAAGGGAAAAAAAATCCAGGCAGCAGTAAAAATCAAATGCTTCTATTATTTACAGATTGGCCATCCACCAGTCGGGTCTCACCGGTTGGCAGAGCAAAGAGAGGAAAAATAAAAAATAAAAAATCCGCAAAAAACTATAGCAATAAAACAAAAAGTAATCTTTTGATTCTATGTTTCACAGCAGGTACATCCAGAAATACTGCGGCTGCTTTGTGTGGGGCTAAGAGAGGTAAAAACGTTTTTAGTACAAATCACACCACATCAGTAAATAACAATTTCATGGCATTTATTTTTCTGTAATTTACAGTTGGATCATTGAACTGTAATGAGGATCAATCCTGGAAGCAGACACACTGGAGGCCCAAAAGGATTCGCTTCACCGCTAAGCCCGGACCCCAGGGCTCTGCTGCGGAGCTGGAGTCAGACCTGCCGGTGGATTTTCTCGAGCTTTTCATCACCAATGAGCTGCTGCAGCATATTGTTGATGAGACAAATGCCAACGCGCTTGATTCGTTGCAGGAAAACCCCTGCGGACTTCTATACAGTAGAAGTCACGACTGGAGGCCACTTACTGTAGAAGAACTCAAAACCTTCCTTGGCCTAAGTTTCATTACAGGGTTCATCAAGAAACCTGTTTTGGAAGACTACTGGAGTGTAGAGGAATTTGAGAGCATACCTTTTTTTGGACAAACAATGTCCAGAAATAGATATCAAATTATTTGGAGGTATTTACACTTCAATGGCACTGCACATGATATATCGGACAAAATGCACAAGGTCCGCCCAGTCCTGGACTATGTAGTGGCCAAATTCAAAGATCTGTACACGCCAAAACAAAACATTTGTATAGATGAGGGCATGATGACGTGGCGTGGTCGGCTCTCCTTCAAAGTGTACGACCCCCAAAAACCCATCAAATATGGGATTAAATCATACGTTCTTTGTGATTCTGAGACTGGCTACTGCTTCAACTTGATGCCATACATCGGTGTATCCCATACCCTGCCTGACATCGTTTTTACACTACTTGACCGCCTCACAGGTCAGGGATATACCCTGTTTATGGACAATTTTTATAATTCCATTGGCCTCTGTGAGTGTCTTCTTTCAGCAAAGACGAACGTGTGTGGGACACTCGGAAAGAACCGTGGGGAGCCTCAGCTCATAAGAGAGGCAAACAAGACAAGCTTGGGGGCAAATGGCAAGCTTGTCTGTCACAATGAAAAGGTGATGGTTGTTGCATGGCAGGACAGGCGGACTGTCAAGATGGTGACGACCTGCCATCAAGACAGGACGCTTCCTGTGGAAGTGTGGCAGGAGGGGAACAAGGAGAAAGTCACCGTTCTCAAACCGGAATGCGTTGCGGAGTACGATGCTTCAATGAATGGGGTGGACAAACTAGATCAAAACATTGTTTATTACCCCTTCCTCGGGCGCTCTGTAAATTGGTCAATGAAGTTTGTCACTTATCTTTTTCAATTGTGCATGTTCAATGCACATGTTTTATACAGAGTCAAAAACCCACAGAAGCCTGCAACCTTACTTGCGTTTATAAAAAAGGTGGTTGTTTCATGGACCGTGAAACAGCAAGTTGGACAGGGTGATGATGAGCAAGCTGTGGGGAAACAAACAAGGGCCCCATACATGAAAGACCCGGAGAGGAGGCTTGATGGACAGTTGGGCAGGCATCGGCTAGAGAAGTTGGTGCCCACCAGCAAGAAGTTGGTGCCAACAAGAAGGTGTCGGGTGTGCCAACGAAAAGGCCTAAGGAGGGAGACCACCATGTGGTGTGCATCTTGCCATGTACCCTTGCACCCAGGAAGCTGCTTCACATCATACCACACTAAAAAACACTACACATCATAGGGGCGATACACATTCTCTCACATGCACATGCACACACACACCCACACACACTTGTAAATCGTTGAAAGTTCATACAAGCAGTGCGCACCCACATACTCGTGCATTTTTCCCACTTGTATATGTAGATCAAAGTTTTTTTGTTTTGCTACATCTGAATTGTCAATAGTTATCAATAAATTTACCATCAAAATACATTTATCTGTGTTTTTTATGTTGTTGTAACGAAGGAAAGGACTGTTCAGATGTTTGTTTTTGTTTTTTTGTTTTTGATGCCACAAAAGCAGAGAGTATTGGCATCAAAGTCAAAATGTAACTCAAAAGGAACCTTTTCACAAAAAGCTGTTTTTCTCCATTTTCTAGTCAAAAACAGAAAAATTGGTTAAACTTAGTGTTGTTCTATTGCGAATAACTAGAGAAGGGAGAATGTTAGAAACTTTTTTTTTTTTTTTTTAATGAAAGAAGAGGGTTTAACCTTTCCTTTGGTGGGTTCCATATTTATATACCTATAGAGCAAAATATTCTGTGGGCCTTCAAAAATTAGTCAAAATCCTCAAAAATGGCTGGCAAGCTGAAGCTCGCTTTTCTGAAAATGGCTGGCAGTGAATGAGTTAAAATCAGGTCACTTCCTGTTGAAATCGTGTCACTTCCTGTTGATTTGATGCCACTTCTGGGTCACTTCCTGTTGATTTTAGGCAATTTCTGGGTCACTTCCTATTGAAATCAGCTCACTTCCTTTTGAAATCAAGTCACTTCCGGGTCACTTCCTGTTGAAAACAAGTCAGTTCCTGTTGATTTCGTGTCACTTCCGAGTCATTCCTGTTGAAAACAAGTCACTTCCTGTTGAAATCAGGTTATTTCCTACAAATGGTGTAAAACACAAGTTATGACCATAGATTTTACTTTGTCCAGTTGACAGTCATTGCGATTTAACAAACATCGCCACCTGCCCTTTAATCTACCAAATGCGTGTTCCACGGTGATTCGGGCTCTGCTTGTCTTGTTGTTGTAAATTAACTGCCGCATGGTCAGCCTGCCGTTGTCATTGAACGGCTTCAGCAGTCAGCTCTTAAGTGGATAGGCAGCATCACCAAGCAGGTAATACCCAACGTTGTGTCCATGTATGTTTTTTGTTTCTTGAGGGTATAGCAAACCTCTGTCAACAACCTCGTGATTGACATGATACCATCCATCCATCCATCTTGTTCCGCTTATCCGGGGTCGAGGCGCGGGGGCAACAGCTTCAGGAGGGAAACCAAGACTTCCCTCTCCCCAGCCACTTCAACCAGCTCCTCCGGTGGGATCCCAAGGTGTTCCCAGGCCAGCCGAGAGACATAGTCTCTCCAGCGTGTCCTGGGTCGTCCCCGGGGCCTCCCACCGGTGGGACATGCCCGGAACACCTCCCCAGGGAGGCGTCCAGGAGGCATCCGAACCAGATGCCCGAGCCACCTCAGCTGGCTCCTCTCAACGCGGAGGAGCAGCGGCTCGACTCCGAGTCCCTCCCGGATGACCGAGCTTCTCACCCTATCTCTAAGGGAGAGCCCGGACACCCTGCGGAGGAAACTCATTTCGGCCGCTTGTATCCGGGATCTCGGTCTTTCGGTCACGACCCACAGCTCGTGACCATAGATGAGGGTTGGAACGGAGATCGACCGGTAAATCGAGAGCTTTGCCTTTTGGCTCAGCTCTTTCTTTACCACGACGGACCGATACAGAGTCTGCATCACTGCACACGCTGCACCGATCCGCCTGTCGATCTCCCGCTCCATCCTACCCTCACTCGTGAACAAGACCCCAAGATACTTGAACTCCTCCACTTGGGGCAGGATCTCATCCCAACCTGAAGACGACACTCCACCCTTTTCCGACTGAGGACCATGGTCTCGGATTTGGAGGTGCTGATCCTCATCCCAGCCGCTTCACACTCGGCTGCGAACCGCTCCAGTGAGAGTTGGAGATCCCGGCTTGAAGAAGCCAACAGCACCACATCATCTGCAAAGAGCAGAGATGCAATGCTGAGGCCACCAAACCGGAACCCCTCAACGCCTCGGCTGCGCCTAGAAATTCTGTCCATAAAAATTATGAACAGAATCGGTGACAAAGGGCAACCTTGGCGGAGTCCAACCCTCACCGGGAGCGAATCCGACTTACTGCCGGCAATGCGGACCAAACTCTGGCAACGGTCGTACAGGGACCGAACAGCCCGTATCAAGGGGCCCGGCACCCCGTACTCCCGAAGCACCCCCCACAGAACTCCCCGAGGGACACGGTCGAACGCCTTCTCCAAATCCACAAAACACATGTGGACTGGTTGAGCGAACTCCCACGCACCCTCGAGGATCCTGCGGAGGGTGTAGAGCTGGTCCACTGTTCCACGGCCAGGACGAAAATCACACTGCTCCTCCTGAATCCGAGATTCGACCTCCCGACGGACCCTCCTCTCCAGCACCCCTGAATAGACCTTACCAGGAAGGCTGAGGAGTGTGATCCCTCTGTAGTTGGAACACACCCTCCGGTCCCCCTTCTTAAAACCCCCTTTTAAGAAGGGGGAAGTAAATGTGAAATGTAGAATGTAGGGAGAGGTAGTGTACAAAATGGGGAATTGTGGTAAGGCGTTAATTTTGGAAGTGAAAAGGAAGAGCTCATGGTGTGAATTGGTAAAATATATTGAAGTTGGAACAAAGTGAATCGAATGAAAAATGTGGAAGTAAATGTGAAATGTAGAATCTCTCATTATGAATACATTGGAAAAAACGTGTACGAAATCGGGAATTGCGAGTAAGGCGGGAATTTTGGAACAGGAAAAGAGCTCGTGGTATGATTTGGTGGAATATATTGACGTTGGAATGAAGTAAATTGGATGAAAAATATGGAAGGAAATTTTGAATCTTCCATTAAGAATGCATGAGGAAAAATTGGGTACAAAATCGGGAATTGTGGGTAAGGCGTGAATATTTGGAATATGTTTAAATTAGAAAGATGAGAATGGGATGAATCATGTGGAAGTAGGGGTCTTCCAGCCTAACTATAGTTACAAATAGGTGTTTTAATTTTCTATGTAAAAGTTGAAATGTATGCGGATGGACAATATCAACTCAACTCAATTTAGTTGACTTAGAGAGATTAAAATGGTTTTAGATTTGACCTTATATCGGCTGTCAGATTTTTAACAAGGCTAATACCTTTTTTCCTTTTTCTTTTTTGTTTTTTGGGCATGGGCCAATCCGAGTGTGCGTGGCCCCAAGTCGAGGTGCACTGTAGAAACAATAATGCACATCATCTCACGCTTGAAATTTGACTTGACCAACCCAAATGTGTGTTTGTGTTCTTGTGTCCTGCAGACGTCGCTGAGAAATATCTTCGTCCTGACCAAGAGGACATGAAGCCTCCGAATGTTAAAGAGGAGGAAGAACATCCTTACATCGAAGAGGAAGAAAAGCCCGTTCGTGTCAAAGAGGAGGAGGTTGAGGATGACGTCACCAAGTCACCAATGACCTTCGCCCCTTTAAAGAGTGAAGATGAAGTCAAGGGTGAGAGTGAGGAGGGCAGAGGGGCGGAGCCTCCAAACAGGATCTTAAATCCTCAAAACATGATTCCAGAAAGTGATGCAGACCACTGGGGATCATCACGAGCAAAAAGTGATGACATAAGGTCCCTTTATTCTTATGCTGACTTTGATGATGATGATGATGATAATCTGGATGGTAATTATGAACGCGCTGCTGATGATAGGTCGTGTCACGCTGATGACAAATCCTGCGAATGTTCTCACTGTGGGAAAACATTGAGTTCAAAAGGAAGTTTGAAAATTCACTTGAGAAGACACACTGGGGAAAAACCTTTTTCTTGCTCAGATTGTGGCAAAAGCTTCTTTCAGAAGTCAGAATTAACGATACACACAAAAACACACACTGGGGAAAAACCTTTTTCTTGTTTAGATTGTGGCAAAAGCTTCTCTTGGAAGTCATATTTAACAAGACATACAAGAACACACACTGGGGAAAAACCTTTTTCTTGCTCATATTGTGGCAAAAGCTTCTCTGACAAGTCAGATTTAACAACACATACAAGAAGACACACTGGGGAAAAACCTTTTTCTTGCTCATATTGTGGCAAAAGCTTCTCTGACAAGTCAGATTTAACAACACATACAAGAAGACACACTGGGGAAAAACCTTTTTCTTGTTTAGATTGTGGCAAAAGCTTCTCTCGGAAGTCAGCTTTAACAACACATACAAGAATCCATAGTGGCGAGAAACCTTTTTCTTGCTCAGATTGTGGCAAAAGCTTCTCTCAGAAGCCAAATTTAACATTACATTCAAGAACACACACTGGGGAAAAACTTTTTGCTTGTACCCACTGTGGCAAAAGCTTCTTTCAGAAGTCACATTTAACAACACATACAAGAAGACACACTGGGGAAAAACCTTTTTCTTGTTTAGATTGTGGCAAAAGCTTCTGCCAGAAGTCAGAATTAACGATACATACAAGAAGACACACTGGCAAGAAACCTTTTTCTTGCTCAGACTGTGGCAAAAGCTTCCCTGCCAAACCTGAATTAAGAAGCCACATAAGAACACACACGGGACAGAAACCATATTCATGCACAAAATGTGGGGAAAGCTTTGCTTCCACCAATTCTTTAACAGCACATGCAAAAACACACACTGGAGAGAAACCGTATTCCTGCTCAGATTGTGGAAAAAGCTTCTCGTCCATGTCAAATTTAAGAAAGCACACAAGAAGACATGGTGGGAAGGAACCATTCAGTTGCAGTGTTTGTCCTAAAAGATTCTCTTGTAAAAAGCTTGCTGAGAGACACGAGTGTGATGGTGAGAATGGCAGCCATCTTTGAAGCTTCAAAAAATGAAGGGAAGTGAGACTGGTGTGCTGTAAAAGTGTCAATGCATCTTAAAAGTGTAAATGTGATGCTTTCAAAACTACTCAACCTGTAAATATTAAATCTTTGCTGTTAATGTGTTTAAATGTCAATGTATGTTTTTTTTTTGTACGTAATTTAGGAAGTTATTTTTGTTTGCTTCTGAATGTTGTTAATGGTTGTTGATGTTTGTACGTGTTGTGTATTTGCTTGTGTAAAGCACATTGATTTGCCTTGTGTATGAAATAGAAATAAAGCCACCTTGCAATTTTCCCCAAATAAGCGTCGACAATACGTTCAGACACACAAAGCCATCTGCGATTAAAATTTTTTGTTGAACAGTGTTATCACTGAAATGATTGACGCAAATGTCCTACTCTTTGTTGCTAACTCAACCACCACAGCTCCGTGCTAGCTAACACGCCATATGGTAGTGCATTTTGCACATTCTATCTTTCTATGTAACAATTTTGACATGATTAGCATACAATATTCAGATGACATCAGAACAAAATTGTGTCCATACCTGGTTTTGATTCTTTCATTTTTCATGGAATAATATCATTTCTGTTCATGTGGCACTTTTGCCTCTGCAGGCAAATTGTTCTTGTCGTCAAACAACCTTTCATCACATTTTGAAATCAAAATACAAATCAAATGGAGTAGATGCCACCTGGACTTCCGGGCTTCACACACCAGCTCCGTTTCCGGCCACCGCTGCGACTCACAGGCGGCGTTCCGACAAAAATGATCACATTAAGAGAAGCGACAGTACAATGCAATTGCATTTGTACTTCTGAGTGTGGCGCTGATGAGATGATGCTCCCCCTGGTGGGAAGTGTGTGGCAATACCTTACATCCCTAGCCAATCAGCATTAGTGCCCTCCCTACAAATAAGGAGTCAGTTGGTACCTGCCCTCAACTTACTCCTTGGCTCTGAGGTCCGCCTCCTTGACTTCAATGGCTTGTCATCATCAGTCATCACGAACATTTTACCTTTATTGGAAGGTAAGTGTTGCGTCAAAACTTTGCTGAAGGAAAGTGTGAGAGCCACAGATGAGAAAAACTGGCCAAAAGTCATTTGTATAACTTGCAGTACAAATAAATATTGCATATATCAATAATATATCATCAGATACTGTCCCAAACATTTACTACTAACTAAGACCAGTAATTAAACTCATAACATTTGGTGGTTTAAATCTCATCCCAGATAATAAACTTTCAGTTTACCTCAAAATGCTTGTTCAACTTTGATGGCGAATTTTTAAACTGCACATCCACTTTAATAAACTGGTGCCATTTAAAACTCTACAATTATATCGGGAACAAAACATTGAAAAAGGGAATGGAACTTTCGAACTGCAGCAAAAAATAAATATATAAAAAATGGCGGCATCTGTCGATGCCGTGATGACGATGCTTGTTTTGAAGCCTCCGCACAGTTTCCAGCAGCCAATCATAAGGCAGCGGGGGCGTGTCCTGCTTGACTTAACTTCCGCAGGTCTTCTGTACTGTGTGGGCTGTCGGCTATCCAGCTCAGTGCTCTCAGTCTAGTTAGCTTAGCTTAGCTTAGCTTAGTTTAGCTGAGCTTAGCTTAGCTTAGCTCGCTAGCCGCTAACAAAGAGAAGCACATAACACGTGGTCAGGAAGAGACCAAGTGTGACTTTGTTGGCATTATTGTGCCAAAATGTCGGCGAGAACGACACCAAAGGACGAGGAGGAACATTTTGGAGTCAAAGAAGAGAACGAGCAACATTTTCAACCGCTGGACGATGTTTGCGAGCAGCCTCGAATTGTGCTACACGCAGCAGGTTTGTACACTTGTTATTACTCTCCCTTTCTGAAGCACAACTATAAATACTATAAAGCGTGAAGAAATTTCAGCGCTGTTCAATTCAACTTTATTCCGGACAGGGGACGGTTATCCAGTCATCAGACAGTCATACCAATGTCTGTAACAGACGTGTGCGATTTGAAGAACACTTTAAGGTCCAGGATATTATTGTATTAAAACGGTGTTTCCCCACATGCATTTTTTTACAATATTGCCACATTAATCTTTTTGTCATGATTACTGCATTATTACATTCAACTGCTGTTGCAACCACTGTTCATTTTGACAAGAAATTTCAATTTAGTTTGTCTTTTGACCAAAATGTATCAAAGTTGTAGTCATAATTTAGTCCTCTGATTGTATTTTAGTATTAATCCAATTTTAGTATTGACATTTTAGTCGCCATACACATCAACGTTTATGCAGAAAATTATAACACACCTATTTGGAACTGTAGTTTAACACGCAAGACACATTTCACACAATGGTGTCTTTATTGTTTCAATGAAACGTGTTTAACTGACAATAATATGACTTAGTTTTCACCTGAATAAAAAAAAATAAAAGTGCACAATTAAATTGCTTGAGATTAATCTTAGAGCTGCGCAATGAATGTAACCATGTTTGAACATTGAACAAAGTGCAGTGAACAGTGAACAGTTTCTGAGTGGTTCTTTTCTCCAATTCGCGTTTCATTCATTCTGATTGGATTGTGTGAATTTTCGTCACTCTGTTGTTTTCGTTTTAGCCATTGACAAAATTGTCAGTCGATTTTAGTTGTAGTTATCGTCTCAATGAATGGCTTCTATTTTAGTTTCCGTTTAATTTTTGTCTGAAAAAAACAAGTTTGTCACAAAAATCATGACATTTTTTTGTTGACGAAATTATCGCTAGTTGCCACTGTAACATTCATGAACTCAACTTTATTTATAAAGCGTCTTAAAAACAGGCATTGCTGTATACAAAGTGCTGTACATGAAATATAAATCGGTTGTGCAGTCAAGAATAAGCTAACAAAACAAGAACAAAGCAAACATTTCGAAGTGTGTATACAAGTTTTTGTGTTTTTTTTTTTACAAGTAAATACATTTTACATCAGTAAATTAATAATAGACCTGGTCAAAATAGTCCGTGTGCCGCGTCATCCTGTGCTGCCAGCATGTGAGCAGTGCTAATTTCGTCAACGAATAATTTTCAGCATGAAATTTTTCTTTCAGATCGAAATTAAACAAAAACTAAAATAGAAGCCATTCATTGACATGATAACTAGAACTAAAATTGACTTACAATTTAATCAATGACTAAAAGGAAAATGAAAACAACACAGTGACGAAAATTCACACAATCCAATCAGAAGGAATGAAACGCGGGTTGGAGAAAAGAACCACTCAAAGTGTTCACTGTTCACTGCACTTTATTTAATTAATTTAATTATTTATTTCATTGTGCAACTGTAAGATTAATCTCAAGCAATTATGTACTTTTTTTTAATTTAGGTGAAAACTAAGTTATATTATTGTCAGTTCAGTATGTTTCATTTAAACAATAAAGACACTGTTGTATTAAATACGTCTTGTATGTTAAACTACAATTACAAATACATGCCACCCCAACCACCCCTACTTTGTACACAGATGTTTGGTAAAGCGATTTTCCCCCTGTGCTATTTTGATCAACAAATTGGCTGCAACAATGTAACAAGGGGGAAATATTGAACATTTCATCTCGTCACTGGACACGTGGTGAAGGAGCGCACACCCTCGAGATGAATGGATTCTAAAAAAAAAAAAAAAAAAAAAATTCGATTGTGACAGTACTATCAACTCACACTTGAAATTTGACTTGACCAAACCAAATGTGTGTTTTGTCTTCTTGTGTCCTGCAGACGTCGCTGAGAAATATCTTCGTCCTGACCAAGAGGACATGAAGCCTCCGAATGTTAAAAAGGAGGAAGAACATCCTTACATCGAAGAGGAAGAAAAGCCCGTTCGTGTCAAAGAGGAGGAGGTTGAGGACGACGTCACCAAGTCGCCACTGACCTTCGTCCCTTTAAAGAGTGAAGATGAAGACGAGGATGGGGAGGCGGAGCTTCCAAGCAGCAGCTCAACTCGTCAACACATGACGACAGAAGGTGATGCAGACCCCTGGCGACCACCACAAGCACAAAGTCATCATGACATAAGGGCTAGAGATAGACCGATATGTTTTTTCAGGACCGATACCGATGGAGATTATTAGTAGTCAAGGAGGCCACTAACCAACATTTGAAGTCGATATTCATTGACAGTAAAGGAGGGAGGTGTTTGGCGTCAATTTTTTCTAAAATACAAAAGCCAATCTTGCATCTGTTGTGTCATCTAAAAAAGTGACATATTGCTCAAGTTTTCGAAAGTAAATATTTTTCCCCCAAATTTAAAAACGCCTGCAATATTAAACGTTGACATTTCTGGTCACAAAAACAAATGGTTCAGAAGATTCCCAGGGTCAGTAGCATCTCTGATAAAGTTAACTGAAAATTTAAAGAAATAGCTCCCACAAAGGTTTCCCTCAGAAGTCAACGTTTGCAATAAACAAAAGAACACAAACTGGTGAAAAACCTTAGATCATCCTTTGATCCATAGATCAAAGTGCTCCATGTGCAGTGTTGTCGGCAAACTTTTTTTTTTTTATGGATTGGCAAATCCGAGTGTGCGGTGGGCCCAAGTCGAGGTGCCACTGTAGAAACGATAATACACATCAACTCACGCTTAACCAACCTAAATTTGGCTTTGTCTCTTTGTGTCCTGCAGACGTCGGTGAAAAATATCTTCGTCCTGACGAACAGGAACTGAAGTCTCCTCATGTGAAAGAGGAGGAGGAGGAGCATCCTTATTTTAAAGAAGAAAAAAATCCCCTTTGCGTCAAAAAGGAGGAGGTTGAGGATGACGTCACCAAGTCACCAATGACCTTCGCCCCTTTAAAGAGTGAAGATGAAGTCAAGGGTGAGTGTGAGGAGGGCAGAGGGGCGGAGCCTCCAAACAGCATCTCAACTCCTCAAAACATGACTCCAGAAAGTGATGCATACCATTGGGGATCATCACGAGCAAAAAGTGATGACACAAGGTCCCTTTCTTCTTATGATGATGATGATTATGACGATGATGATCTGGATGGTAATGGTGAACACCCTGATGGTGAGAGGTCGTGTCACACTGACAACAAATCCTGGGAATGTTCTCACTGTGGGAAAACAATGAGTTCAAAAGGAAGTTTGAACATTCACTTGAGAAGACACACTGGAGAAAACACTTTTGTTTGTACACACTGTGGCAAAAGGTTTTCTCAGCGGTCAGATTTAAAAACACGCACAAGAACGCACACTGGGGAAAAACCCTTTGCTTGTACATACTGTGGAAAAAGGTTTTCTCAGCAGTCAATTTTAACAAGACATACAAGAACGCGCACTGGGGAAAAACCTTTTGCTTGTACAAACTGTGCCAAAAGGTTCACGCAGAAGTCACATTTAACAGCACATGCAAGAAGACACACTGGCGAGAAACCTTTTTCTTGCTCATGTGGAAAAAAGTTTCCTTTACAAAGGATATTTAAAAAGACACATAAGAAGCCACACGGAAGAGAAACCGTATTCCTGCTCAGATTGTGGAAGAAGTTTCTCTTACATGTCAAATTTACGAAAACACACAAGAACACATGAGCTGCTTTGACACCAGCAAGACCAGGAACTTTGAGTTTTGGGTCAAGGGAGTTCTTGGTTGTAAAAGTTCAGCTGATGTAGAGACAACGCCCCTGAATTTGACCAATCAGCCGTGGACATTGCAGCCCGCCCCCTCAAAGTTCCTGCCTGGCTCAGCAAGACCCTGCTGCCGAGATAGCACTTGGATGCCACCTGGGGAATTTAATTAACCTGGTAATTGTTGATGGTGGAAAAACACCCAATCTGAATTTTACCAAGGTCAACTGAAAAGTTATCCAAAAGTTCCGACGGTGGAAAAACCCGAATAGTGAGAACTGAGAAGGAACCATTCAGTTGCAGTGTTTGTGCTCAAAGATTCTCTCGTGAAAATCTTACTGAGAGACACGAGTGCGCCGGTGACAATCGCAGCGATCTTTGAAGCTTAAAAAAAAATGAAGGGAAGTGAGTCTGGTGTGCTGTAAAAGTGTCAATGATTTTGAATAAAAAACAAGAGTGTAGGAAATATTTAATCCCTCCCTGATTTTGAGACTTTTCATACGAAGTGTCATGTTTTGGTTTTGTGGGGGGTGGGATTTTGTTTTCTTTTGTTGTTTTTGGTTGTTTGTCATGTGTTCCTTGTCTCTTCCCTTGTCCCGTTATGTCAAACCACGTCCACCTGAGTGTGTCTTCCCTTCCCAGTGTATCCACCAATCAGCTTCCCTTGCCACTTGTGTCTTGCCCAGCTGTGTCTAGTCATTGTCAATTAGCCTGTGTGTATTTAGTCACCTGTTTTCCGTTCGGTTCTTGGGGGAGTCATTGTGCCTGTTCATGTTCATGTCCCTGTTTTCCGTGCCGTGCCGTGCCGTGCCGTGCCGTGCCATGCCATGCCATGCCATGCCATGCGTTTGTTTTTGATCTTGTTGATTTTTTCCATAGTCCCTTGTTTACATTTTTTGTTAATTAAATCCCCTTTTTTACTTGCATCCCTGCCTTGCCCTGTTTTTGTTGACCCCTGCATTTGGGTCCTGCCTCCAACACCCCCACACCTTGACACTAAGTATGTGTGTATGTTTGTGTATATTTACACGCACCCACCTCTGGAGATGGGGAGCGCCGGGCATAGCCCGAAGAGGCTCCATTGTTGAGGCGGCCAATCGGAGCTGCGGCCGTAAGGTGGTCGGTGCCTGTCGCGGCGACAATCCTCGAACCACCAGTGGTCAGGGATGCTGTCAAGCTGAAGAAGGAGTCCTATCGGGCCTTTTTGGCCTGTGGCACTGCGGAGGCAGCTGATAGTTTCCGGCTGGCCAAGCGGAACGCGGCTTCGGCGGTCGCTGAGGCAAAAACTCGGACATGGGCTCTCCTATCTCTGGGGTCAAAGTGACTGAGGTGGTTGGAAAGCTCCTCGGTGGCGGGGCCCCAGGGGTGGATGAGATCCGCCCGGAATTCCTAAAGGCTCTGAATGTTGTGGGGCTGTGGTGGTTGACCCACCTCTAACGCTCCTTGGTCAATAATTTGCAACACTATTGCTCAAGATTTATTTATTTTTTGTCTAAGAATCTGCATTTTTGTTTATTTTAGTTTGGTTTTAAGGTATTTACAAAGACAAAGGGCAAGGTTAAAATGTTAATTTACAATGATTGTCGCAAACGGAACCGGGCGAATTTGTCGGCTGCGGGACGTCACTCTTGCGGGTTTTGACAGCACGTACGTATTTTTATTATTATTATTATTAGTAGTAGTAGTAGTAGTAGTAGTAGTAGTTGTCGTATATTCACTAACTCACTCACAGAAGCTGACATGTGTAAATTAGTGAGTGGAAAAAAAAAATCCATGCATGCTTTCAAATTGCCGCGGGAGTGACGTCACACAGCCGACAATTTTGCCCTGCCCAGTTTGCGAAACGCCCCACCCTGCTCTGTGATTGGCTGGAGGGGTGTTAACACTTTTTTTTTTTTTTTTTTGCAAAATACAGGCTGGGGTGGTGGGGGTTTATAGGACAAAATCACCCCCAGAAATTAAGAGAAGCCCAGATATGTAAATTGACAAGTAGTTTGTTTGTTGAAATCCTGCATTTAAAAAAGTGCATTTTCCTGAGTGAAACCGGCAGACTGGGCCTTTAAACTCATAACATTTGGTGGTTAAATCTCATCCCTCATAATAAACATTCAGTTTACCTCAAAATGCTTGTTTTTTTTTTAATAAATCAAATTTAAACGGGCATTTAAACTTTACAATTGTATCGGGATCAAAACACTGAAAAAGGGAATGAGACTTTCGATTCCAACTGCAGCAAAAATGGCGACATCTGCCGATGACTTGATGACAATGCTTGCTCGGAAGCCCCCGGACAATTTCCAACAGCCAATCGTAACGCAGCGGGGGCGTGTCCTGCCTGACTTCCGCCGCACGTCTACGTTCGTTTCTTCACGTGCTCACTGCACTGGCGGGCGGCCACATCGCGTTTCATCAGACGTCCTCTGCTAATTCATTCTTGCTTATTTGGTGTTGGACTGAACACACAGGACTCCCATCACCATTTTGAAGGTCTGCGACACCGTTTATTAAATGTCGGCGTGTGTTTAAACTCGTCTCGGTGCGCGTTGATGCTTCTCGGCCAAGTTAGCTTAGCTTAGCTTAGCTTAGTTTAGCTCGCTAGCCGCTAACAAAGAGAAGCACATAACACGTGGTCAGGAAGAGACCGAGTGTGACTTTGTTGGCATTATTGTGCCAAAATGTCGGCGAGAACGACACCAAAGGACGAGGAAGAACTCTTTGGAGTCAAAGAAGAGAACGAGCAACATTTTCAACCGCTGGACGATGTTTTCGAGCTGCCTCGAATTGTGCTACACAAAACAGGTTTGTACACTTATTACTCTCCCATGCTTAGCACTACTAAATAGCGTTAAAAAAAATCACTGCAGTCCTCATTGCTGTGCACAGTAATTAAATTCAACTGTTATTTTAAAGAGTGAAATAAATTGATTTGATTGGTTGATTCCGGACAGGGGCCGATTATACAGTCATGAGACAGTAATACCAATTATGTATTAAAACGGTGGTACAATACTACAAATTGTTTTTTTTTTTTTTGTCGGTATACATAGCCCTGTTTCCCACATACATTTTTTTTTTTTTTTACAAAACAGTCACAGTTTTGTCATGATTACTGCATTATTACTAGAGGTGGGAATCTTGGGGCACCTCACGATTCAATTGCGATTACGATTCAGAGGCTACGATTTGATTATAAAACGATTATTGATTTCCCCCCCAGGCAGCAGAAAAAAAACAATGTATTTTGGTGCTTTTAATGTTTCGTACATTAGTTTCAAAAATAGTACAAAGTCCTCTCAAGCCTACATAAACTACTATTTCAGTATCAAGTTAACAGTTCAAAACAGTAAATAAAATACTCAAGTCCTCATTCTGTAACAACAGCTTTTAAGTATATTCAGTCTTCAACAGAATAAAACAGCATTGAGCAAAAATATATTATTTTTATCCACTCAAAAGTGCACTGAGGTATAAATGAAAGACAATGTGAACTACTACTTCAATACAAATACCTAAAAAAAAAAAAAGTGCTTTCCTGCTTTTTAAGTTGTGTAAAGATGAACATGTAAACATTGAAGTTTCTCAGAGGTACAAAAAAAAAAAACTCAAGTGCTTTTCTGCTTTTTAACTTGTGTAAACATGAACGTGTAAACATTAATGGGATCGTTCGGCTTTTTTAACATGAATCTCAATTTGATCCTCACCTCCCGTGTGTGCGATCAGCACTGACTTACCCCTGACAGCGTTCGGTGACACGCGTTCTGGTTCGGCGTTGGACGAGAAGAAAATACAAAAGAAAATAGTCCAGCAAGCTGGCTGGGGTCTCGAAAATAAAGCGTTTTTCTTCTAAAAACTATTTGTTTTCAAAAGCGTGATACATTTCCACCACAATACTCTTTTCTGAATAAAGTCAGACGCCGTTACCGCCAGCCACTACTTTTCTGTTCGTTCGTTCGTATCACTGCGCGGCGCCCTGTAGAACGCTAACCGACGCACTGCAGCCAGCTAGCTGATACTTCCGCCTGAAGTTGTTTGGCTTTTCGTCTTCTGATTGTATTTTAATTTTGATCCAATTTTAGTCGACTAAATTCACAGTTTAGTCTATTTTCCTTCAGCATACGTTTAAACTTTTATGCAGAAAATTATAGCACACCTATTTGTGACTTTAGTTTAACACGCAAGACACATTTCATACAATGGTGTCTTTATTGTTTCAATGAATCATGTTCAACTGACAATAATGTAACTTTTCACCTGAATAAGAAAAAGTGCATAATTAAATTGCTTGAGATTAATCTTACAGCTGCACAATTTATGTTTATGTACAACACTTTGTATACAGCAATGCCTGTTCTTAAGCGCTTTATAAATAAAGTTGAGTTGAGTTAACGTGCAGTGAACACAACATTTTCTGAGTGGTTCTTTTCTCATTCATTCCGATTGGATTGTGTGAATTTTCACTACTGTGTTGTTTTCATTTTCATTTTAGTCATTGACGAAATTGTCAGTCAATTTTAATCATAGTTATTGTCTGAATGAATGGCTTCTATTTTAGTTTTCATTTAATTTTCGTCAGGAAAAACAATTAGTCACGAAAATTATGATGTCAATTTTTCGGCGACAAAAATATCACTGGTTGCAACTGCAGCATTCACGAAGACGGGAGTCAATGACAATCGATTCCGGTTTGCAAATCAGTGCCGAGTTCATATGGGCATATATGCGAACTGCGCACAAGACGACACGTGAAAATGGAATGAAGCGGTTGCGCTTAATTAAGGTAAATTAATGAGTGAATTAATTAATGGAGGAAAGATTGAGGACTGGAGTAAGGCTCACTTTCTGTTGAAATCAGGTCACTTCCTGTTGAAATTGGACTACTTCCTATTGATAGGTCACCTCCTGTTGAAATCGGGCCACTTCCTGTTGAAATTGGACTACTTCCTATTGATAGGTCACTTCCTGTTGAAATCGGGTCACTTCCTATTGATATCAGGTCACTTCCGGGTCACTTCCTGTTGAAAACAAGTCAGATCCTGTTGATTTCAGGTCACTTCCTATTGAAATCAGGTCATTTCCTGTTGAAATCGTGTTGCTTCCTGTTGATTTGATGCCACTTCTGGGGCACTTTCTGTTGATTTTAGGCCATTTCCGGGTCACTTCCTGTTGAAATCAGGTCACTTCCTGTTGATTTTTGGCCATTCCTGGGTAACTTCCTGTTCAAATGAACAGGTCACTTCCTATTGAAATCAGGTCACTTCAGGGTCACTTCCTGTTGAAAACAAGCCACTTCCTGTTGAAATCAGGTTATTTCCTGTTGAAATCAGGTCACTTCCTATTCAAGATGGGGCATTTCCTGGCGAGAATCATTGGTGTACCAAATCAATTGGCCAAGATGGCTGCCGCTGAGGGCAGGCGTAGGGTACAAAATAGTGAACTGTGGTTAAGGTGTGAATTTTAGAACTAAAAAAAAGATGGAGAATTGGTGGACTACATTGAAGTTGGAATGTGGTGAATTGGATGAAGAATGTGGAAGTAAATGTGAAATGTAGAATGGAGGGAGAGGTAGGGTACAAAATGGGGAATTGTGGTAAGGCGTGCATTTTGGAAGTGAAAAAGAAGAGCTCATGGTGTGAATTGGTGGAATATATTGAAGTTGGAACAAAGTGAATCGGATGAAAAATGTGGAAGTAAATGTGAAATGTAGAATCTCCCATTATGAATACATTGGAAAAAACGTGTACGAAATCGGGAATTGCGAGTAAGGCGTGAATTTTGGAACAGGAGCTCGTGGTATGATTTGGTGGAATATATTGACGTTGGAATGAAGTAAATTGGATGAAAAATGTGGAAGGAAATTTTGAATCTTCCATTAAGAATGCATGAGGAAAAATTGGGTACAAAATTGGGAATTGTGGGTAAGGCGTGAATATTTGGAATATGTTTAAATTGGAAAGATGAGAATGGGATGAATCATGTGGAAGTAGGGGTCTTCCAGCCTAACTATGGTTACAAATAGGTGTTTTAATTTTCTATGTAAAAGTTGAAATGTATGCGGATGGACAATATCAACTCAACTCAATTTCGTCAACTTGAATCAATAGAGAGATGAAAATGGTTTTAGATTTGACCTTATATCGGCTGTCAGATTTTTAACAAGGCCAATACTTTTTTTCCTTTTTCTTTTTCTTTTTGTTTTTTTGGGATGGGCCAATCCGAGTGTGCGGTGGCCCCAAGTCGAGGTGCACTGTAGAAACAATAATGCGCATCATCTCACGCTTGAAATTTGACGACCAACCCAAATGTGTGTTTGTGTTCTTGTGTCCTGCAGACGTCGCTGAGAAATATCTTCGTCCTGACCAACAGGACATGAAGCCTCCGAATGTTAAAGAGGAGGAAGAACATCCTTACATCGAAGAGGAAGAAAAGCCCGTTCGTGTCAAAGAGGAGGAGGTTGAGGATGACGTCACCAAGTCACCAATGACCTTCGCCCCTTTAAAGAGTGAAGATGAAGTCAAGGGTGAGAGTGAGGAGGGCAGAGGGGCGGAGCCTCCAAACAGGATCTTAAATCCTCAAAACATGATTCCAGAAAGTGATGCAGACCACTGGGGATCATCAAAAGCAAAGAGTGATGACATAAGGTCCCTTTCTTCTCATGATGATGATGATGATGATGATAATCTGGATGGTAATGATGAACGCGCTGATGGTGACAGGTCGTGTCACACTGACGACAAATCCTGCGAATGTTCTCACTGTGGGAAAACATTGAGTTCAAAAGGAAGTTTGAAAATTCACTTGAGAAGACACACTGGGGAAAAACCTTTTTCTTGTTTAGATTGTGGCAAAAGCTTCTTTCGGAAGTCAGATTTAACAACACACACAAGAAGACACACTGGGGAAAAACCTTTTTCTTGTTTAGATTGTGGCAAAAGCTTCTCTTCGAAGTCAAATTTAACAACACATACAAGAACACACACTGGGGAAAAACCTTTTTCTTGTTTAGATTGTGGCAAAAGCTTCTTTCGGAAGTCACATTTAACATTACATTCAAGAACACACACTGGGGAAAAACCTTTTTCTTGCTTAGATTGTGGCAAAAGCTTCTCTGACAAGCCAGATTTAACAACACATACAAGAAGACACACTGGGGAAAAACCTTTTTCTTGTTTAGATTGTGGCAAAAGCTTCACTCAGAAGTCACATTTAACATTACATTCAAGAACACACACTGGGGAAAAACCTTTTTCTTGTTTAGATTGTGGCAAAAGCTTCTCTTTGAAGTCAAATTTAACATTACATTCAACAACACACACTGGGGAAAAACCTTTTTCTTGCTCAGACTGTGGAAAAAGCTTCTCCCGGAAGTCATATTTAACAACACATACAAGAAGACACACTGGGGAAAAACCTTTTTCTTGTTTAGATTGTGGCAAAAGCTTCTCTTTGAAGTCAAATTTAACATTACATTCAACAACACACACTGGGGAAAAACCTTTTTCTTGCTCAGACTGTGGAAAAAGCTTCTCCCGGAAGTCATATTTAACAACACATAAAAGAATCCATAGTGGCGAGAAACCTTTTTCTTGCTCAGATTGTGGCAAAAGCTTCTCTCAGAAGTCAAATTTAACATTACATTCAAGAACACACACTGGGGAAAAACTTTTTGCTTGTACCCACTGTGGCAAAAGCTTCTTTCAGAAGTCAAATTTAACATTACATTCAACAACACACACTGGCAAGAAACCTTTTTCTTGCTCAGACTGTGGCAAAAGCTTCCCTGCCAAACCTGAATTAAGAAGTCACATAAGAACACACACGGGACAGAAACCATATTCATGCACAAAATGTGTGGAAAGTAGTGATGGCAAAATGAAGCCCCGTAAAGCAGTGAAGCCCTGCAGTGAAATGCTTCACACACACGTAGGGGCTTCAAGATGATTCATTTCCTCGACGACGCCATCATGTGGACAGAAAAATGTATAACATGCTTGGTGCATGCAATAAAATGGTGGGGAGTAAATCATGCTCTAAATACAAAAGAATATATATTTGAAGAGTGTTTTAACATGAATTGTTCTGTGTTACTTTGTCTATGTTTGCACTTATGCAACAAGTGAAAATGTGAAATGAGGTAAAATAAAGTGCTTATTCATTTTTATTTAAAAACAATATTTTTTCCGAAGTTTTTGGACTCAGGCGGTTTGTTTGTTTTTGCAGAGAATTTCACCTGCTTTGGAAAAAAACTCTTTCACATGGTACTGATGAAGCAGGGGTGCATCGATATGAGATAGCAAGTTTGTATAGAATTGGACGCGTATATTTCTGTGATTGAGGACTGAAGGGGACTTTCAACTGTTAACAGAAAAATGTGAATTTTATGTGTTGTCACATTTTATTTTATTTTTGGAATCTGTTAAAATAGTAGTGTAGTGATTAGAACATAATTCACCCACGGAACGTTGGGACGAAGGGGGAGTTTGTTGGGATGAAAGGATAAAAGAACAAAATGTTGGTAGGTCTGTGAGCCTCGCGCAGAGTGAGTTGTTGCTGTTAAACACTGAGAAGCTGATATCAATAAACCGCCGGTGTTTGGCTCCGGACTTCAACACTCTGCCTCCGACTCCTGTCACTGCTCGCGACAGTAGCGTAATTGCAGTGCATTACCTTCTGAGGTGAGATCTGCTCAAAGTGCTCCCAAAGAAAGGGAAAATTTCTTTCTTGTTGGTTCCATCGCAAAAATAAGTTCGTCAAATCGAATGCCAAAAGCAAAAAAAAAGTAGCGCAATAAGGGACCCGAAAACAGAAAAAGTGAAGGGGAATCCATAGCGTTTCTTTGCCGCTTTTATTTCGAACTACACTCAAACCTAGCGAATCATTTCCTGAATCAGTCACGTGGTACACCTGCTTCGTGGGGCTTCAAACGTCACCACGTACGTCATCAACACACACACTGACACGCCGTTCATGAACCACTCATCTGCATTACTCGGCACACGCTTCAGGGATTCGACCCGAGAAGCACATCACTAGTGGAAAGCTTCGCTTCCACCAATTCTTTAACAGCACATGCAAAAACACACACTGGAGAGAAACCGTATTCCTGCTCAGATTGTGGAAAAAGCTTCTCTTCCATGTCAAATTTAAGAAAGCACACAAGAACACATGGTGGGAAGGAACCATTCAGTTGCAGTGTTTGTCCTAAAAGATTCTCTTGTAAAAAAGCTTGCTGAGAGACACGAGTGTGCTGGTGAGAATGGCAGCCATCTTTGAAGCTTCAAAAAATGAAGGGAAGTGAGACTGGTGTGCTGTAAAAGTGTCAATGCATCTTAAGTGTAAATGTAATGCTTTCAAAACTACTCAACCTGTAAATATTAAATGTTTGCTGTTAATGTGTTTAAATGTCAATGTATGTTTTGTTTTGTACGTAATTTAGGAAGTTATTTTTGTTTGCTGCTGAATGTTGTTAATGGTTGTTTGTTGATGTTTGTACGTGTTGTGTATTTGCTTGTGTGAAGCACATTGATTTGCCTTGTGTATGAAATAGAAATAAAGCCACCTTGCAATTTTCCCCAAATAAGCGTCGACAATACGTTCAGACACACAAAGCCATCTGCGATTAAAATAGGGAAGGAGCCTGAGCTGGTGTGTGAGGCAGAGAAGTTCCGACGAGACATAGTCGGACTCTCCTCCACACACGGCTTGGGCTCTGGTACCAGTCCTCTCGAGAGGGGTTGGACTCTCTTCCACTCTGGAGTTGACCATGGTGAGAGGCGCCGAGCAGGTGTGGGCAGTCTTATTGGCCCCCGGCTCAGCGCCAGTACGTTGGGGTACACCCCGGTAGATGAGAGGGTAGCCTGCCTCCGCCTTCAGGTGGGGTGACGGGTCCTGACTGTTGTTTGTGCATATGCACCAAACAGCAGTTCAGAGTACCCACACTTTTTGGAGTCCTGAGAGGGTGTGCTGGAGAGTGCTTCCCCGGGGACTTCAATGCTCATGTGGGCAATGACAGTGAGACATGGAGGGAGGTGATTTTGAGGAACAGCCCTCCCGGTCAGAACCCGAGTGGTGTTTTGCGATTGGACTTCTGTGCTTATCACGGATTGTCCATAACGAACACCATGTTCAAGCATAGGGGTGTCCATATGTGTACTTGGCACCAGGACACCCTCGGCTAGGAGTTCCATGATCGACTTGGTAGTCGTGTCATTGGATTTGTGGCCGCATGTTTTGGACACTCAGGTGAAGAGAAGGGCGGAGCTGTCAACATATCACCACCTGGTAGTGTGTTGGCTCCAAGGGTGGGGGAAGATGCCGGTCCGACCTGGCGGACCCAATCGTATTGTGAGGGTTTGCTGGGAACGTCTGGCGGAATCCCCTGTCAGAAAGAGTTTCTCCCTCTGGCAGAACTTCTCCCTTGTCCCGGGGGAGGAGAGGGTATCGAGGGGGCTATGTTCCGCGCCTCCATTGTTAAGGCAGCCGATCTGAGCTGCGGCCATAAGGTAGTCGGTGCCTGTCACAGCGACAATCCTCGAACCACCAGCAGTAAGGCATGCCGGCAAGCTGAAGAAGGAGTCCTATCGGGCCTTTTTGGCCTGTAGTACTGCGGAGGCAGCTGACAGTTACCGGCTGGCCAAGCGGAACGCGGCTTCGGCGGTTGCTGAGGCAAAAACTCGGACATAGGAGGAGTTCGTTTGAGGCCATGGAAAATTACTTCCGGGCGGCTTTGAGGAAATTCTGGTCCACCATCCGGCGTCTCAGGAGAGGAAAGCTGTTCACTATTAACACTGTGTATAATGGAGATGGTGTGCTGCTGACTTCGACTCGGGACGTCGTGAGTCGGTGGGGGGAATACTTCGAAGATCTCAATTGCACCAACACGTCTTCCTTTGAGGAAGCAGTCTGGCGAATCTGAGGTGGGCTCTCCTATCTCTTGTCACGTTTCAGTTGGTTTGGGTTTTTGTTTTATTTTGGTGAGTGTTGGTTGTCTGGTGTTCCTGTCTTCTTCCCCAGTCTCGTTATGGTTTACCTGGTCCACCTGCTTGTGTCTTCCCTTCCTGGTGTGTATTGCTGATTGGTTCCCCCTCCCTGCTGTGTCTGCCAGGTGTGTCCTGTTATTGTCATTAGTGTTTGTATAAGGGAGTGGTGTTTGTCCCACACGGGTGTGGGAGCATTGTTTGATGTTTGATGTTTGAATGTCTGCATGTCTGGTCACCGTGGTGTCTTTATTACCAAGTCTACCAAGTCCTTATGGCCAAGTCTACCAAGTCTGTTATTGCCAAGTTCAAGTCTTCTACGCCAAGTCTTCCCTGCTAAGTCTTCCACGCCAAGTCTGCTGTCTTCCACGCCAAGTCTGCTGTCTTCCACGCCAAGTCTGCCACGCCAAGTCTTCCAAGTCTGCCACGCCAAGTCTTCCAAGTCTGCCACGCCAAGTCTTCCAAGTCTGCCACGCCAAGTCTTCCAAGTCAGCCACACCAAGTCTCTGCCTCACACCACGGCAAGTCTCTGCATCACGCCACGCCAAGTCTCTGCATCACGCCACGCCAAGTCTCTGCATCACGCCACGCCAAGTCTCTGCATCACGCCACGCCAAGTCTCCGCCATGATCTGTGTCCACGTCCAGCCCAGAGTCCTTCCCTTCAGTCTCGTCCAGTCCTTCCCCGTCATAGTCAATAAAGTTCCTTACATCGTTCTTCCACTTGCTCTTCCTGCCTGTTTCCTCCACTTTTGGGTCCATCCATACCCCATACGTAACATCTCTGGGTTCAAAGTCACTGAGGTGGTTGGAAATCTCCTCGGTGGCAGGGCCCTGAGGGTGGATGAGATCCGTCCTTAGTTCCTAAAGACTCCGGATGTTGTGGGGCTGTCGTGGTTGACACGCCTCTAACGCTGCTTGGTAAATAATTTACAACACTATTGCTCAAGATTTATTTATTTTTTGCATTTTTATATATTTTAGTTTGGTTTTAAGGTATTTACAAAGACAAAGGGCAAGGTTAAAATGTTAATTTAAAGATGCCGGGAGAATTTGTCGGCTGCGTGACGTCACTCTCGTGGATTTTGACAGCATGCACGTATTATTTTTTTTTTCACTCACTCACTCACAGAAGCTAACGTGTGAATGAGTGAGTGAAAAATAAAATCCGTGTGTGCTTTCAAATTGTCGCGGGAGTGACGTCACGCAGCCGACAATTTCGCTCTGCCCCGTTTGCGACACCCCCCCCTGCTCTGTGATTGGCTGGAGGGGTGTTAACACTGTTTTTTTTTTTTTGCAAAATACAGGTGGGGTTGGGCTGGGGCGGTGGGGGTTTATAGGACAAAATCACCCCCAGAAATTAAGAGAAGCCCAGATCTGTAAATTGACAAGTAGTTTGTTTGTTGAAATCCTGCATTTAAAAAGTGCATTTTCCTGAGTGAAACCGGCAGACTGGGCCTTTAAACTCATCACATTTGGTGGTTAAATCTCATCCCTGATAATAAACATTCAGTTGACCTCAAAATGCTTGTTCAACTTTGATGGCGAATTTTTAAACTCCACATTCACCACAAAAAAAATGGAACTCTTTTTTATTTTTTTTATTTTTTATTTTTTAAATCAATCAAATTTAAACGGGCATTTAAACTTTACAATTGTATAATAATACTGAAAAAGGGAACGAGACTTTCGATTCCAACCGCAGCAAAAATGGCGACATCTGTCGATGACTTGATGACAATGCTTGCTCGGAAGCCCCCGGACAATTTCCAGCAGCCAATCGTAACGCAGCGGGGGCGTGTCCTGCCTGACTTCCGCCGCACGTCTACTTTTCCTTCACGTGCTCACTGCCGTGGCCGGCGGCCACATCGCGTTTCATCAGACGTCCTCTGCTAATTCATTCTTTCTTATTTGGTGTTGGACTGAACACACAGGACTCCCATCACCATTTTGAAGGTCTGCGACACCATTTATTAAATGTCGGCGTGTGTTTAAACTCGTCTCGGTGCGCGTTGATGCTTCTCGGCCGAGTTAGCTTAGCTTAGCTTAGCTTAGCTCGCTAGCCGCTAACAAAGAGAAGCACACAACACGTGGTCAGGAAGAGACCAAGTGTGACTTTGTTGGCATTATTGTGCCAAAATGTCGGCGAGAACGACACCAAAGGACGAGGAGGAACATTTTGGAGTCAAGAGAACGAGCAACATTTTCAACCGCTGGACGATGTTTGCGAGCAGCCTCGAATTGTGCTACACGCAGCAGGTTTGTACACTTCTTATTACTCTCCCTTACTTAGCACCACTATATAGCGTTAAAAAAATTCACTGCAGTCCTCATTGCTGTGCACAGTAATTAAATTCAACTGTTATTTTAAAGAGTGAAATAAATTGATTTGATTGGTTGATTCCGGACAGGGGCCGATTATACAGTCATGAGACAGTCATGCCAATGTATCTGACAAGACGTGTGCGATTTTAAGAACACTTAGGTGCACAATAAGACTGTATTAAAACGGTGGTACAATACTACAAATTAATTTTTTTTTGTCGGTATACATATCACTGTTTCCCACATACATTTTTTTTTTTTTTTACAAAACAGTCACAGTTTTGTCATGATTACTGCATTATTACATTCAACTGCTGTTGCAACCAGTGTTAATTTTGATTAGAAATTTTAATTTAGTTTTAGTTAGTCTTTTGACTAAAATTAACAAGTTTCAGTCATAATTTAGCCTTCTGATTGTATTTTAGTTTTGATCCAATTTTAGTCGACTAAATTCACAGTTCAGTCTATTTTCCTTCAGCATACGTTTAAACTTTTATGCAGAAAATTATAGCACACCTATTTGTGACTTTAGTTTAACACGCAAGACACATTTCATACAATGGTGTCGTTATTGTTTCAATGAATCATGTTCAACTGACAATAATGTAACTTTTCACCTGAATAAGAAAAAGTGCATAATTAAATTGCTTGAGATTAATCTTACAGCTGCACAATTTATGTTTATGTACAGCACTTTGTATACAGCAATGACTGTTCTTAGAGCGCTTTATAAATAAAGTTGAGTTGAGTTAGTGCAGTGAACACAACATTTTTTGAGTGGTTCTTTTCTCATTCATTCTGATTGGATTGTGTGAATTTTCACGACTGTGTTTTCATTTTAGTCATTGACGAAATTGTCAGTCAATTTTAATCATAGTTATTGTCTGAATGAATGGCTTCTATTTTAGTTTTCATT
This sequence comes from Festucalex cinctus, assembly GCF_051991245.1. NCBI lineage: Eukaryota > Metazoa > Chordata > Actinopteri > Syngnathiformes > Syngnathidae > Festucalex > Festucalex cinctus. Next base: position 702,880 of record NC_135411.1, read on the forward strand.
TAATTTTCGTCAGGAAAAACAGTTAGTCACGAAAATTATTATGTCAATTTTTCGGTGACAAAAATATCACTGGTTGCAACTGCAGCATTCACGAAGACGGCAGTCAATGACAATCGATTCCGGTTTGCAAATAAGGGCCGAGTTCATATGGGCATATATGCGAACTGCGCACAAGACGACACATGAAAATGGAATGAAGCGGTTGCGCTTAATTAAGGTCAATTAATGAGTGAATTAATTAATGGAGGAAAGATTGAGGACTGGAGTAAGGCTCACTTTCTGTTGAAATCAGGTCACTTCCTGTTGAAATTGGACTACTTCCTATTGATAGGTCACCTCCTGTTGAAATCGGGCCACTTCCTGTTGAAATTGGACTACTTTCTATTGGTAGGTCACTTCCTGTTGAAATCGGGCCACTTCCTGTTGATTCTAAGTCACTTCCAGGTCACTTCCTATTGAAATCAGGTCACTTCCGGGTCACTTCCTGTTGAAAACAATTCAGTTCCTGTTGATTTCAGGCCACTTCCTATTGAAATCAGGTCACTTTCTGTTGAAATTGTGTCACTTCCTGTTGAAATTGTGTCACTTCCCGTTGATTTAAAGCCACTTCTGAGTCACTTCCTGTTCATTTTATGCCATTTCCGGGTCACTTCCTGTTGAAATCAGGTCACGTCCTTTTGATTTTTGGCCATTTCTGGGTAACTTCCTGTTCAAATCAACAGGTCACTTCCTATTGAAATCAGGTCACTTCCGGGTCACTTCCTGTTGAAAACAAGTCAGTTCCTGTTGATTTCAGGTCACTTCCTATTGAAATCAGGTCACTTTCTGTTGAAATTGTGTCACTTCCTGTTAATTTGAAGCCACTTCTGGGTCACTTCCTGTACATTTTATGCCATTTCCGAGTCACTTCCAATTGAAATCAGGTCACTTCCTGTTGATTTTTGGCCATTTCTGGGTAACTTCCTGTTCAAATCAACAGGTCACTTCCTATTGAAATCAGGTCACTTCTGGGTCACTTCCTATCGAAAACAAGTCAGTTCCTGTTGATTTCAGGTCACTTCTGGGTCATTCCTGTTGAAATCGGGTTATTTCCTGTTGAAAATCAGGTCACTTCCTATTCACGCCGGGGCATTTCCTGGCGAGAATCCCTGGTGTACCAAATCAATTGGCCAAGATGGCCGCCACCCCTAGTGAGACTCTTGGACGTAACTAATCAATTGGCCAAGATGGCTGCCGCTGAGGGCAGGCGTCGGGTACAAAATAGTGAATTGTGGTTAAGGTGTGAATTTTGGAACTAAAAAAAAGATGGAGAATTGGTGGACTACATTGAAGTTGGAACAAAGTGAATCGGATGAAAAATGTGGAAGTAAATGTGAAATGTAGAATCTCCCATTATGAATACATTGGAAAAAACGTGTACGAAATCGGGAATTGCGAGTAAGGCGTGAATTTTGGAACAGGAAAAGAGCTCGTGGTATGATTTGGTGGAATATATTGACGTTGGAATTAGAGATAGACCGATAATCGTCCGGGCCGATAATCGGGGCCGATATTTGACATATTGGTACATATCGGTATCGGCCTGTTTTATTAATCTGACGGCCGATATGAGCGATCCATTTAAAACTCCGTCTTTTCGCTTCGAATGCAGCCCAGAGCGTCTCTGTCTGTTATGGAGTCCAACTCCAGCAACGTAACGCCCATAGCAGCATTTGATTGGTTAGCCGTGCAAGAGCCAGAACCAATCAGTAGCGTATGCCGTGTATCACAGTAGCCGGTCACACACGCACCCACGGACACAACGCGAGACACATGCTTCGAAGGTAAGTTCAAAGAGTAGAGACTCCGCTGAACTTTTCACCATGATAAGCTAAACACATTGAATTATGTTGTGTATTAAATGCACTATATGAATGGAGCTGCATTGCCTTGCATTGAATCCCCGCTAGCTAACAGTGGTGTGTTCAGCTTAGCATGTAGGCTAACACCCAGTAGCTAATTCGCTACTTGAACTACTCGGGGAGGGAATCACACACATTTTCACTTAATTAAGTAAATAATGTTTGTTAGAAAGGTTCCAAATATTAACAGTTGTCATTATTACATTGTCTAGTTCCATGTTAAGAGTAGAGTAACGTCATTAGATTTACCTCTCGTGACGCACACATTGCATTCTGGGTCACGTCCACTACTTGTTGCATAGCGGTTATTATGCAGTGAGATGCCACAATGACACTAAATAGCGTTTAGTTACTTTATATTGTGTTTATTTGTCGCACTGGTTTGCCATTGTGTGCCTTAAGCTTCGACGTCGATTTGATTGACAGCTCGTTGTGCACCTCGTTAAAGTCCGCTCTGTAACAAATTAAGTGTCTCAAACACCGTTTAACGACACGAACGTGTTCTCTTCCGTATGTTTGGCATTAGTAGAGAAGTGCACTAAAGTATAGTGTGCTTATTTGCTCGTTTTGTCTCTATTTTCACGTCATGTCTGCCGTCATTTGGGACATTATCCTCTCAATGGATGCCACTAATATGTAACATCTACGGCCGTACACGGCTGCAATTAATGTTCAGTGATGTAATTTCGTTACGTGCATCATACTTTGAATAATGAGCTCATGTTTGGTGTGTTGTATAACTTTCTCGTGTGTTAGTAACTATTCATGTGGACAGCTAAGATAGTGCTTGTTAATGTGAATTAGCAATGTTGCAGCCCAGTTATTATTTAGACAAGTACATCTGTGCCATTAAGTGATACAGTACAGTACAGTAGTGAGAGAATAGTGTGCCCATATACACACACGTGTCTATAAGTGTAAAACACATTAAACAGCAGAAACTGGCAGCGGTCCACCGCAACAATGTCTGTTTAACCAAGTTATTCTTACTATCATTATAACCAAGTTATTTTACTCTACCTTTTTCTGCGTTGATTGGGGCATCCTACGTGGCAGTAAACTACATGATGAAGTGTCTTTTGACAGTTCTCTTGTATAGAGGAGTAGCCTGATATTGCTGTTCTCGATTTAAGATCCTCAGCTCATCAAAACTGTCTATATGGTAACAATAACAATAATCATAATAAGGTCTACAAGAACTGTATGGTGTTCAGGGATGAATAGTTTTTCCTCATGGAATTTTTTTATTTATTTTTTTGCTGTAGTAATAAGTAATGCCACAGCTGATGTACATTTTGAATGACAGGGTTCCTCCTATTACTTCAAAATATAAAAATATAACATTTATAGAATAAAACTACAAGTATCCAAAATGCTATAAAAGGTAATGTCACATTGGCCCCCACATTTAACTCCCCCCGCCACCAACGTCTTATTGCAGATAGAAGGATGTAAAATGAAAAGTGCAGTGTGAGAATCCATTGTAAAGAACGGTTAGGGTTTGCATTATTCAAAAATTTGGTGCCAACATTTTAACTTTTACTGCAAATGAATATCGGCTTCAAATATCGGTTATCTGCCTCCTTGACTACCGATAATCGGTATCGGTATCGGCCCTGAAAAAAGCATATCGGTCTATCTCTAGTGGAATGAAGTAAATTGGATGAAAAATGTGGAAGGAAATTTTGAATCTTCCATTAAGAATGCATGAGGAAAAATTGGGTACAAAATCGTGAATTGTGGGTAAGGCGTGAATATTTGGAATATGTTTAAATTGAAAGATGAGAATGGGATGAATCATGTGGACATAGGGGTCTTCCAGCCTAACTATGGTGACAAATGGGTGTTTTAATTTTCTATGTAAAAGTTTAAATGTATGCGGATGGACAATATCAACTCAACTCAATTTAGTCGACTTCAATCAATAGAGAGATTAAAATGGTTTTAGATTTGACCTTATATCGGCTGTCAGATTTTTAACAAGGCCAATATTTTCTTTTTCCTTTTTCTTTTTGTTTTTTTTGGGATGGGCCAATCCGAGTGTGTGGTGGGCCCAAGTCGAGGTGCCACTGTAGAAACGATAATACACATCAACTCACGCTTGACCAACCTAAATTTGGGTTTGTCTCTTTGTGTCCTGCAGACGTCGCTGAGAAATATCTTCGTCCTGACCAAGAGGACATGAAGCCTCCGAATGTTAAAGAGGAGGAAGAACATCCTTACATCGAAGAGGAAGAAAAGCCCTTTCGTGTCAAAGAGGAGGAGGTTGAGGATGACGTCACCAAGTCACCAATGACCTTCGCCCCTTTAAAGAGTGAAGATGAAGTCAAGGGTGAGAGTGAGGAGGGCAGAGGGGCAGAGCCTCCAAACAGGATATTAAATCCTCAAAACATGATTCCAGAAAGTGATGCAGACCACTGTGGATCATCAAAAGCAAAGAGTGATGACATAAGGTCCCTTTCTTATCATGATGATGATGATAATCTGGATGGTAATGATGAACGCGCTGATGATGATAGGTCGTGTCACACTGACGACAAATCCTGCGAATGTTCTCACTGTGGGAAAACATTGAGTTCAAAAAGAAGTTTGAAAATTCACTTGAGAATACACACTGGGGAAAAACCTTTTTCTTGTTTAGATTGTGGCAAAAGCTTCTCTCAGAAGTCACATTTAACAAAACATTCAAGAACACACACTGGGGAAAAACCTTTTTCTTGCTCAGATTGTGGCAAAAGCTTCTCTGACAAGTCAGATTTAACGAAACATACAAGAAGACACACTGGGGAAAAACCTTTTTCTTGTTTACATTGTGGCAAAAGCTTCTCTTGCAAGTCATATTTAACAACACATAAAAGAATCCATAGTGGCGAGAAACCTTTTTCTTGCTCCCATTGTGGTAAAAGCTTCTCTTCAAAGTCACATTTAACAAGCCACACAATAACACACAGTGGAGAAAAACCTTTTTCTTGCTCAGATTGTGGCAAAAGCTTCTATCGGAAGTCACATTTAACAAAGCATACAAGAAGACACACTGGGGAAAAACCTTTTTCTTGTTTAGATTGTGGCAAAAGCTTCTCTTCGAAGTCAGCTTTAACAACACATACAAGAACACACACTGGGGAAAAACCTTTTTCTTGCTCAGATTGTGGCAAAAGCTTCTCTGACAAGTCAGATTTAACAACACATACAAGAAGACACATTGGGGAAAAACCTTTTTCTTGTTTAGATTGTGGCAAAATCTTCTCTTGCAAGTCATATTTAACAACACATAAAAGAATCCATAGTGGCGAGAAACCTTTTTCTTGCTCAGATTGTGGCAAAAGCTTCTCTCAGAAGTCAAATTTAACATTACATTCAAGAACACACACTGGGAAAAAACCTTTTTCTTGTTTAGATTGTGGCAAAAGCTTCTCTCAGAAGTCAGATTTAACAACACATACAAGAAGACACATGGGGGAAAAACCTTTTTCTTGTTTAGTTTGTGGCAAAAGCTTCTCTGACAAGTCAGATTTAACAACACATACAAGAAGACACACTGGGGAAAAACCTTTTTCTTGCTCAGACTGTGGCAAAAGCTTCTCTTGCAAGTCATATTTAACAACACATAAAAGAATCCATAGTGGCGAGAAACCTTTTTCTTGCTCAGATTGTGGAAAAAGCTTCTCTCAGAAGTCAAATTTAACATTACATTCAAGAACACACACTGGGAAAAAACCTTTTTCTTGTTTAGATTGTGGCAAAAGCTTCTCTCAGAAGTCAGATTTAACAACACATACACAAGAAGACACATGGGGGAAAAACCTTTTTCTTGTTTAGTTTGTGGCAAAAGCTTCTCTGACAAGTCAGATTTAACAACACATACAAGAAGACACACTGGGGAAAAACCTTTTTCTTGCTCAGACTGTGGCAAAAGCTTCTCTTGCAAGTCATATTTAACAACACATAAAAGAATCCATAGTGGCGAGAAACCTTTTTCTTGCTCAGATTGTGGAAAAAGCTTCTCTCAGAAGTCAAATTTAACATTACATTCAAGAACACACACTGGGGAAAAACTTTTTGCTTGTACCCACTGTGGCAAAAGCTTCTTTAATAGTTCACATTTAACAACACATACAAGAAGACACACTGGGGAACAACCTTTTTCTTGTTTAGATTGTGGCAAAAGCTTCTCTTCGAAGTCAAATTTAACAACACATACAAGAAGACACACTGGAGAAAAACCTTTTTCTTGTTTAGATTGTGGCAAAAGCTTCTCTCGGAAGTCATATTTAAAAACACATAAAAGAATCCATAGTGGCGAGAAACCTTATTCTTGCTCAGATTGTGGCAAAAGCTTCTCTCAGAAGTCAAATTTAACATTACATTCAAGAACACACACTGGGGAAAAACCTTTTTCTTGCTCAGATTGTGGCAAAAGCTTCTCTCAGAAGTCACATTTAACATTACATTCAATAACACACACTGGGGAAAAACCTTTTTCTTGCTCAGATTGTGGCAAAAGCTTCCCTGCCAAACGTGAATTAAGAAGCCACATAAGAACACACACGGGACAGAAACCATATTCATGCACAAAATGTGTGAAAAGCTTCGCTTCCACCAATTCTTTAACAGCACATGCAAAAACACACACTGGAGAGAAACCGTATTCCTGCTCAGATTGTGGAAAAAGCTTCTCTTCCATGTCAAATTTAAGAAAGCACACAAGAAGACATGGTGGGAAGGAACCATTCAGTTGCAGTGTTTGTGCTAAAAGATTCTCTTGTAAAAAGCTTTCTGAGGGACACGAGTGTGCTGGTGAGAATGGCAGCCATCTTTGAAGCTTCAAAAAATGAAGGGAAGTGAGACTGGTGTGCTGTAAAAGTGTCAATGCATCTTAAAAGTGTAAATGTAATGCTTTCAAAACTACTCAACCTGTAAATATTAAATGTTTGTTGTTAATGTGTTTAAATGTCAATGTATGTTTTTTTTGTATGTAATTTAGGAAGTTATTTTTGTTTGCTTCTGAAAGTTGTTAATGGTTGTTTGTTGATGTTTGTAGGTGTTGTGTATTTGCTTGTGTGAAGCACATTGATTTGCCTTGTGTATGAAATAGAAATAAAGCCACCTTGCAATTTTCCCCAAATAAGCGTCGACAATACGTTCAGACACACAAAGCCATCTGCGATTAAAAATTTTTTGTTGAACAGTGTTATCACTGAAATGATTGACGCAAATGTCCTACTCTTTGTTGCTAACTCAACCACCACAGCTCCGTGCTAGCTAACACGCCATCTGCTAGTGCATTTTGCACATTTTATCTTTCTATGTAACAATTTTGACATGATTAGCAGGGTGGCAGCCATGGGAGGAGACCTTGGCGGACTGACCCCCCAGCTACAGAAGCTGACTCTTGGGACATGGAATGTCACCTCTCTGGCAGGGAAGGAGCCTGAGCTGGTGTGTGAGGCAGAGAAGTTCCGACGAGACATAGTCGAACTGTCCTCCACACACGGCTTGGGCTCTGGTACCAGTCCTCTCGAGAGGGGTTGGACTCTCTTCCACTCTGGAGTTGCCCATGGTGAGAGGCGCAGAGCAGGTGTGGGCAGTCAGAAAGAGTTTAAACGCCTCCCTCTGGCAGAACTTCTCCCTTGTCCCGGGGGAGGAGAAGGTTCCGAGTGGGCTATGTTCCGCGCCTCCATTGTTGAGGCAGCCGATCGGAGCTGCGGCCATAAGGTGGTCGGTGCCTGTCACGGCGGAAATTCTCAAACTCGCAGGTGGACACCAGCGGTAAGGGATGCCGTCAAGCTGAAGGAGTCCTATCGGGCCTTTTTGGCCTGTCGGACTCCGGAGGCAGCTGACAGGTACCGGATGGCCAAGCGGAACGTGGCTTCGGCGGTTGCTGAGGCAAAAACTCGGACATGGGAGGAGTTCGGTGAGGCCATTGAAAATGACTTCTGGACGGCTTCGAGGAAATTCTGGTCCACCATCTGGCGTCTCATGAGAGGAAAGCAGTTCACCATTAACACTGTATAATGGAGATGGTGTGCTGCTGACTTCGACTCGGGATGTTGTGAATCGGTGGGGGGAATACCTCAAAGATCTCAATTGCGCCAACACGTCTTCCTTTGAGGAAGCAGTCTGGCGACTCTGAAGTGGGCTCTCCTATCTCTGGGGTCAAAGTGACTGAGGTGGTTGGAAAGCTCCTCGGGGCAGTGTCGATGCGATCCGCCCGGAATTCTTAAAGGCTTTGGATCTTGTGGGGCTGTGGTGATTGACCCGCCTCTACAACATTGCGTGGACATCGGGGACAGTGCCTCTGGATTGGCAGACCGGGGTGGTGGTCCCCCTTTTTAAGAAGGGGGACCGGAGGGTTTTTCCAACTTCAGAGGGATCACATTGCTCAGCCTCCCTGATAAGGTCTAAGTTGAGTCCCGGATTCAGGAGGAGCAGTGGTTTTCGTCCTGGCCGTGGAACCGTGGACCAGCTGTACATCCTCAGCAGGATCATCGAGGGTGCGTGGGAGTTCACTCATCCAGTCCACATGTGTTTTGTGGATTTGGTGAAGGCGTTCGACCGTGGGTGCTTCGGCAGTATGGGGTACCGAGCCCCCTGATACGGGCTGTTTCGTCCCTGTACGACCGATGTTAGAATTTGGTCCGCATCGCTGGCAGTAAGTTGGATTCGTTTCCAGTGAGAGTTGGACTACGCCAAGGCTGCCCCCTGTCACCGATTCAGTTCATAACTTTCTAAGAATTTCTATGCGTAGCTGAGGCGTCGAGGGGGTCCGGTTTGGCTGCCTCCGCACTGCATCGCTGCCCTTTACAGATGATGTGGTGCTGTTGGATCTCCAACTCTCACTGGAGCGGTTCGCAGCCGAGTGTGAAGCAGTTGGGATGAAGATCAGCATCTCCAAATCTGAGATCATGGTCCACAGTCGGAAAAGGGTGGTGTGCCCTCTCTGGGTCGGGAATGAGATACTTTCCCAAGTGGAGGAGTTCAAGTATCTTGGGGTCTTGCTCACGAGTGAAGGCAGGATGGAGCGGGAGATCAACAGGTGGAGCGGTGCAGTGTCCCGAGTGATGTGGACTCTGTATCGGTCCGTTGTGGTGAAGAAAGAGCTGGGCCAAAAGGCGAAGCTCTCAATTTACCAGTCGACCTACGTTCCAACCCTCACCTATGGTCACAAGCTGTGGGTCGTGACTGAAAGAACGAGATCCCGGATACAAGCGGCCGAAATGAGTTTCCTCTGCAGGGTGTCCGGGCTCTCCCTTAGAGATAGGGTGAGAAGCTCGGTCATCCGGGAGGGACTCAGATTCGAGCCGCTGCTCCTCCGCATTGAGAGGAGCCAGCTGAGGTGGCTTCTGGTTCGGATGCCTCCTAGACGCCTCCCTGGGGAGGCGTTCCGGGCGTGTCCCACCGGCGGGAGGCCCCGGGGACGACCCAGGACACGCTGGAGAGACTATGCCTCTCGGCTGGCCTGGGAACGCCTTGGGATCCCACCGGTGGAGCTGGTTGAAGTGGCTGGGGAGAGGAAAGTCTGGGTTTCCCTCCTAAATCTGCTGCCCCCGCGATCCGACCTCGGATAAGCAGCAGAAGATGGATGGAAACACGTGCCTTCGAGCAAATAATTTTTTAAAACAAATAACTTTATCAACTAACTATTTAGTTAATTTGAACAAAACAGTCTCGAAAACATGTAGACAATTTGAATTTAAACAACGTATACAATATCAACAACAAACTTTATCGGAAGTTGAGAAAATCGAAAGTTTTGGAATAATTGAGGACGGGTAAAACGAAGCAAGCGTAGTCGGTATTTGATAATTTTAAGAATATATCGTCTGTTATAGTCTTATTTTTTTCTTTTTTTTTTTGTCCTGTTTTCTTTTCCTTTTGTTCGAGTGCACGGTTCTATGTTGTGTGCTCACTGCTAAATTTGCAATTCTCGTGTTCTTTGGATTCTTTGGGGGGTCTGTTGATTTTCCTTAAAAATGAGTACGAGTACTTAATTGTGAGTTATTCCGAAATGTTCAAGTTTTTGCATTCAAGTCATAAGTTTTAAAATGCTTGAATTTGCGGGAGCTGGATTTCAAGTGGAAAGGTGTTCTGCCTGTTAATGCCGATCTACAAAGATGCTCAATAACACATAACAGGTGTTGTGAACTGGAAGGAGCTGCCTGCAGAGTACAAAATAATGTACAGTACTTCTTCAGCACCCACATCAACTGCTGCAAAATTTATTGACACTCGAGCTGAATGTAAAGGAAGGGAAACTGACTTTTTTTTTATTATTTTTTTAAAGATATATAATTATGGGCGTTTTATGCCACGCCACTGAAGACTGAGCGTTCTGCCGCATGCTTAATCCAAGAATCCTGCACAATTGAGGAGTCTGCTTTCGAGAAGGAACAGGAAGCATAAATGTGTAATGTAAACGTGGAAACCACCCGGTGTAATAACCTTATTTATTGATTGATTGAATTTTTATTATTTAATTTTATTTTCATTATTATTATTATTATTATTATTATTATTATTAATTTACTCTCAGGCGTAATAACCTTATTTATTGATTGATTGAATTTGCATTTTATTATGATTATTATTTATTCAATCTCTGGTGCAATAACCTTATTTATTATTGATTGAATGAATTATTTATTTTATTATTACGCTTTTGTGAATGAATATATTCCATCACGACAGAAATCAGTTTGCGTCCACCTTGTTGTTTTGACAAAACCACCGTCAGACACGATTTACTGCAATTACGCTACATTGGCCATTCGGTGGCGCTGCGCTACACTACTACTTAACATTACTTTTAGTTTTTTTTTTTTTTTTTTTTAATTTGCTGTAAGACATACAAACATGGTAACAATCAAAGATTTTCAGTATAAGTCAACATTACTTTGAGTTAAGATAGTTTACGTTTAGGCTGAGTTAAAAAAAAAAAAAGACGGAATTGGAGACCACGTGTTTCCGGTAGAGCTCCACTCACGTGTATGGGGCTATCGGCTATCCAGTCGTTCATGTATTCAGGTCAGTGTTCTCGGCCTCGTTAGCTTATCTTATCTTAGCTTAGCTTAGCTTAGTTTAGCTTAGCTTAACTCGCTAGCCGCTAACAAAGAGAAGCACATAACACGTGGTCAGGAAGAGACCAAGTGTGACTTTGTCGGCATTATTGTGCCAAAATGTCGGCGAGAACGACACCAAAGGACGAGGAGGAACTCTTTGGAGGAAAAGAAGAGAACGAGCAACATTTTCAACCGCTGGACGATGTTTGCGAGGAGCCTCGAATTGTGCTACACGCAGCAGGTTTGTACACTTCTAATTACTCCGCCTTGCTTAGCACTACTATATAGCGTTAAAAAAACAAAACAAAACATGCAGTCAGGACGGTTAAACAGTCATCGGACAGTCATACCAATGTAACAGTCGTGTGCGTAGGGTTTTAATCAAGATGCTCGAGTGATTTATTTGCTCTGTAGAAGACAAAATGGGACACAGTTTTTCGTATTCGTCATCTGCACCACATGTGCTGCTTCCCCCTGCAACTTAGTGTCGCGATGTCCACATCTGCATTTCTTTTCTAAGATGAATGGAATATATTCTTCCAAAAATGTTCAGTAATGGTAAGCACCTTCATTTATACAGAGTTAATCAACAAAACACAGTATTTGTTATTTTATTTCAACCGCCCAAAGAAAATGGGAAAGCAATGCATTGGTTGAAGTGGGACATTATTTATTTATAAAAATACTTTTTTTTTTTTTTTACTTTTTTATGTAAATGTATTATTATTATTATTATTATTATTATCATTATTATTCTGTTTTTATTTCCATTTATATTTATTTTTTGTAATTATTTTTTTAAAATGTTTTTTAATATCCATTTTTATTTTCACTTTATGCATTTATTTGTTCATGTCTTCATTCACCTTATTTATTTAAATTTATTTATTATTCTGTTGTTTTTATTTCCATTTATATTGTACTTTAAAAAAAAATGTTTTTATATCATTTTTTATTTTTACTTCATGCATTTATTTGTTCATGTCTTCATTTACTTTATTTTTATTTTTATTTTTTATTTTATTTGAGCAGTTTCTGTCCTCCATACGGAAGAAATGTGAGCGGGATTGTGGGCCGTTCGGAGATGCAATGTAGCCAACTCGCGGCCTGTCGTCGTGGCAACCCTCATTTGCAGGAACATTCAAATGAATCCGATTAATCTGAAATAGTGCTGGGCAATATATATCGGCATGACGATAGAAAAATGTTTATTGTGCCCTTTCTTACCTAACAGCATAAGACAAATAGCCAAATATTTCTAGTTGACTGTTGAATAATTCAAAATTAATAAAACTTAAGCAGTCTAAAGAAGAGTCGTCACAAAGGAAACGGAAGATCAGTAAAAATCTCATCTTCTTATTTTTGCCTTTTACTGTTTGAGGGTATTCGACACTTGTGGATTAAGAAAGGAGTAGTTAACAATTTTTACCACTTTTCAAAAGGATTATTATTTCTTCAAAGTTAATGCCCATTTTTGGATTACTTTTGAGATTTTTTTTTACTTTTCATTTTTCGGATTTTTGCGTTTATTCTTTTTTATCTTTTGATGGATTACCTGTTTCTTCATTGAGTATTTGGAATTACCAATGACTGAGTATTCATTTAATTTGATAAAGGTATAAACTTAACGTCCATTTATTTTAACTTATTTATTTATTATACGTTTTATTTACTTATATTATCCTGCTTTTACAAACCAAAATAGATCTAATGTTTGCCGTTTTATATGAGAGTTGAGTTTCAATAAATATTGGGGGAAAAAAAGTCTATTAACTGTTTGTTTATGATCTTTTCCTCCATCAAGCAGCTTAATCGAGAAGCTACATTTGATATGAATCAATTCGCTCAGTTTGAAGCCGAGCATATACGTATTTACGTATAAGCGGTAAGTGAATCTGGAACAAAACGCACGAAGAAAACCCAACAAAAGTCAACCGAACTACAAGAGTCTTTTGCGCGGGTCACCCCGTATAACAGAAACTCGCCTCGCTGGAAAAAAAAAAAAAAAAAGACAGAGGCGATGGCGCGTTTGATTGCAGATTCAGTAAAACCGAATGCTTGTGTTTATTTTGATATAATTGCATATTTGCCACATGCAAATAATGTTATATGCTGTTAATCTACAACTCGAGCTGCACTACAAAGCTACTTTCATAAGAAAGTTGAAACTTTGCACTTTGGAAAAAAAATAAATATTTTTTTGCATTTAATTTATGACTGTCTGAACTTTTATTTTTTTATGCCTTATAAAAATGTCTAGGCCGCCGTGCCTCCTTTGTTTACATTTTTTATTTTATATTGCAGCCCTACTAGATTCATTTGTGACATTCATTAAATGTTACACAAATAAAATGTGAAATTGTAAGCAAAGTACGTTGTATCATTGGGGTGTGAATTGCCTAGTACCTGACGATTCGATTCATATCACGATTCACAGGTCACGATTCGATTCGATACCGATTAATCCCCATCCGAATTTATAAGTCGATTGTTGCGATTTTTTTTTTTTACTAAAATTTTGAAAATGCTATTCAGTAAACTTGTACATGTACACTGTTAAGATTTGTATGAAAATGTATTATTTATTTATCTGAAACTTCAGTCATTACTGTGAGCCACTGTATAGGTCGCTTGCACATCGTAATGCATCATGGGAATTTTTTCTTCGGGCGCCATATTGGGTGTCCGCCGGTTCACAAGGTACACTCGCGAGTTACACGGTAGAGCTTATCAACCTGATGTAATTTTCGCAGCATTTTCACGATTTACCGGAAGATCAAAAACAACGATACAGGCAGAAGGTGTCTCTGTGTGGTGGGATTGATCCTAATTACGTCCTGACCAAGGGTGAATTTTTTTTGACGGAGAAAGCTTGCTGGCCAAATGTGACTTCTCTGGACATCTTTCACTACCTCGTGTTGACAACATGCTCCATAACACGCCAACAAATCCCTGGAGGCTTACAATTATTTTGTAAGCGGGTGGATACAGAGTGTAAACTTTAACATCGCATCAGAAGAAACGGTTGCTGTTGCACGTAAGTAAACCACATGGTGTTGGTAATTCTGCACACAAAAATGTTGATTTGTTCTCAGGCTTCCTGTTATTGTGTTTACATGCACAGCTGGGTTTACCTGATGTGGTTTTTCTAATCATTTTATAACAGGCAAATATGGCAGAGCGTATAAGAATAAAAAGTAACTGCACAGCCTCCCCGTGGCTTAATTAAATTTAATGCTACCCTTTCACTAGTTACATGTTACTTAATCAACTTATTCTAAATGGTTAAGGTTAACCACTCTCAGAGGACGTATTTTTAGTTTCAGTTTCCAGTACAATAAAACGTGTTCATGGTAACTACTGAGCATACTGACAGCTTTTCTTATGATCTCACGGTTAAGGAGGCTGTCACAACACCCAATTTCTGTCTGGTGCCGGATGGCAACAATTCCCATCACTTGTCACGACAACACCAATAGTATTACCAGGTATGTATGGCTTTACTTTTTGTAGTTTCTTATTTAATTCTATGTTTCATATTTTCATTACAATGTTTGTAATATTTTCAGATTCAGGCACAGATGAGTTTAACTGGACGGGCTTCTGCGACTTTGTGGTGTGGACAAAGTGTGATTGAGCGAGTCCACCCAGATCGCTCATTTTGGCCAGTTGGAAAAGCCAGAGTTTTTTTTCCCCCAAATCCCATCCTTACCTGAACTGCTCGGGAGAGCATTTACTAGATCAGCAGTGGACTTCCAGTGTTCCTGCTCAGCCCCTGTCACCTACCACTTGCTCATGTACTTCAAAGATGCGGAATAAAGTAGTTTTTTTGTGCTGCAGCAGATTGTAAAATCAAATGATATCACTTGAAGTGTGCCAATCTAGACTGCCAAAAGGACAGTGGTTTTGTGACAAGTGTGAAACAAGGATTATTGGGAAAACTGAAACACAGTACTGGTACTTGTCTTTCATTAAACAAATTTAAAAGAGAGCAACTTTTTCCTCTGTACATAGTATAATGAAAGTCATTGCGTACCCCATCAACATTACATCATACCGTCATCTCAGGATGGTAGGCACCTGTGCTAAAATAAACTACATTAATTAACAGTTCAATTTTTAACCCTGAAATTACTACATCTAATCATTATTCACTTCATTTTTTGTGCTTTTAGAAATAATAGAGATTTATGCCATTACTTTAAGAGGGACCATATTGCACATTGAGCCAAATCCTGTCATTTGTATTATGTATAGCTTTGTAAACAAACCCAACAATAGAATTTGTATAAACGCTGCCTTTATTAGCGCCAAACAAACAGTCGCATGTTGTCCTCCTCCAATGCTTTGATGCTCGCCTTCGTTTCCATCATGTCATTGGCAATCAAGTCGGTGTGGCATGAGATCCCTAAAGAAAAAAATAAAGAAAAAATCAAAAAAAAATACGGTACCAGTAATAGGTTTAATATAGTAAAGTAGTATAGTTTTTTTGTCAGTGTAAAAGAAATGTACACATTTTGTTGCATTTTTTAATGTATGAACATTGCTACAGGCAAATACTTATTTCTATAAACACTTCCAAATGTCTCTAAAATATAAGGTGCGTGTACACACACAAACATAAACACATACATTCACTCATGCATACAATATATCATGTAATGAATTCTGAGTGGCATACCAGAGTCAATGATGTCAGCAGTACTTGAGGGTACAGGTTACTGGAGCCATCTGGCTGCATAACTGCAACAATCTCTGCCACTTCGAGTCGTCTTTTCTTTGCTTGTCTCTCCTGTGCACGTTCATATCTTGGCACCGACTGGGCTGAGACATAGATGTTGTAACTTGGGACCCAACTTTAATGTTGGAGCCCAGTCGGGATGATTGGACAGAAAAACGGGCGCAGGGCGACCTGTTAAAATAAACAAATATATAAACAAATAAAATATGGAAAGACTGGTTATTTTACCGCAGTAGGGTGGCCGTGAATAAGTTCTTTAGCATGATGTGTAGGCTACCGGGGGTCTGTTTTCTTGCATCAGCCCCTTCTGTCTCTTTTTTTTCCAAGTTTACATTTTGCCACCAAAAAACATGTTATCGGCATTAAAAGCCCAAGACTAATCAATCCAATTTCAGCAGTAAACACTTTGCACTGGCACTACTTGGGTGAAAATGTTCGATGTTAGCTTTCGGCTAACGTCCGCTAGCCAGCTTGTACTACCGAACTTGCTTGCTCATGAATCCAAAACATAAGCAACTTGCCCATATATGGGCGGTCGAAACGTTATTAATCCTCATGCATTAAATAAAGGTAAACACGCTTACCGCTCACAAAGTGATCGCTGCACACACGAGCCCAAAGTAACGACTTCCCTCCGGAGTCCGCACTCCTCTGTCTCCAGGCCCTGGTTCCTAATTATTTTCGGAATTCGGAAAAAAGACCGACCATTTTCCCCCTTGGCATTGTTCGAACAGCCAACGATGCAGCAACAATGTACCATTTTAAACGCAGAAAACAAACGTGATAGATACGTGTTAGACCGAATCGCTACGTAAATGGAGGCCACCCAGCATGGCGACTACGAGAAATCCGAGGCGGAAGTGACGACATGTGCAAGCGACCTATCGACGGTGTTCAAGGATTAGTGGTCGTAAAAAAGTTTTATGGTTAGAGGACGTCTCCTGTGTTTATGACTGTTGTATTTGTGATGCCACAACGATGCTATGTCTCAACCTCCTTTTATGACCACTTGTTAGCGAATTCCATGTAAAGACAGGAAATGTGAATGTGTGTCAGAATGAGCCAGAGGATTGTGACCAGCACACATCTCTCGCTCATCTCTCCTTGTACAAGTAAAGGCCTTGTTTTTCTTATTTTAATGTCTGTCTCCTTATTTGTGCAGTTTAAAAATGTCAAAAATGGTGTTTAAACCTGACATTTATTTTGCCCCATGAAAAATGTTTTTCTTTCGTTAGGTAATAAAAATGTAATTTCTTTAGGTAAATGTTAAATATCGCAATAATATCGATATCGCTATGTTCGGCGAGTATATCGCATATCGCATGTTTTTCCAATATCGTGCAGCCCTAATATTAAATATTATTAAATCAGCTATATGGAAGATTGAAAATTTCAAATCTCTACTGCCACCTGTGGCCGAAAACAAACTGGACGTTCGTACACGCTGCACGCACTCGTACGACCTTGAAAAAATAATCACAGATATCGCATGATATCGCAATCGCATTTTTTTGGGTGAAAAAAAATCGCAATTAGATTATTTTCCATAATCATTCAGCCCTACTTGAAATTTGACTTGACCAAACCAAATGTGTGTTTTGTCTTCTTGTATCCTGCAGATGTCGCTGAGAAATATCTTCGTCCTGACCAAGAGGACATGAAGCCTCCGAATATTAAAAAGGAGGAAGAACATCCTTACATCGAAGAGGAGGAAAAGCCCGTTCGTGTCAAAGAGGAGGCGGTTGAGGATGATGTCACCAAGTTGCCACCGACCTTCGCCCCTTTAAAGAGTGAAGATGAAGACAAGGGTAAGAGTGAGGAGGATACAGGGGTGGAGCTTCCAAGCAGCAGCTCTTCATTTTCAGAAAAAATTTTTTTTAGTTTTAATCAAATTTTAGTCGACTATATTCACAGTTTAGTCTATTTTCCTTCAGCATACGTTTAAACTTTTATACAGAAAATTATAGCACACCTATTTGTGACTTTAGTTTAACACGCAAGACACATTTCATACAATGGTGTCTTTATTGTTTCAATGAATCATGTTCAACTGACAATAATGTAACTTTTCACCTGAATAAGAAAAAGTGCATAATTAAATTGCTTGAGATTAATCTTACAGCTGCACAATTTATGTTTATGTACAACACTTTGTATACAGCAATGCCTGTTCTTAGAGCGCTTTATAATTAAAGTTGAGCTGAGTTAAAGTGCAGTGAACACAACATTTTCTGAGTGGTTCTTTTCTCATTCATTCTGATTGGATTGTGTGAATTTTCACGACTGTGTTGTTTTCATTTTCATTTTAGTCATTGCCGAAATTGTCGGTCAATTTTAATCATAGTTATTGTCTGAATGAATGGCTTCTATTTTAGTTTTCATTTAATTTTCGTCAGGAAAAACAATCAGTCACGAAAATTATGATGTAAATTTTTCGGTGGCAAAAATATCACTGGTTGCAACTGTAGCATTCACGAAGACGGCAGTCAATAACAATCGAGTCCATTTTGCAAATAAGGGCCGAGTTCATATGGGCATATATGCGAACTGCGCACAAGACGACACATGAAAATGGAATGAAGCGGTTGCGCTTAATTAAGGTAAATTAACGAGTGAATTAATTAATGGAGGAAAGATTGAGGACTGGAGTAAGGCTCACTTTCTGTTGAAATCAGGTCACTTCCTGTTGAAATCGGGCCACTTCCTGTTGAAATCGGGCCACTTCCTATTGGTAGGTCACTTCCTGTTGAAATCGGGCCACTTCCTGTTGTTTCTAAGTCACTTCCAGGTCACTTCCTATTGAAATCAGGTCACTTCCGGGTCACTTCCTGTTGAAAACAAGTCAGTTCCTGTTGATTTCAGGTCACTTTCTGTTGAAATTGTGTCACTTCATGTTGAAATTGTGTCACTTCCTGTTTATTTAAAGCCACTTCTGAGTCACTTCCTGTTCATTTTATGCCATTTCCGGGTCACTTCCTATTGAAATCAGGTCACTTCCTGTTGAAATTGTGTCACTTCCTGTTGAAATCAGGTCACTTCCTATTCAAGCTGGGGCATTTCCTGGCAAGAATCCCTGGTGTACCAAATCAATTGGCCAAGATGGCTGCCGCTGAAGGCAGGCGTAGGGTACAAAATAGGAAATTGTGATTAAGGCGTGAATTTTGGAACTAAAAAAGGAGAATTGGTGACTACATTAAAGTTGGAATGTGGTGAATTGGATGAAGAATGTGGAAGTAAATGTGAAATATAGAATCTCCCATTATGAATACATTGGAAAAAACGTGTACGAAATCGGGAATTGCGAGTAAGGCGTGAATTTTGGAACAGGAAAAGAGCTCGTGGTATGATTTGGTGGAATATATTGACGTTGGAATGAAGTAAATTGGATGAAAAATGTGGAAGGAAATTTTGAATCTTCCATTAAGAATGCATGAGGAAAAATTGGGTACAAAATCGGGAATTGTGGGTAAGGCGTGAATATTTGGAATATGTTTAAATTGAAAGATGAGGATGGGATGAATCATGTGGAAGTAGGGGTCTTCCAGCCTAACTATGGTTACAAATAGGTGTTTTAATTTTCTATGTAAAAGTTTAAATGTATGCGGATGGATAATATCAACTCAACTCAATTTAGTCGACTTCAATCAATAGAGATTAAAATGGTTTTAGATTTGACCTTATATCGGCTGTCAGATTTTTAACAAGGCCAATACTTTTTTTTCCTTTTTCTTTTTGTTGTTTTGGGATGGGCCAATCCGAGTGTGCAGTGGCCCCAAGTCGAGGTGCACTGTAGAAACAATAATGCACATCATCTCACGCTTGAAATTTGACTTGACCAACCCAAATGTGTGTTTGTCTTCTTGTGTCCTGCAGACGTCGCTGAGAAATATCTTCGTCCTGACCAAGAGGACATGAAGCCTCCGAATGTTAAAGAGGAGGAAGAACATCCTTACATCGAAGAGGAAGAAAAGCCCGTTCGTGTCAAAGAGGAGGAGGTTGAGGATGACGTCACCAAGTCACCAATGACCTTCAAGTCATCAATGACCTTCGCCCCTTTAAAGAGTGAAGATGAAGTCAAGGGTGAGAGTGAGGAGGGCAGAGGGGCGGAGCCTCCAAACAGGATCTTAAATCCTCAAAACATGATTCCAGAAAGTGATGCAGACCACTGGGGATCATCAAAAGCAAAAAGTGATGACATAAGGTCCCTTTCTTCTCATGATGATGATGATGATGATGATGATGATGATAAGTCAGATTTAACAACACATACAAGAAGACACACTGGGGAAAGACCTTTTTCTTGTTTAGATTGTGGCAAAAGCTTCTCTTGCAAGTCATATTTAACAACACATAAAAGAATCCATAGTGGCGAGAAACCTTTTTCTTGCTCAGATTGTGGCAGAAGCTTCTCTCAGAAGTCACATTTAACAACACATACAAGAAGACACACTGGGGAAAAACCTTTTTCTTGTTTAGATTGTGGCAAAAGCTTCTCTTCGAAGTCAAATTTAACAACACATACAAGAAGACACACTGGGGAAAAACCTTTTTCTTGTTTAGATTGTGGCAAAAGCTTTTCTCAGAAGTCAGCTTTAACAAGACATACAAGAAGACACAATGGGGAAAAAACTTTTTCTTGTTTAGATTGTGGCAAAAGCTTCTCTTGCAAGTCATATTTAACAACGCATACAAGAATCCATAGTGGCAAGAAACCTTTTTCTTGCTCAGACTGTGGCAAAAGCTTCTTTCGGAAGTCACATTTAACATTACATTCAAGAACACACACTGGGGAAAAACTTTTTGCTTGTACCCACTGTGGCAAAAGCTTCTTTCGGAAGTCACATTTAACAACACATTCAAGAACACACACTGGGGAAAAACCTTTTTCTTGCTCAGATTGTGGCAAAAGCTTCTCTTCGAAGTCAAATTTAACAACACATACAAGAAGACACACTGGCAAGAAACCTTTTTCTTGCTCAGCCTGTGGCAAAATCTTCCCTGCCAAACCTGAATTAAGAAGCCACATAAGAACACACACGGGACAGAAACCATATTCATGCACAAAATGTGTGAAAAGCTTCGCTTCCACCAATTCTTTAACAGCACATGCAAAAACACACACTGGAGAGAAACCGTATTCCTGCTCAGATTGTGGAAAAAGCTTCTCTTCCATTACAAATTTAAGAAAGCACACAAGAACACATGGTGGGAAGGAACCATTCAGTTGCAGTGTTTGTCCTAAAAGATTCTCTTGTAAAAAGCTTGCTGAGAGACACGAGTGTGCTGGTGAGAATGGCAGCCATCTTTGAAGCTTCAAAAAAATGAAGGGAAGTGAGACTGGTGTGCTGTAAAAGTGTCAATGCATCTTAAGTGTAAATGTAATGCTTTCAAAACTACTCAACCTGTAAATATTAAATGTTTGCTGTTAATGTGTTTAAATGTTTTTTTTTGTACGTAATTTAGGAAGTTATTTTTGTTTGCTTCTGAATGTTGTTAATGGTTGTTTGTTGATGTTTGTAGGTGTTGTGTATTTGCTTGTGTAAAGCACATTGAGTTGCCTTGTGTATGAAATAGAAATAAAGCCACCTTGCAATTTTCCCCAAATAAGCGTCGACAATACCTTCAGACACACAAAGCCATCTGCGATTAAAATTTTTTGTTGAACAGTGTTATCACTGAAATGATTGACGCAAATGTCCTACTCTTTGTTGCTAACTCAACCACCACAGCTCCGTGCTAGCTAACACGCCATATGCTAGTGCATTTTGCACATTTTATCTTTCTATATAACAATTTTGACACGATTAGCATACAATATTCAGATGACATCAGAACAAAATTGTGTCCATACCTGGTTTTGATTCTTTCATTTTGCATGTGGTAATATAATTTCTGTTCATGTGGCACTTTTGCCTCTGCAGGCAGAATGTTCTTGTCGCCAAACAACCTTTCATCACATTTTGAAATCAAAATACAAATCAAATGGAGTAGATGCCACCTGGACTTCCGGGCTTCACACACCAGCTCCGTTTCCGGCCACTGCTGCGACTCACAGGCGGCGTTCCGACAAAAATGATCACATTAAGAGAAGCGACAGTACAATGCAATTGCATTTGTACTTCTGAGTGTGGCGCTGATGAGATGATGCTCCCCCTGGTGGGAAGTGTGTGGCAATACCTTACATCCCTAGCCAATCAGCATTAGTGCCCTCCCTACAAATAAGGAGTCAGTTGGTACCTGCCCTCAACTTACTCCTTGGCTCTGAGGTCCGCCTCCTTGACTTCAATGGCTTGTCATCATCAGTCATCACGAACATTTTACCTTCATTGGAAAGTAAGTGTTGCGTCAAAACTTTGCTGAAGGAAAGTGTGAGAGCCACAGATGACAAAAACTGGCCAAAAGTCATTTGTATTACTTGCAGTACAAATAAATGTTGCATATATATATCAATAACATATCAGATACTGTATCACCTTCCCATGGGCTCACCACCGGTGGGAGGGGCCACAGGGGTCGGGTGCAGTGGAGGCTGGGTGGCAGCCATGGGAGGAGACCTTGGCGGACCGACCCCCCCCAGCTGCAGAAGCTAGCTCTTGGGACATGGAATGTCACCTCTCTGGCAGGGAAGGAGCCTGAGCTGGTGTGTGAGGCAGGGAAGTTCCGACGAGACATAGTCGGACTGTCCTCCACACACGGCTTGGGCTCTGGTACCAGTCCTCTCGAGAGGGGTTGGACTCTCTTCCACTCTGGAGTTGACCATGGTGAGAGGCGCCGAGCAGGTGTGGGCAGTCTTATTGGCCCCCGGCTCAGCGCCAGTACGTTGGGGTACACCCCGGTAGATGAGAGGGTAGCCTGCCTCCGCCTTCAGGTGGGGTGACGGGTCCTGAATGTTGTTTGTGCATATGCACCAAACAGCAGTTCAGAGTACCCACCCTTTTTGGAGTCCAGAGAGGGTGTGCTGGAGAGTGCTTCCCCGGGGACTTCAATGCTCATGTGGGCAATGACAGTGAGACAGGGAGGGACGTGATTTTGAGGAACAGCCCTCCCGGTCAGAACCCGAGTGGTGTTTTGCGATTGGACTTCTGTGCTCATCCCGGATTGTCCATAACGAACACCATGTTCAAACATAGGGGTGTCCATATGTGTATTTTGCACCAGGACACCCTCGGCTGCAGTTCGATGATCGACTTTGTAGTCGTGTCATTGGATTTGTGGCCGCATGTTTTGGACACTCAGGTGAAGAGAAGGGCGGAGCTGTCAACATATCACCACCTGGTAGTGTGTTGGCTCCAAGGGTGGGGGAAGATGCCGGTCCGACCTGGCGGACCCAAACGTATTGTGAGGGTTTGCTGGGAACGTCTGGCGGAATCCCCTGTCAGAAAGAGTTTCTCCCTCTGGCAGAACTTCTCCCTTGTCCCGGGGGAGGAGAGGGTTCCAAGGGGGCTATGTTCCGCGCCTCCATTGTTAAGGCAGCCGATCGGAGCTGCGGCCATAAGGTAGTCGGTGCCTGTCATGGTGACAATCCTCGAACCACCAGCAGTAAGGGATGCCGTCAAGCTGAAGAAGGAGTCCTATCGGGCCTTTTTGGCCTGTAGTACTGCGGAGGCAGCTGACAGTTACCGGCTGGCCAAGCGGAACGCGGCTTCAGCGGTCGCTGAGGCAAAAACTCGGACATGGGAGGAGTTCGTTTGAGGCCATGGAAAATGACTTCCGCACGGCTTTGAGGAAATTCTGGTCCACCATCAGGCGTCTCATGAGAGGAAAGCAGTTCACTATTAACACTGTGTATAATGGAGATGGTGTGCTGCTGACTTCGACTCGGGACGTCGTGAGTCGATGGGGGGAATACTTCGAAGATCTCAATTGCGCCAACACGTCTTCCTTTGAGGAAGCAGTCTGGCGACTCTGAGGTGGGCTCTCCTATCTCTGGGGTCAAAGTCACTGAGGTGGTTGGAAATCTCCTCGGTGGCGGGGCCCCAGGGGTGGATGAGAACCGCCCGGAATTCCTAAAGGCTCTGGATGTTGTGGGGCTGTGGTGGTTGACACGCCTCTAACGCTCCTTGGTCAATAATTTGCAACGCTATTGCTCAAGATTTATTTATTTTTTGCATTTTTATATATTTTAGTTTGGTTTTAAGGTATTTACAAAGACAAAGGGCAAGGTTAAAATGTTAATTTAAAGATGCCGGGAGAATTTGTCGGCTGCGTGACGTCACTCTCGTGGATTTTGACAGCACGCACGTATTATTTTTTTCACTCACTCACTCACAGAAGCTAACGTGTGAATGGGTGAGTGAAAAAAAAATCCGTGTGTGCTTTCAAATTGCCGCAGGAGTGACGTCACGCAGCTGACAATTTCGCCCGGCCCCGTTTGCGACACGCCAAACCCCGCTCTGCGATTGGCTGCAGGGGTGTAAACACTGTTTTTCCACAGAAACGTCCCGCTGTTCACAAACCAAACATCCATCCATCCATCCATTTTCTTGACCGCTTATTCCTCACAAGGGTTGCGGCTGGCGCCTATCTCAGCTGGCTCTGGGCAGTAGGCGGGGTACACCCTGAACTGGTTGCCAGCCAATCGCAGCAAACCAAACACAAAATTACAAAATACAGGCTGGGGCGGTGGGGGTTTATAGGACAAAATCACCCCCAGAAATTAAGAGAAGCCCAGATCTGTAAATTGAGAAGTAGTTTGTTTGTTGAAATCCTGCATTTAACTCTTTGACCGCCATAAACGTTTAAAGACGTTCAGTATAATCCTAGAATTGGCCGCCATAGACGTTAATTGACGTCTACTATGTTTTTTATGGAAACGGGTGGAGGAAAGCCTTGGGCAGCTGTGCTCCAAGTATCAAGCCGATCGGGTTACTATAATGAGTATTCCTGGCCACTAGATGGCTGTGATGAGTCTTTTGGACAAGATCGGGTAGGAGACAACAGTAGAAGAAGAGAGGCGGAGCTAGAGTGTTGAGGGGGAGAGAATGGCTAACTTGGCTAAGGGAGTCAAAAAGGCTACAGATGGCAATCTGATCACGCTTGATCCTTATTTTCAAAGCTCAAAAGCATCGACCAGTGCTCAAGAGCACAGTGATGACGGGGTTAAGTCATAGTTGAAGCGGTGACGCGGCCGTTTCGACCACGTCCTAAGACCCCACCGGCTAGCGATGCTCATAACGTCCTAAGGCCCCACCGGCTAGCGATGCTAACACCGGAGAAAAGTGGTGCACAACCGACCACGTCTGCACAGATGACGTTTCATCGGACGATGACGACTACTATGGGTCCGATGCAAGACAGTCTTGGACAGTCTTTCGTCCTCCAAAGAACGTGAAGGTAAGCGCTAACATGCTAAGAGATTGCTAGTAAGATTACTAACTTTTCGGGCGATCTGCTAGCAGCGTGTGTAAATGTGCTGATATACACTAAAACATCTATTACCTATACAAACGTGAATGTATATTTTATAGATCGTGCTCACAGCAACGTCCGACCGCTGGTTCTACGACAAAGAAAGGTAAAAAAAAAAAAAAAAACGTTTTCAATACACCGCAACAATAAAAGGAAAGTCTTTCGATAGTATTGTAATTGTATATGTTTCTTTCAGCTCCTACCCAAAGTGACCCTTCTCACAGTGAGCAGAACAAAGGAAAAAGAAAAGATTCTCCACAGCACTAATAAAATATTTGATGGTAAACGTCTTCTATAATTTACAGAATGTGCATCGACCAATACATCCAAGAAAAAAAGGTAAACATGCACACACACACACATTGCATCACAGTGCTCTAAAATAATATATGCTATTGAAATGTATATTTGCAGATCCCAAAGATTCTGGCTGGCTTGAAGTTGATGAATTCGGCTGGCAGCCAACCATCTTCCCCTTTGCTGCAAAACCAGGACCAAGGGATGCTGCAGCAGAGCTGAATTCCCACCTGCCAGCTGACATCCTGGAGCTCTTCATCACGGATGAACTTCTCCAGCACATCGTTCATCATACCAACCTCTACGCAAATCAGTCCATGCAGAAGCAGACTGACAAAAACTGTTGCGCACGTGTAAATAGTTTGCAAAGAGTTTTCCAAATTGTTTGTTCGGATTGCTGCTGTTGCATGTAAATAAACTGTTATTTTGCAATCAAAAAACATTTTTTATTGTTGGGGTAGGGTTTTATAGAAGTTTAGGTGTTTGTAGAATCACTCATGCAAAAAAAAAAAGTGCCAAATTCACTTGAGTGCATGAAATAGCATCGTTTCACAAAAAGCTTGATTTCTCCGTATTTTGGAAGAAAATAGAGGATTTGTGTGAAACGAAGGTGTTTTCTATTGTTGATTACTGAAGATTCGAATAAGGTAGAAACAAACTTTTTTTTTAGATGAAAGATGAGACTTCAATCTTTCATTTGGTAGTATCCGCGTTTCCATAGTCCTAACACAACATTTTCTGTGGAGCTTGAAAGATTGGTAAAATTCTGTAAATCAGCTGGCAGTATAGGGGTTACCTTTTCCGAAAATGGCTGCCAGTCAAAGAGTTAAAAAGTGCATTTTCCTGAGTGAAACCGGCAGACTGGGCCTTTAAACTCATAACATTTGGTGGTTAAATCTCATCCCTCATAATAAACATTCAGTTAACCTCAACAAGCTTGTTCAACTTTGATGGCGAATTTTTAAACTGCACATTCACCACAATAAACTGGAACTCTTTTCAATAAGTCCAATTTAAACTTTACAATTGTATCGGGATCAAAACACTGAAAAAAAGAATGAGAGTTTCGATTCCAACCGCAGCAAAAATGGCGACATCTGCCGATGACTTGTGGCATTGCTTGCGCTGAAGCCCCCGGACAATTTCCAGCAGCCAATCGTAACGCAGCGGGGGCGTGTCCTGCCTGACTTCCGCCGCACGTCTCCGTTCGTTTCTTCACGTGCTCACTGCCGTGGCCGGCGGCCACATCGCGTTTCATCAGACGTCCTCTGCTAATTCATTCTTTCTTATTTGGTGTTGGACTGAACACACAGGACTCCCATCACCATTTTGAAGGTCTGCGACACCGTTTATTAAATGTCGGCGTGTGTTTAAACTCGTCTCGGTGCGCGTTGATGCTTCTCGGCCAAGTTAGCTTAGCTTAGCTTAGCTTAGCTTAGCTTAGCTTTGCTTAGCTTAGCTTAACTCGCTAGCCGCTAACAAAGAGAAGCACATAACACGTGGTCAGGAAGAGACCAAGTGTGACTTTGTTGGCATTATTGTGCCAAAATGTCGGCGAGAACGACACCAAAGGACGAGGAGGAACTCTTTGGAGTCAAAGAAGAGAACGAGCAACATTTTCAACCGCTGGACGACGTTTGCGAGCAGCCTCGAATTGTGCTACACGCAGCAGGTTTGTACACTTCTTATTACTCTCCCTTGCTTAGCACTACTATATAGCGTTAAAAAAAAATTCACTGCAGTCCTCATTGCTGTGCACAGTAATTAAATTCAACTGTTATTTTAAAGAGTGAAATAAATTGATTTGATTGGTTGATTCCGGACAGGGGCCGATTATACAGTCATGAGACAGTCATACCAATGTATCTGACAAGACGTGTGCGATTTTAAGAACACTTAGGTGCACAATAAGACTGTATTAAAACGGTGGTACAATACTACAAATTTTTTTTTTTTTTGTCGGTATACTATTTTTTTTTTTTTTTTTTTTTTTTTTTTTTTTTTTTACAAAACAGTCACAGTTTTGTCATGGTTACTGCATTGTTACATTCAACTGCTGTTGCAACCAGTGTTAATTTTGACAAGAAATTTTAATTTAGTTTTAGTTATAGTCTTTTGACTAAAATTAACAAGTTTGAGTCATAATTTAGTCTTCTGATTGTATTTTAGTTTTGATCCAATTTTAGTCGATTAAATTCACAGTTTAGTCTATTTTCCTTCAGCATACGTTTAAACTTTTATACAGAAAATTATAGCACACCTATTTGTGACTTTAGTTTAACACGCAAGACACATTTCATACAATGGTGTCTTTCTTGTTTCAATGAATCATGTTCAACTGACAATAATGTAACTTTTCACCTGAATAAGAAAAAGTGCATAATTTAAATTGCTTGAGGTTAATCTTACAGCTGCACAATTTATGTTTATGTACAACACTTTGTATACAGCAATGACTGTTCTTAGAGCGCTTTATAAATAACGTTGAGTTGAGTTAAAGTGCAGTGAATACAACATTTTCTGAGTGGTTCTTTTCTCATTCATTCCGATTGGATTGTGTGAATTTTCACGACTGTGTTGTTTTCATTTTCATTTTAGTCATTGACGAAATTGTCAGTCAATTTTAATCATAGTTATTGTCTGAATGAATGGCTTCTATTTTAGTTTTCATTTAATTTTCGTCGGGAAAAACAATTAGTCACGAAAATTATCATGTAAATATTTCGTCGACAAAAATATCACTGGTTGCAACTGTAGCATTCACGAAGACGGCAGTCAATGACAATCGATTCCGGTTTGCAAATCAGTGCCGAGTTCATTTGGGCATATATGCGAACTGCGCACAAGACGACACGTGAAAATGGAATGAAGCGGTTGCGCTTAATTAAGGTAAATTAATGAGTGAATTATTTAATGGAGGAAAGATTGAGGACTGGAGTAAGGCTCACTTTCTGTTGAAATCAGGTCACTTCCTGTTGAAATTGGACTACTTCCTATTGATAGGTCACTTCCTGTTGAAATTGGACTACTTCCTATTGATAGGTCACTTCCTGTTGAAATCGGGCCACTTCCTGTTGATTCTAAGTCACTTCCAGGTCACTTCCTATTGAAATCAGGTCACTTCCGGGTCACTTCCTGTTGAAAACAAGTCACTTCCTGTTGATTTAAAGCCACTTCTGAGTCACTTCCTGTTCATTTTATGCCATTTCCGGGTCACTTCCTATTGAAATCAGGTCACTTCCTGTTGAAATCGTGTTGCTTCCTGTTGATTTGATGCCACTTCTGGGTCACTTTCTGTTGATTTTAGGCCATTTCCTGGTCACTTCCTGTTGAAATCAGGTCACGTCCTTTTGATTTTTGGCTATTTCTGGGTAACTTCCTGTTCAAATCAACAGGTCACTTCCTATTGAAATCAGGTCACTTCTGGGTCACTTCCTGTTGAAAACAAGTCAGTTCCTGTTGATTTCAGGTCACTTCCTATTGAAATCAGATCAATTTCTGTTGAAATTGTCACTTTCTGTTGATTTAAAGCCACTTCTGAGTCACTTCCTGTTCATTTTATGCCATTTCCGGGTCACTTCCTATTGAAATCAGGTCACTTTCTGTTGAAATTGTGTCACTTCCTGTTGAAATCAGGTCACTTCCTATTCAAGCTGGGGCATTTCCTGGCGAGAATCCCTGGTGTACCAAATCAATTGGCCAAGATGGCTGCCGCTGAAGGCAGGCGTAGGGTACAAAATAGAAAATTGTGATTAAGGCGTGAATTTTGGAACTAAAAAAGGAGAATTGGTGACTATATTAAAGTTGGAATGTGGTGAATTGGATGAAGAATGTGGAAGTAAATGTGAAATGTAGAATCTCCCGTTATGAGTACATTGGAAAAAACGTGTACGAAATCGGGAATTGCGAGTAAGGCGTGAATTTTGGAACAGGAATAGAGCTCGTGGTATGATTTGGTGGAATATATTGACGTTGGAATGAAGTAAATTGGATGAAAAATGTGGAAGGAAATTTTGAATCTTCCATGAAGAATGCATGAGGAAAAATTGGGTACAAAATCGGGAATTGTGGGTAAGGCGTGAATATTTGGAATATGTTTAAATTGGAAAGATGAGAATGGGATGAATCATGTGGAAGTAGGGGTCTTCCAGCCTAACTATGGTTACAAATAGGTGTTTTAATTTTCTATGTAAAAGTTGAAATGTATGCGGATGGACAATATCAACTCAACTCAATTTAGTCGACTTGAATCAATAGAGAGATTAAAATGGTTTTAGATTTGACCTTATATCGGCTGTCGGATTTTTAACAAGGCCAATACTTTTTTTTCCTTTTTCTTTTTGTTTTGTTTTTTGGATGGGCCAATCCGAGTGTGCGGTGGCCCCAAGTCGAGGTGCACTGTAGAAACAATAATGCACATCATCTCACGCTTGAAATTTGACTTGACCAACCCAAATGTGTGTTTGTCTTCTTGTGTCCTGCAGACGTCGCTGAGAAATATCTTCGTCCTGACCAAGAGGACATGAAGCCTCCGAATGTTAAAGAGGAGGAAGAACATCCTTACATCGAAGAGGAAGAAAAGCCCGTTCGTGTCAAAGAGGAGGAGGTTGAGGATGACGTCACCAAGTCACCAATGACCTTCGCCCCTTTAAAGAGTGAAGATGAAGTCAAGGGTGAGAGTGAGGAGGGCAGAGGGGCGGAGCCTCCAAACAGGATCTTAAATCCTCAAAACATGATTCCAGAAAGTGATGCAGACCACTGGGGATCATCAAAAGCAAAAAGTGATGACATAAGGTCCCTTTCTTCTCATGATGATGATGATGATAATGATGATGATGATGATGATGATAGGTCGTGTCATACTGACGACAAATCCAGCAAATGTTCTCACTGTGGGAAAACATTGAGTTTGAAAATTCACTTGAGAAGACACAATGGGGAAAAACCTTTTTCTTGTTTAGATTGTGGCAAAAGCTTCTCTCAGAAGTCACATTTAACAAAACATTCAAGAACACACACTGGGGAAAAACCTTTTTCTTGCTCAGATTGTGGCAAAAGCTTCTCTGACAAGTCAGCTTTAACAACACATACAAGAACACACAATGGGGAAAAACCTTTTTCTTGCTCAGATTGTGGCAAAAGCTTCTCTGACAAGTCAGATTTAACAAAACATACAAGAAGACACACTGGGGAAAAACCTTTTTCTTGTTTAGATTGTGGCAAAAGCTTCTCTTGCAAGTCATATTTAACAACACATAAAAGAATCCATAGTGGCGAGAAACCTTTTTCTTGCTCCCATTGTGGTAAAAGCTTCTCTCACAGGTCATATTTAACAGTTCATACAAGAAGGCACACTGGCGAGAAACCTTTTTCTTGCTCAGACTGTGGCAAAAGCTTCTCCCGGAAGTCAGAATTAACAACACATACAAGAAGACACACTGGGGAAAAACCTTTTTCTTGTTTAGTTTGTGGCAAAAGCTTCTCTGACAAGTCAGATTTAACAACACATACAAGAAGACACACTGGGGAAAAACCTTTTTCTTGTTTAGTTTGTGGCAAAAGCTTCTCTGACAAGTCAGATTTAACAACACATACAAGAAGACACACTGGGGAAAGACCTTTTTCTTGTTTAGATTGTGGCAAAAGCTTCTCTTGCAAGTCATATTTAACAACACATAAAAGAATCCATAGTGGCGAGAAACCTTTTTCTTGCTCAGATTGTGGCAGAAGCTTCTCTCAGAAGTCACATTTAACAACACATACAAGAAGACACACTGGGGAAAAACCTTTTTCTTGTTTAGATTGTGGCAAAAGCTTCTCTTCGAAGTCAAATTTAACAACACATACAAGAAGACACACTGGGGAAAAACCTTTTTCTTGTTTAGATTGTGGCAAAAGCTTCTCTCAGAAGTCAGCTTTAACAAGACATACAAGAAGACACAATGGGGAAAAACCTTTTTCTTGTTTAGATTGTGGCAAAAGCTTCTCTTGCAAGTCATATTTAACAACACATACAAGAATCCATAGTGGCAAGAAACCTTTTTCTTGCTCAGACTGTGGCAAAAGCTTCTTTCAGAAGTCACATTTAACATTACATTCAACAACACACACTGGGGAAAAACCTTTTTCTTGCTCAGACTGTGGCAAAAGCTTCTCCCCGAAGTCAGAATTAACGATACATACAAGAAGACACACTGGCAAGAAACCTTTTTCTTGCTCAGCCTGTGGCAAAATCTTCCCTGCCAAACCTGAATTAAGAAGCCACATAAGAACACACACGGGACAGAAACCATATTCATGCACAAAATGTGTGAAAAGCTTCGCTTCCACCAATTCTTCAACAGCACATGCAAAAACACACACTGGAGAGAAACCGTATTCCTGCTCAGATTGTGGAAAAAGCTTCTCTTCCATGTCAAATTTAAGAAAACACACAAGAACACATGGTGGGAAGGAACCATTCAGTTGCAGTGTTTGTCCTAAAAGATTCTCTTGTAAAAAGCTTGCTGAGAGACACGAGTGTGCTGGTGAGAATGGCAGCCATCTTTGAAGCTTCAAAAAATGAAGGGAAGTGAGACTGGTGTGCTGTAAAAGTGTCAATGCATCTTAAGTGTAAATGTAATGCTTTCAAAACTACTCAACCTGTAAATATTAAATGTTTGCTGTTAATGTGTTTAAATGTTTTTTTTTGTACGTAATTTAGGAAGTTATTTTTGTTTGCTTCTGAATTTTGTTAATGGTTGTTTGTTGATGTTTGTACGTGTTGTGTATTTGCTTGTGTGAAGCACATTGAGTTGCCTTGTGTATGAAATAGAAATAAAGCCACCTTGCAATTTTCCCCAAATAAGCGTCGAGAATACGTTCAGACACACAAAGCCATCTGCGATTAAAATTTTTTGTGGAACAGTGTTATCACTGAAATAATTGACGCAAATGTCCTACTCTTTGTTGCTAACTCAACCACCACAGCTCCGTGCTAGCTAACACGCCATATGCTAGTGCATTTTGCACATTTTATCTTTCTATGTAACAATTTTGACATGATTAGCATACAATATTCAGATGACATAAGAACAAAATTGTGTCCATACCTGGTTTTGATTCTTTCATTTTGCATGTAGTAATATAATTTCTGTTCATGTGGCACTTTTGCCTCTGCAGGCAAATAGTTCTTGTTGCCAAACAACCTTTCATCACATTTTGAAATCAAAATACAAATCAAATGGAGTAGATGCCACCTGGACTTCCGGGCTTCACACACCAGCTCCGTTTCCGGCCACTGCTGCGACTCACAGGCGGCGTTCCGACAAAAATGTACACACATTAAGAGAAGCGACAGTACAATGCAATTGCATTTGTACTTCAGAGTGTGGCGCTGATGAGATGATGCTCCCCCTGGTGGGAAGTGTGTGGCAATACCTTACATCCCAAGCCAATCAGCATTAGTGCCCTCCCTACAAATAAGGAGTCAGTTGGTACCTGCCCTCAACTTACTCCTTGGCTCTGAGGTCCGCCTCCTTGACTTCAATGGCTTGTCATCATCAGTCATCACGAACATTTTACCTTCATTGGAAGGTAAGTGTTGCGTCAAAACTTTGCTGAAGGAAAGTGTGAGAGCCACAGATGAGAAAAACTGGCCAAAAGTCATTTGTATTACTTGCAGTACAAATAAATGTTGCATATATATATATATCAATAATATATAAGATACTGTATCACCTTCCCATGGGCTCACCACCGGTGGGAGGGGCCACAGAGGTCGGGTGCAGTGGAGGCTGGGTGGCAGCCATGGGAGGAGACCTTGGCGGACCGACCCCCAGCTGCAGAAGCTGGCTCTTGGGACATGGAATGTCACCTCTCTGGCAGGGAGGGAGCCTGAGCTGGTGTGTGAGGCAGAGAAGTTCCGACGAGACATAGTCGGACTGTCCTCCACACACGGCTTGGGCTCTGGTACCAGTCCTGTCAAGAGGGGATGGACTCTCTCCCACTCATGGAGTTGCCCACAGTGAGAGGCACAGAGCAGTTGTGGGCATTCTTATTGGCCCCCGGCTCAGCGCCAGTACGTTGGGGTACACCCCGGTAGATGAGAGGGTAGCCTGCCTCCGCCTTCAGGTGGGGTGACGGGTCCTGACTGTTGTTTGTGCATATGCACCAAACAGCAGTTCAGAGTACCCACCCTTTTTGGAGTCCCTGGAGGGTGTGCTGGAGAGTGCTTCCCCAAGGACACCCTCATTCTGCTGGGGGACTTCAACGCTCACGTGGGCAATGACAGTGAGACAGGGAGCGACGTCATTTTGAGGAACAGCCCTCCCGGTCAGAACCCGAGTGGTGTTTTGCGATTGGACTTCTGTGCTCATCACGGATTGTCCATAACGAACACCATGTTCAAACATAGGGGTGTCCATATATGTCCATATTTGCGGCCGCATGTTTTGGACACTCAGGTGAAGAGAAGGGCGGAGCTGTCAACATATCACCACCTGGTAGTGTGTTGGCTCCAAGGGTGGGGGAAGATGCCGGTCCGACCTGGCGGACCCAAACGTATTGTGAGGGTTTGCTGGGAACATCTGGCGGAATCCCCTGTCAGAAAGAGTTTCTCCCTCTGGCAGAACTTCTCCCTTGTCCCGGGGGAGGAGAGCGTTCCGAGGGGGCTATGTTCCGCGCCTCCATTGTTAAGGCAGCCGATCGGAGCTGCGGCCATAAGGTAGTCGGTGCCTGTCACGGCGACAGTCCTCGAACCACCAGCAGTAAGGCATGCCGTCAAGCTGAAGAAGGAGTCCTATCGGGCCTTTTTGGCCTGTGGTACTGCAGAGGCAGCAGACAGTTACGGGCTGGCCAAGCGGAACGCGGCTTCAGCGGTCGCTGAGGCAAAAACTCGGACATGGGAGGAGTTCGTTTGAGGCCATGGAAAATTACTTCCGGGCAGCTTTGACGAAATTCTGGTCCACCATCCGGCGTCTCATGAGAGGAAAGCAGTTCACTATTAACACTGTGTATAATGGAGATGGTGTACTGCTGACTTCAACTCGGGACGTCGTGAGTCGGTGGGGGGAATACTTCGAAGATCTCAATTGCACCAACACGTCTTCCTTTGAGGAAGCAGTCTGGCGAATCGGAGGTGGGCTCTCCTATCTCTTGTCACGTTTCAGTTGGTTTGGGTTTTTGTTTTATTTTGGTGAGTGTTGGTTGTCTGGTGTT
This sequence comes from Festucalex cinctus, assembly GCF_051991245.1. NCBI lineage: Eukaryota > Metazoa > Chordata > Actinopteri > Syngnathiformes > Syngnathidae > Festucalex > Festucalex cinctus. The sequence goes on from NC_135411.1 coordinate 737,484, forward strand.
CCTGTCTTCTTCCCCAGTCTCGTTATGGTTTACCTGGTCCACCTGCTTGTGTCTTCCCTTCCTGGTGTGTATTGCTGATTGGTTCCCCCTCCCTGCTGTGTCTCCAAGGTGTGTCCTGTTATTGTCATTAGTGTTTGTATAAGGGAGTGGTGTTTGTCACACACGGGTGTGGGAGCATTGTTTGTTGGGATGTTTGATGTTTGATGTTTGATGTTTGCTGGTTGAATGTCTGCATGTCTGGTCACCGTGGTGTCTTTATTACCAAGTCTACCAAGTCCTTATGGCCAAGTCTACCAAGTCTGTTATTGCCAAGTTCAAGTCTTCTACGCCAAGTCTTCCCTGCTAAGTCTTCCACGCCAAGTCTGCTAAGTCTTCTACGCCAAGTCCTCTACGCCAAGTCCTCTACGCCAAGTCCTCTACGCCAGGTCCTCCACGCCAGGTCTTCCACGCAAAGTCTTCCACGCCAAGTCTTCCACGCCAAGTCTTCCACGCCAAGTCTTCCACGCCAGGTCTTCCACGCCAGGTCTTCCACGCCAGGTCTTCCACGCCAAGTCTTCCACACCAGGTCTTCCACGCCAGGTCTTCCACGCCAGGTCTTCCACGCCAGGTCTTCCACGCCAGGTATCCACGCCAGGTCTTCCACGCCAAGTCTTCCACGCCAAGTCTTCCACGCCAAGTCTTCCACGCCAAGTCTCTGCATCACGCCACGCCAAGTCTCTGCATCACGCCACGCCAAGTCTCTGCATCACGCCACGCCAAGTCTCCGCCATGATCTGTGTCCACGTCCAGCCCAGTGTCCTTCCCTTCAATCTCGTCCAGTCCTTCCCCGTCACAGTCAATAAAGTTCCTTACATCGTTCTTCCACTTGCTCTTCCTGCCTGTTTCCTCCACTTTTGGGTCCATCCATACCCCATACGTAACATCTCTGGGTTCAAAGTCACTGAGGTGGTTGGAAATCTCCTCGGTGGCAGGGCCCTGAGGGTGGATGAGATCCGCCCGTAGTTCCTAAAGACTCTGGATGTTGTGGGGATGTCGTGGTTGACACGCCTCTAACGCTGCTTGGTAAATAATTTACAACGCTATTGCTCAAGATTTATTTATTTTTTGCATTTTTATATATTTTAGTTTGGTTTTAAGGTATTTACAAAGAAAAAGGGCAAGGTTAAAATGTTAATTTAAAGATGCCGGGAGAATTTGTCGGCTGCGTGACGTCACTCTCGTGGATTTTGACAGCACACACGTATTTTTTTTTTCACTCACTCACTCACAGAAGCTAACGTGTGAATGAGTGAGTGAAAATAAAAATCCGTGTGTGCTTTTCAAATTGCCGCGGGAGTGACGTCACGCAGCCGACAATTTCGCCCGGCCCCGTTTGCGACACGCCAAACCCCGCTCTGCGATTGGCTGGAGCGGTGTAAACAGAAACGTCCCGCTGTTTACAAACCAAACACAAAATTGCAAAATACAGGCTGGGGCGGTGGGGGTTTATAGGACAAAATCACCCCCAGAAATTAAGAGAAGCCCAGATCTGTAAATTGACAAGTAGTTTGTTTGTTTCAATCCTGCATTTAAAAAGTGCATTTTCCTGCGTGAAACCGGCAGACTGGGCCTTTAAACTCAGAACATTTGGTGATTAAATCTCATCCCTAATAATAAACATTCAGTTTACCTCAAAATGCTTGTTCAACTTTGATGGCGAATTTTTAAACTGCACATTCACCACAAAAAAATGGAACTCTTTTTTTTTTTTTTTTTTTTTTAATGAATCAAATTTAAACGGGCATTTAAACTTTACAATTATATCGGGAACAAAACATTGAAAAAGGGAATGAGACTTTCGAACTGCAGCAAAAATGGCGACATCTGCCGATGACTTGATGACAATGCTTGCTCTGAAGCCCCCGGACAATTTCCAGCAGCCAATCGTAACGCAGCGGGGGCGTGTCCTGCCTGACTTCCGCCGCACGTCTCCATTCGTTTCTTTACGTGCTCACTGCACTGGCCGGCGGCCACATCGCGTTTCATCAGACGTCCTCTGCTAAATCATTCTTTCTTATTTGGTGTTGGACTGAACACACAGGACTCCCATCACCATTTTGAAGGTCTGCGACACCATTTATTAAATGTCGGCGTGTGTTTAAACTCGTCTCGGTGCGCGTTGATGCTTCTCGGCCGAGTTAGCTTAGCTTAGCTTAGCTTAACTCGCTAGCCGCTAACAAAGAGAAGCACATAACACGTTTGTCAGGAAGAGACCAAGTGTGACTTTGTTGGCATTATTGTGCCAAAATGTCTGCGAGAACGACACCAAAGGACGAGGAGGAACTCTTTGGAGTCAAAGAAGAGAAAGAGCAACATTTTCAACCGCTGGACGACGTTTGCGAGGAGCCTCGAATTGTGCTACACGCAGCAGGTTTGTGCACTTCTTATTACTCTCCCTTGCTTAGCACTACTATATAGCGTTAAAAAAAAATCACTGCAGTCCTCATTACTGTACACAGTAATTAAATTCAACTGTTATTTTAAAGAGTGAAATAAATTGATTTGATTGGTTGATTCCGGACAGGGGCCGATTATACAGTCATGAGACAGTCATACCAATGTATCTGACAAGACGTGTGCGATTTTAAGAACACTTAGGTGCACAATAAGACTGTATTAAAACGGTGGTACAATACTGCAAATTAATTTTTTTTGTCGGTATACATATCCCTGTTTCCCACATACATTTTTTTTTTTACAAAACAGTCACAGTTTTGTCATGATTACTGCATTATTACATTCCACTGCTGTTGCAACCAGTGTTAATTTTGACAAGAAATTTTAATTTAGTTTTAGTTATAGTCTTTTGACAAAAATTAACAAGTTTCAGTCATAATTTAGTCTTCTGATTGTATTTTAGTTTTGATCCAATTTTAGTCGACTAAATTCACAGTTTAGTCTGTTTTCCTTCAGCATACGTTTAAACTTTTATGCAGAATATTATAGCACCCCTATTTGTGACTGTAGTTTAACACGCAAGACACATTTCATACAATGGTGTCTTTCTTGTTTCAATGAATCATGTTCAACTGACAATAATGTAACTTTTCACCTGAATAAGAAAAGTGCATAATGAAATTGCTTGAGATTAATCTTACAGCTGCACAATTTATGTTTATGTACAACACTTTGTATACAGCAATGCCTGTTCTTAGAGCGCTTTATAATTAAAGTTGAGCTGAGTTAAAGTGCAGTGAACACAACATTTTCTGAGTGGTTCTTTTCTCATTCATTCTGATTGGATTGTGTGAATTTTCACTACTGTGTTGTTTTCATTTCCATTTTAGTCATTGACGAAATTGTCAGTCAATTTTAATCATAGTTATTGTCTGAACGAATGGCTTCTATTTTAGTTTTCATTTAATTTTCGTCAGGAAAAACAATTAGTCACGAAAATTATGATGTCAATTTTTCGGCGACAAAAATATCACTGGTTGCAACTGTAGCATTCACGAAGACGGGAGTCAATGACAATCGATTCCGTTTTGCAAATCAGTGCCGAGTTCATATGGGCATATACAGTGGCATGAAAAAGTATCTGAACCTTTTGGAATTTCTCACATTTCTGCCTAAAATCACCATCAAACGTGATCTGATCTTTGTCAAAATCACACAGATGAAACAACAGTGTCTGCTTTAACTAAAACCACCCAAACATTTACAGGTTTTCATATTTTAACAAGGATAGCATGCAAACAATGACAGAAGGGGGGAAGAATAAGTAACTGAACCATCACATTTAATATTTTGTGGCCCCCCTTTGGCAGCAATAACTTCAACCGGACGCTTCCTGTAGCTGCAGATCAGTCTGGCACATCGATCAGGACTGATCTTGGCCCATTCTTCTTTACAAAACTGCTGTAGTTCAGTCAGATTCCTGGGATGTCTGGCATGAATCGCTGTCTTGAGGTCATGCCACAGCATCTCAATGGGGTTCAAGTCTGGACTTTGACTTGGCCACTCCAGAACGTGTATTTTGTTCTTCTGAAACCATTTTGAAGTCGATTTGCTTCTGTGTTTTGGATCATTGTCTTGTTGCAGCATCCATCCTCTTTTTAGCTTCAACTGTCTGACAGACGGCCTCAGGTTTTCCTGCAAAACATCCTGATAAACTTTTGAATTCATTTTTCCATGAATGATTGCAAGTTGTCCAGGCCCTGAGGAAGCAAAACAGCCCCAAACCATGATGCACCCTCCACCATGCTTCACGGTGGGGATGAGGTGTTGATGTTGGTGAGCTGTTCCATTTTTCCTCCACACATGACGTTGTGTGTTCCTCCCAAACAATTCAACTTTGGCTTCATCAGTCCACAAAATATTTTGCCAAAACTTCTGTAGAGTGCCCAAGTGCCTTTTTGCGAACATTAAACGAGCCACAATGTTTTTTTTTAAGACAGCAGTGGCTTCCTCCGTGGAGTCCTCCCATGAACACCATTCTTGGCCAATGTTTTACATATAGTTGATGCATGCACAGAGATATTGGACTGTGCCAGTGATCTCTGTAAGTCTTTAGCAGACACTCTAGGGTTCTTTTTTACCTCTTTGAGTGGTCTGCGCTGAACTCTTGGCGTCATCTTTGGTGGGCGGCCACTCCTTGGGAGAGAAGTAACAGTGCCAAACTCTCTCCATTTGTACACAACTTCGCTGACTGTTGATTGATGAACATCCAGACTTTTAGAGATGGTTTTGTATCCTTTGCCAGTTTTATACAAACCAACAATTCTTGATAGCAGGTCTTCCGACAGCTCTTTTGAGCGAGTCATGGTGCATATCAGACAATGCTTCTCATCAAGACAATTCTAACCAGGTGTGTGTTTTATAGTGGGCAGGGAAGCTTTAAGCCACTCATCAGTGATTGGGCACACACCTGACTTAAATTGTTTGGTAAAAATTGGTTTCAATTGCTCTTTAAGTATCCTTAGGCAGAGGGTTCAATTACTTATTCCTCCCCCTTCTGTCATTGTTTGCATGCTATCCTTGTTAAAATATGAAAACCTGTAAATGTTTGGGTGGTTTTAGTTAAAGCAGACACTGTTGTTTCATCTGTGTGATTTTGACAAAGATCAGATCACGTTTGATGGTGATTTTAGGCAGAAATGTGAGAAATTCCAAAAGGTTCAGATACTTTTTCATGCCACTGTATGCGAACTGCGCACAAGACGACACGTGAAAATGGAATGAAGCGGTTGCGCTTAATTAAGGTAAATTAATGAGTTAAATTCAACGGTTATATGCGGTTGCGAAACACAGTCGACTCCGCGTACCCGTGTTCCCCTCCGCGAACCTGGTTGACGTCCCGCTCGTGAATGCGTCTTGATTATCCGTTTTTTACACGAATACAAAAAGTTAGTATTCCTCGTTGGAGATCGTTGCTGAACCATTATGATTTGACGAGGGGTTCTTGACCTGGTTAAAATAGTCCGTGTGCCACGTCATCCTGTGCTTCCAGCATGTGAGCAGTAATAATTTCGACATTTTTTTTGTTACGAACATTTTTTTTTTCAGGCGAAAATTCAAAACTAAAGTAGAAGCCATTCATTGAGACTAGTGTTGTTGCGATACCCTTTTTTTTTTTTTTGTCCCCGATTCCAATACCCAGTTTTTTCGTATCGATGCTGGTACCGTACCGATACCAATGGGTTTTTTTCCAACATGAAAATTGAAAAAACTGCCCTGCCATTGGTTCAGAACATTCAAGGGCCAATAGGATATCTTGGCTCGGCATGCAGTGAACATGTCACACATCAGTGAATGTCGTGCACACGCAAGAAACAAAATGTTGGACCAAATGTCCAATATTAGTGTCAGAAATAATGGTATCGGCATGTTACTTGTTAGTACTCTGGGCCTCTCCCGAGACCAGTATCGGTATCGGAACAACACTAATAGACTATAATTAAATTGATTGACAATTTTCTCAATGACTAAAACGAATTTCGAAAACAATACAGTGACGAAAATTCACACAATCCAACCAGAAGGAAGGAAACGTGTGTTGGAGAAAAGGACCACTCAGACACTGTTCAGTGCCACTGCACTTTGTTTAATGTAATTTCATGAATTTATTTCATATTATTTATTTCATTGTGCAGCTATAAGATTAATCTCAAGCAATTATGCACTTTTTATTTAAATGAAAACTAAGTGATATTAGAAAATGCAATTTCTGGAGAAATTGCGGGTGAATGCATCCATCCATCCATCCATCCATCCATCCATCTTCTTCCGCTTATCCGGGGTCGGCCGAGCCACCTCAGCTGGCTCCTCTCAACGCGGAGGAGCAGCGGCTCGACTCTGAGTCCCTCCCGGATGACCGAGCTTCTCACCCTATCTCTAAGGGAGAGCCCGGACACCCTGCGGAGGAAACTCATTTCGGCCGCTTGTATCCGGGATCTCGTTCTTTCGGTCACGACCCACAGCTCGTGACCATAGGTGAGGGTCGGAACGTAGATCGACCGGTAAATCGAGAGCTTTGCCTTTTGGCTCAGCTCTTTCTTCACCACGACGGACCGATACAGAGTCCGCATCACTGCAGACGCTGCACCGATCCGCCTGTCGATCTCCCGCTCCATCCTACCCTCACTCGTGAACAAGACCCCAAGATACTTGAACTCCTCCACTTGGGGCAGGATCTCATCCCCGACCTGAAGACGACACTCCACCCTTTTCCGACTGAGGACCATGGTCTCGGATTTGGAGGTGCTGACCTCATCCCAGCCGCTTCACACTCGGCTGCGAACCGCTCCAGTGAGAGCTGAAGGCCCCGGCCTGATGAAGCCAACAGCACCACATCATCTGCAAAGAGCAGAGATGCAATGTTGAGGCCACCAAACCGGAACCCCTCCACGCCTCGGCTGCGCCTAGAAATTCTGTCCATAAAAGTTATGAACAGAATCGGTGACAAAGGGCAACCTTGGCGGAGTCCAACCCTCACCGGAAACGAATCCGACTTACTGCCGGCAATGCGGACCAAACTCTGGCAACGGTCGTACAGGGACCGAACAGCCCGTATCAAGGGGCCCGGCACCCCGTACTCCCGAAGCACCCCCCACAGAACTCCCCGAGGGACACGGTCGAACGCCTTCTCCAAATCCACAAAACACATGTGGACTGGTTGAGCGAACTCCCACGCACCCTCGAGGATCCTGCGGAGGGTGTAGAGCTGGTCCACTGTTCCACGGCCTGGACGAAAACCACACTGCTCCTCCTGAATCCGAGATTCGACCTCCCGACGGACCCTCCTCTCCAGCACCCCTGAATAGACCTTACCAGGAAGGCTGAGGAGTGTGATCCCTCTGTAGTTGGAACACACCCTCCGGTCCCCCTTCTTAAAAAGGGGGACCACCACCCCGGTCTGCCAATCCAGAGGCACTGTCCCCGATGTCCACGCGATGTTGTAGAGGCGTGTCAACCACGACAGCCCCACAACATCCAGAGTCTTTAGGAACTCCGGGCGGATCTCATCCACCCCCGGGGCCCTGCCACCGAGGAGCTTTCCAACCACCTCAGTGACTTCGACCCCAGAGATAGGAGAGCCCACCCCAGAGTCCCCAGACTCTGCTTCCTCAAGAGGAGACGTGTTGGTGGAATTGAGGAGGTCTTGGAAGTATTCCCCCCACCGCTTCACGACGTCCCGAGTCGAGGTCAGCAGCACCCCATCGCCACTATACACAGTGTTAACGGTGCACTGCTTTCCCCTCCTGAGACGCCGGATGGTGGACCAGAATTTCCTCGAAGCCGTCCGGAAGTCGTTTTCCATGGCCTCACCGAATTCCTCCCATGTCCGAGTTTTTGCCTCAGCAACCGCCGAAGCCGCGTTCCGCTTGGCCATCCGGTACGCGTCAGCTGCCTCCGGAGTCCGACAGGCCAAAAAGGCCCGATAGGACTCCTTCTTCAGCTTGACGGCATCTCTTACTGCTGGTGTCCACCAGCGGGTTCGAGGATTGCCGCCACGACAGGCACCGACCACCTTACGGCCACAGCTCCGATCGGCCGCCTCAACAATGGAGGCGCGGAACATGGCCCATTCGGACTCAATGTCCCCCGCCTCCCCCGAGACAAGGGAGAAGCTCTGCCGGAGGTGGGCATTGAAACTCTTTCTGACAGGGGATTCCGCCAGACGTTCCCAGCAAACCCTCACAATACGTTTGGGTCTGCCAGGTCGGACTGGCATCTTCCCCCACCATCGGAGCCAACATACCACCAGGTGGTGATCAGTTGACAGCTCCGCCCCTCTCTTCACCCGAGTGTCCAAAACATGCGGCCGCAAATCCGATGACACGACTACAAAGTCGATCATCGAACTGCGGCCTAGGGTGTCCTGGTGCCAAGTGCACATATGGACACCCTTATGCTTGAACATGGTGTTCGTTATGGACAAACCGTGACGAGCACAGAAGTCCAATAACAGAACACCGCTCGGGTTCCGATCAGGGGGGCCGTTCCTCCCAATCACGCCCCTCCAGGTCTCACTGTCATTCCCCACGTGAGCGTTGAAGTCCCCCAGCAGGACGAGGGAGTCCCCAGATGGAGCGCTCTCCAGCACACCCTCCAAGGACTCCAAAAAGGGTGGGTACTCTGAGCTGCTGTTTGGTGCATATGCACAAACAACAGTCAGGACCCGTCCCCCCACCCGAAGGCGGAGGGAGGCTACCCTCTCGTCCACCGGGGTAAACCCCAACGTACAGGCGCTGAGCCGGGGGGCAATAAGTATGCCCACACCTGCTCTGCGCCTCACACCATGGGCAACTCCAGAGTGTGAGAGAGTCCAACCCCTCTCAAGAGGACTGGTACCAGAGCCCAAGCTGTGTGTGGAGGCGAGTCCGACTATGTCTAGTCGGAACTTCTCGGCCTCGCACACCAGCTCGGGCTCCTTCCCTGCCAGAGAGGTGACATTCCATGTCCCAAGAGCCAGTTTCTGTAGCCGGGGGTCGGTCCGCCAAGGTCTCCTCCCTTGGCTGCCACCCAGCCTACACTGCACCCGACCCCTTTGGCCCCTCCCACCGGTGGTGAGCCCGTGGGAAGGGGGACCCACGTTGCCTCTTCGGGCTGTGCCCGGCCGGGCCCCATGGGTGCAGGCCCGGCCACCAGGCGCTCGCCAACGAGCCCCGCCTCCAGGCCTGGCTCCAGAGGGGGGCCCCGGTAACCCGCGTCCGGGCGAGGGAAACGCTTCTCCAAAGATATTTGTCATCATAAGGGTCTTCTGAGCCGTTCTTAGTCTGGCCCCTCACCTAGGACCTGTTTGCCATGGGTGACCCTACCAGGGGCATAAAGCCCCAGACAACATAGCTCCTAGGATCATTGGAACACGCAAACCCCTCCACCACGTTAAGGTGCCGGCTCACGGAGGGGCGGGTGAATGCAGTAAGGGTGAATAAAAACCTGTGGAATGATTAGGAATAATATTGAATGACCTGGAATGCTATACAGTGACCTGGAATGACCTGAACATGCTAAATTTGGAATGGTTTGAATTTATACAGAAATATAGAAGCAGTTGAAGGAAGAAAAATAGCACACAAATAAAAATAAATTAGCAAGAAACAAATTAACAAGACAACAAGAAAGAAGTCGAGTGAGCAATGTAGGAAGGAGCAAGTAATTGAGGAAGCAATGGAGTCAAGAGAGAAAAATTAAGTGAGCAATGAAGTAAGGAGCATAGAATCGAGTAGCAATGGTGTAAGGAGTGACAAATTGAATCAGCAATGGAGAAAAGATTGAGGACTGGAGTAAGCAATGGAGTAACGGTCACTTTCTGTTGAAATTAGGTCACTTCCTGTTGAAATTGGACTACTTCCTATTGATAAGTCACTTCCTGTTGAAATCGGGCCACTTCCTGTTGAAATTGGACTACTTCCTATTGATAGGTCACTTCCTGTTGAAATCGGGCCACTTCCTGGTGAAATTGGGCTACTTCCTATTGATAGGTCACTTCCTGTTGAAATTGGGCTACTTCCTATTGATAGGTCACTTCCTGTTGAAATCGGGCCACTTCCTGTTGATTCTAAGTCACTTCCAGGTCACTTCCTATTGAAACAGGTCACTTCCGGGTCACTTCCTGTTGAAAACAAGTCAGTTCCTGTTGATTTCAGGTCACTTCCTATTGAAATCAGGTCACTTTCTGTTGAAATTGTCACTTCCTGTTGAAATTGTGTCACTTCCCGTTGATTTAAAGCCACTTCTGAGTCACTTCCTGTTCATTTTATGCCATTTCCGGGTCACTTCCTATTGAAATCAGGTCACTTCCTGTTGAAATCGTGTTGCTTCCTGTTGATTTGATGCCACTTCTGGGTCACTTTCTGTTGATTTTAGGCCATTTCCGGGTCACTTCCTATTGAAATCAGGTCACTTCCTGTTGAAAACAAGTCAGTTCCTGTTGATTTCAGGTCACTTCCTATTGAAAGCAGGTCACTTTCTGTTGAAATTGTGTCACTTCCTGTTGATTTCAGGTCATTTCCTATTGAAATCATGTCACTTCCTGTTGAAATCGTGTTGCTTCCTGTTGATTTGATGCCACTTCTGGGTCACTTTCTGTTGATTTTTGGCCATTTCTGGGTCACTTCCTGTTCAAATCAACAGGTCACTTCCTATTGAAATCAGGTCACTTCCGGGTCACTTCCTGTTGAAAACAAGTCAGTTCCTGTTGATTTCAGGTCACTTCCGGGTCATTCCTGTTGAAAACAAGCCACTTCCTGTTGAAATCGGGTTATTTCCTGTTGAAATCGTGTTGCTTCCTGTTGATTTGATGCCACTTCTGGGTCACTTTCTGTTGATTTTAGGCCATTTCCGGAGAGGTAGGGTACAAAATGGGGAATTGTGGTAAGGCGTTAATTTTGGAAGTGAAAAAGAAGAACTCATGGTGTGAATTGGTGGAATATATTGAAGTTGGAACAAAGTGAATCGAATGAAAAATGTGGAAGTAAATGTGAAATGTAGAATCTCCCATTATGAATACATTGGAAAAAACGTGTACGAAATCGGGAATTGCGAGTAAGGCGTGAATTTTGGAACAGGAAAAGAGCTCGTGGTATGATTTGGTGGAATATATTGACGTTGGAATGAAGTAAATTGGATGAAAAATGTGGAAGGAAATTTTTAATCTTCCATGAAGAATGCATGAGGAAAAATTGGGTACAAAATCGGGAATTGTGGGTAAGGCGTGAATATTTGGAATATGTTTAAATTGAAAGATGAGAATGGGATGAATCATGTGGAAGTAGGGGTCTTCCAGCCTAACTATGGTTACAAATTGGTGTTTTAATTTTCTATGTAAAAGTTGAAATGTATGCGGATGGATAATATCAACTCAACTCAATTTAGTCGACTTGAATCAATAGAGAGAGATTAAAATGGTTTTTGATTTGACCTTATATCGGCTGTCAGATTTTTAACAAGGCCAATACTTTTTTTTTTCCTTTTTCTTTTTGTTTTTTTGGATGGGCCAATCCGAGTGTGCGGTGGCCCCAAGTCGAGGTGCACTGTAGAAACATTAATGCACATCATCTCACGCTTGAAATTTGACTTGACCAACCCAAATGTGTGTTTGTCTTCTTGTGTCCTGCAGACGTCGCTGAGAAATATCTTCGTCCTGACCAAGAGGACATGAAGCCTCCGAATGTTAAAGAGGAGGAAGAACATCCTTACATCGAAGAGGAAGAAAAGCCCGTTCGTGTCAAAGAGGAGGAGGTTGAGGATGACGTCACCAAGTCACCAATGACTTTCGCCCCTTTAAAGAGTGAAGATGAAGTCAAGGGTGAGAGTGAGGAGGGCAGAGGGGCGGAGCCTCCAAACAGGATCTTAAATCCTCAAAACATGATTCCAGAAAGTGATGCAGACCACTGGGGACCATCAAAAGCAAAAAGTGATGACATAAGGTCCCTTTCTTCTTATGATGATGATGATAATGATAATGATGATAATCTGGATGGTAATGATGAACGCGCTGATGATGATAGGTCGTGTCACACTGACGACAAATCCTGCGAATGTTCTCACTGTGGGAAAACATTGAGTTCAAAAAGAAGTTTGAAAATTCACTTGAGAACACACACTGGGGAAAAACCTTTTTCTTGTTTAGATTGTGGCAAAAGCTTCTCTGACAAGTCAGATTTAACAAAACATACAAGAAGACACACTGGGGAAAAACCTTTTTCTTGTTTAAATTGTGGCAAAAGCTTCTCTTTGAAGTCAACTTTAACAACACATACAAGAAGACACAATGGGGAAAAACCTTTTTCTTGTTTAGATTGTGGCAAAAGCTTCTCTTTGAAGTCAACTTTAACAACACATACAAGAAGACACAATGGGGAAAAACCTTTTTCTTGTTTAGATTGTGGCAAAAGCTTCTCTCAGAAGTCAGCTTTAACAACACACACAAGAATCCATAGTGGCGAGAAACCTTTTTCTTGCTCAGACTGTGGTAAAAGCTTCTCTCAGAAGTCAGCTTTCACAACACATACAAGAAGACACAATGGGGAAAAACCTTTTTCTTGTTTAGATTGTGGCAAAAGCTTCTCTCAGAAGTCAGCTTTAACAGCACATACAAGAATCCATAGTGGCGAGAAACCTTTTTCTTGCTCAGACTGTGGCAAAAGCTTCTCTTGGAAGTCAGCTTTAACAACACATACAAGAAGACACACTGGGGAAAAACCTTTTTCTTGTTTAGATTGTGGCAAAAACTTCTTTCTGAAGTCAGATTTAACAACACATACAAGAAGACACACTGGGGAAAAACCTTTTTCTTGTTTAGATTGTGGCAAAAGCTTCTCTCAGAAGTCAGCTTTAACAACACATACAAGAATCCATAGTGGCGAGAAACCTTTTTCTTGCTCAGACTGTGGCAAAAGCTTCTCTTGGAAGTCAGCTTTAACAACACATACAAGAAGACACACTGGGGAAAAACCTTTTTCTTGTTTAGATTGTGGCAAAAACTTCTTTCTGAAGTCAGATTTAACAGCACATGCAAAAACACACACTGGAGAGAAACCATATTCCTGCTCAGATTGTGGAAAAAGCTTCTCTTCCATGTCACATTTAAGAAAGCACACAAGAATACATGGTGGGAAGTAGGCGTGTGAATTGCCTCGTACCTGACGATTCGATTCGTATCACGATTCATAGGTCACAATTCGATTCGATACCGATTAATCCCGATACGGTTTTGTTTGTCGATTGCTGCGATTTTTTTTAACTCAAATTTAGAAAATACTAATCAGTAATCTTGTACACTAAGATTTGTATGAAAATGTATTATTTATAGGCGGCACGGTGAGCGAGTGGTTAGCACGTCCGCCTCCCAGTTCTGAGGGCTCTGGTTCGAGTCCGGGCTCCGGCCTTGCTTTGTGGAGTTTGCATGTTCTCCCCGTGCTCGCGTGGGTCTTCTCCGGGTACTCCGGTCTCCTCCCACTTTCCAAAGACATGCATGGCAGGTTAATTGGACGTTCCGAGTTGTCCCTAGGTGTGCTTGTGAGTGTGGATGGTTGTTCGTCTCTGTGTGCCCTGCGATTGGCTGGCAACCAGTCCAGGGTGCCCCCCCGCCTTCTGCCCAGAGCCAGCTGAGATAGGCGCCAGCACCCCCCGCGACCCTTGTAAGGAATAAGCGGTCAAGAAAATGGATGGATGTTTTGGACACTCAGGTGAAGAGAAGGGTGGAGCTGTCAACATATTACCACTTGGTAGTGTGTTGGCTCTGAGGGTGGGGGAAGATTCCAGTCCTACCTGAAAGACCCAAGCGTATTGTGAGGGTTTGCTGGGAACGTCTGGCGGAATCCCCTGTCAGAAAGAGTTTCAACGCCTCCCTCTGGCAGAACTTCTCCCTTGTCCCGAGGAAGGCGGGGGTTCCGAGTGGGCTATGTACAGCGCCTCCATTGTTGAGGCGGCCGATCGGAGCTGTGGCCGTAAGGTGGTCGGTGCCTGTCATGGCGACAATCCTCGAACCACCAGCGGTAAGGGATGCCGTCAGGCTGAAGGAGGAGTTCTATCGGGCCTTTTTGTCCTGTGGTACTGCGGAGGCAGCTGACAGGTACCGGCTGGCCAAGCGGAACACGGCTTCGGCGGTCGCTGAGGCAAAAACTTGGACATGGGAGGAGTTCGTTTGAGGCCATGGGAAATGACTTATGGACGTCTTTGAGGAAATTCTGGTCCACCATCCGGCGTCTCATGAGAGGAAAGCAGTTTACTATTAACACTGTATAATGGAGATGGTGTGCTGCTGACTTCGACTCGGGACGTCGTGAGTTGGTGGGGGGAATACTTCGAAGATCTTAATTGCACCAACACGTCTTCCTTTGAGGAAGCAGTCTGGCGACTCTGAGGTGGGCTCTCCTATCTCGGGTCAAAGTGACTGAGGTGGTTGGAAAGCTCCTCGGGGGCAGGGCCCCGGTGGTCGATGCTATCCGCCCGGAATTCCTAAAGGCTCTGGATCTTGTGGGGCTGTGGTGATTGACCCGCCTCTACAACATTGCGTGGACATCGGGGACAGTGCTTCTGGATTGGCAGACCGGGGTGGTGGTCCCCCTTTTTAAGAAGGGCGACCGGAGGGTTTTTCCAAATACAGAGGGATCACCTCAGCCTCCCTGGTAAGGTCTATTCAGGGAGAGGATAGGCCGTTGGAAGTCGAGTCTCGGATTCAGGAGGAGCAGTGTGGTTTTCGTCCTGGCTGTGGAACCGTGGACCAGCTGTACACCCTCAGCAGGATCCTCGAGGGTGCGTAGGAGTTCGCTCATCCAGTCCACATGTGTTTTGTGGATTTGGTGAAGGCATTCGACCGTGTCCCTCGGGGAGCCCTATGGGAGGTGCTTCGGCAGTATGGGGTACCGAGCCTCCTGATACGGGCTGTTTAGTCCCTGTACGACCGATGTCAGAGTTTGGTCCGCATCGCTGGCAGTAATTTGGTTTCGTTTCCAGTGAGAGCTGGACTACGCCAAGACTGCCCCTTGTCACCGATTCAGTTCATAACTTTCTAAGAATTTCTAGGCGTAGCTGAGGCGTAGAGGGTGTCCGGTTTGGCTGCCTCAGCACTGCATTGCTGCTTTTTGCAGATGATGTGGTGCTGTTGGCTTCATCAACCCGTGATCTCCAACTCTCACTGGAGCGGTTTGCAGCCGAGTGTGAAGCAGTTGGGATGAAGATCAGCACCTCCAAATCTGAGATCATGGTCCACAGTCGGAAAAGGGTGGTGTGCCCTCTCTGGGTAGGGGATGAGATACTTTTCCAAGTGGAGGAGTTCAAGTATCTTGGGGTCTTGTTCACGAGTGAGGGCAGGATGGAGCGGGAGATCAACAGGCGGATCGGTGCAGCGTCCCCAGTGACTCTGTGTCGGCCCATTGGGGTGAAGAAAGAACTGGGCGAAAAGGCGAAGCTCTCAATTTACCAGTCGACCTACGTTCCAACCCTCACCTATGGTCACAAGCTGTGGGTCGTGACCGAAAGAACGAGATCCCGGATACAAGCGGCCGAAATGAGTTTCCTCCGCAGGGTGGTCGCCTGTCCGGGCTCTCCCTTAGAGATAGGGTGAGAAGCTCGGTCATCCGGGAGGGACTCAGAGTCGAGCCGCTGCTCCTCCGCGTTGAGAGGAGCCAGCTGAGGTGGCTCGGACATCTGGTTTGGATGCCTCCTGGACGCCTCCCTGGGGAGGCGTTCCGGGCGTGTCCCACCGGCGGGAGGCCCCGGGGACGACCCAGGACACGCTGGAGAGACTATGTCTCTCGGCTGGCCTGGGAACGCCTTGGGATCCCACCGGAGGAGCTGGTTGAAGTTGCCGGGGAGAGGGAAGTCTGGGTTTCCCTCCTAAATCTGCTGCCCCCGCGACCCGACCTCGGATAAGCGGAAGAAGATGGATGGAAACACGTGCCTTCGAGCAAATAATTTTTTAAAACAAATAACTTTATAAACTAACTATTTAGTTAATTTGAACAAAACAGTCTCTAAAACGTGTAGACAATTTGAATTTAAACAACGTATACAATATCAACAACAAACTTCATCGGAAACACTTTGCTTCTGAACGAAGCTGATGTACAGACGGACTAGTCCGTGCGTACAACATGCTCAAATCAACCGTGATTTAAATGTCGAACTGTGTTGTTGTTTTTGAGAAAATCGAAAGTTTTGGAATAATTGAGGACGGGTAAAACTAAGCAAGCCTCGTCGGTATTTGATAATTTTAAGAATATATCGTCTGTTATAGTCTTTTTTTTTTTTGTTTTTTGTTTTTTTGTCCTGTTTTCTTTTCCTTTTGTTCGAGTGCACGGTTCTATGTTGTGTGCTCACTGCTAAATTTGCAATTCTCGTGTTCTTTGGATTATTTGGGGGGTCTGTTGATTTTCCTTAAAAATGTCTAATTGTTTGTGTATTATTGCACTATATCGCCACTGGGTATCTTCAAACTTGTTTTCAATTGCATGTGACGCGTTATATGTTTACACGAAAATAAAAAGTTACGAGTACTTAATTGTGAGTTATTCCGAAATGTTGAAGTTCTTGCATTCAAGCCATATGTTTTAAAATGCTTGAATTTGCGGGAGCTGGATTTCAAGTGGAAAGGTGTTCTGCCTGTTAATGCCGATCTACAAAGATGCTCAATAACACATAACAGGTGTTGTGAACTGGAAGGAGCTGCCTGCAGAGTACAAAATAATGTACAGTACTTCTTCAGCACCCACATCAACAGCTGCAAAATTTATTGACACTCGAGCTGAATGTAAAGGAAGGGAAATGGACATTTTTTATTATTATTTTTTAAAAGATATATAATTATGGGCGTTTTAAGCCACGCCACTGAAGACTGAGCGTTCTGCCGCATACTTAATCCAAGAATCCTGCACAATTGAGGAGTCTGCTTTCGAGAAGGAACAGGAAGCATAAATGTGTAATGTAAACGTGGAAACCACCCGGTGTAATAACCTTATTTATTGATTGATTGAATTTTTATTTTTTTATTTTATTTTCATTATTATTATTATTATTATTATTATTATTATTATTATTATTATTATTAATTTACTCTCAGGTGTAATAACCTTATTTATTTATTGATTGAATTTGTATTTTATTATGATTATTATTTATTCAATCTCTGGTGCAATAACCTTATTTATTATTGATTGATTGAATTATTTATTTTATTATTACGCTTTTGTGAATGAATATATTCCATCACGACAGAAATCAGTTTGCGTCCACCTTGTTGTTTTGACAAAACCACCGTCAAAGACACGATTTACTGCAATTACGCTACATTGGCCATTCGGTGGCGCTGCACTACACTACTACTTAACATTACTTTGAGGTTTTTTTTTGTTTTTTTTATTTGCTGTAAGACATACAAACATGGTAACAATCAAAGATTTTCAGTATAAGTCAACATTACTTTGAGTTAAGATAGTTTACGTTTAGGCTGAGTTTAAAAAAAAAAAAAAGACGGAATTGGAGACCACGTGTTTCCGGTAGAGCTCCACTCACGTGTATGGGGCTATCGGCTATCCAGTCGTTCATATATTCAGGTCAGTGTTCTCGGCCTAGTTAGCTTAGCTTAGCTTAGCTCGCTAGCCGCTAACAAAGAGAAGCGCATAACACGTGGTCAGGAAGAGATCAAGTGCGACTTTGTTGGCATTATTGGGCCAGAAATGTCTGCGAGAACGCCACCAAAGTACGAGGAGGAACTCTTTGGAGGAAAAGAAGAGAACGAGCATTTTCAACAGCTAGACGATGTTTGCGAGCAGCCTCGAAATGTGCTACACGCAGCAGGTTTGTACACTTGTTATTACTCCGCCTTGCTGAGCACTACTATATAGCGTTAAAAAAAACATGCAGTCAGGACGGTTTAACAGTCATCGGACAGTCATACCAATGTAACAGTCGTGTGCGTAGGGTTTTAATAAAGATGCTCGAGTGATTTATTTGCTCTGTAAAAGACAAAATGGGACACAGTTTTTCGTATTCGTCATCTGCACCACATGTGCTTCCCCCTGCAACTCGTGTCGCGATGTCCACATCTGCATTTCTTTTCAAAGATGAATGGAATATATTCTTCCAAAATGTTAAATAATGGTAAGCACCTTCATTTATACAGAGTTAATCAACAAAAAAACACAGTATTTATTTTATTTCAACCTCCCAAAGAAAATGGACCCAAAAATGGGAAAGCAATACATTGGTTAAAGTGGGACAGTATTTATTTATATAAATCCTTTTATTTATTTATTTTTAACTTTTTTATTTAAATGTATTATTATTATTATTATATATTAAATTATCCTGTTGTTTTTATTTCTATTTCTATTTATTTTTTGTAATAATTTTTTAAAATGTTTTTTAATATCCATTTTTATTTTCACTTTATGCATTTATTTGTTCATGTCTTTCTTCATTTACCTTATTTATTTAAATTTATTATTCTGTTGTTTTTATTTCGATTTATATTGTACCTTTTAAAAAAAATTTTTTATATCATTTTTTATTTTCACTTTATGCATTTATTTGTTCATGTCTTCATTTACTTTTTTATTTTTTTTTATTTTTATTTTAGCAGTTTCTGTCCTCCATACAGAAGAAGTGTGAGCGGGATTGTGGGCAGTTTGGAGATGCAATGTAGCCAACTCGCGGCCTGTCGTCGTGGCAACCCTCATTTGCAGGAACATTAAAATGAATCCGATTAATCTGAAATAGTGCTGGGCGATATATATCGGCATGACGATAGAAAAATGTTTATTGTGCCCTTTCTTACCTAACAGCATAAGACAAATAGCCAAATATTTCTAGTTGACTGTTGAATAATTCAAAATTAATAAAACTTAAGCAGTCTAAAGAAGAGAGTCGTCACAAAGGAAACGGAAGATCAGTAAAAATCTCATCTTCTTATTTTTGCCTTTTACTGTTTGAGGATATTCGACACTTGTGGATTAAGAAAGGAGTAGTTAACAATTTTTACCACTTTTCAAAAGGATTATTATTTCTTCAAAGTTAATGCCCATTTTTGGATTACTTTTGAGATTTTTTTACTTTTCATTTTTGCGTTTATTTTTTTTAATCTTTTGATGTTTCTTCATTGAGTATTTGGAATTACCAATTACCAATGACTGAGTATTCATTTAATTTGATAAAGGTATAAACTTAATGTCCATTTATTTTAACTTATTTATTTATTATACGTTTTATTTACTTATGTTATCCTGCTTTTACAAACCAAAATAGATCTAATGTTTGCCGTTTTATATGAGAGTTGAGTTTCAATAAATATTGGAAAAAAAATGATATTAACCGTTTGTTTATGATCTTTTCCTCCATCAAGCAGCTTAATCGAGAAGCTACATTTGATATGAATCAATTCGCTCAGTTTGAAGCCGAGCATATACGTATTTCCGTATACGCGGCAAGTGAATCTGGAACAAAACGCACGAAGAAAACCCAACAAAAGTCAACCGAACTACAAGAGTCTTTTGCGCGGGTCACCCCGTATAACAGAAACTCACCTCGCTGGAAAAAAAAAAAAAATGACAGAGGCGATGGCGCGTTTGATTGCAGATTCTGTAAAACAGAATGCTTGTGTTTATTTTGATATAATTGCATATTTGCCACATGTAAATAATGTTATATGCTGTTGATCTACTACTCTAGCTGCACTACAAAGCTACTTTCATAAGAAAGTTGAAACTTGCACTTTGAAAAAAAAATCTTTTTTTGCATTTAATTTATGACAGAAAATGTCTGAACTTATTTTTTTTATGCCTTATAAAAATGTCTAGGCCGCTGTGACTCCTTTGTTTACATTTTTTATTTTATATTGCAGCCCTACGAGATTCATTTGTGACATTCATTAAATGTTACACACAAATAAAATGTGAAATTGTAAGCAAAGTACGTTGTATAATTGGGGTGTGAATTGCCTAGTACCTGACGATTCGATTCATATCACGATTCACAGGTCACGATTCGATTCGATACCGATTAATCCCCATCCGAATTTATAAGTCGATTGTTGCGATTTTTTTTTTTTTGACTCAAATTTAGAGAATACTATTCAGTAGGGGTGTGAATTGCCTAGTACCTGACGATTCGATTCGTATCACGATTCACAGGTCACGATTCGATTCGATACCGATTAATCCCCATCCGAATTTATAAGTCGATTGTTGCGATTTTTTTTTTTTTACTCAAATTTAGAGAATACTATTCAGTAAACTTGTACATGTACACTGTTAAGATTTGTATGAAAATGTATTATTTATTTATCTGAAACTTCAGTCATAACTGTGAGCCACTGTATTGAACAAACAGGTTGTAATCTGTTTCATGTTTGAATGGCTTTGAAATAAAATATTAAGGCTTAATATTCCATTCATTAATATAAAAATCGTTTAAAAGACGTTTAAAAATCGATTCGGCTGCCTATTGAATCGATTCGAGAATTGCGTGATGTAATATCGCGATATATTGCCGAATCGTTTTTTTTTTTTTTTTTTTAACACCCCTATTGTATAATATTTCATGAAGGAACTGCAAATACATCTATATCGTGGTATGGACCATTTGCACGTGCCGTCACTTCCCCCCCATGGGGCCGCACCCTCCTGAACGCTGGACGGCAAAAGAACCACTTGCCTGGATTGTAACAATTGAATCGCGCAGAGCGTGAAGTCCTTTGTGTCGTCGATTAAATTATACAATGGTCATATCTTGCTGTGCGGTCGGTTGTACAAACAGACAAGGGAGTAAACCAAATGTTGCTTTTTAACGAATACCTACTAATAAAAACAAAAGACGTCGATGGATGGCGGCAATCAACAGAAAGGACTGACGGCCCAAGAAAAATATTCACGGATTTGAAGCGAGCATTTTTTACACGAGGTTAGTAGATCAATGTTCATACACTTTACTCGTCAACGTACACTTATTACATACACTCTAACAAAGCGTGTAACAGGGGTGTCGAATTACGTGTTTCGAATCACATTAAAGATTGTTAATGTGAACGTTGGCTTGAGTCACGTAGTGAGCGTCCACTCTGCACACATACAACTTAAGTGTACCTTCTTCAAAACTATTGAGTGCATCTGACAGAAAATACTTGATGCATACTTGACATAACCACAGTGTTTCAATATAGGACCGAATGTGTAAAAATAACATTTAAAAAAAAAAATAACTCCGCATGATAAACAAATTTGACCTTTGCCATGATGAGGTCGATTGTCCCTCGGGTTTGAGCGTAGCATCTCGTTGCAGACCCAGCCAGCAGCAAAAAAAAAAAAAAAAAAAAAAAAAAAGGGTATGCGTCGAGATTTTTATAAGCTTTTAAATCGTCTCCGGTGTAATGATCGGTGTATGTTGTCAAAATGGACAACATAGTGATACAGGTCGTGCACCGTGAATTCCGGAAAAGTCGGCAATTTGATTAGTTCCGAAAACGGTGGGGGACAGAAGGTAAGGGTCTGTTTTCAAACTAGCCATCTCCAGTTTCTGTAAATATCGCACTCTATGAGCTCCTACTCAACGTTCCACTTCTGCCGACAGGCGAACGTCAGTTGAACTAGCAGATTCCATGGCTCGATGGGTAATAATAACTTTTCGTTTGTAAAATAAAAGTCTCTAAGTTCCATAAATCGCTCCGCGGCCCGTCCACTTCCATTCAAACGTCATTTCCTTCCGCCGTCCATGGTGGGGCAGTCACGTGATCACAATTATTTCCCATATCGCCCAGCACGAATCTGAATAATCGATAGATTAAGCAATTAGGGCTGCACAATATATCGAAAAAATATCGATATCACGATATTGGCTCTTGCAATATGCATATCGCAAAGGCACGCAATAAGTTTTAGATGGAATTTTATGCTTTTTAAATGAATTTGACCAGTCAGATGCTAACTAAAATGTGCATCGCCATTCAATAGTTGAAAATGATCAAGACATAATTACAATTCATTAACTAAGATTACATGAAGGTTGCTTATTTTGCCCCATGAAAAAAAAATTTCTTTCATTCGGTAATAAAAATGGAATTTCTTTAGGGAAATGTTAAATATCGCAATATCGATATCGCTATGTTCAGGAAGTATATCGCATATCGCATGTTTTTCCAATATCGTGCAGCCCTATAAGCAATTCTAAATTTGATAGTAACAGTACTATCAACTCACACTTGAAATTTGACTTGACCAAACCAAATGTGTGTTTTGTCTTCTTGTGTCCTGCAGACGTCGCTGAGAAATATCTTCATCCTGACCAACAGGACATGAAGCCTCCGAATGTTAAAGAGGAGGAAGAACATCCTGACGTCGAAGAGGAGGAAAAGCCCGTTCGTGTCAAAGAGGAGGAGGTTGAGGACGATGTCACCAAGTCGCCACTGACCTTCGCCCCTTTAAAGAGTGAAGATGAAGACAAGGGTGAGAGTGAGGAGGTTGGAGGGGCGGAGCTTCCAAACAGCAGGTCATCTCGTCAACACATGACGACAGAAGGGGATGCAGACCCCTTGCGACCACCACAAGCACAAAGTCATCATGACATAAGGGCTAGAGATAGACCCATATGTTTTTTTCAGGACCGATACCAATAGCGGTTATTAGTAGTCAAGGAGGCCAATGACCGATATTTCAGGCCGATATTCATTTTCATTAAAAAAAACAAAAAAAAAAAACGTGGGGAAATATTAGCGTCAAAATTTTTGTAAAATACAAAAGCCAATCTTGACTGTGTTATATCGTCTAAAAAAGTGAAATGGAAACTTGAGCAAATAAATACCATATCGCTCTACTTTTCTACAGTAAATGTTTTTCCCCAAAATTTACAAACACCTGAAATCTTCACATTTCTGTCACAAAAACAAAATGGTTCAGAAGATTCCCAGGGTCAGTAGTAGCAACTCTTATAAATTTAACTGAAAATTTCAAATGGGTTTAGATTTACCTTATATCGACTGTCAGATTTAGATAAAGGCCAATACCGATATTCATCAAAATGCCCAATATCTATAATCGGCCTGTATCGGTCTATCTTTAATAATGTCCCACTTTCCTCACGATGATGATGATGATGATGATGCTAATGGCATGTCACTCTGCCAACAACTGTTTGGAATTTTCGCAGTGTGGGAAAACATTGAGCTCAAAATGGAGTTTGAAAGCACACACACAACACGGGAAAACCTTTTTCCTGCTCAGATTGGTGCAAAGGTTTCGCTCAAAAGTCAATTTTTGCAATAAACAAAGGAAACACAAACAAAAGAACACAAACTGATGAAAAACCTGTTGTCCATCGATCAAAGTGCTCCATGTGGGGTGTTGAGTCGCAAAACTTTTTTTTTTTTTTTTTTTTTTTTGGACTTGACCAACACAAATATGTGTTTTGTCTTCTTGTGTCCTGCAGACGTTGGTGAAAAATATCTTCATCCTGATGAACAGGAGGTGGAATCTCTTCATGTTAAAAAGGAGAAGGAGGAGGAAGAACATCATTATTCTAAAGAAGAAAAAAAGCCCCTTGGTGTTGAGGATGATGTCACCAAGTCACCAATGACCTTCGCCCCTTTAAAGGGTGAAGATGAAGTCGAGGGTGAGAGTGAGGAGGGCACAGGGGCGGAGCCTCCAAACAGCATCTCAACTCCTCAAAACATGATTCCAGAAAGTGATGCAGACCACTGGGGATCAACAAAAGCAAAAAGTGATGACATAAGGTCCCTTTCTTCTCATGATGATGATGATGATAATGATGATAATCTGTATGGTAATGATGAACACGCTGCTGGTGATAGGTCGTGTCACACTGATGACAAATCCTGCGAATGTTCTCACTGTGGGAAAACATTGAGTTCAAAAAGAAGTTTGAAAATTCACTTGAGAAGACACACTGGGGAAAAACCTTTTTCTTGTTTAGATTGTGGCAAAAGCTTCTGCCGGAAGTCAGATTTAACGATACATACAAGAAGACACACTGGCGAGAAACCTTTTTCTTGTTTAGATTGTGGCAAAAGCTTCTCTTTGAAGTCACGTTTAACAACACATACAAGAAGCCACACTGGCGAGAAACCTTTTTCTTGCTCAGATTGTGGCAAAACCTTCTCTGACAGGTCAGCTTTAACAACACATATAAGAAGCCACACTGGTGAGAAACCTTTTACTTGCACAGATTGTGGCAAAAGCTTCTCTCGGAAGTTTTTTCTTAAAGCACATACAAGAACACACACTGGGGAAAAACCTTTTTCTTGCTCAGATTGTGGCAAAACCTTCTCTGACAAGTCAGTTTTAACAACACATATAAGAAGCCACACTGGCGAGAAACCTTTTACTTGTACAGATTGTGGCAAAAGCTTCTCTCAGAAGTCAGATTTAAAAGCACATACAAGAACACACACTGGCGAGAAACCTTTTTCTTGCTCAGATTGTGGCAAAATCTTCTCTCGGAAGCCATCTTTAACAAGACATACAAAAACACACACTGGGGAGAAACTTTTTTCTTGCTCTGATTGTGGCAAAAGCTTCTTTGACAAGTCGGATTTAAAAGCACATACAAGAACACACACTGGCGAAAAACCTTTTTCTTGCTCAGATTGTGGAAAACGCTTCTCTGCCAAATCATATTTCAACAAACACACAAGATCACATGGTGCAAAGGAACCATTCAGTTGCAGTGTTTGTGCTAAAAGATTCTCTTCTAAATATCTTGCTGAGAGACACGAGTGTGCTGGTGAGAATAGCAGCGATCTTTGAAGCTTCAAAAAATGAAGGGAAGTGAGTCTACTGTGTTATTTTGTAATAAAACATTCAAAGCGACCTGGGGCCTGTCATCATGATTTCCGTTCATTACTCAAATAAAAGTATAGATATTAGGATTTCGGAAGACTTAAGAAGTATCAAGTCCAACGTCTTACTTAAAAGTGTAAATGTAATGCTTTCAAAACTACTCAACCTGTAAATATTAAATGTTTTTAACGTTTACTGTTAATGTGTTTACAATGTATGTAATTTTGGAAGCTATTCTTATCTGTTTCTGAATCTTGTTAATTGTTAATTTGTTGATGTTCTTAGATGTGTTTTTGCTTGTGTGAAGCACATTGAGTTGCCTTGTGTATGAAATCGAAATAAAGCCACCTTGCTTTGCCTTGCAATTTTCCCCAAATAAGCGTCGAGAATACCTTCAGGGACACACAAAGCCATCTGGGATTAAAAGTTGCTGTTGAACACTGAAACGATTAACGCAAAATGTCCTACTCTTTGTATACAATATTAAAAAGAGTGTCGACTGGCTGGCCAGGCTAACTCAACCCGAGATCAAACCAACAACAGCTCCGCGCTAGCTAACGTGCCATATGCTAGTCTTTGGACGTGCATTTCACACATTTTATTTTTCTATGGAACAGTTTTTACATTATTAGCACAATGTACAATATTCAGATGACTTAAGAACAAAATTGTATTCATACCCGGTTTTGCTTCTTTCATTTTTCATGTAATAATGTGGCTACATGTAATGGATCAGGGCTTGTAACTCATACTAATATTTCTGTGCACGTAAGATAAACACGTTTTGTTTATTTTCTATTGTTTAACTTTTATGTTAGTAAGAACAACTTTAGTACATTATCATAGAAGCGTTAGTGAGTAGGACTAGGTGTTTTTGTACTTCTTCCTACTTCTTTTCCTTTTCTCTTTAACACATTCACTGCCAGCCCAGCAAAAATGCATTATTTGACGTTTTTTTCCGTCAATGGCAGTCAATGACTTAAGATGAGATGTAACCAAAATTGATGGTTTTTTAAACATTTGCCTTAAAAAAAAAAAAAAAAAAAAAAAAAAAAAAGGATGCTGCAATATAATCACAAAATATATTGGCACATTGTGTTTAACACATTCACTGCCAGCCCAGCAAAAATGCATTCTTTGACGTCTTTTTCCATCAATGGCAGTCAATGAGTTAACTACACCTTGTTTATGCTTGACATTTTTATATGTTCAATAAAACCCAATCAATCAATCAATCAATATGCTTGACTCTTTCACTTATTCTTTTCACGAAAAAATAAAATAAAAATCAATACCCACGCGATATTACGTTCAATAATTATATATAAGCTGAATCTACCAAATGACATAGTAGAATAGAATACTTTTTTTTTTGCCCCGTCCCGTTCTTTTATAATTGACAGTAGAAAAATGTAGGTTTGCCAAAATACAGCCATTTTTTTTTCCCATGGACTCTGAAAACGTGTGTAGCCTGGGTGCCAAATCCGGTGCCTGTTCCTTTAAATCCCTCTCTGCGTGTGGTCATGTGACCCAGAGTAGCGAGCGAGGAGCACATATAAAAGGAGGGAAAATTGAATCAGGAAGTGAGGTGGGAAGTTGTTAAGAGATTCAGCTGCAGGATTGTGTCTCTTCAGTTTTATTTATTGTATGTCTTAGCCTTGCTTGTTGTTAAATCCGAGCTGACTGTTACCTTGTAGGAGCCTCCGATGAGCCCAAACTGGTGAGCTATCAAAAAATCGTTACGGCAATATATCGTTGCGGGCCTCATTACAATACACGTATCGATACGCAGGCGTCAGAATCGATATTGCTCATTACCTTGAAATAGGCAGTTAACGTTTGCCTTTGCAGCTTGCATTGTACCTAAAAAATAAAAACCAGCAGCGTCTTTGAAGTTAATTGCCTTCAATTAATGCGAAAATAGCTCACCAGTGATTGGACACTGTATCTTGCTAAGAAAAGTGAAAACAGAGGAGGAATATCAACATTTATTTACTTCTAAACTTAACATGGCACGTGTCTTTAATGTACCAATTTTTGTATATTTAGTTTACAAACGAAATAGAATGTGTTACACAAAAAAAATACGTTTTTATTTACCCAAATATTTCAAATAAGCGCATTTTAGAGCTGTAATTTTAATGAGTGTTGTTCCGATACCGGTATCGGCAGAGGTGCTGATACTGCATTAAAACAGTGGTATCGGTGAGTACTCACAAGTAACATGCCGATACCATTAATTCCAATTCTAATATAGGATTTTGGATGCAGCATCTTGTGTCTTGCTGGTGCATGACATTCACTGATATGTGACATGTTTTCATCTTGAGAAAAAAAAAAAAAACCTTAAATATCGGTATGGTATCGGCCGATACTGCAAAGCTGGGTATCGGTATCGGGGGCCAAAAAAACCCAGTATCGGAACAACACTAATTTTCATACTTTGATATTTTTGCTCATATCCCGGTGTGTCTGTGAAAGCTGCTCCTTGCTCTGCAGTGCGAACACATTTAGACCAGGCATGCCGCTTGGTGGTAAACCAGAAGAGCTGCTAACAAAAATATTTTTGTCAGTCAGCATAACAAACATATCCTTTAGGTATACACATGACTGTTATGCAAGTAAATTAATGTAATATATCGGGATACGTATTGCCTTGAAGATCAAGTATTGGGAAACATATGTATCGCGATACGTATCGTATCGTGAGGTTGGCGGCAATACCCAGCCCTAGTAATAACCTTATTTTGATTGATTGAATTTTTATATTTATTATTGTTATCATTTTTATTATTATTCGGTATGGGCGAGTACCGATACCAGGTGCCTAACCCTAACGTGATGTTTGTTGAGTTTCTGCAAAGTCATGATCGAACGTCAAAGAAGAACCTGGATGGAGAAGATAAGCGGTATCTCTTTCGCTTTCCCTCCCCTTAGCATTTTGAGTGTCAGGCAATCCCAATAAAAAGAGGGGGGTGCAGAGGGACTGTTTTTGAAGCATAGGGTTGAATTGTATGGCACAGTTCTCCTCTGCTCTCCTCGCTAGCGTGTTAAAAGGTATTACGGTGTCTTTCTCTCCTTTTTGTGTCTGTGGAAAATTATTATAAAAGTGTCAGTTTTGATGAACCTGACAAATAGAAATAAAGCCACCTTGCAATTTTCCCCAAATAAGCGTCGACAATACGTTCAGACACACAAAGCCATCTGCAATTAGAATTTTTTGTTGAACAGTGTTATCACTGAAATGATTGACGCAAATGTCCTACTCTTTGTTGCTAACTCAACCACCACAGCTCTGTGCTAGCTAACACGCCACATGCTAGTGCATTTTGCACATTTTATCTTTCTATGTAACAATTTTGACACGATTAGCATAAAATATTCATATGACATCAGAACAAAATTGTGTCCATACCTGGTTTTGATTCTTTCATTTTGCATGGAATAATATAATTTCTGTTCATGTGGCACTTTTGCCTCTGCAGGCAGATTGTTCTTGTCGTCAAACAACCTTTCATCACATTTTGAAATCAAAATACACATCAAATGGAGTAGATGCCACCTGGACTTCCGGGCTTCACACACCAGCTCCGTTTCCGGCCACTGCTGCGACTCACAGGCGGCGTTCCGACAAAAATGATCACATTAAGAGAAGCGAGAGTACAATGCAATTGCATTTGTACTAATGAGTGTGGCGCTGATGAGATGATGCTCCCCCTGGTGGGAAGTGTGTGGCAATACCTTACATCCCAAGCCAATCAGCATTAGTGCCCTCCCTACAAATAAGGAGTCAGTTGGTACCTGCCCTCAACTTACTCCTTGGCTCTGAGGTCCGCCTCCTTGACTTCAATGGCTTGTCATCATCAGTCATCACAAACATTTTACCTTCATTGGAAGGTAAGTGTTGCGTCAAAACTTTGCTGAAGGAAAGTGTGAGACCCACAGAAGAGAAAAACTGGCCAAAAGTCATTTGTATTACTTGCAGTACAAATAAATGTTGCATATATATATATATATCAATAATATATCAGATACTGTATCACCTTCCCATGGGCTCACCACCGGTGGGAGGGGCCACAGAGGTCGGGTGCAGTGGAGGCTGGGTGGCAGCCATGGGAGGAGACCTTGGCGGACCGACCCCCCCCAGCTGCAGAAGCTGGCTCTTGGGACATGGAATGTCACCTCTCTGGCAGGGAAGGAGCCTGAGCTGGTGTGTGAGGCAGAGAAGTTCCGACGAGACATAGTCGGACTGTCCTCCACACACGGCTTGGGCTCTGGTACCAGTCCTCTCGAGAGGGGTTGGACTCTCTTCCACTCTGGAGTTGACCATGGTGAGAGGCGCCGAGCAGGTGTGGGCAGTCTTATTGGCCCCCGGCTCAGCGCCAGTACGTTGGGGTACACCCCGGTAGATGAGAGGGTAGCCTGCCTCCGCCTTCAGGTGGGGTGACGGGTCCTGACTGTTGTTTGTGGATATGCACCAAACAGCAGTTCAGAGTACCCACCCTTTTTGGAGTCCCTGGAGGGTGTGCTGGAGAGTACTTCCCCAAGGACACCCTCATTCTTCTGGGGGACTTCAACGCTCACGTGGGCAATGACAGTGAGACAGGGAGCGACGTCATTTTGAGGAACAGCCCTCCCGGTCAGAACCCGAGTGGTGTTTTGTGATTGGACTTCTGTGCTCATCACGGATTGTCCATAACGAACACCATGTTCAAACATAGGGGTGTCCATATGTGTATTTTGCACCAGGACACCCTCGGCTGCAGTTCGATGATCGACTTTGTAGTCGTGTCATTGGATTTGTGGCCACATGTTTTGGACACTCAGGTGAAGAGAAGGGCGGAGCTGTCAACATATCACCACCTGGTAGTGTGTTGGCTCCAAGGGTGGGGGAAGATGCCGGTCCGACCTGGCGGACCCAAACGTATTGTGAGGGTTTGCTGGGAACGTCTGGCGGAATCCCCTGTCAGAAAGATTTTCTCCCTCTGGCAGAACTTCTCCCTTGTCCCGGGGGAGGAGAGGGTTCCGAGGGGGCTATGTTCCGCGCCTCCATTGTTGAGGCAGCCGATCGGAGCTGCGGCCATAAGGTAGTCGGTGCCTGTCACAGCGACAATCCTCGAACCACCAGCAGTAAGGCATGCCGGCAAGCTGAAGAAGGAGTCCTATCGGGCCTTTTTGGCCTGTAGTACTGCGGAGGCAGCTGACAGTTACCGACTGGCCAAGCGGAACGCGGCTTCGGCGGTTGCTGAGGCAAAAACTCGGACATGGGAGGAGTTCGTTTGAGGCCATGGAAAATGACTTCTGGACGGCTTTGAGGAAATTCTGGTCCACCATCCGGCGTCTCATGAGAGGAAAGCAGTTCACTATTAACACTGTGTATAATGGAGATGGTGTGCTGCTGACTTCAACTCGGGACGTCGTGAGTCGATGGGGGGAATACTTCGAAGATCTCAATTGCACCAACACGTCTTCCTTTGAGGAAGCAGTCTGGCGAATCTGAGGTGGACTCTCCTATCTCTTGTCACGTTTCAGTTGGTTTGGGTTTTTGTTTTATTTTGGTGAGTGTTGGTTGTCTGGTGTTCCTGTCTTCTGACCCCCAGTCTCGTTATGGTTTACCTGGTCCACCTGCTTGTGTCTTCCCTTCCTGGTGTGTATTGCTGATTGGTTCCCCCTCCCTGCTGTGTCTCCCAGGTGTGTCCTGTTATTGTCATTAGTGTTTGTATAAGGGAGTGGTGTTTGTCCCACACGGGTGTGGGAGCATTGTTTGATGTTTGATGTTTGCTGGTTGAATGTCTGCATGTCTGGTCACCGTGGTGTCTTTATTACCAAGTCTACCAAGTCCTTATGGCCAAGTCTACCAAGTCTGTTATTGCCAAGTTCAAGTCTTCTACGCCAAGTCTTCCCTGCCAAGTCTTCCCTGCCAAGTCTTCCACGCCAAGTCTTCCACGCCAAGTCTTCCACGCCAAGTCTTCCACGCCAAGTCTTCCACGCCAAGTCTTCCACGCCAAGTCTTCCACGCCAAGTCTTCCACGCCAAGTCTGCCACGCCAAGTCTGCCACGCCAAGTCTGCCACGCCAAGTCTTCCAAGTCTGCCACGCCAAGTCTTCCAAGTCTGCCACGCCAAGTCTTCCAAGTCAGCCACACCAAGTCTCTGCCTCACACCACGGCAAGTCTCTGCCATGATCTGTGTCCACGTCCAGCCCAGAGTCCTTCCCTTCAGTCTCGTCCAGTCCTTCCCCGTCATAGTCAATAAAGTTCCTTACATCGTTCTTCCACTTGCTCTTCCTGCCTGTTTCCTCCACTTTTGGGTCCATCCATACCCCATACGTAACATCTCTGGGTTCAAAGTCACTGAGGTGGTTGGAAATCTCCTCGGTGGCAGGGCCCTGAGGGTGGATGAGATCCGCCCGTAGTTCCTAAAGACTCTGGATGTTGTGGGGATGTCGTGGTTGACACGCCTCTAACGCTGCTTGGTAAATAATTTACAACGCTATTGCTCAAGATTTATTTATTTTTTGCATTTTTATATATTTTAGTTTGGTTTTAAGGTATTTACAAAGACAAAGGGCAAGGTTGAAATGTTAATTTAAAGATGCCGGGAGAATTTGTCGGCTGCGTGACGTCACTCTCGTGGATTTTGACAGCACGCACGTATTATTTTTTTCACTCACTCACAGAAGCTAACGTGTGAATGAGTGAGTGAAAAATAAAATCCGTGTGTGCTTTCAAATTGTCGCGGGAGTGACGTCACGCAGCCGACAATTTCGCTCTGCCCCGTTTGCGACACCCCCCCCTGCTCTGTGATTGGCTGGAGGGGTGTTAACACTGTTTGTTTTTTTTTGCAAAATACAGGTGGGGTTGGGCTGGGGCGGTGGGGGTTTATAGGACAAAATCACCCCCAGAAATTAAGAGAAGCCCAGATCTGTAAATTGACAAGTAGTTTGTTTGTTGAAATCCTGCATTTAAAAAGTGCATTTTCCTGAGTGAAACCGGCAAACTGGGCCTTTAAACTCATAACATTTGGTGGTTAAATCTCATCCCTGAAAATAAACATTCAGTTTACCTCAAAATGCTTGTTCAACTTTGATGGCGAATTTTTAAACTGCACATTCACCACAATAAACTGGAGCTCTTTTCAATAAGTCCAATTTCAATTTTACAATTGTATCGGGATCAAAACACTGAAAAAGGGAATGAGACTTTCGATTCCAACCGCAGCAAAAATGGCGACATCTGCCGATGACTTGATGACAATGCTTGCTCGGAAGCCCCCGGACAATTTCCAACAGCCAATCGTAACGCAGCGGGGGCGTGTCCTGCCTGACTTCCGCCGCACTTCTCCATTCGTTACTTTACGTGCTCACTGCCGTGGCCGGCGGCCACATCGCGTTTCATCAGACGTGCTCTGCTAATTCATTCTTTCTTATTTGGTGTTGGACTGAACACACA
Organism: Festucalex cinctus; assembly: GCF_051991245.1. Classification (NCBI taxonomy): domain Eukaryota; kingdom Metazoa; phylum Chordata; class Actinopteri; order Syngnathiformes; family Syngnathidae; genus Festucalex; species Festucalex cinctus. Next base: position 769,703 of record NC_135411.1, read on the forward strand.
GGACTCCCATCACCATTTTGAAGGTCTGCGACACCGTTTATTAAATGTCGGCGTGTGTTTAAACTCGTCTCGGTGCGCGTTGATGCTTCTCGGCCGAGTTAGCTTAGCTTAGCTTAGCTTAGCTTAGCTTAGCTCGCTAGCCGCTAACAAAGAGAAGCACACAACACGTGGTCAGGAAGAGACCAAGTGTGACTTTGTTGGCATTATTGTGCCAAAATGTCGGCGAGAACGACACCAAAGGACGAGGAGGAACATTTTGGAGTCAAAGAAGAGAACGAGCAACATTTTCAACTGCTGGACGATGTTTGCGAGCAGCCTCGAATTGTGCTACACAAAACAGGTTTGTACACTTCTTATTACTCTCCCTTGCTTAGCGCTACTATATAGCGTTAAAAAAAATCACTGCAGTCCTCATTGCTGTACACAGTAATTCAATTCAACTGTTATTTTAAAGAGTGAAATAAATTGATTTGATTGGTTGATTCCGGACAGGGGCCGATTATACAGTCATGAGACAGTCATGCCAATTTATCTGACAAGACGTGTGCGATTTTAAGAACACTTAGGTGCACAATAAGACTGTATTAAAACGGTGGTACAATACTACAAATTAATTTTTTTTTGTCGGTATACATACTAGCCCTGTTTCCCACATATTTTTTTTTTTTTTTACAAAACAGTCACAGTTTTGTCATGATTACTGCATTATTACATTCAACTGCTGTTGCAACCAGTGTTAATTTTGACAAGAAATTTTAAATTAGTTTTAGTTATAGTCTTTTGACTAAAATTAACAAGTTTCAGTCATAATTTAGTCTTCTGATTGTATTTTAGTTTTGATCCAATTTTAGTCGACTAAATTCACAGTTTAGTCTATTTTCCTTCAGCATACGTTTAAACTTTTATGCAGAAAATTATAGCACACCAATTTGTGACTTTAGTTTAACACGCAAGACACATTTCATACAATGGTGTCTTTCTTGTTTCAATGAATCATGTTCAACTGACAATAATGTAACTTTTCACCTGAATAAGAAAAAGTGCATAATTTAAATTGCTTGAGATTAATCTTACAGCTGCACAATTTATGTTTTATGTACAGCACTTTGTATACAGCAATGCCTGTTCTTAGAGCGCTTTATAAATAAAGTTGAGTTGAGTTAAAGTGCAGTGAACACAACATTTTCTGAGTGGTTCTTTTCACATTCATTCTGATTGGATTGTGTGAATTTTCACGACTGTGTTGTTTTCATTTTCGTCATTGACGAAATTGTCAGTCAATTTTAAACAGTTATTGTCTGAATGAATGGCTTCTATTTTAGTTTTCATTTAATTTTCGTCAGGAAAAACAATTAGTCACGAAAATTATGATGTCAATTTTTCGGCGACAAAAATATCACTGGTTGCAACTGTAGCATTCACGAAGACGGTAGTCAATGACAATCGATTCCGGTTTGCAAATCAGTGCCGAGTTCAGATGGGCATATATGCGAACTGCGCACAAGACGACACGTGAAAAATGGAATGAAGCGGTTGTGCTTAATTAAGGTAAATTAATAGTTAAATTCAACGGTTATAAGCGGTTACGAAACACAGTCGACTCCGCGTACCCGTGTTCCCCTCCGCGAACCTGGTTGACATCCCGCTCGTGAATGCGTCTGATTATCCGTTTTTTACACGAATACAAAAAGTTAGTATTCCTCGTTGGAGATCGTTGCCGAACCATTATGATTTGACGAGGGGTTCTTGACCCGGTTAAAATAGTCCGTGTGCCACGTCATCCTGTGCTTCCAGCATGTGAGCAGTAATAATTTCGTCGACAAAAATTTTTGTTACGAACATTTTTTTTTCAGGCGAAAATTCAACACTAAAGTAGAAGCCATTCATTGAGACTAGTGTTGTTGCAATACCCTTTTTTTTGGTCCCCGATTCCAATACCCAGTTTTTTCGTATCGATGCTGGTACCGTACTGATACCAATGGGTTTTTTTCCAACATGAAAATTGAAAAAACTGCCCTACCATTGGTTCAGAACATTCAAGGGCCAATAGGATATCTTGGCTCGGCATGCAGTGAACATGTCACACATCAGTGAATGTCGTGCACACGCAAGAAACAAAATGTTGGACCAAATGTCCAATATTAGTGTCAGAAATAATGGTATCGGCATGTTACTTGTTAGTACTCTGGGCCTCTCCCGAGACCAGTATCGGTATCGGAACAACACTAATAGACTATAATTAAATTGATTGACAATTTTCTCAATGACTAAAACGAATTTCAAAAACAATACAGTGACGAAAATTCACACAATCCAACCAGAAGGAAGGAAACGTGTGTTGGAGAAAAGGACCACTCAGACACTGTTCAGTGCCACTGCACTTTGTTTAATGTAATTTCATGAATTTATTTCATATTATTTATTTCATTGTGCAGCTATAAGATTAATCTCAAGCAATTATGCACTTTTTATTTAAATGAAAACTAAGTGATATTAGAAAATGCAATTTCTGGAGAAATTGCGGGTGAATGCAGTAAGGGTGAATAAAAATCTGTGGAATGATTAGGAAGAATATTGAATGACCTGGAATGCTATACAGTGCCCTGGAATGACCTGAACATGCTAAATTGAATCAGCAATGGAGGAAAGATTGAGGACTGGAGTAAGCAATGGAGTAAGGGTCACTTTCTGTTGAAATTAGGTCACTTCCTGTTGAAATTGGACTACTTCCTATTGATAGGTCACTTCCTGTTGAAATCAAGCCACTTCCTGTGAAATTGGACTACTTTCTATTGATAGGTCACTTCCTGTTGAAATCGGGCCACTTCCTGTTGAAATTGAGCTACTTCCTATTGATAGGTCACTTCCTGTTGAAATCGGGCCACTTCCTGTTGATTCTAAGTCACTTCCAGGTCACTTCCTATTGAAATCAGGTCACTTCCGGGTCACTTCTTGTTGAAAACAAGTCAGTTCCTGTTGATTTCAGGTCATTTACTATTGAAATCAGGTCACTTTCTGTTGAAATTGTGTCACTTCCTGTTGATTTTAGGTCACTTCCTATTGAAATCAGGTCACTTTCTGTTGAAATTGTGTCACTTTCTGTTGAAATTGTGTCACTTCCTGTTGATTTGAAGCCACTTCCTATTGAAATCAGGTCACTTTCTGTTGAAATTGTGTCACTTCCTGTTAATTTGAAGCCACTTCTGGGTCACTTCCTGTTCATTTTATGCCATTTCCGGGTCACTTCCTATTAAAATCAGGTCATTTCCTTTTGAAATCGTGTTGCTTCTTGTTGATTTGATGCCACTTCTGGGTCATTTTCTGTTGATTTTAGGCCATTTCCGGGTCACTTCCTGTTTAAATCAGGTCACTTCCGGGTCACTTCCTATCGAAAACAAGGCAAGGCAAGGCAAGGCAAGGCAAGGCAAGTTTATTTGTATAGCACATTTCATACACAAGGCAACTCAATGTGCTTTACACAAGGAAAGACAACAACAAAACATCTTATAGTTAGAGTTCACACCTTAAACATGGAAAAATGTTTACTATGTGGCTCAGAGTTATAAGCCAAAACAAGTCAGTTCCTGTTGATTTCAGGTCACTTCCGGTTCATTCCTGTTGAAAACAAGTCACTTCCTGTTGAAATCAGGTCACTTCCTATTCAAGCCGGGGCATTTCCTGGCGAGAATCCCTGGTGTACCAAATCAATTGGCCAAGATGGCCGCCACCCCTAGTGAGACTCTTGGACGTAACTAATCAATTGGCCAAGATGGCTGCCGCTGAGGGCAGGCGTAGGGTACAAAATAGTGAATTGTGGTTAAGGTGTGAATTTTGGAACTAAAAAAGGAGAATTGGTGGACTACTTTGAAGTTGGAATGTAGTGAATTGGATGAAGAATGTGGAAGTAAATGTGAAATGTAGAATGTAGGGAGAGGTAGGGTACAAAATGGGGAATTGTGGTAAGGCGTTAATTTTGGAAGTGAAAAAGAAGAGCTAATGGTGTAAATTGGTGGAATATATTGAAGCTGGAACAAAGTGAATCGGATGAAAAATGTGGAAGGAAATTTTGAATCTTCCATTAAGAATGCATGAGGAAAAATTGGGTACAAAATCGGGAATTGTGGGTAAGGCATGAATATTTGGAATATGTTTAAATTGAAAGATGAGAATGGGATGAATCATGTGGAAGTAGGGGTCTTCCAGCCTAACAATGGTGACAAATGGGTGTTTTAATTTTCTATGTAAAAGTTGAAATGTATGCGGATGGATAATATCAACTCAACTCAATTTAGTCGACTTCATCAATCAATAGAGAGATTAAAATGGTTTTAGATTTGACCTTATATCGGCTGTCAGATTTTTAACAAGGCCAATACTTTTTTTTTCCTTTTTCTTTTTGTTTTTTTGGGATGGGCCAATCCGAGTGTGCGGTGGCCCCAAGTCGAGGTGCACTGTAGAACCAATAATGCACATCATCTCACGCTTGAAATTTGACTTGACCAACCCAAATGTGTGTTTGTCTTTTTGTGTCCTGCAGACGTCGCTGAGAAATATCTTCGTCCTGACCAAGAGGACATGAAGCCTCCGAATGTTAAAGAGGAAGAACATCCTTACATCGAAGAGGAAGAAAAGCCCGTTCGTGTCAAAGAGGAGGAGGTTGAGGATGACGTCACCAAGTCACCACTGACCTTCGCCCCTTTAAAGAGTGAAGATGAAGTCAAGGGTGAGAGTGAGGAGGGCAGAGGGGCGGAGCCTCCAAACAGGAACTTAAATCGTCAAAACATGATTCCAGAAAGTGATGCAGACCACTGGGGATCATCAAAAGCAAAAAGTGATGACATAAGGTCCCTTTCTTCTCATGATGATGATGATAATGATGATAATCTGCATGGTAATGATGAACATGCTGCTGATGACAGGTCGTGTCACACTGACGACAAATCCTGCGAATGTTCTCACTGTGGGAAAACATTGAGTTCAAAAGGAAGTTTGAAAATTCACTTGAGAAGACACACTGGGGAAAAACCTTTTTCTTGTTTAGATTGTGGCAAAAGCTTCTCTTGGAAGTCACATTTAACATTACATTCAAGAACACACACTGGGGAAAACCCTTTTTCTTGCTCAGATTGTGGCAAAAGCTTCTCTTCGAAGTCAAATTTAACAAAACATTCAGGAACACACACTGGGGAAAAACCTTTTTCTTGCTCAGATTGTGGCAAAAGCTTCTCTCAGAAGTCACATTTAACATTACATTCAAGAACACACACTGGGGAAAAACCTTTTTCTTGTTTAGATTGTGGCAAAAGCTTCTCTTTGAAGTCAAATTTAACAAAACATTCAGGAACACACACTGGGGAAAAACCTTTTTCATGCTCAGATTGTGGCAAAAGCTTCTCTCAGAAGTCATATTTAACATTACATTCAAGAACACACACTGGGGAAAAACCTTTTTCTTGCTCAGATTGTGGCAAAAGCTTCTCTGACAAGTCACATTTAACAACACATACAAGAAGACACACTGGGGAAAAACCTTTTTCTTGTTTAGATTGTGGCAAAAGCTTCTCTTGCAAGTCATATTTAACAACACATAAAAGAATCCATAGTGGCGAGAAACCTTTTTCTTGCTCAGATTGTGGCAAAAGCTTCTCTCAGAAGTCACATTTAACATTACATTCAAGAACACACACTGGGGAAAAACCTTTTTCTTGCTCAGATTGTGGCAAAAGCTTCTCTCACAAGTCAGATTTAACAACACATATAAGAAGACACACTGGGGAAAAACCTGTTTCTTGTTTAGATTGTGGCAAAAGCTTCTCTTGCAAGTCATATTTAACAACACATAAAAGAATCCATAGTGGCGAGAAACCTTTTTCTTGCTCGGATTGTGGCAAAAGCTTCTCTCAGAAGTCACATTTAACATTACATTCAAGAACACACACTGGGGAAAAACCTTTTTCTTGTTTGGATTGTGGCAAAAGCTTCTTTTGGAAGTCAAATTTAACAAAACATACAAGAACACACACTGGGGAAAAACCTTTTTCTTGTTTAGATTGTGGCAAAAGCTTCTCTCAGAAGTCAGCTTTAACAACACATACAAGAATCCATAGTGGCAAGAAACCTTTTTCTTGCTCAGACTGTGGCAAAAGCTTCCCTGCCAAACCTGAATTAAGAAGCCACATAAGAACACACACAGGACAGAAACCATATTCATGCACAAAATGTGTGGAAAGCTTTGCTTCCACCAATTCTTTAACAGCACATGCAAAAACACACACTGGAGAGAAACCGTATTCCTGCTCAGATTGTGGAAAAAGCTTCTCTTCCATGTCAAATTTAAGAAAGCACACAAGAACACATGGTGGGAAGGAACCATTCAGTTGCAGTGTTTGTCCTAAAAGATTCTCTTGTAAAAAGCTTGCTGAGAGACACGAGTGTGCTGGTGAGAATGGCAGCCATCTTTGAAGCTTCAAAAAATGAAGGGAAGTGAGACTGGTGTGCTGTAAAAGTGTCAATGTATCTTAAAAGTGTAAATGTAATGCTTTCAAAACTACTCAACCTGTAAATATTAAATGTTTGCTGTTAATGTGTTTAAATGTTTTTTTTTTGTATGTAATTTAGGAAGTTATTTTTGTTTGCTTCTGAATGTTGTTAATGGTTGTTTGTTGATGTTTGTACGTGTTGTGTATTTGCTTGTGTGAAGCACATTGATTTGCCTTGTGTATGAAATAGAAATAAAGCCACCTTGCAATTTTCCCCAAATAAGCGTCGACAATACGTTCAGACACACAAAGCCATCTGCGATTAAAATTTTTTGTGGAACAGTGTTATCACTGAAATGATTGACGCAAATGTCCTACTCTTTGTTGCTAACTCAACCACCACAGCTCCGTGCTAGCTAACACGCCATATGGTAGTGCATTTTGCACATTTTATCTTTCTATGTCACAATTTTGACATGATTAGCATACAATATTCAGATGACATCAGAACAAAATTGTGTCCATACCTGGTTTTGATTCTTTCATTTTTCATGGAATAAAATAATTTCTGTTCATGTGGCACTTTTGCCTCTGCAGGCAGATTGTTCTTGCCGTCAAACAACCTTTCATCACATTTTGAAATCAAAATACACATCAAATGGAGTAGATGCCACCTGGACTTCCGGGCTTCACACACCAGCTCCGTTTCCGGCCACTGCTGCAACTCACAGGCGGCATTCCGACAAAAATGATCACATTAAGAGAAGCGACAGTACAATGCAATTGCATTTGTACTTCTGAGTGTGGCGCTGATGAGATGATGCTCCCCCTGGTGGCAAGTGTGTGGCAATACCTTACATCCCTAGCCAATCAGCATTAGTGCCCTCCCTACAAATAAGGAGTCAGTTGGTATCTGCCCTCAACTTACTCCTTGGCTCTGAGGTCCGCCTCCTTGACTTCAATGGCTTGTCATCATCAGTCATCACGAACATTTTACCTTCATTGGAAGGTAAGTGTTGCGTCAAAACTTTGCTGAAGGAAAGTGTGAGAGCCACAGATGACAAAAACTGGCCAAAAGTCATTTGTATTAGTTGCAGTACAAATAAATGTTGCATATATATATCAATAATATATCAGATACTGTATCACCTTCCCATGGACTCACCACCGGTGGGAGGGGCCAAAGAGGTCGGGTGCAGTGGAGGCTGGGTGGCAGCCATGGGAGGAGACCTTGGCAGACCGACCCCCAGCTGCAGAAGCTGGCTCTTGGGACATGGAATGTCACCTCTCTGGCAGGGAAGGAGCCTGAGCTGGTGTGTGAGGCAGAGAAGTTCCGACGAGACATAGTCGGACTGTCCTCCACACACGGCTTGGGCTCTGGTACCAGTCCTATCAAGAGGGGATGGACTCTCTCCCACTCTTGGAGTTGCCCACAGTGAGAGGCACAGAGCAGTTGTGGGCATTCTTATTGGCCCCCGGCTCAGTGCCAGTACATTGGGGTACACCCCGGTAGATGAGAGGGTAGCCTGCCTCCGCCTTCAGGTGGGGTGACGGGTCCTGACTGTTGTTTGTGCATATGCACCAAACAGCAGTTCAGAGTACCCACCCTTTTTGGAGTCCCTGGAGGTTGTGTTGGAGAGTGCTTCCCCAAGGACACCCTCATTCTGCTGGGGGACTTCAACGCTCACGTGGGCAATGACAGTGAGACAGGGAGCGACGTGATTTTGAGGAACAGCCCTCCCGGTCAGAACCCGAGTGGTGTTTTGCTTTTGGACTTCTGTGCTCATCACGGATTGTCCAAAATGAACACCATGTTCAAACATAGGGGTGTCCATATGTGTACTAGGCACCAGGACACCCTCGGCTGCAGTTCGATGATCGACTTTGTAGTCGTGTCATTGGATTTGTGGCCGCATGTTTTGGACACTCAGGTGAAGAGAAGGGCGGAGCTGTCAACATATCACCACCTGGTAGTGTGTTGGCTCCGAGGTTGCGGGAAGATGCCGGTCCGACCTGGCGGACCCAAACGTATTGTGAGGGTTTGCTGGGAACGTCTGGCGGAGTCCCCTGTCAGAAAGAGTTTCTCCCTCTGGCAGAACTTCTCCCTTGTCCCGGGGGAGGAGAGGGTTCCGAGGGGGCTATGTTCCGCGCCTCCATTGTTAAGGCAGCCGATCAGAGCTGCGGCCATAAGGTAGTCGGTGCCTGTCACAGCGACAATCCTCGAACCACCAGCGGTAAGGCATGCCGTCAAGCTGAAGAAGGAGTCCTATCGGGCCTTTTTGGCCTGTGGTACTGCGGAGGCAGCTGACAGTTACCGACTGGCCAAGCGGAACGCGGCTTCGGCGGTCGCTGAGGCAAAAACTCGGACATGGGAGGAGTTCGTTTGAGGCCATGGAAAATGACTTCCGGACGGACATCCATCCATCCATCCATTTTCTTGACCGCTTATTGCTCACAAGGGTTGCGGCTGGCGCCTATCTCAGCTGGCTCTGGGCAGTAGGCGGGGTACACCCTGAACTGGTTGCCAGCTAATCGCAGCAAACCAAACACAAAATTGCAAAATACAGGCTGGGGCGGTGGGGGTTTATAGGACAAAATCACCCCCAGAAATTAAGAGAAGCCCAGATCTGTAAATTGACAAGTAGTTTGTTTGTTTCAATCCTGCATTTAAAAAAGTGCATTTTCCTGAGTGAAACCGGCAGACTGGGACTTTAAACTCATAACATTTGGTGGTTAAATCTCATTCCTGATAATAAACATTCAGTTGACCTCAAAATGCTTGTTCAACTTCGATGGCGAATTTTTAAACTGCACATTCAACACAAAAAAATTGAACTCTTTTTTTTTTTTTCTTCTTTTTTTTTTTTTAATAAATCAAATTTAAACGGGCATTTAAACTTTACAATTATATCGGGATCAAAACACTGAAAAAGGGAATGAGACTTTCGATTCCAACTGCAGCAAAAATGGCGACATCTGCCGATGACTTGATGACAATGCTTGCTCGGAAGCCCCCGGACAATTTCCAGCAGCCAATCGTAACGCAGCGGGGGCGTGTCCGGCCTGACTTAACTTCCGCCGCACGTCTCCATTCGTTTCTTCACGTGCTCACTGCCGTGGCCGGCGGCCACATCGCGTTTCATCAGACGTCCTCTGCTAATTCATTCTTTCTTATTTGGTGTTGGACTGAACACACAGGACTCCCATCACCATTTTGAAGGTCTGCGACACCATTTATTAAATGTCGGCGTGTGTTTAAACTCGTCTCGGTGCGCGTTGATGCTTCTCGGCCGAGTTAGCTTAGCTTAGTTTAGCTTAGCTTGCAAGCCGCTAACAAAGAGAAGCACATAACACGTGGTCAGGAAGAGACCAAGTGTGACTTTGTTGGCATTATTGTGCCAAAATGTCGGCGAGAACGACACCAAAGCACGAGGAGGAACATTTTGGAGTCAAAGAAGAGAACGAGCAACATTTTCAACCGCTGGACGATGTTTGCCAGCAGCCTCGAATTGTGCTACACGCAGCAGGTTTGTACACTTCTTATTACTCTCTAATGGTACATGTAGAAATCTAGACTGGGGAAAACAATCAGATTTTGATCTCTGGCAGTATAATTGTCAAACTGATATAACTCTTTGTGATGTTGACATCCCATGTGAAGCTATCCTATGTGATGATATAAATTGTAAGAAACAGGAACATTTCATGGCTGTGCTCAACATGTATGAAACAATAGTGACAGGCCTCCTTAATGATAGTAATCCCCTTATTATTGAGAAGAAGAAGCATAGAATCATGCCTGGTTGGAGTGTGCATGTGTCTGATCTATATTCAGAGGCTAAAGATGCCACTCAAAAATGGGTATTGGCTGGTAAAATAAGATACGGACCAGAATTTGAGAAGAAGAAAGAAGCAAATGCTGAGTTTAAGTATCCGCTGCGCTTTATTAAGAAGAATGAACAAATGTTGAGAGCAAACTCTATGGCAGGAAACCTTGGGCAGAAAGACAGTATCGCTTTCTGGAAAGAAGTTAAAAGAATTAACAACAGTTAAATACCGCAGTCGGCTAATATTGATGGGATTACTGGAGATAAAAATATTGTGGAGTTATGGCGAAAGTATTATAGTAAGCTTTTTAACTGTGTTCAGAGTGCTGATTTTAATGTATGTATGGCTGATGACAATAATGGCATGGTGATTAAACCAGGTGAAGTGTGCAATGCTATTGGAAAACTGGCATTGAATAAATCATGTGATTCTGATCAAATAACAGCCGAACACCTGAAGTATGCTAGTAAAAGAGTATCGGTGTTGCTCTCTATGTGTTTTTCTGGCTTCCTATCACATGGAATATTGCCTGACTCTATGCTGTCCGTAATCCTGGTGCCAGTAATTAAAGATAAAACATGTAAAGTATCAAGTTCAGATAATTATAGACCAATAGCTCTTGCAAGTGTATTATCTAAAGTGTTAGAGCGAATTTTATTAGACAGACTTCAGGGATACATAATGAGATGTGACAGTCAATTTGGTTTTAAAAATGGACATAGCCCAGATTTGTGTGTTTACACATTAAAAGAGGTGGTGTCCAAATATAATAGACATAACTCCACTGTATTTTTGTGCTTTTTAGATGCATCTAAGGCTTTTGATCGCATCAACCATGGCAAACCTTTTATTAAACTGCAAGAGCGAGGGGTTCCTTCATACTTACTACGTATTATGTATTACTGGTATACAAAACAAACTATGCAAGTCAGATGTGGGACAACTGTCTCAACATGTTTTCCAGTTACAAATGGGGTAAGACAGGGGGGGGATATTGTCACCAATTCTGTTTAATTTGTATATGGTTGAACTGTCAAAGAAATTACATGAATGCAAGACTGGATGTATGGTTGGGGATAGGCTCATTAATCATTTAATGTATGCTGATGACTTGGTAGTAATGACACCTTATAGTGCTGGTTTACAGCAACTACTTAAAGTATGTGCTGAGTATGGGGTGCAATATGACATCCAATATAACCCTATTAAAACTGTGGTAATGATGATTAAATCTAAGGCGGATCAAAAGCTGATATTTCCATCTTTCTATTTGTCCAAACAAGAACGTAAAGTTGTAACAGAGGTAAAATATTTGGGCCATGTGTTGAGGGATGATTTAAGTGATGATGATGATGATGTACTGAGACAGTGCAGAAAGTTATATGCCCAAGCAAATATGCTTGCGCGCAAATTTAGTTACTGTTCTGATGATGTTAAAATTGAACTCTTTAAAGCCTACTGTACTCCATTATATTCCCCACATCTATGGCGCAACTATAGAAAAGGAATAATGAATAAGATCAAGGTTGCATATAATGATGCTTTAAGAATTCTGTTAAAATACCCTAGGTGGGAGAGTGCAAGTTTATTGTTTGTTGCCTCAAATGTTCCAACATTTCATGCACTGTTAAGGAATTTTATATATAAATTTATGTGTCGAATTAATAGATCCGGTAACAGAATTATAAAATCGATAAATGATCCTTTTTTAAGTGATTCTAGATACACTTCATTGTTCTGGAAATACTGGATACATGAACTGTATGTTGTTTGAACAAAGGACTATTTTTCATGTGTGTTTTTATATAAGTGTGTTTTTTTGTATGTTGTATTATTTGTTTGTTCTTAATGGACTTGAGTCTGTCAATAAAGATACTTTCCTTTCTCCCTTGCTTAGCACTACTAAATAGCGTTAAAAAAATCACTGCAGTCCTCATTGCTGTACAAAGTAATTCAATTCAACTGTTATTTTAAAGAGTGAAATAAATTGATTTGATTGGTTGATTCCGGACAGGGGCCGATTATACAGTCATGACAGTCATACCAATGTATCTGACAAGACATGTGCGATTTTAAGAACACTTAGGTGCACAATAAGACTGTATTAAAACGGTGGTACAATACTGCAAATTAATTTTTTTTGTCGGTATACATATTCCTGTTTCCCACATACGTTTTTTTTTTTTTTTTACAAAACAGTCAGTTTTGTCATGATTACTGCATTATTACATTCAACTGCTGTTGCAACCAGTGTTAATTTTGACTAGAAATTTTAATTTAGTTTTAGTTATAGTCTTTTGACTAAAATTAACAAGTTTCAGTCATAATTTAGTCTTCTGATTGTATTTTAGTTTTGATCCAATTTTAGTCGACTAAATTCACAGTTTATTTTCCTTCAGCATACGTTTAAACTTTTATGCAGAAAATTATAGCACACCTATTTGTGACTTTAGTTTAACACGCAAGACACATTTCATACAATGGTGTCGTTATTGTTTCAATGAATCATGTTCAACTGACAATAATGTAACTTTTCACCTGAATAAGAAAAAGTGCATAATTAAATTGCTTGAGATTAATCTTACAGCTGCACAATTTATGTTTATGTACAGCACTTTGTATACAGCAATGCCTGTTCTTAGAGCGCTTTATAAATAAAGTTGAGTTGAGTTAAAGTGCAGTGAACACAACATTTTCTGAGTGGTTCTTTTCTCATTCATTCTGATTGGATTGTGTGAATTTTCACGACTGTGTTTTCATTTTCATTTTAGTCATTGACGTAATTGTCAGTCAATTTTAATCATAGTTATTGTCTGAATGAATGGCTTCTATTTTAGTTTTCATTTAATTTTCGTCAGGAAAAACAATTAGTCACGAAAATTATTATGTCAATTTTTCGGCGACAAAAATATCACTGGTTGCAACTGCAGCATTCACGAAGACGGGAGTCAATGACAATCAATTCCGGTTTGCAAATAAGGGCCGAGTTTATATGGGCATATATGCGAACTGCGCACAAGACGACACGTGAAAATGGAATGAAGCGGTTGCGCTTAATTAAGGTAAATTAATGAGTGAATTAATTAATGGAGGAAAGATTGAGGACTGGAGTAAGGCTCACTTTCTGTTGAAATCAGGTCACTTCCTGTTGAAATCGGGCCACTTCCTGTTGATTCTAAGTCGCTTCCAGGTCACTTCCGGGTCACTTCCTGTTGAAAACATGTCAGTTCCTGTTGATTTCAGGTCACTTCCTATTGAAATCAGGTCACTTTCTGTTGAAATTGTGTCACTTCCTGTTGAAATTGTGTCACTTCCTGTTGATTTAAAGCCACTTCTGAGTCACTTCCTGTTCATTTTATGCCATTTCCGGGTCACTTCCTATTGAAATCAGGTCACTTCCTGTTGAAATCATGTTGCTTCCTGTTGATTTGATGCCACTTCTGGGTCACTTTCTGTTGATTTTAGGCCATTTCCGGGTCACTTCCTGTTGAAATCAGGTCACTTCCTGTTGATTTTTGGCCATTTCTGGGTAACTTCCTGTTCAAATCAACAGGTCACTTTCTATTGAAATCAGGTCTCTTCCGGGTCACTTCCTATTGAAAACAAGTCACTTCCTGTTCAAATCAGGTTATTTCCTGTTGAAATCAGGTCACTTCCTATTCAAGCCGGGGCATTTCCTGGCGAGAATCCCTGGTGTACCAAATCAATTGGCCAAGATGGCCGCCACCCCTAGTGAGACTCTTGGATGTAACTAATCAATTGGCCAAGATGGCTGCCGCTGAGGGCAGGCGTAGGGTACAAAATAGTGAATTGTGATTAAGGCGTGAATTTTGGAACTAAAAAAGGAGAATTGGTGGACTACATTGAAGTTGGAATGTGGTGAATTGGATGAAGAATGTGGAAGTAAATGTGAAATGTAGAATGTAGGGAGAGGTAGAGTACAAAATGGGGAATTGTGGTAAGGCGTTAATTTTGGAAGTGAAAAAGAAGAGCTCATGGTGTGAATTGGTGGAATATATTGAAGTTGGAACAAAGTGAATCGGATGAAAAATGTGGAAGTAAATGTGAAATGTAGAATCTCCCATATGAATACATTGGAAAAAACGTGTACGAAATCGGGAATTGCGAGTAAGGCGTGAATTTTGGAACAGGAAAAGAGCTCGTGGTATGATTTGGTGGAATATATTGACGTTGGAATGAAGTAAATTGGATGAAAAATGTGGAAGGAAATTTTGAATCTTCCATGAAGAATGCATGAGGAAAAATTGGGTACAAAATCGGGAATTGTGGGTAAGGCGTGAATATTTGGAATATGTTTAAATTGGAAAGATGAGAATGGGATGAATCATGTGGAAGTAGGGGTCTTCCAGCCTAACTATGGTTACAAATAGGTGTTTTAATTTTCTATGTAAAAGTTGAAATGTATGAGGATGGATAATATCAACTCAACTCAATTTAGTCGACTTGAATCAATCGAGAGAGATTAAAATGGTTTTAGATTTGACCTTATATCGGCTGTCAGATTTTTAACAAGGCCAATACTTTTTTTTTCCTTTTTCTTTTTGTTTTGTTTTTTGGATGGGCCAATCCGAGTGTGCGGTGGCCCCAAGTCGAGGTGCACTGTAGAAACAATAATGCACATCATCTCACGCTTGAAATTTGACTTGACCAACCCAAATGTGTGTTTGTCTTCTTGTGTCCTGCAGACGTCGCTGAGAAATATCTTCGTCCTGACCAAGAGGACATGAAGCCTCCGAATGTTAAAGAGGAGGAAGAACATCCTTACATCGAAGAGGAAGAAAAGCCCGTTGGTGTCAAAGAGGAGGAGGTTGAGGATGACGTCACCAATGACCTTCGCCCCTTTAAAGAGTGAAGATGAAGTCAAGGGTGAGAGTGAGGAGGGCAGAGGGGCGGAGCCTCCAAACAGGATCTTAAATCCTCAAAACATGATTCCAGAAAGTGATGCAGACCACTGGGGATCATCAAAAATAAAAAGTGATGACATAAGGTCCCTTTCTTCTTATGATGATGATGATGATGATAATGATGATAATCTGGATGGTAATGATGAACATGCTGCTGATGATAGGTCGTGTCACACTGACGACAAATCCTGCGAATGTTCTCACTGTGGGAAAACATTGAGTTCAAAAGGAAGTTTGAAAATTCACTTGAGAAGACACACTGGGGAAAAACCTTTTTCTTGTTTAGATTGTGGCAAAAGCTTCTCTCAGAAGTCACATTTAACATTACATTCAAGAACACACACTGGGGAAAAAACTTTTTCTTGTTTGGATTGTGGCAAAAGCTTCTCTCAGAAGTCACATTTAACAACACATACAAGAATCCATAGTGGCGAGAAACCTTTTTCTTGCTCAGATTGTGGCAGAAGCTTCTTTCAGAAGTCAGAATTAACGATACATACAAGAAGCCACACTGGCGAGAAACCTTTTTCTTGCTCATATTGTGGCAAAAGCTTCTCTCAGAAGTCAACTTTAACAACACATACAAGAAGACACACTGGGGAAAAACCTTTTTCTTGTTTAGATTGTGGTAAAAGCTTCTCTCAGAAGTCAACTTTAACAACACATACAAGAATACACACTGGGGAAAAACGTTTTGCTTGTACCCACTGTGGCAAAAGCTTCTTTCAGAAGTCACATTTAACATTACATTCAAGAACACACACTGGGGAAAAAACTTTTTTTTGCTCAGATTGTGGCAGAAGCTTCTTTCAGAAGTCAGAATTAACGATACATACAAGAAGCCACACTGGCGAGAAACCTTTTTCTTGCTCATATTGTGGCAAAAGCTTCTCTCAGAAGTCAGCTTTAACAACACATACAAGAAGACACACTGGGGAAAAACCTTTTTCTTGTTTAGATTGTGGCAAAAGCTTCTCTCGGAAGTCACATTTAACATTACATTCAAGAACACACACTGGGGAAAAACCTTTTTCTTGCTCAGACTGTGGCAAAAGCTTCTTTCAGAAGTCACATTTAACATTACATTCAAGAACACACACTGGGGAAAAACCTTTTTCTTGCTCAGATTGTGGCAAAAGCTTCTCTCAGAAGTCAGCTTTAACAACACATATAAGAATCCATAGTGGCGAGAAACCTTTTTCTTGCTCAGACTGTGGCAAAAGATTCTCTCAGAAGTCAGCTTTAACAACACATATAAGAATTCATAGTGGTAAGAAACCTTTTTCTTGCTCAGCCTGTGGCAAAAGCTTCCCTGCCAAGCCTGAATTAAGAAGCCACATAAGAACACACACACGGGACAGAAACCATATTCATGCACAAAATGTGTGAAAAGCTTCACTTCCACCAATTCTTTAAGAGCACATGCAAAAACACACACTGGAGAGAAACCATATTCCTGCTCAGATTGTGGAAAAAGCTTCTCTTCCATGTCAAATTTAAGAAAGCACACAAGAATACATGGTGGGAAGTCGGGGTGTGAATTGCCTCGTACCTGACGATTCCACTCGTATCACGATTCATAGGTCACGATTCGATTCGATACCGATTAATCCCGATACGGATTTGTTTGTCGATTGCTGTGATTTTTTTTTTTTTTTTACTCAAATTTAGAAAATACTAATCAGTAATCTTGTACACTGTAAGATTTGTATGAAAATGTATTATTTATAGGCGGCACGGTGAGCGAGTGGTTAGCAGGTCCGCCTCCCAGTTCTGAGGACTCTGGTTCGAGTCCGGGCTCCGGCCTTGCTTTGTGGAGTTTGCATGTTCTCCCCGTGCTCGCGTGGGTCTTCTCCGGGTACTCCGGTCTCCTCCCACTTTCCAAAGACATGCATGGCAAGTTAATTGGACGTTCCGAGTTGTCCCTAGGTGTGCTTGTGAGTGTGGATGGTTGTTCGTCTCTGTGTGCCCTGCGATTGGTTGGCAACCAGAACAGGGTGTCCCCCGCCTACTGCCCAGAGCCAGCTGAGATAGGCGCCAGCACCCCCCGCGACCCTTGTGAGGAATAAGCGGTCAAGAAAATGGATGGATGTATTATTTATCTGAAACTTCAACCTTATAACTCTGAGCCACTTAGTAAACATTTTTCCATGTTTAAGGTGTGAACTCTTAACTATAAGACATTTTGTTGAATATTTTCCCATCAAAAATTGATATTTAAAAATCAATTCTGCCACCTATTGAATCGATTCGAGAATTGCGTCCTGTAATATCGCGATATATTGCCGAATCGATTTTTTTTAACACCCCTAGTGGGAAGGAACCATTCAGTTGCAGTGTTTGTACTAAAAGATTCTCTTGTAAAAAGCTTGCTGAGAGACACGAGTGTGCTGGTGAGAATGGCAGCCATCTTTGAAGCTTCAAAAAATGAAGGGAAGTGAGACTGGTGTGCTGTAAAAGTGTCAGTGCATCTTAAAAGTGTAAATGTAATGCTTTCAAAACTACTCAACCTGGAAATATTAAATGTTTGCTGTTAATGTGTTTGAATGTCAATGTTTGTTTTTTTTGCACGTAATTTAGGAAGTTATTTTTGTTTGCTTCTAAATGTTGTTAATGGTCGTTTGTTGATGTTTGTAGGTGTTGTGTATTTGCTTGTGTGAAGCACATTGAGTTGCCTTGTGTATGAAATAGAAATAAAGCCACCTTGCAATTTTCCCCAAATAAGCGTCGACAATACGTTCAGACACACAAAGCCATCTGCGATTAAAATTTTTTGTGGAACAGTGTTATCACTGAAATGATTGACGCAAATGTCCTACTCTTTGTTGCTAACTCAACCACCACAGCTCCGTGCTAGCTAACACGCCATCTGCTAGTGCATTTTGCACATTTTATCTTTCTATATAACAATTTTGACACGATTAGCATACAATATTCAGATGACATCAGAACAAAATTGTGTCCATACCTGGTTTTGATTCTTTCATTTTGCATGTAGTAATATAATTTCTGTTCATGTGGCACTTTTGCCTCTGCAGGCAGATTGTTCTTGTCGTCAAACAACCTTTCATCACATTTTGAAATCAAAATACACATCAAATGGAGTAGATGCCACCTGGACTTCCGGGCTTCACACACCAGCTCCGTTTCCGGCCACTGCTGCGACTCACAGGCGGCGTTCCGACAAAAATGATCACATTAAGAGAAGCGACAGTACAATGCAATTGCATTTGTACTTCTGAGTGTGGCGCTGATGAGATGATGCTCCCCCTGGTGGCAAGTGTGTGGCAATACCTTACATCCCTAGCCAATCAGCATTAGTGCCCTCCCTACAAATAAGGAGTCAGTTGGTACCTGCCCTCAACTTACTCCTTGGCTCTGAGGTCCGCCTCCTTGACTTCAATGGCTTGTCATCATCAGTCATCACGAACATTTTACCTTCATTGGAAGGTAAGTGTTGCGTCAAAACTTTGCTGAAGGAAAGTGTGAGAGCCACAGATGAGAAAAACTGGCCAAAAGTCATTTGTATAACTTGCAGTACAAATAAATATTGCATATATCAATAATATATCATCAGATACTGTCCCAAACATTTACTACTAACTAAGACCAGTAATTAAACTCATAACATTTGGTGGTTTAAATCTCATCCCAGATAATAAACTTTCAGTTTACCTCAAAATGCTTGTTCAACTTTGATGGCGAATTTTTAAACTGCACATCCACTTCAATAAACTGGTGCCATTAAAAACTCTACAATTATATCGGGAACAAAACATTGAAAAAGGGAATGGAACTTTCGAACTGCAGCAAAAAATAAATATATAAAAAATGGCGGCATCTGTCGATGCCGTGATGACGATGCTTGTTTTGAAGCCTCCGCACAGTTTCCAGCAGCCAATCATAAGGCAGCGGGGGCGTGTCCTGCCTGACTTAACTTCCGCAGGTCTTCTGTACTGTGTGGGCTGTCGGCTATCCAGCTCAGTGCTCTCAGTCTAGTTAGCTTAGCTTAGCTTAGCTTAGTTTAGCTGAGCTTAGCTTAGCTTAGCTCGCTAGCCGCTAACAAAGAGAAGCACATAACACGTGGTCAGGAAGAGACCAAGTGTGACTTTGTTGGCATTATTGTGCCAAAATGTCGGCGAGAACGACACCAAAGGACGAGGAGGAACATTTTGGAGTCAAAGAAGAGAACGAGCAACATTTTCAACCACTGGACGATGTTTGCGAGCAGCCTCGAATTGTGCTACACGCAGCAGGTTTGTACACTTGTTATTACTCTCCCTTTCTGAAGCACAACTATAAATACTATAAAGCGTGAAGAAATTTCAGCGCTGTTCAATTCAACTTTATTCCGGACAGGGGACGGTTATCCAGTCATCAGACAGTCATACCAATGTCTGTAACAGACGTGTGCGATTTGAAGAACACTTTAAGGTCCAGGATATTATTGTATTAAAACGGTGTTTCCCCACATGCATTTTTTTACAATATTGCCACATTAATCTTTTTGTCATGATTACTGCATTATTACATTCAACTGCTGTTGCAACCACTGTTCATTTTGACAAGAAATTTCAATTTAGTTTGTCTTTTGACCAAAATGTATCAAAGTTGTAGTCATAATTTAGTCCTCTGATTGTATTTTAGTATTAATCCAATTTTAGTATTGACATTTTAGTCGCCATACATATCAACGTTTATGCAGAAAATTATAACACACCTATTTGTAACTGTAGTTTAACACGCAAGACACATTTCACACAATGGTGTCTTTATTGTTTCAATGAAACGTGTTTAACTGACAATAATATGACTTAGTTTTCACCTGAATAAAAAAAAATAAAAGTGCACAATTAAATTGCTTGAGATTAATCTTAGAGCTGCGCAATGAATGTAACCATGTTTGAACATTGAACAAAGTGCAGTGAACAGTGAACAGTTTCTGAGTGGTTCTTTTCTCCAATTCGCGTTTCATTCATTCTGATTGGATTGTGTGAATTTTCGTCACTCTGTTGTTTTCGTTTTAGCCATTGACAAAATTGTCAGTCGATTTTAGTTGTAGTTATCGTCTCAATGAATGGCTTCTATTTTAGTTTCCGTTTAATTTTTGTCTGAAAAAAACAAGTTTGTCACAAAAATCATGACAATTTTTTGTTGACGAAATTATCGCTAGTTGCCACTGTAGCATTCATGAACTCAACTTTATTTATAAAGCGTCTTAAAAACAGGCATTGCTGTATACAAAGTGCTGTACATGAAATATAAATCGGTTGTGCAGTCAAGAATAAGCTAACAAAACAAGAACAAAGCAAACATTTCGAAGTGTGTATACAAGTTTTTGTGTTTTTTTTTTTTACAAGTAAATACATTTTACATCAGTAAATTAATAATAGACCTGGTCAAAATAGTCCGTGTGCCGCGTCATCCTGTGCTGCCAGCATGTGAGCAGTGCTAATTTCGTCAACGAATAATTTTCAGCATGAAATTTTTCTTTCAGATCGAAATTAAACAAAAACTAAAATAGAAGCCATTCATTGACATGATAACTAGAACTAAAATTGACTTACAATTTAATCAATGACTAAAAGGAAAATGAAAACAACACAGTGACGAAAATTCACACAATCCAATCAGAAGGAATGAAACGCGGGTTGGAGAAAAGAACCACTCAAAGTGTTCACTGTTCACTGCACTTTATTTAATTAATTTAATTATTTATTTCATTGTGCAACTGTAAGATTAATCTCAAGCAATTATGTACTTTTTTTTAATTTAGGTGAAAACTAAGTTATATTATTGTCAGTTCAGTATGTTTCATTTAAACAATAAAGACACTGTTGTATTAAATACGTCTTGTATGTTAAACTACAATTACAAATACATGCCACCCCAACCACCCCTACTTTGTACACAGATGTTTGGTAAAGCGATTTTCCCCCTGTGCTATTTTGATCAACAAATTGGCTGCAACAATGTAACAAGGGGGAAATATTGAACATTTCATCTCGTCACTGGACACGTGGTGAAGGAGCGCACACCCTCGAGATGAATGGATTCTAAAAAAAAAAAAAAAAAAAAAATTCGATTGTGACAGTACTATCAACTCACACTTGAAATTTGACTTGACCAAACCAAATGTGTGTTTTGTCTTCTTGTGTCCTGCAGACGTCGCTGAGAAATATCTTCGTCCTGACCAAGAGGACATGAAGCCTCCGAATGTTAAAAAGGAGGAAGAACATCCTTACATCGAAGAGGAGGAAAAGCCCGTTCGTGTCAAAGAGGAGGAGGTTGAGGACGACGTCACCAAGTCGCCACTGACCTTCGTCCCTTTAAAGAGTGAAGATGAAGACGAGGATGGGGAGGCGGAGCTTCCAAGCAGCAGCTCAACTCGTCAACACATGACGACAGAAGGTGATGCAGACCCCTGGCGACCACCACAAGCACAAAGTCATCATGACATAAGGGCTAGAGATAGACCGATATGTTTTTTCAGGACCGATACCGATGGAGATTATTAGTCGTCAAGGAGGCCACTAACCAACATTTGAAGTCGATATTCATTGACAGTAAAGGAGGGAGGTGTTTGGCGTCAATTTTTTCTAAAATACAAAAGCCAATCTTGCATCTGTTGTGTCATCTAAAAAAGTGACATATTGCTCAAGTTTTCGAAAGTAAATATTTTTCCCCCAAATTTAAAAACGCCTGCAATATTAAACGTTGACATTTCTGGTCACAAAAACAAATGGTTCAGAAGATTCCCAGGGTCAGTAGCATCTCTGATAAAGTTAACTGAAAATTTAAAGAAATAGCTCCCACAAAGGTTTCCCTCAGAAGTCAACGTTTGCAATAAACAAAAGAACACAAACTGGTGAAAAACCTTAGATCATCCTTTGATCCATAGATCAAAGTGCTCCATGTGCAGTGTTGTCGGCAAACTTTTTTTTTTTTTTTTTTTTTTTTTTTTTTTTTTTTTTTTTTTTTTTTTTTTTTTTTTTTTTTATGGATTGGCAAATCCGAGTGTGCGGTGGGCCCAAGTCGAGGTGCCACTGTAGAAACGATAATACACATCAACTCACGCTTAACCAACCTAAATTTGGCTTTGTCTCTTTGTGTCCTGCAGACGTCGGTGAAAAATATCTTCGTCCTGACGAACAGGAACTGAAGTCTCCTCATGTGAAAGAGGAGGAGGAGGAGCATCCTTATTTTAAAGAAGAAAAAAATCCCCTTTGCGTCAAAAAGGAGGAGGTTGAGGATGACGTCACCAAGTCACCAATGACCTTCGCCCCTTTAAAGAGTGAAGATGAAGTCAAGGGTGAGAGTGAGGAGGGCAGAGGGGCGGAGCCTCCAAACAGCATCTCAACTCCTCAAAACATGACTCCAGAAAGTGATGCATACCATTGGGGATCATCACGAGCAAAAAGTGATGACACAAGGTCCGTTTCTTCTCATGATGATGATGATTATGATGATGATTTTGATGATGATGACGACGATGATGATGATGATGATGATGATCTGGATGGTAATGGTGAACACTCTGATGGTGAGAGGTCGTGTCACACTGACAACAAATCCTGGGAATGTTCTCACTGTGGGAAAACAATGAGTTCAAAAGGAGGTTTGAACATTCACTTGAGAAGACACACTGGAGAAAACACTTTTGTTTGTGCACAATGTGGCAAAAGGTTTTCTCAGCGGTCAGATTTAACAACACACACAAGAAGGCACACTGGGGAAAAACCCTTTGCTTGCACATACTGTGGAAAAAGGTTTTCTCAGCAGTCAATTTTAACAAGACATACAAGAACGCACACTGGGGAAAAACCTTTTTCTTGCTCAGATTGTGGCAAAAGCTTCTCTTCGAAGTCAAATTTAACAACACATACAAGAACACACACTGGGGAAAAACCCTTTTCTTGCTCAGTTTGTGGTCAAGGCTTCTCTCACAACTCAGATTTAATAACACATACAAGAAGACACACTGGCGAGAAACCTTTTTCTTGCTCATGCTGTGGAAAAAGTTTCCTTCACAAAGGATATTTAAAAAGACACATAAGAAGCCACACGGGAGAGAAACCGTATTCCTGCTCAGATTGTGGAAGAAGTTTCTCTTACATGTCAAATTTACGAAAACACACAAGAACACATGAGCTGCTTTGACACCAGCAAGACCAGGAACTTTGAGTTTTGGGTCAAGGGAGTTCTTGGTTGTAAAAGTTCAGCTGATGTAGAGACAACGCCCCTGAATTTGACCAATCAGCCGTGGACATTGCAGCCCGCCCCCTCAAAGTTCCTGCCTGGCTCAGCAAGACCCTGCTGCCGAGATAGCACTTGGATGCCACCTGGGGAATTTAATTAATCTGGTAATTGTTGTTGGTGGAAAAACACCCAAACTGAATTTTACTAAGGTCAACTGAAAAGTTATCCAAAAGTTCCGACGGTGGAAAAACCCGTATAGTGAGAACTGAGAAGGAACCATTCAGTTGCAGTGTTTGTGTTAATAGATTCTCTCGTGAAAATCTTACTGAGAGACACGAGTGTGCCGGTGACAATCGCAGCGATCTTTGAAGCTTAAAAAAAAATGAAGGGAAGTGAGTCTGGTGTGCTGTAAAAGTGTCAATGATTTTGAATAAAAAACAAGAGTGTAGGAAATATTTAATCCCTCCCTGATTTTGAGACTTTTCATACGAAGTGTCATGTTTTGGTTTTGTGGGGGGTGGGATTTTGTTTTCTTTTGTTGTTTTTGGTTGTTTGTCATGTGTTCCTTGTCTCTTCCCTTGTCCCGTTATGTCAAACCACGTCCACCTGAGTGTGTCTTCCCTTCCCAGTGTATCCACCAATCAGCTTCCCTTGCCACTTGTGTCTTGCCCAGCTGTGTCTAGTCATTGTCAATTAGCCTGTGTGTATTTAGTCACCTGTTTTCCGTTCGGTTCTTGGGGGAGTCATTGTGCCTGTTCATGTTCATGTCCCTGTTTTCCGTGCCGTGCCGTGCCGTGCCGTGCCGTGCCGTGCCGTGCCGTGCCGTGCCATGCCATGCCATGCGTTTGTTTTTGATCTTGTTAATTTTTTCCATAGTCCCTTGTTTACATTTTTTGTTAATTAAATCCCCCTTTTTACTTGCATCCCTGCCTTGCCCTGTTTTTGTTGACCCCTGCATTTGGGTCCTGCCTCCAACACCCCCACACCTTGACACTAAGTATGTGTGTATGTTTGTGTATATTTACACGCACCCACCTCTGGAGATGGGGAGCGCCGGGCATAGCCCGAAGAGGCTCCATTGTTGAGGCGGCTAATCGGAGCTGCGGCCGTAAGGTGGTCGGTGCCTGTCGCGGCGACAATCCTCGAACCACCAGTGGTCAGGGTTGCTGTCAAGCTGAAGAAGGAGTCCTATCGGGCCTTTTTGGCCTGTGGTACTGCGGAGGCAGCTGACAGTTACCGGCTGGCCAAGCGGAACGCGGCTTCGGCGGTCGCTGAGGCAAAAACTCGGACATGGGCTCTCCTATCTCTGGGGTCAAAGTGACTGAGGTGGTTGGAAAGCTCCTCGGTGGCGGGGCCCCAGGGGTGGATGAGATCCGCCCGGAATTCCTAAAGGCTCTGAATGTTGTGGGGCTGTGGTGGTTGACCCACCTCTAACGCTCCTTGGTCAATAATTTGCAACACTATTGCTCAAGATTTATTTATTTTTTGTCTAAGAATCTGCATTTTTGTTTATTTTAGTTTGGTTTTAAGGTATTTACAAAGACAAAGGGCAAGGTTAAAATGTTAATTTACAATGATTGTCGCAAACGGAACCGGGCGAATTTGTCGGCTGCGGGACGTCACTCTCGCGGGTTTTGACAGCACGTACGTATTTTTATTATTATTATTATTATTATTATTATTATTAGTAGTAGTAGTAGTAGTCGTATATTCACTAACTCACTCACAGAAGCTGACATGTGTAAATTAGTGAGTGGAAAAAAAAAAATCCATGCGTGCTTTCAAATTGCCGCGGGAGTGACGTCACACAGCCGACAATTTTGCCCTGCCCCGTTTGCGACACGCCCCACCCTGCTCTGCCATTGGCTGGAGGGGTGTTAACACTTTTTTTTTTTTTTTTTTTTTGCAAAATACAGGCTGGGGTGGTGGGGGTTTATAGGACAAAATCACCCCCAGAAATTAAGAGAAGCCCAGATATGTAAATTGACAAGTAGTTTGTTTGTTGAAATCCTGCATTTAAAAAAAGTGCATTTTCCTGAGTGAAACCGGCAGACTGGGCCTTTAAACTCATAACATTTGGTGGTTAAATCTCATCCCTCATAATAAACATTCAGTTTACCTCAAAATGCTTGTTTTTTTTTTTTTTAATAAATCAAATTTAAACGGGCATTTAAACTTTACAATTGTATCGGGATCAAAACACTGAAAAAGGGAATGAGACTTTCGATTCCAACCGCAGCAAAAATGGCGACATCTGTCGATGACTTGATGACAATGCTTGCTCTGAAGCCCCCGGACAATTTCCAGCAGCCAATCGTAACGCAGCGGGGGCGTGTCCTGCCTGACTTCCGCCGCACGTCTACTTTTCCTTCACGTGCTCACTGCCGTGGCCGGCGGCCACATCGCGTTTCATCAGACGTCCTCTGCTAATTCATTCGTTCTTATTTGGTGTTGGACTGAACACACAGGACTCCCATCACCATTTTGAAGGTCTGCGACACCGTTTATTAAATGTCGGCGTGCGTTTAAACTCGTCTCGGTGCGCGTTGATGCTTCTCGGCCGAGTTAGCTTAGCTTAGCTTAGCTTAGCTTAGCTTAGCTTAGCTTAGCTTAGCTTAGCTCGCTAGCCGCGAACAAAGAGAAGCACATAACACGTTGGTCAGGAAGAGACCAAGTGTGACTTTGTTGGCATTATTGTGCCAAAATGTCGGCGAGAACGACACCAAAGGACGAGGAGGAACATTTTGGAGTCAAAGAAGAGAACGAGCAACATTTTCAACCGCTGGACGATGTTTGCGAGCAGCCTCGAATTGTGCTACACAAAACAGGTTTGTACACTTGTTATTACTCTCCCTTGCTTAGCACTACTAAATAGCGTTAAAAAAAATCACTGCAGTCCTCATAGCTGTACACAGTAATTAAATTCAACTGTTATTTTAAAGAGTGAAATAAATTGATTTGATTGGTTGATTCCGGACAGGGGCCGATTATACAGTCATGAGACAGTCATACCAATTATGTATTAAAACGGTGGTACAATACTACAAATTGTTTTTTTTTTTTGTCGGTATACATATCACTGTTTCCCACATACATTTTTTTTTTTTTTACAAAACAGTCACAGTTTTGTCATGATTACTGCATTATTACTAAAGGTGGGAATCTTGGGGCACCTCAAGATTCGATTGCGATTACGATTCAGAGGCTACGATTCGATTATAAAACGATTATTGATTCCCCCCCCAGGCAGCAGAAAAAAAACAATGTATTTTGGTGCTTTTAATGTTTCGTACATTAGTTACAAAAATAGTACAAAAGTCCTCTCAGGCCTACATAAACTACTATTTCAGTATCAAGTTAACAGTTCAAAACAGTAAATAAAATACTCAAGTCCTCATTCTGTAACAACAGCTTTTAAGTATATTCAGTCTTCAACAGAATAAAACATAGCATTGAGCAAAAATATATTATTTTTATCCACTCAAAAGTGCACTGAGGTATAAATGAAAGACAATGTGAACTACTACTTCAATACAAATACCTAAAAAAAAAAAAAAGTGCTTTCCTGCTTTTTAAGTTGTGTAAAGATGAACATGTAAACATTAAAGTTTCTCAGAGGTACAAAAAAAAACCCTCAAGTGCTTTTCTGCTTTTTAACTTGTGTAAACATGAACGTGTATACATTAAAGGGATCGTTCGGCTTTTTTAACATGAATCTCAATTTGATCCTCACCTCCCGTGTGTGCGATCAGCACTGACTTACCCCTGACAGCGTTCTGTGACACGCGTTCTGGTTCGGCGTTGGACGAGAAGAAAATAAAAAAGAAAATAGTCCAGCAAGCTGGCTGGGGTCTCGAAAATAAAGCGTTTTTCTTCTAAAAACTATTTGTTTTCAAAAGCGTGATACATTTCCACCACAATACTCTTTTCTGAATAAAGTCAGACGCCATTACCGCCAGCCACTACTTTTCTGTTCGTTCGTTCGTATCACTGCGCGGCGCCCTGTAGAACGCTAACCGACGCACTGCAGCCAGCTAGCTGATACTTCCGCCTGAAGTTGTTTGCCTTTTCGGAGCAGGTCTGATCTGACGAAGAGGTGGGTTGGTCAGCTCAGCCATGCTTGTTGTTGTTTTGAATCTCGAGGCGTGAGTTGTGGATGTGTACTCTCGGTCCGTCCCAAAAAGCGTCCGGAAGACCGCGCGCGCTACTGCGTTTCAGTTCCGCGTACTTTTCGCTCCGCTTCACTTTTAGTTTCGCTTCCCTTGGCATATTTATATAATCGGAATTTGGACGTTTGTGAATCGTTCTCGATTGTTCCACGGCCGAATCGTGAATAATCTAAGAATCAGAAATTTTGCACACCTCTAATTATTACATTGAACTGCTGTTGCAACCAGTGTTAATTTTGACTAGAAATTTTAATTTAGTTTTAGTTGTAGTCTTTTGACTAAAATTAACAAAGGTTCAGTCATAATTTCTATTTTGTATTGTATTTTAGTTTTAATCAAATTTTAGTCGACTATATTCACAGTTTAGTCTATTTTCCTTCAGCATACGTTTAAACTTTTATGCAGAAAATTATAGCACACCTATTTGTGACTTTAGTTTAACACGCAAGACACATTTCATACAATGGTGTCGTTATTGTTTCAATGAATCATGTTCAACTGACAATAATGTAACTTTTCACCTGAATAAGAAAAAGTGCATAATTAAATTGCTTGAGATTAATCTTACAGCTGCACAATTTATGTTTATGTACAACACTTTGTATACAGCAATGCCTGTTCTTAAGCGCTTTATAAATAAAGTTGAGTTGAGTTAACGTGCAGTGAACACAACATTTTCTGAGTGGTTCTTTTCTCATTCATTCTGATTGAATTGTGTGAATTTTCACGACTGTGTTGTTTTCATTTTCATTTTAGTCATTGCCGAAATTGTCAGTCAATTTTAATCATAGTTATTGTCTGAATGAATGGCTTCTATTTTAGTTTTCATTTAATTTTCGTCAGGAAAAACAATTAGTCACGAAAATTCTGATGTCAATTTTTCGGCGACAAAAATATCACTGGTTGCAACTGCAGCATTCACGAAGACGGCAGTCAGTGACAATCGATTCCGATTTGCAAATCAGGGCCAAGTTTATTTGGGCATATATGCGAACTGCGCACAAGACGACACGTGAAAATGGAATGAAGCGGTTGCGCTTAATTAAGGTAAATTAATGAGTGAATTAATTAAAACCCTCGTGGCTTAAATAGACTTTTACCCCTCTCGCGGTAATAGCGCCAACAGTTGGCGCCCCCTAAGAATTGTGATAACTCAGTCATTTATGAATATTTTTTTACTGCCGACCACTCAAAATGTTCAGTGGGGTCATACCTATCGATACATATATAGTTTTTATTTATTTATTGATTTTGGATGCCCTCTATGGACAATAAAAGCAATAGTGCGCTATGAATGAAAATAATTATGATGTGTGTAATATATAAAAACAAATCCAAGTTGGAATATTTCATATCATGTCATTAGAGCCTTGAATATGTTAATGAATCCTAACATCAAATTTTTTTGGAACACTCATTTTTTTTTACAATGGCAATTTCAAAACTTTTACCCCTCTCGCGGTAATAGCGCCAACAGTTGGCGCCCCCTAAGAATTGTGATAACTCAGTCATTTATGAATATTTTTTTACTGCCGACCACTCAAAATGTTCAGTGGGGTCATACCTATCGATACATATATAGTTTTTATTTATTGATTGATTTTGGATGCCCTCTATGGACAATAAAAGCAATAGTGCGCTATGAATGAAAATAATTATGATGTGTGTAATATATAAAAACAAATCCAAGTTGGAATATTTCATATCATGTCATTAGAGCCTTGAATATGTTAATGAATCCTAACATCAAATTTTTTTTGGAACACTCATTTTTTTTTACAATGGCAATTTCCAAACTTTTACCCCTCTCTCGGTAATAGCGCCAACAGTTGGCGCCCCCCAAGAATTGTGATAACTCAGTCATTTATGAATATTTTTTTTTTACTGCCGACCACTCAAAATATTCAGTGGTATCAGAAAAAAAGTCAACAAGTCACAACTGGAAGAATTTAGAATTAACAGACTTTATATAACTCAAACTCACACCAACAAACAACAAACTACTGAACTATCACAACAAACAAGAACCATTGAACTATATATATATATATATATTTTTTTAACAATTTGAACATAGTTTTTGCGTGTGCTTTTGGCAAAAGAAAATGCCACATTTTTTGCATCTGTTTGATGCCCGAACAGGTGTCTCGCAAAGGCCACATTGCCCACGTTTGGGTGTTTGCGGCGTGGCCATCACTGGGGCCTCTGCAGCCGCCTCCGGAGCTCTCGTTGCAGCATCACCTTTTATAAGCGCCATGCCCACTTCCTCCAGAAAGAGGCGGCGCCTGTACAACTTCTTCTTATTCCACCCAGGTTCCACCTGGAGGAATAAGATGTATGCGTTGAAGCAGGATACGTCAAGCATGTGGTAAAATACGCACATGGGCCATCGGTTTGCCCGGCGGCGGCACGAATATGTGCCACATGCCTGCAAATAAGACACACAGACAAAAAAAACAAACATCAGATAATGTCATATGACAAGACAGCTTTGATGGAAAATTTTGACAATAACAAAACCTGTGTTTACCTGGTCCAGGTGATCGACTGCCCCTTTACATTTATTGTAGTCAAGGATCATCTTTGGCTTTTTTTTTTTACCATCTTCCACCTCCGGTTCCCTGTGCTTCGTACTCAAGATCAAAACGTTCTTGTTTTTTTTTGGTACGTACGACACAAGTGTCATCGTCGGGGAAAAGGCAAAAAGACTTGAGAGTACTGGTCGGGATTTGGTTTTGATGAGCGCTGGAGGAAGCTCCGGTTTGTTTTTTCTCACCGTTCCCACCAGTGACATTTTCTTTTTGCTCAGTTCCTTTGCCAGCTGGAAGGAGGTGAAAAAGTTGTCCACGGTGATGGTGTGGCCCTCCAGCTGGTCACAGAGGCTGAGAACCACACGCATTCCTTGATTACGCTCTCTTTGCGTTCCTGGAGCTTTGCCGCTGTAGATCTCCATATTCCACGCGTACGATGTGGCAGCATCACAGACGGTCCATATTTTTATTCCATATTTAGCGGGTTTGGACGGGATGTACTGCTTGAAAGTGCAGCGGCCCCGGAAGGAGACCAACTGCTCATCAACGCAAACATCCCTCCCCAGGTTGAAAAATTTGGAATGGAGGCTGTTCCATTTGTGCCACAAGTCACTAATGGGTGACAGCCTATTGTGGTGGTGCCGCTGTGGCCTGGAAAGGCGGTCGTCAAAGCGTAACGCACGGTTGATGTGAGCAAACCGCCCATGTGGCATGGTGTCAAAAAATATTGACCTGCCTTTTTGTTTGTCCCACAGACTGACCGTTGCCTCATGGCGAGAGCGGTACATACCTGCCAGGATCAGCAGCCCAAAGTAAGCCCGCAGCTCCTCCGCTGTGATGTCCCTCCAGCCGCTGATGGCGCGCCGCCCCTGCAGGTTTGTCATGCTGACAATCTGCTGGACGATGTCATCCGGAAAAAACAGATTGAAAGCCGTTTTGGGGCTGCTGATCCTGGCAATTGCATATCTTGTTGGGCCAGGTGGTAATATGGGTGGAAGAATGAAGTGCCTGGAAACGTCATGTTGAGGCGACCACACCATTTTTTCATCTTTGGAAAGCCATTGTGTCCTGACCTGATTCTCCGCTGCATCCTCTTCATTATTCTCCTCCTCATCCTCCTCATTCTCTTCATTATTCTCCTCCTCTTCCTCTTCATTATTCTCCTCCTCATCCTCCTCATTCTCTTCATTATTCTCCTCTTCTTCCTCCTCATCCTCTTCCTCCTCTCCTTCCATTGGCACATATTCAACATCCTCGTCATCAGAGGATGTCAAGTTGAATGATAAATCGGACGCCTCCTTCTCACTCTCTGAGTCAGTCAAATAGTTGTCATCCAACACCATCCTTACTGCCTCCTGAAGAGATATATTTCGTCTTGCCATCTTTGCACAAGTTGCTCAGGGAGAAAACTGGCCTCTGAGCCGTTGGACCCTTATAAAGGTTTGTGTACACATTTGAACATTCCCTCAACCAATTGGAGGAGGAAAAATTCAAAAATTCTACCAATCAGAGTTCAGAGTCAGTAAACATTTACTTTGAGTTTTTATTCCCACGCTGCAGAGTCTCACATCAAATACATTCAGAGGCCTTTGAAGTACATGCAAAGCCGCTGTCTGCAAGAGACCGCGGCATGATATCCACAGAAGTGGCACCAAGTTACTTTTTTGTCAATTTGGCACATTCATTTCCTTTACCAAAATAAAAGCATACCAGCGGACAATTCTGTTACGCAACAAGCACGTAGAGAATCAAACCTGTGCGCGTGCACGTGCACGCGCAGACACACATGCACGCGTGCAAACAAAATTATTTTACTTTTACAAACAGTAAGTACTCGTATTTTAGTAAAACACCGTCGTATTGTCGAATCGAACACGCATCGTGCGTGCGCGAGCACACACGCGCACACACACGCGCGCACACGCACCCCAAAAAGTGCATGTGAGTACACACAACACACTCACACAATAGCCTGTTCATCAATATTCACCGTGCAACTTTTATTTTTTGTGCAAATAAAGGGGACTTTGCATTGAGCTCAGTTCAAGAAAACGATAAACGGTCCTCTGGCGCCACCTACTGGATTTTGTCTTTTATGATTTTGAACACACATTCAATACATTCTGGCCGTTGATGACCCTCTACTGAAAAGATTAGGCCTTGTCCGGGAGAAAATGCACAAAAAAACACCAGGTGTACAGTGTGTCCAAAAATGACATTTATAATGGGACATAATGAGGACAAGTATTGTTCGAATACTGTATGAAGTATTGAAAATTGACTTCCCCACATATAACAATGACAACACAAATTTTTAAATGGTGGATGGTGCCATTTTGAATTTCATCAGATTTTGACATTTTTTGGAAAAATTCAGCCCTCCAACTCATTTTTTGCTATGCTTTATCTATGATAGTATGGCTGCAGTTACAGCAAAACGCCAACAGTTGGCGGTATACCCCATGTATGGAGTAAGGCTCACTTCCTGTTGAAATCAGGTCACTTCCTGTTGAAATTGGACTACTTCCTATTGATAGGTCACCTCCTGTTGAAATCGGGCCACTTCCTGTTGAAATTGGACTACTTCCTATTGGTAGGTCACTTCCTGTTGAAATCGGGTCACTTCCTATTGATATCAGGTCACTTCTGGGTCACTTCCTGTTGAAAACAAGTCAGATCCTGTTGATTTCAGGTCACTTCCTATTGAAATCAGGTCATTTCCTGTTGAAATCGTGTTGCTTCCTGTTGATTTGATGCCACTTCTGGGTCACTTTCTGTTGATTTTAGGCCATTTCCGGGTTACTTCCTGTTGAAATCAGGTCACTTCCTGTTGATTTTTGGCCATTCCTGGGTAACTTCCTGTTCAAATGAACAGGTCACTTCCTATTGAAATTAGGTCACTTCCTGTTGAAAACAAGCCACTTCCTGTTGAAATCAGGTTATTTCCTGTTGAAATCAGGTCACTTCCTATTCAAGATGGGGCATTTCCTGGCGAGAATCATTGGTGTACCAAATCAATTGGCCAAGATGGCTGCCGCTGAGGGCAGGCGTAGGGTACAAAATAGTGAACTGTGGTTAAGGTGTGAATTTTAGAACTAAAAAAAAGATGGAGACTTGGTGGACTACATTGAAGTTGGAATGTGGTGAATTGGATGAAGAATGTGGAAGTAAATGTGAAATGTAGAATGGAGGGAGAGGTAGGGTACAAAATGGGGAATTGTGGTAAGGCGTGCATTTTGGAAGTGAAAAAGAAGAGCTCATGGTGTGAATTGGTGGAATATATTGAAGTTGGAACAAAGTGAATCGGATGAAAAATGTGGAAGTAAATGTGAAATGTAGAATCTCCCATTATGAATACATTGGAAAAAACGTGTAGGAAATCGGGAATTGCGAGTAAGGCGTGAATTTTGGAACAGGAGCTCGTGGTATGATTTGGTGGAATATATTGACGTTGGAATGAAGTAAATTGGATGAAAAATGTGGAAGGAAATTTTGAATCTTCCATTAAGAATGCATGAGGAAAAATTGGGTACAAAATCGGGAATTGTGGGTAAGGCGTGAATATTTGGAATATGTTTAAATTGAAAGATGAGAATGGGATGAATCATGTGGACGTAGGGGTCTTCCAGCCTAACTATGGTGACAAATGGGTGTTTTAATTTTCTATGTAAAAGTTTAAATGTATGCGGATGGACAATATCAACTCAACTCAATTTAGTCAACTTGAATCAATAGGGAGATGAAAATGGTTTTAGATTTGACCTTATATCGGCTGTCAGATTTTTAACAAGGCCAATACTTTTTTTCCTTTTTCTTTTTCTTTTTGTTTTTTTGGGATGGGCCAATCCGAGTGTGCGGTGGCCCCAAGTCGAGGTGCACTGTAGAAACAATAATGCACATCATCTCACGCTTGAAATTTGACTTGACCAACCCAAATGTGTGTTTGTCTTCTTGTGTCCTGCAGACGTCGCTGAGAAATATCTTCGTCCTGACCAAGAGGACATGAAGCCTCTGAATGTTAAAGAGGAGGAAGAACATCCTTACATTGAAGATGAAGAAAAGCCCGTTCGTGTCAAAGAGGAGGAGGTTGAGGATGACGTCACCAAGTCACCAATGACCTTCGCCCCTTTAAAGAGTGAAGATGAAGTCAAGGGTGAGAGTGAGGAGGGCAGAGGGGCGGAGCCTCCAAACAGGATCTTAAATCCTCAAAACATGATTCCAGAAAGTGATGCAGACCACTGGGGATCATCAAAAGCAAAGAGTGATGACATAAGGTCCCTTTCTTATCATGATGATGATGATGATGATGATGATGATGATAATCTGTATGGTAATGATGAACGCGCTGATGGTGACAGGTCGTGTCACACTGACGACAAATCCTGCGAATGTTCTCACTGTGGGAAAACATTGAGTTCAAAAGGAAGTTTGAAAATTCACTTGAGAAGACACACTGGGGAAAAACCTTTTTCTTGTTTAGATTGTGGCAAAAGCTTCTTTCGGAAGTCAGATTTAACAACACACACAAGAAGACACACTGGGGAAAAAACTTTTTCTTGTTTAGATTGTGGCAAAAGCTTCTCTTCGAAGTCAAATTTAACAACACATACAAGAACACACACTGGGGAAAAACCTTTTTCTTGTTTAGATTGTGGCAAAAGCTTCTTTCGGAAGTCACATTTAACATTACATTCAAGAACACACACTGGGGAAAAACCTTTTTCTTGCTCAGATTGTGGCAAAAGCTTCTCTAACAAGTCAGATTTAACAACACATACAAGAAGACACACTGGGGAAAACCCTTTTTCTTGTTTAGATTGTGGCAAAAGCTTCTCTGACAAGCCAGATTTAACAACACATACAAGAAGACACACTGGGGAAAAACCTTTTTCTTGTTTAGATTGTGGCAAAAGCTTCACTCAGAAGTCACATTTAACATTACATTCAAGAACACACACTGGGGAAAAACCTTTTTCTTGTTTAGATTGTGGCAAAAGCTTCTCTTTGAAGTCAAATTTAACATTACATTCAACAACACACACTGGGGGAAAACCTTTTTCTTGCTCAGACTGTGGAAAAAGCTTCTCCCGGAAGTCATATTTAACAACACATACAAGAAGACACGCTGGGGAAAAACCTTTTTCTTGTTTAGATTGTGGCAAAAGCTTCTCTCGGAAGTCACTTTTAACAACACATACAAGAATCCATAGTGGCGAGAAACCTTTTTCTTGCTCAGACTGTGGAAAAAGCTTCTCCCGGAAGTCATATTTAACAACACATAAAAGAATCCATAGTGGCGAGAAACCTTTTTCTTGCTCAGATTGTGGCAAAAGCTTCTCTCAGAAGTCAAATTTAACATTACATTCAACAACACACACTGGCAAGAAACCTTTTTCTTGCTCAGACTGTGGCAAAAGCTTCCCTGCCAAACCTGAATTAAGAAGTCACATAAGAACACACACGGGACAGAAACCATATTCATGCACAAAATGTGTGGAAAGTAGTGATGGCAAAATGAAGCCCCGTAAAGCAGTGAAGCCCTGCAGTGAAATGCTTCACACACACGTAGGGGCTTCAAGATGATTCATTTCCTCGACGACGCCATCATGTGGACAGAAAAATGTATAACATGCTTGGTGCATGCAATAAAATGGTGGTGTGTAAATCATGCTCTAAATACAAAAGAATATATATTTGAAGAGTGTTTTAACATGAATTGTTCTGTGTTACTTTGTCTATGTTTGCACTTATGCAACAAGTGAAAATGTGAAATGAGGTAAAATAAAAATAGTGCTTATTCATTTTTATTTAAAAACAATATTTTTTCCGAAGTTTTTGGACTCAGGCGGTTTGTTTGTTTTTGCAGAGAATTTCACCTGCTTTGGAAAAAAACTCTTTCACATGGTACTGATGAAGCAGGGGTGCATCGATATGAGATAGCAAGTTTGTATAGAATTGGACGCGTATATTTCTGTGATTCCAGGACTGAAGGGGACTTTAACTGTTAACAGA
The DNA here is from genome assembly GCF_051991245.1 of Festucalex cinctus. Lineage (NCBI taxonomy): Eukaryota > Metazoa > Chordata > Actinopteri > Syngnathiformes > Syngnathidae > Festucalex > Festucalex cinctus. The sequence goes on from NC_135411.1 coordinate 805,846, forward strand.
AAAATGTGAATTTTATGTGTTGTCACATTTTATTTTATTTTTGGAATCTGTTAAAATAGTAGTGTAGTGATTAGAACATAATTCACCCATGGAACGTTGGGACGAAGGGGGAGTTTGTTGGGATGAAAGGATGAAAGGATAAAAGAACAAAATGTTGGTAGGTCTGTGAGCCTCGCGCAGAGTGAGTTGTTGTTGCTGTTAAACACTGAGAAGCTGATATCAATAAACCGCCGGTGTTTGGCTCCGGACTTCAACACTCTGCCTCCGACTCCTGTCACTGCTCGCGACAGTAGCGTAATTGCAGTGCATTACCTTCTGAGGTGAGATCTGCTCAAAGTGCTCCCAAAGAAAGGGAAAATTTCTTTCTTGTTGGTTCCATCGCAAAAATAAGTTCGTCAAATCGAATGCCAAAAGCAAAAAAAAAGTAGCGCAATAAGGGACCCGAAAACAGAAAAAGTGAAGGGGAATCCATAGCGTTTCTTTGCCGCTTTTATTTCGAACTACACTCAAACCTAGCGAATCATTTCCTGAATCAGTCACGTGGTACACCTGCTTCGTGGGGCTTCAAACGTCACCACGTACGTCATCAACACACACACTGACACGCCGTTCATGAACCACTCATCTGCATTACTCGGCACACGCTTCAGGGATTCGACCCGAGAAGCACATCACTAGTGGAAAGCTTCGCTTCCACCAATTCTTTAACAGCACATGCAAAAACACACACTGGAGAGAAACCGTATTCCTGCTCAGATTGTGGAAAAAGCTTCTCTTCCATGTCAAATTTAAGAAAGCACACAAGAACACATGGTGGGAAGGAACCATTCAGTTGCAGTGTTTGTCCTAAAAGATTCTCTTGTAAAAAGCTTGCTGAGAGACACGAGTGTGCTGGTGAGAATGGCAGCCATCTTTGAAGCTTCAAAAAATGAAGGGAAGTGAGACTGGTGTGCTGTAAAAGTGTCAATGCATCTTAAGTGTAAATGTAATGCTTTCAAAACTACTCAACCTGTAAATATTAAATGTTTGCTGTTAATGTGTTTAAATGTCAATGTATGTTTTGTTTTGTACGTAATTTAGGAAGTTATTTTTGTTTGCTGCTGAATGTTGTTAATGGTTGTTTGTTGATGTTTGTACGTGTTGTGTATTTGCTTGTGTGAAGCACATTGAGTTGCCTTGTGTATGAAATAGAAATAAAGCCACCTTGCAATTTTCCCCAAATAAGCGTCGACAATACGTTCAGACACACAAAGCCATCTGCGATTAAAATAGGGAAGGAGCCTGAGCTGGTGTGTGAGGCAGAGAAGTTCCGACGAGACATAGTCGGACTCTCCTCCACACACGGCTTGGGCTCTGGTACCAGTCCTCTCGAGAGGGGTTGGACTCTCTTCCACTCTGGAGTTGCCCATGGTGAGAGGCGCCGAGCAGGTGTGGGCAGTCTTATTGGCCCCCGGCTCAGCGCCAGTACGTTGGGGTACACCCCGGTAGATGAGAGGGTAGCCTGCCTCCGCCTTCAGGTGGGGTGACGGGTCCTGACTGTTGTTTGTGCATATGCACCAAACGGCAGTTCAGAGTACCCACCCTTTTTGGAGTCCCGAGAGGGTGTGCTGGAGGGTGCTTCCCCGGGGACTTCACTGCTCACGTGGGCAATGACAGTGAGACATGGAGGGACGTGATTTTGAGGAACAGCCCTCCCGGTCAGAACCCGAGTGGTGTTTTGCGATTGGACTTCTGTGCTCATCACGGATTGTCCATAACGAACACCATGGTCAAGCATAGGGGTGTCCATATGTGTACTTGGCACCAGGACACGCTCGGCTAGGAGTTCCATGATCAACTTTGTAGTCGTGTCATTGGATTTGTGGCCGCATGTTTTGGACACTCAGGTGAAGAGAAGGGCGGAGCTGTCAACATATCACCACCTGGTAGTGTGTTGGCTCCAAGGGTGGGGGAAGATGCCGGTCCGACCTGGCGGACCCAATCGTATTGCGAGGGTTTGCTGGGAACGTCTGGCGGAATCCCCTGTCAGAAAGAGTTTCTCCCTCTGGCAGAACTTCTCCCTTGTCCCGGGGGAGGAGAGGGTTCCGAGGGGGCTATGTTCCGCGCCTCCATTGTTAAGGCAGCCGATCTGAGCTGCGGCCATAAGGTAGTCGGTGCCTGTCACAGCGACAATCCTCGAACCACCAGCAGTAAGGCATGCCGGCAAGCTGAAGAAGGAAGCTGTCAGTTACCGGCTGGCCAAGCGGAACGCGGCTTCGGCGGTTGCTGAGGCAAAAACTCGGACATGGGAGGAGTTCGTTTGAGGCCATGGAAAATGACTTCCGGACGGCTTTGAGGAAATTCTGGTCCACCATCCGGCGTCTCATGAGAGGAAAGCAGTTCACTATTAACACTGTGTATAATGGAGATGGTGTACTGCTGACTTCGACTCGGGACGTCGTGAGTCGGTGGGGGGAATACTTCGAAGATCTCAATTGCACCAACACGTCTTCCTTTGAGGAAGCAGTCTGGCGAATCTGAGGTGGGCTCTCCTATCTCTTGTCACGTTTCAGTTGGTTTGGGTTTTTGTTTTATTTTGGTGAGTGTTGGTTGTCTGGTGTTCCTGTCTTCTTCCCCAGTCTCGTTATGGTTTACCTGGTCCACCTGCTTGTGTCTTCCCTTCCTGGTGTGTATTGCTGATTGGTTCCCCCTCCCTGCTGTGTCTCCCAGGTGTGTCCTGTTATTGTCATTAGTGTTTGTATAAGGGAGTGGTGTTTGTCCCACACGGGTGTGGGAGCATTGTTTGATGTTTGATGTTTGCTGGTTGAATGTCTGCATGTCTGGTCACCGTGGTGTCTTTATTACCAAGTCTACCAAGTCCTTATGGCCAAGTCTACCAAGTCTGTTATTGCCAAGTTCAAGTCTTCCGCGCCAAGTCTTCCGCGCCAAGTCTTCCGCGCCAAGTCTGCCGCGCCAAGTCTCTGCATCACGCCACGCCAAGTCTCTGCATCACGCCACGCCAAGTCTCTGCATCACGCCACGCCAAGTCTCTGCATCACGCCACGCCAAGTCTCCGCCATGATCTGTGTCCACGTCCAGCCCAGAGTCCTTCCCTTCAGTCTCGTCCAGTCCTTCCCCGTAATAGTCAATAAAGTTCCTTACATCGTTCTTCCACTTGCTCTTCCTGCCTGTTTCCTCCACTTTTGGGTTCATCCATACCCCATACGTAACATCTCTGGGTTCAAAGTCACTGAGGTGGTTGGAAATCTCCTCGGTGGCAGGGCCCTGAGGGTGGATGAGATCCGCCCGTAGTTCCTAAAGACTCTGGATGTTGTGGGGCTGTCGTGGTTGACACGCCTCTAACGCTCCTTGGTAAATAATTTACAACGCTATTGCTCAAGATTTATTTATTTTTTGCATTTTTATATATTTTAGTTTGGTTTTAAGGTATTTACAAAGACAAAGGGCAAGGTTAAAATGTTAATTTAAAGATGCCGGGAGAATTTGTCGGCTGCGTGACGTCACTCTCGTGGATTTTGACAGCATGCACGTATTTTTTTTTTCACTCACTCACTCACAGAAGCTAACGTGTGAATGAGTGAGTGAAAAATAAAATCCGTGTGTGCTTTCAAATTGTCGCGGGAGTGACGTCACGCAGCCGACTATTTCGCTCTGCCCCGTTTGCGACACCCCCCCCCCTGCTCTGTGATTGGCTGGAGGGGTGTTAACACTGTTTGTTTTTTTTTGCAAAATACAGTTGGGGTTGGGCTGGGGCGTTGGGGGTTTATTGGACAAAATCACCCCCAGAAATTAAGAGAAGCCCAGATCTGTAAATTGACAAGTAGTTTGTTTGTTGAAATCCTGCATTTAAAAAAGTGCATTTTCCTGAGTGAAACCGGCAGACTGGGCCTTTAAACTCATAACATTTGGTGGTTAAATCTCATCCCTCATAATAAACATTCAGTTGACCTCAAAATGCTTGTTCAACTTTGATGGCGAATTTTTAAACTGCACATTCACCACAATAAACTGGAGCTCTTTTCAATAAGTCCAATTTAAACTTTACAATTATATCGGGATCAAAATACTGAAAAAGGGAATGAGACTTTCGATTCCAACCGCAGCAAAAATGGCGACATCTGCCGATGACTTGATGACAATGCTTGCTCGGAAGCCCCCGGACAATTTCCAACAGCCAATCGTAACGCAGCGGGGGCGTGTCCTGCCTGACTTCCGCCGCACGTCTCCATTCGTTTCTTCACGTGCTCACTGCCGTGGCCGGCGGCCACATCGCGTTTCATCAGACGTCCTCTGCTAATTCATTCTTTCTTATTTGGTGTTGGACTGAACACACAGGACTCCCATCACCATTTTGAAGGTCTGCGACACCATTTATTAAATGTCGGCGTGTGTTTAAACTCGTCTCGGTGCGCGTTGATGCTTCTCGGCCAAGTTAGCTTAGCTTAGCTTAGCTTAGCTTAGCTTGCTAGCCGCTAACAAAGAGAAGCACACAACACGTGGTCAGGAAGAGACCAAGTGTGACTTTGTTGGCATTATTGTGCCAAAATGTCGGCGAGAACGACACCAAAGGACGAGGAGGAACATTTTGGAGTCAAAGAAGAGAACGAGCAACATTTTCAACTGCTGGACGATGTTTGCGAGCAGCCTCGAATTGTGCTACACAAAACAGGTTTGTACACTTCTTATTACTCTCCCTTGCTTAGCACTACTATATAGCGTTAAAAAAAATCACTGCAGTCCTCATTGCTGTACACAGTAATTCAATTCAACTGTTATTTTAAAGAGTGAAATAAATTGATTTGATTGGTTGATTCCGGACAGGGGCCGATTATACAGTCATGAGACAGTCATGCCAATGTATCTGACAAGACGTGTGCGATTTTAAGAACACTTAGGTGCACAATAAGACTGTATTAAAACGGTGGTACAATACTGCAAATTATTTTTTTTGTCGGTATACATATCCCTGTTTCCCACATACATTTTTTTTTTTTTTTTTTACAAAACAGTCACAGTTTTGTCATGATTACTGCATTATTACATTCAACTGCTGTTGCAACCAGTGTTAATTTTGACAAGAAATTTTAATTTAGTTTTAGTTATAGTCTTTTGACTAAAATTAACAAGTTTCAGTCATATTTTTTTCTCCTGATTGTATTTTAGTTTTAATCCAATTTTAGTCAACTAAATTCACAGTTTAGTCTATTTTCCTTCAGCATACGTTTAAACTTTTATGCAGAAAATTATAGCACACCTATTTGTGACTTTAGTTTAACACGCAAGACACATTTCATACAATGGTGTCTTTCTTGTTTCAATGAATCATGTTCAACTGACAATATTGTAACTTTTCACCTGAATAAGAAAAAGTGCATAATTAAATTGCTTGAGATTAATCTTACAGCTGCACAATTTATGTTTATGTACAGCACTTTGTATACAGCAATGCCTGTTCTTAGAGCGCTTTATAATTAAAGTTGAGTTGAGTTAGTGCAGTGAACACAACATTTTCTGAGTGGTTCTTTTCTCATTCATTCCGATTGGATTGTGTGAATTTTGTGTTGTTTTCATTTTCATTTTAGTCATTGACGAAATTGTCAGTCAATTTTAATCATAGTTATTGTCTGAATGAATGGCTTCTACTTTAGTTTTCATTTAATTTTCGTCAGGAAAAACAATGAAAATTATGATTTAAATTCTTCGTCGACAAAAATATCACTGGTTGCAACTGTAGCATTCACGAAGACGGCAGTCAATAACAATCGAGTCCATTTTGCAAATAAGGGCCGAGTTCATATGGGCATATATGCGAACTGCGCACAAGACGACACGTGAAAATGGAATGAAGCGGTTGAGCTTAATTAAGGTAAATTAATTAGTGAATTAATTAATGGAGGAAAGATTGAGGACTGGAGTAAGGCTCACTTTCTGTTGAAATCAGGTCACTTCCTGTTGAAATTGGACTACTTCCTATTGGTAGGTCACTTCCTGTTGAAATCGGGCCACTTCCTGTTGATTCTAAGTCACTTCCAGGTCACTTCCTATTGAAATCAGGTCACTTCCGGGTCACTTCCTGTTGAAAACAAGTCAGTTCCTGTTGATTTCAGGTCACTTCCTATTGAAATCAGGTCACTTTCTGTTGAAATTGTGTCACTTCCTGTTGATTTAAAGCCACTTCTGAGTCACTTCCTGTTCATTTTATGCCATTTCCGGGTCACTTTCTATTGAAATCAGGTTACTTCCTGTTGAAATCGTGTTGCTTCCTGTTGATTTGATGCCACTTCTGGGTCACTTTCTGTTGATTTTAGGCCATTTCCTGGTCACTTCCTGTTGAAATCAGGTCACGTCCTTTTGATTTTTGGCCATTTCTGGGTAACTTCCTGTTCAAATCAACAGGTCACTTCCTATCGAAAACAAGTCAGTTCCTGTTGATTTCAGGTCACTTCCGGGTCATTCCTGTTGAAAACAAGCCACTTCCTGTTGAAATCAGGTTATTTCCTGTTGAAATCAGGTCACTTCCTATTCAAGCCGGGGCATTTCCTGGCGAGAATCCCTGGTGTACCAAATCAATTGGCCAAGATGGCCGCCACCCCTAGTGAGACTCTTGGACGTAACTAATCAATTGGCCAAGATGGCTGCCGCTGAGGGCAGGCGTAGGGTACAAAATAGTGAATTGTGGTTAAGGTGTGAATTTTGGAACTAAAAAAAAAGATGGAGAATTGGTGGACTACATTGAAGTTGGAACAAAGTGAATCGGATGAAAAATGTGGAAGTAAATGTGAAATGTAGAATCTCCCATTATGAATTGGAAAAAACGTGTACGAAATCGGGAATTGCGAGTAAGGCGTGAATTTTGGAACAGGAAAAGAGCTCGTGGTATGATTTGGTGGAATATATTGACGTTGGAATGAAGTAAATTGGATGAAAAATGTGGAAGGAAATTTTGAATCTTCCATTAAGAATGCATGAGGAAAAATTGGGTCCAAAATCAGGAATTGTGGGTAGGGGTCTTCCAGCCTAACTATGGTTACAAATAGGTGTTTTAATTTTCTATGTAAAAGTTGAAATGTATGCGGATGGATAATATCAACTCAACTCAATTTAGTCGACTTGAATCAATAGAGAGAGATTAAAATGGTTTTAGATTTGACCTTATATCGGCTGTCAGATTTTTAACAAGGCCAATATTTTCTTTTTCCTTTTTCTTTTTGTTTTTTTGGGATGGGCCAATCCGAGTGTGTGGTGGGCCCAAGTCGAGGTGCCACTGTAGAAACGATAATACACATCAACTCACGCTTGACCAACCTAAATTTGGGTTTGTCTCTTTGTGTCCTGCAGACGTCGCTGAGAAATATCTTCGTCCTGACCAAGAGGACATGAAGCCTCCGAATGTTAAAGAGGAGGAAGAACATCCTTACATCGAAGAGAAAGAAAAGCCCGTTCGTGTCAAAGAGGAGGAGGTTGAGGATGACGTCACCAAGTCACCAATGACCTTCGCCCCTTTAAAGAGTGAAGATGAAGACAAGGGTGAGAGTGAGGAGGTTGGAGGGGCGGAGCCTCCAAACAGGATCTTAAATCCTCAAAACATGATTCCAGAAAGTGATGCAGACCACTGGGGATCATCAAAAGCAAAGAGTGATGACATAAGGTCCCTTTCTTCTCATGATGATGATGATGATGATGATGATGATGATGATGATAATCTGGATGGTAAAGATGAACGCGCTGATGGTGACAGGTCGTGTCACACTGACGACAAATCCTGCGAATGTTCTCACTGTGGGAAAACATTGAGTTCAAAAGGAAGTTTGAAAATTCACTTGAGAAGACACACTGGGGAAAAACCTTTTTCTTGTTTAGATTGTGGCAAAAGCTTCTCTCAGAAGCCACATTTAACAAAACATTCAAGAACACACACTGGGGAAAAACCTTTTTCTTGCTCAGATTGTGGCAAAAGCTTCTCTTCGAAGTCAGCTTTAACAACACATACAAGAACACACACTGGGGAAAAACCTTTTTCTTGCTCAGATTGTGGCAAAAGCTTCTCTGACAAGTCAGATTTAACAAAACATACAAGAAGACACACTGGGGAAAAACCTTTTTCTTGTTTAGATTGTGGCAAAAGCTTCTCTCAGAAGTCATATTTAACAACACATAAAAGAATCCATAGTGGCGAGAAACCTTTTTCTTGCTCCCATTGTGGTAAAGGCTTCTCTTCAAAGTCACATTTAACAACACATACAATAACACACAGTGGAGAAAAACCTTTTTCTTGCTCAGACTGTGGCAAAAGCTTCTCCCGGAAGTCAGATTTAACAACACATACAAGAAGACACACTGGGGAAAACCTTTTTCTTGTTTAGTTTGTGGCAAAAGCTTCTCTGACAAGTCAGCTTTAACAACACATACAAGAAGACACACTGGGGAAAGACCTTTTTCTTGTTTAGTTTGTGGCAAAAGCTTCTCTGACAAGTCATATTTACCAACACATACAAGAAGACACACTAGGGGAAAACCTTTTTCTTGTTTAGTTTGTGGCAAAAGCTTCTCTGACAAGTCAGCTTTAACAACACATACAAGAAGACACACTGGGGAAAGACCTTTTTCTTGTTTAGATTGTGGCAAAAGCTTCTCTTGCAAGTCATATTTAACAACACATAAAAGAATCCATAGTGGCGAGAAACCTTTTTCTTGCTCAGATTGTGGCAAAAGCTTCTCTCAGAAGTCACATTTAACATTACATTCAATAACACACACTGGGGAAAAACCTTTTTCTTGCTCAGATTGTGGCAAAAGCTTCCCTGTCAAACCTGAATTAAGAATCCACATAAGAACACACACGGGACAGAAACCATATTCATGCACAAAATGTGTGAAAAGCTTCGCTTCCACCAATTCTTTAACAGCACATGCAAAAACACACACTGGAGAGAAACCGTATTCCTGCTCAGATTGTGGAAAAAGCTTCTCTTCCATGTCAAATTTAAGAAAGCACACAAGAAGACATGGTGGGAAGGAACCATTCAGTTGCAGTGTTAATCCTAAAAGATTCTCTTGTAAAAAGCTTGCTGAGAGACACGAGTGTGATGGTGAGAATGGCAGCCATCTTTGAAGCTTCAAAAAATGAAGGGAAGTGAGACTGGTGCGCTGTAAAAGTGTCAGTGCATCTTAAAAGTGTAAATGTAATGTTTTCGAAACTACTCAACCTGTAAATATTAAATGTTTGCTGTTAATGTGTTTAAATGTCAATGTATGTTTTTTTTGTACGTAATTTAGGAAGTTATTTTTGTTTGCTTCTGAATGTTGTTAATGGTTGTTTGTTGATGTTTGTAGGTGTTGTGTATTTGCTTGTGTGAAACACATTGAGTTGCCTTGTGTATGAAATAGAAATAAAGCCACCTTGCAATTTTCCCCAAATAAGCGTCGACAATACGTTCAGACACACAAAGCCATCTGTGATTAAAATTTTTTGTTGAACAGCGTTATCACTGAAATGATTGACGCAAATGTCCTACTCTTTGTTGCTAACTCAACCACCACAGCTCCGTGCTAGCTAACACGCCATCTGCTAGTGCATTTTGCACATTTTATCTTTCTATGTAACAATTTTGACATGATTAGCAGGGTGGCAGCCATGGGAGGAAACCTTGGCGGACTGACCCCCCAGCTACAGAAGCTGACTCTTGGGACATGGAATGTCACCTCTCTGGCAGGGAAGGAGCCTGAGCTGGTGTGTGAGGCAGAGAAGTTCCGACGAGACCTAGTCGGACTGTCCTCCACACATGGCTTGGGCTCTGGTACCAGTCCTCTCGAGAGGGGTTGGACTCTCTTCCACTCTGGAGTTGCCCATGGTGAGAGGCGCAGAGCAGGTGTGGGCAGTCAGAAAGAGTTTAAACGCCTCCCTCTGGCAGAACTTATCCCTTGTCCCGGGGGAGGAGAAGGTTCCGAGTGGGCTATGTTCCGCGCCTCCATTGTTGAGGCAGCCGATCGGAGCTGCGGCCATAAGGTGGTCGGTGCCTGTCACGGCGGAAATTCTCAAACCCGCAGGTGGACACCAGCGGTAAGGGATGCCGTCAAGCTGAAGGAGTCCTATCGGGCCTTTTTGGCCTGTGTTACTGCGGAGGTACCGGCTGGCCAAGCGGAACGCGGCTTCGGCGGTTGCTGAGGCAAAAACTCGGACATGGGAGGAGTTCGGTGAGGCCGTTGAAAATGACTTCTGGATGGCTTCGAGGAAATTCTGGTCCACCATCTGGCGTCTCATGAGAGGAAAGCAGTTCACCATTAACACTGTATAATGGAGATGGTGTGCTGCTGACTTCGACTCGGGATGTCGTGAATCGGTGGGGGGAATACCTCGAAGATCTCAATTGCGCCAACACGTCTTCCTTTAAGGAAGCAGTCTGGTGACTCTGAAGTGGGCTCTCCTATCTCTGGGGTCAAAGTGACTGAGGTGGTTGGAAAGCTCCTCGGTGGCAGTGTCGATGCGATCCGCCCGGAATTCCTAAAGGCTTTGGATCTTGTGGGGCTGTGGTGATTGACCCGCCTCTACAACATTGCGTGGACATCGGGGACAGTGCCTCTGGATTGGCAGACCGGGGTGGTGGTCCCCCTTTTTAAGAAGGGGGACCGGAGGGTTTTTCCAACTTCAGAGGGATCACACTGCTCAGCCTCCCTGGTAAGGTCTAAGTTGAGTCCCGGATTCAGGAGGAGCAGTGGTTTTCGTCCTGGCCGTGGAACCGTGGACCAGCTGTACACCCTCAGCAGGATCATCGAGGGTGCGTGGGAGTTCACTCATCCAGTCCACATGTGTTTTGTGGATTTGGTGAAGGCGTTCGACCGTGGGTGCTTCGGCAGTATGGGGTACCGAGCCCCCTGATACGGGCTGTTTCGTCCCTGTACGACCGATGTTAGAGTTTGGTCCGCATCGCTGGCAGTAAGTTGGATTCGTTTCCAGTGAGAGTTGGACTACGCCAAGGCTGCCCCCTGTCACCGATTCAGTTCATAACTTTCTAAGAATTTCTATGCGTGGCTGAGGCGTCGAGGGGGTCCGGTTTGGCTGCCTCCGCACTGCATCGCTGCCCTTTACAGATGATGTGGTGCTGTTGGATCTCCAACTCTCACTGGAGCGGTTCGCAGCCGAGTGTGAAGCAGTTGGGATGAAGATCAGCATCTCCAAATCTGAGATCATGGTCCACAGTCGGAAAAGGGTGGTGTGCCCTCTCTGGGTCGGGAATGAGATACTTTCCCAAGTGGAGGAGTTCAAGTATCTTGGGGTCTTGCTCACGAGTGAAGGCAGGATGGAGCGGGAGATCAACAGGTGGATCGGTGCAGCGTCCCCAGTGATGTGGACTCTGTATCGGCCCATTGGGGTGAAGAAAGAACTGGGCGAAAAGGCGAAGCTCTCAATTTACCAGTCGACCTACGTTCCAACTCTCACCTATGGTCACGAGCTGTGGGTCGTGACCGAAAGAACGAGATCCCGGATACAAGCGGCCAAAATGAGTTTCCTCTGCAGGGTGTCCGGGCTCTCCCTTAGAGATAGGGTGAGAAGCTCGGTCATCCGGGAGGGACTCAGATTCGAGCCGCTGCTCCTCCGCGTTGAGAGGAGCCAGCTGAGGTGGCTTCTGGTTCGGATGCCTCCTGGACGCCTCCCTGGGGAGGCGTTCCGGGCGTGTCCCACCGGCGGGAGGCCCCGGGGACGACCCAGGACACGCTGGAGAGACTATGTCTCTCGGCTGGCCTGGGAACGCCTTGGGATCCCACCGGAGGAGCTGGTTGAAGTTGCCGGGGAGAGGGAAGTCTGGGTTTCCCTCCTAAATCTGCTGCCCCCGCGACCCGACCTCGGATAAACGGAAGAAGATGGATGGAAACACGTGCCTTCGAGCAAATAATTTTTTAAAACAAATAACTTTATAAACTAACTATTTAGTTAATTTGAACAAAACAGTCTCGAAAACATGTAGACAATTTGAATTTAAACAACGTATACAATATCAACAACAAACCTCATCTGAACGAAGCCGACGTACAGACGGACTAGTCCGTGCGTACAACGTGCTCAAATCAACCGCGATTTAAATGTCGAACTGTGTTGTTGTTTTTGAGAAAATGGAAAGTTTTGAAATAATTGAGGACGGGTAAAACTAAGCAAGCGTAGTCGGTATTTGATAATTTGAAGAATACATCATCTGTTATAGTCTTTTTTTTTTTTTTTGGTCCTGTTTTCTTTTCCTTTTGTTCGAGTGCATGGTTCTATGTTGTGTGCTCACTGCTAAATTTGCAATTCTCGTGTTCTTTGGATTCTTTGGGGGGTCTGTTGATTTTCCTTAAAAATGTCTAATTGTTTGTGTATTATTGCACTATATCGCCACTGGGTATCTTCAAACTTGTTTTCAATTGCATGTGACGCGTTATATGTTTACACCAAAATAAAAAGTTACGAGTACTTAATTGTGAGTTATTCCGAAATGTTCAAGTTCTTGCATTCAAGCCATACGTTTTAAAATGCTTGAATTTGCGGGAGCTGGATTTCAAGTGGAAAGGTGTTCTGCCTGTTAATGCCGATCTACAAAGATGCTCAATAACACATAACAGGTGTTGTGAACTGGAAGGAGCTGCCTGCAGAGTACAAAATAATGTACAGTACTTCTTCAGCACCCACATCAACTGCTGCAAAATTTATTGACACTCGAGCTGAATGTAAAGGAAGGGAAATGGACATTTTTTATTATTTTTTTTAAAAGATATATAATTATGGGCGTTTTATGCCACGCCACTGAAGACTGAGCGTTCTGCCGCATGCTTAATCCAAGAATCCTGCACAATTGAGGAGTCTGCTTTCGAGAAGGAACAGGAAGCATATATGTGTAATGTAAACGTGGAAACCACCCGGTGTAATAACCTTATTTATTGATTGATTGAATTTTTATTTTTTAATTTTATTTTCATTATTATTATTATTATTATTATTATTATTATTATTATTATTAATTTACTCTCAGGTGTAATAACCTTATTTATTTATTGATTGAATTTGTATTTTATTATGATTATTATTTATTCAATCTCTGGTGCAATAACCTTATTTATTATTGATTGATTGAATTATTTATTTTATTATTACGCTTTTGTGAATGAATATATTCCATCACGACAGAAATCAGTTTGCGTCCACCTTGTTGTTTTGACAAAACCACCGTCAAAGACACGATTTACTGCAATTACGCTACATTGGCCATTCGGTGGCGCTGCGCTACACTACTACTTAACATTACTTTGAGTTTTTTTTTTTTTTTTTTTTTTATTTGCTGTAAGACATACAAACATGGTAACAATCAAAGATTTTCAGTATAAGTCGACATTACTTTGAGTTAAGATAGTTTACGTTTAGGCTGAGTTAAAAAAAAAAAAAGACGGAATTGGAGACCACGTGTTTCCGGTAGAGCTCCACTCACGTGTATGGGGCTCTCGGCTATCCAGTCGTTCATGTATTCAGGTCAGTGTTCTCGGCCTCGTTAGCTTAGCTTATCTTAGCTTAGTTTAGCTTAGTTTAGCTTAGCTTAGCTTAACTCGCTAGCCGCTAACAAAGAGAAGCACATAACACGTGGTCAGGAAGAGACCAAGTGTGACTTTGTCGGCATTATTGTGCCAAAATGTCGGCGAGAACGACACCAAAGTACGAGGAGGAACTCTTTGGAGGAAAAGAAGAGAACGAGCAACATTTTCAACCGCTGGACGATGTTTGCGAGGAGCCTCGAATTGTGCTACACGCAGCAGGTTTGTACACTTCTAATTACTCCGCCTTGCTTAGCACTACTATATAGCGTTAAAAAAAACAAAACAAAACATGCAGTCAGGACGGTTAAACAGTCATCGGACAGTCATACCAATGTAACAGTCGTGTGCGTAGGGTTTTAATCAAGATGCTCGAGTGATTTATTTGCTCTGTAGAAGACAAAATGGGACACAGTTTTTCGTATTCGTCATCTGCACCACATGTGCTGCTTCCCCCTGCAACTTAGTGTCGCGATGTCCACATCTGCATTTCTTTTCTAAGATGAATGGAATATATTCTTCCAAAAATGTTAAGTAATGCTAAGCACCTTCATTTATACAGAGTTAATCACCAAAACACAGTATTTGTTATTTTATTTCAACCGCCCAAAGAAAATGGGAAAGCAATGCATTGGTTAAAGTGGGACAGTATTTATTTATATAAATACTTTTTTTTTTTTTTTACTTTTTTATTTAAATGTATTATTATTATTATTATATAATTATTCTGTTGTTTTTATTTCTATTTATATTTATTTTTTGCAATAATTTTTTAAAATGTTTTTTAATATCCATTTTTATTTTCATTTTATGCATTTATTTGTTCATGTCTTCATTCACCTTATTTATTTAAATTTATTTATTATTCTGTTGTTTTTATTTCCATTTATATTGTACTTTTAAAAAAAAAAGTTTTTATAGAATTTTTTATTTTCACTTTATGCATTTATTTGTTCATGTCTTCATTTACTTTTTTATTTTTTTTATTTTTATTTTAACAGTTTCGGTCCTCCATACAGAAGAAGTGTGAGCGGGATTGTGGGCCGTTTGGAGATGCAATGTAGCCAACTCGCGGCCTGTCGTCGTGGCAACCCTCATTTGCAGGAACATTAAAATGAATCCGATGAATCTGAAATAGTGCTGGGCGATATATATCGGCATGACGATAGAAAAATGTTTATTGTGCCCTTTTCTTACCTAACAGCATGAGACAAATAGCCAAATACTTCTAGCTGACTGTTGAATAATTCTAAATAAATAAAACTTAATCAGTCTAAAGAAGAGTCGTCACAAAAGAAACGGAAGATCAGTAAAAATCTCATCTTCTTATTTTTGCCTTTTACTGTTTGAGGGTACTCGACACTTGTGGATTAAGAAAGGAGTAGTTAACAATTTTTACCACTTTTCAAAAGGATTATTATTTCTTCAAAGTTAATGCCCATTTTTGGATTACTTTTGAGATTTTTTTTACTTTTAATTTTTGCGTTTATTCTTTTTTTATCTTTTGATGGATTACCTGTTTCTTCATTGAGTGTTTGGAATTACCAATGACTGAGTATTCATTTAATTTGATAAAGGTATAAACTTAATGTCCATTTATTTTAACTTATTTATTTATTATACGTTTTATTTATTTATATTATCCTGCTTTTCCAAACCAAAATCGATCTAATGTTTGCCGTTTTATGAGAGTTGAGTTTCAATAAATATTGGGGGGAAAAAAGTCTATTAACTGTTTGTTTATGATCTTTTCCTCCATCAAGCAGCTTAATCGAGAAGCTACATTTAATATGAATCAATTTGCTCAGTTTGAAGCCGAGCATATACGTATTTATTTATTTGATCTACTACTCTAGCTGCACTACAAAGTTGAAACTTTGCAATTTGGAATTTTTTTTTTTTTTTTTTTGCATTTAATTTATGACAGAAAATGTCTGAACTTTATTTTTTTATGCCTTATAAAAATGTCTAGGCCGCTGTGCCTACTTTGTTTACATTTTTTATTTTATATTGCAGCCCTACTAGATTCATTTGTGACATTCATTAAATGTTACACACAAATAAAATGTGAAATTGTAAGCAAAGTACGTTGTATCATTGGGGTGTGAATTGCCTAGTACCTGACGATTCGATTCGTATCACGATTCATAGGTCACGATTCGATTCGATGCCGATTAATCCCCATCCGAATTTATAAGTCGAATGTTGCGATTTTTCATTTTATTTTTTTTACTCAAATTTAGAAAATACTATTCAGTAAACTTGTACATGTACACTGTTAAGATTTGTATGAAAATGTATTATTTATTTATCTGAAACTTCAGTCATTACTGTGAGCCACTGTATTTAACAAACAGGTTGTAATCGGTTTCATGTTTGAATGGCTTTGAAATAAAATATTAAGGCTTAATATTCCATTCATTCATATAAAAATCGTTTAAAAGACGTTTAAAAATCGATTCGGCTGCCCATTGAATCGATTCGAGAATTGCGTGATGTAATATCGCGATACATTGCCGAATCGATTTTTTTTTTAACACCCCTATTGTATAATATTTCATGGAAGAACTACAAATATATCTATATCGTGGTATGGACCATTTGCACGTGACGTCACTTCCCCCCCATGGGGCCGCACCCTCCTGAACGCTGGACGGCAAAAGAACCACTTGCCTGGATTGTAACAATTGAATCGCGTAGAGCGTGAAGTCCTTTGTGTCGTCGATTAAATTTATAAAATGGTCATATCTTGCTGTGCGGTCGGTTGTACAAACAGACAAGGGAGTAAACTAGGGGTGTTAAAAAAAATCGATTTGGCGATATATCGCGATACTACATCGCGCGATTCTCGAATCGATTCAATAATCGGCAGAATCTTTTTTTTTTTTTAGGATTCACACCTTGAGCATGGAAGAATGTTATATGAACGGAACATTAAGCCTTAATATTTTATTTTAATGCTGTTCAAACATGAAACAGATTACAACCTCTATAAGACTGAAATTTCAGATAAATAAATAATACATTTTCATATAAATCTTACACTCTACAAGCTTACTGATTAGTATTTTCTAAATTTGAATGAAAAAAAATCACAACAATCGACTTATAAATTCGTATCGGGATTAATCGGTATCGAATCGTGACCTGTGAATCGTGATACGAATCGAATCGTCAGGTACTAGGCAATTCACACCCCTACATGTCATGCACCGTGAATTCCGGAAAAGTCGGCGATTTGATTCGTTCCGAAAATGGTGGGGGACAGAAGGTAAGGGTCTGTTTTCAAACGAGCCATCTCCAGTTTCTGTAAATATCGCACTCTATGAGCTCCTACTAAACGTTCCACTTCTGCTGACAGGCGAACGTCAGTTGAACTAGCAGATTCCATGGCTCGATGGGTAATAATAACTTTTCGTTTGTAAAATAAAAGTCTCTAAGTACCTAAATCGCTCCGCGGCCCGTCCACTTCCATTCAAACGTCATTTCCTTCCGCCGTCCATGATAGGGCAGTCACGTGATCACAATTATTTCCCATATCGCCCAGCACGAATCTGAATAATCGATAGATTAAGCAATTCTAAATTTGATAGTAACAGTACTATCAACTCAAACTTGAAATTTGACTTGACCAAACCAAATGTGTGTTTTTTTTCTTCTTGTGTCCTGCAGACGTCGCTGAGAAATATCTTCGTCCTGACCAAGAGGACATGAAGCCTCCGAATGTTAAAGAGGAGGAAGAACATCCTGACATCGAAGAGGAGGAAAAGCCCGTTCGTGTCAAAGAGGAGGCGGTTGAGGATGATGTCACCAAGTCGCCACCGACGTTCGCCCCTTTAAAGAGTGAAGATGAAGACAAGGGTGAGAGTGAGGAGGTTGGAGGGGCGGAGCTTCCAAACAGCAGGTCAACTCGTCAACACATGACGACAGAAGGTGATGCAGACCCCTTGCGACCACCACAAGCACAAAGTCATCATGACATCAGGGCTTGAGATAGACCCATATGTTTTTTTCAGGACCGATACCAATAGCGGTTATTAGTAGTCAAGGAGGCCAATGACCGATATTTCAGGCCGATATTCATTTTCAGTAAAAAAAAAAAAAAAAAACATGGGGAAATATTAGCATAAAAATTTTTGTAAAATACAAAAGCCAATCTTGACTGTGTTATATCGTCTAAAAAAGTGAAATGGAAACTTGAGCAAATAAATACCATATCGCTCTACTTTTCTACAGTAAATGTTTTTCCCCAAAATTTACAAACACCTGAAATCTTCACATTTCTGTCACAATAACAAAATGGTTCAGAAGATTCCCAGGGTCAGTAGTAGCAACTCTTATAAAGTTAACTGAAAATTTCAAATGGGTTTAGATTTACCTTATATCGACTGTCAGATTTAGATAAAGGCCAATACCGATATTCATCAAAATGCCCAATATCTATAATCGGCCTGTATCGGTCTATCTTTAATAATGTCCCCCTTTCTTCACAATGATGATGATGATGACGATGCACGTCACTCTGCCAACAACTGTTTGGAATTTTCGCAGTGTGGGAAAACATTGAGCTCAAAATGGAGTTTGAAAGCACACACACAACACGGGAAAACCTTTTTCCTGCTCAGATTGGTGCAAAGGTTTCGCTCAAAAGTCAATTTTTGCAATAAACAAAGGAAACACAAACAAAAGAACACAAACTGATGAAAAACCTGTTGTCCATCGATCGAAGTGCTCCATGTGGGGTGTTGAGTCGCCAAACTTTTTTTTTTGTTTTTTTTTTGGACTTGACCAACACAAATATGTGTTTTGTCTTCTTGTGTCCTGCAGACGTTGGTGAAAAATATCTTCATCCTGATGAACAGGAGGTGGAATCTCTTCATGTTAAAAAGGAGAAGGAGGAGGAAGAACATCATTATTCTAAAGAAGAAAAAAAGCCCCTTGGTGTTGAGGATGATGTCACCAAGTCACCAATGACCTTCGCCCCTTTAAAGGGTGAAGATGAAGTCGAGGGTGAGAGTGAGGAGGGCACAGGGGCGGAGCCTCCAAACAGCATCTCAACTCCTCAAAACATGATTCCAGAAAGTGATGCAGACCACTGGGGATCATCAAAAGCAAAAAGTGATGACATAAGGTCCCTTTCTTCTCATGATGATGATGATAATGATGATAATCTGTATGGTAATGATGAACACGCTGCTGGTGATAGGTCGTGTCACACTGATGACAAATCCTGCGAATGTTCTCACTGTGGGAAAACATTGAGTTCAAAAAGAAGTTTGAAAATTCACTTGAGAAGACACACTGGGGAAAAACCTTTTTCTTGTTTAGATTGTGGCAAAAGCTTCTCCCGGAAGCCAGAATTAACGATACATACAAGAAGACACACTGGCGAGAAACCTTTTTCTTGCTCAGATTGCGGCAAAAGCTTCTCTGACAAGTCAACCTTAACAACACATACAAGAAGCCACACTGGCGAGAAACCTTTTTCTTGCTCAGATTGTGGCAAAAGCTTCTCTTCGAAGTCCTATTTAAAAAAACATAAGAAGACACACTGGGGAAAAACCTTTTTCTTGCCCAGATTGTGGCAAAAGCTTCTCTCAAAGGTCAACTTTAACAAGACATACAAGAAGACACACTGGCGAGAAACCTTTTTCTTGCTCAGATTGTGGCAAAAGCTTCTCTTCGAAGTCCTATTTAAAAAAACATAAGAAGACACACTGGGGAAAAACCTTTTTCTTGCCCAGATTGTGGCAAAAGCTTCTCTCAAAGGTCAACTTTAACAAGACATACAAGAAGACACACTGGCGAGAAACCTTTTTCTTGCCCAGATTGTGGCAAAAGCTTCTCTCGGAAGTCAGATATAAAAGCACATACAAGAACACACACTGGGGAAAAACCTTTTTCTTGCGCAGATTGTGGCAAAAGCTTCTCTCACAAGTCAAACTTAACAACGCATACAAGAAGCCACACTCGCGAGAAAGCTTTTTCTTGCTCAGATTGTGGCAAACGCTTCTCTCTGAAGTCAGATTTAACAAGACATACAAGAACACACACTGGGGAAAAACCTTTTTCTTGCTCAGATTGTGGCAAAAGCTTCTTTGACAAGTCGAATTTAAAAGCACAACAAAGAACACACACTGGCGAAAAACCTTTTTCTTGCTCCGATTGTGGCAAAAGCTTCTTTGACAAGTCGAATTTAAAAGCACATACAAGAAGACACACTGGCGAGAAACCTTTTTCTTGCTCAGATTGTGGAAAACGTTACTCTGACCAATCATGTTTCAACAAACACACAAGATCACATGGTGCGAAGGAACCATTCAGTTGCGGTGTTTGTGCTAAAAGATTCTCTTCTAAATATCTTGCTGAGAGACACGAGTGTGCTGGTGAGAATAGCAGCCATCTTTGAAGCTTCAAAAAATGAAGGGAAGTGAGTCTGCTGTGTTATTTTGTAATAAAATATTCAAAACTACCTGGGCCTGTCATCATGATTTACGTTCATTAATCAAATAAAAGTATAGATATTAGGATTTCGGAAGACTTAAGAAGTATCAACTCCAACGTCTTACTTAAAAGTGTAAATGTAATGCTTTCAAAACTACTCAACCTGTAAATATTAAATGTTTTTAACGTTTACTGTTAATGTGTTTACAATGTATGTAATTTTGGAAGCTATTCTTATCTGTTTCTGAATCTTGTTAATTGTTAATTTGTTGATGTTAGATGTGTTTTTGCTTGTGTGAAGCACATTGAGTTGCCTTGTGTATGAAATCGAAATAAAGCCACCTTGCTTTGCCTTGCAATTTTCCCCAAATAAGCGTCGAGAATACCTTCAGGGACACACAAAGCCATCTGGGATTAAAAGTTGCTGTTGAACACTGAAACGATTAACGCAAAATGTCCTACTCTTTGTATACAATATTAAAAAGAGTGTCGACTGGCTGGCCAGGCTAACTCACCCCGAGATCAAACCAACAACAGCTCCGCGCTAGCTAACGTGCCATATGCTAGTCTTTGGACGTGCATTTCACACATTTTATTTTTCTATGGAACAGTTTTTACATTATTAGCACAATGTACAATATTCAGATGACTTAAGAACAAAATTGTATTCATACCCGGTTTTGCTTCTTTCATTTTTCATGTAATAATGTGGCTACATGTAATGGATCAGGGCTTGTAACTCATACTAATATTTCTGTGCACGTAAGATAAACACGTTTTGTTTATTTTCTATTGTTTAACTTTTATGTTAGTAAGAACAACTTTAGTACATTATCATAGAAGCGTTAGTGAGTAGGACTAGATGTTTTTGTACTTTTTCCTACTTCTTTTCCTTTTCTCTTTAACACATTCACTGCCAGCCCAGCAAAAATGCATTATTTGACGTTTTTTTCCGTCAATGGCAGTCAATGACTTAAGATGAGATGTAACCAAAATGGATGGTTTTTTAAACATTTGCCTTAAAAAAAAAATTAAAAAAAGGAAAAAAGGATGCTGCAATATAATCACAAAATATATTGGCACATTGTGTTTAACACATTCACTGCCAGCCCAGCAAAAATGCATTCTTTGACGTCTTTTTCCATCAATGGCAATCAATGAGTTAACTACACCTTGTTTATGCTTGACATTTTTATATGTTCAATAAAACCCAATCAATCAATCAATCAATATGCTTGACTCTTTCACTTATTCTTTTCACGAAAAAATAAAATAAAAATCAATACCCACGCGGTATTACGTTCAATAATTATATATAAGCTGAATCTACCAAATGACAGAGTAGAATAGAATACTTTTTTTTGCCCCGTCCCGTTCTTTTATAATTGACAGTAGAAAAATGTAGGTTTGCCAAAATACAGCCATTTTTTTTTTCCCATGGACTCTGAAACCGTGTGGAGCCTGGGTGCCAAATCTGGTGCCTGTTCCTTTAAATCCCTCTCTGCGTGTGGTCATGTGACCCAGAGTAGCGAGCGAGGAGCACATATAAAAGGAGGGAAAATTGAATCAGGAAGTGAGGTGGGAAGTTGTTAAGAGATTCAGCTGCAGGTTTGTGTCTCTTCAGTTTTATTTATTGTATGTCTTAGCCTTGCTTGTTGTTAAATCCGAGCTGACTGTTACCTTGTAGGAGCCTCCGATGAGCCCAAACTGGTGAGCTATCAAAAAATCGTTACGGCAATATATCGTTGCGGGCCTCATGACAATACACATATCGATACGCAGGCGTCAGAATCGATATTGCTCATTATCTTGAAATAGGCAGTTCACGTTTTGCCTTTGCAGCTTGCATTGTACCTAAAAAATAAAAACCAGCAGCGTCTTTGAAGTTAATTGCCTTCAATTAATGCAAAAATAGCTCACCAGTGATTGGACACTGTATCTTGCTAAGAAAAGTGAAAACAGAGGAGGAATATCAACATTTATTTACTTCTAAACTTAACATGGCACGTGTCTTTAATGTACTAATTTTTGTATATTTAGTTTGAAAACGAAATAGAATGTGTTACACAAAAAAAATAAGTTTTTATTTACCCAAATATTTCAAATAAGCACATTTTAGAGCTGTAATTTTAATGAGTGTTGTTCAGAAACCGGTATCGGCAGAGGTGCCGATACTGCATTAAAACAGTGGTGTCGGTGAGTACTCACAAGTAACATGCCGATACCATTAATTCCAAAGCTAATATAGGATTTTGGATGAGGCATCTTGTGTCTTGCTGGTGCACGACATTCACTGATATGTGACATGTTCACTGCCTGCCGATCTAAGATATCCTATTGGCCCTTGAATGCTCTGAACCAATAGCAGGACAGCTTTTCCATGTTGAGGAAAAAAAAAAACCTTAAATATCGGTATGGTATCGGCCGATACTGCAAAGCTGGGTATCGGTATCGGAACAACACTAATTTTCATACTTTGATATTTTTGCTCATATCCCGGTGTGTCTGTGAAAGCTGCTCCTTGCTCTGAAGTTCGTACACATTTAGACCAGGTATGCCGCTGGGTGGTAAACCAGAAGAGCTGCTAACAAAAATATTTTTGTCAGTCAGCATAACAAACATATCCTTTAGGTATACAAATGACTGTTACGCAAGTAAATTAATGTAATATATCGGGATACGTATTGCCTTGAAGATCAAGTATTGGGAACATATGTATCGCGATACGTATCGTGATACGTGAGAATGGTGTGCTGTAAAAGTGTCAATGCATCTTAAGTGTAAATGTAATGCTTTCAAAACTACTCAACCTGTAAATATTAAATGTTTGCTGTTAATGTGTTTAAATGTCAATGTATGTTTGTTTTGTACGTAATTTAGGAAGTTATTTTTGTTTGCTTCTGAATGTTGTTAATGGTTGTTTGTTGATGTTTGTACGTGTTGTGTATTTGCTTGTGTGAAGCACATTGATTTGCCTTGTGTATGAAATTAGAAATAAAGCCACCTTGCAATTTTCCCCAAATAAGCGTCGACAATACGTTCAGACACACAAAGCCATCTGCGATTAAATTTTTTTGTGGAACAATGTTATCACTGAAATGATTGACGCAAATGTCCTACTCTTTGTTGCTAACTCAACCACCACAGCTCCGTGCTAGCTAACACGCCATATGCTAGTGCATTTTGCACATTTTATCTTTCTATGTAACAATTTTGACATGATTAGCATACAATATTCAGATGACATCAGAACAAAATTGTGTCCATACCTGGTTTTGATTGAATATAATTTCTGTTCATGTGGCACTTTTGCCTCTGCAGGCAATTTGTTCTTGTCGTCAAACAACCTTTCATCACATTTTGAAATCACAATACAAATCAAATGGAGTAGATGCCACCTGGACTTCCGGGCTTCACACACCAGCTCCGTTTCCGGCCACTGCTGCGACTCACAGGCGGCGTTCCGACAAAAATGATCACATTAAGAGAAGCGACAGTACAATGCAATTGCATTTGTACTTCTGAGTGTGGCGCTGATGAGATGATGCTCCCCCTGGTGGGAAGTGTGTGGCAATACCTTACATCCCTAGCCAATCAGCATTAGTGCCCTCCCTACAAATAAGGAGTCAGTTGGTACCTGCCCTCAACTTACTCCTTGGCTCTGAGGTCCGCCTCCTTGACTTCAATGGCTTGTCATCATCAGTCATCACGAACATTTTACCTTCATTGGAAGGTAAGTGTTGCGTCAAAACTTTGCTGAAGGAAAGTGTGAGAGCCACAGATGACAAAAACTGGCCAAAAGTCATTTGTATTACTTGCAGTACAAATAAATGTTGCATATATATATATCAATAACATATCAGATACTGTATCACCTTCCCATGGGCTCACCACCGGTGGGAGGGGCCACAGGGGTCGGGTGCAGTGGAGGCTGGGTGGCAGCCATGGGAGGAGACCTTGGCGGACCGACCCCCAGCTGCAGAAGCTGGCTCTTGGGACATGGAATGTCACCTCTCTGGCAGGGAAGGAGCCTGAGCTGGTGTGTGAGGCAGAGAAGTTCCGACGAGACATAGTCGGACTGTCCTCCACACACGGCTTGGGCTCTGGTACTAGTCCTCTCGAGAGGGGTTGGACTCTCTTCCACTCTGGAGTTGACCATGGTGAGAGGCGCCGAGCAGGTGTGGGCAGTCTTATTGGCCCCCGGCTCAGCGCCAGTACGTTGGGGTACACCCCGGTAGATGAGAGGGTAGCCTGCCTCCGCCTTCAGGTGGGGTGACGGGTCCTGACTGTTGTTTGTGCATATGCACCAAACAGCAGTTCAGAGTACCCACCCTTTTTGGAGTCCAGAGAGGGTGTGCTGGAGAGTGCTTCCCCGGGGACTTCAATGCTCATGTGGGCAATGACAGTGAGACAGGGAGGGACGTGATTTTGAGGAACAGCCCTCCCGGTCAGAACCCGAGTGGTGTTTTGCGATTGGACTTCTGTGCTCATCCCGGATTGTCCATAACGAACACCATGTTCAAACATAGGGGTGTCCATATGTGTATTTTGCACCAGGACACCCTCGGCTGCAGTTCGATGATCGACTTTGTAGTCGTGTCATTGGATTTGTGGCCGCATGTATTGGACACTCAAGTGAAGAGAAGGGCGGAGCTGTCAACATATCACCACCTGGTAGTGTGTTGGCTCCAAGGGTGGGGGAAGATGCCGGTCCGACCTGGCGGACCCAAACGTATTGTGAGGGTTTGCTGGGAACGTCTGGCGGAATCCCCTGTCAGAAAGAGTTTCTCCCTCTGGCAGAACTTCTCCCTTGTCCCGGGGGAGGAGAGGGTTCCAAGGGGGCTATGTTCCGCGCCTCCATTGTTAAGGCAGCCGATCGGAGCTGCGGCCATAAGGTAGTCGGTGCCTGTCATGGTGACAATCCTCGAACCACCAGCAGTAAGGGATGCCGTCAAGCTGAAGAAGGAGTCCTATCGGGCCTTTTTGGCCTGTAGTACTGCGGAGGCAGCTGACAGTTACCGGCTGGCCAAGCGGAACGCGGCTTCAGCGGTCGCTGAGGCAAAAACTCGGACATGGGAGGAGTTCGTTTGAGGCCATGGAAAATGACTTCCGCACGGCTTTGAGGAAATTCTGGTCCACCATCCGGCGTCTCATGAGAGGAAAGCAGTTCACTATTAACACTGTGTATAATGGAGATGGTGTGCTGCTGACTTCGACTCGGGACGTCGTGAGTCGGTGGGGGGAATACTTCGAAGATCTCAATTGCGCCAACACGTCTTCCTTTGAGGAAGCAGTCTGGCGACTCTGAGGTGGGCTCTCCTATCTCTGGGGTCAAAGTCACTGAGGTGGTTGGAAATCTCCTCGGTGGCGGGGCCCCAGGGGTGGATGAGAACCGCCCGGAATTCCTAAAGGCTCTGGATGTTGTGGGGCTGTGGTGGTTGACACGCCTCTAACGCTCCTTGGTCAATAATTTGCAACGCTATTGCTCAAGATTTATTTATTTTTTGCATTTTTATATATTTTAGTTTGGTTTTAAGGTATTTACAAAGACAAAGGGCAAGGTTAAAATGTTAATTTAAAGATGCCGGGAGAATTTGTCGGCTGCGTGACGTCACTCTCGTGGATTTTGACAGCACGCACGTATTATTTTTTTCACTCACTCACTCACAGAAGCTAACGTGTGAATGGGTGAGTGAAAAAAAAATCCGTGTGTGCTTTCAAATTGCCGCAGGAGTGACGTCACGCAGCTGACAATTTCGCCCGGCCCCGTTTGCGACACGCCAAACCCCGCTCTGCGATTGGCTGCAGGGGTGTAAACACTGTTTTTCCACAGAAACGTCCCGCTGTTCACAAACCAAACATCCATCCATCCATCCATTTTCTTGACCGCTTATTCCTCACAAGGGTTGCGGCTGGCGCCTATCTCAGCTGGCTCTGGGCAGTAGGCGGGGTACACCCTGAACTGGTTGCCAGCCAATCGCAGCAAACCAAACACAAAATTACAAAATACAGGCTGGGGCGGTGGGGGTTTATAGGACAAAATCACCCCCAGAAATTAAGAGAAGCCCAGATCTGTAAATTGAGAAGTAGTTTGTTTGTTGAAATCCTGCATTTAACTCTTTGACCGCCATAAACGTTTAAAGACGTTCAGTATAATCCTAGAATTGGCCGCCATAGACGTTAATTGACGTCTACTATGTTTTTTATGGAAACGGGTGGAGGAAAGCCTTGGGCAGCTGTGCTCCAAGTATCAAGCCGATCGGGTTACTATAATGAGTATTCCTGGCCACTAGATGGCTGTGATGAGTCTTTTGGACAAGATCGGGTAGGAGACAACAGTAGAAGAAGAGAGGCGGAGCTAGAGTGTTGAGGGGGAGAGAATGGCAAACTTGGCTAAGGGAGTCAAAAAGGCTACAGATGGCAATCTGATCACGCTTGATCCTTATTTTCAAAGCTCAAAAGCATCGACCAGTGCTCAAGAGCACAGTGATGACGGGGTTAAGTCATAGTTGAAGCGGTGACGCGGCCGTTTCGACCACGTCCTAAGACCCCACCGGCTAGCGATGCTCATAACGTCCTAAGGCCCCACCGGCTAGCGATGCTAACACCGGAGAAAAGTGGTGCACAACCGAGCACGTCTGCACAGATGACGTTTCATCGGACGATGACGACTACTATGGGTCCGATGCAAGACAGTCTTGGACAGTCTTTCGTCCTCCAAAGAACGTGAAGGTAAGCGCTAACATGCTAAGAGATTGCTAGTAAGATTACTAACTTTTCGGGCGATCTGCTAGCAGCGTGTGTAAATGTGCTGATATACACTAAAACATCTATTACCTATACAAACGTGAATGTATATTTTATAGATCGTGCTCACAGCAACGTCCGACCGCTGGTTCTACGACAAAGAAAGGTTAAAAAAAAAAAAAAAAACGTTTTCAATACACCGCAACAATAAAAGGAAAGTCTTTCGATAGTATTGTAATTGTATATGTTTCTTTCAGCTCCTACCCAAAGTGACCCTTCTCACAGTGAGCAGAACAAAGGAAAAAGAGAAGATTCTCCACAGCACTAATAAAATATTTGATGGTAAACGTCTTCTATAATTTACAGAATGTGCATCGACCAATACATCCAAGAAAAAAAGGTAAACATGCACACACACACACACACACATTGCATCACAGTGCTCTAAAATAATATATGCTTTTGAAATGTATATTTGCAGATCCCAAAGATTCTGGCTGGCTTGAAGTTGATGAATTCGGCTGGCAGCCAACCATCTTCCCCTTTGCTGCAAAACCAGGACCAAGGGATGCTGCAGCAGAGCTGAATTCCCACCTGCCAGCTGACATCCTGGAGCTCTTCATCACGGATGAACTTCTCCAGCACATCGTTCATCATACCAACCTCTACGCAAATCAGTCCATGCAGAAGCAGACTGACAAAAACTGTTGTGCACGTGTAAATAGTTTGCAAAGAGTTTTCCAAATTGTTTGTTCGGATTGCTGCTGTTGCATGTAAATAAACTGTTATTTTTCAATCAAAAAACATTTTTTATTGTTGGGGTAGTGTTTTATAGAAGTTTAGGTGTTTGTAGAATCACTCATACAAAAAAAAAAAAAAGTGCCAAATTCACTAGAGTGCATGAAATAACATCGTTTCACAAAAAGCTTGATTTCTCCGTATTTTGGAAGAAAATAGAGGATTTGGGTGAAACGAAGCTGTTTTCTATTGTTGATTACTGAAGATTCGAATAAGGTAGAAACAAACTTTTTTTTTTTTTTTTTAGATGAAAGATGAGACTTCAATCTTTCATTTGGTAGTATCCGCGTTTCCATAGTCCTAACACAACATTTTCTGTGGAGCTTGAAAGATTGGTAAAATTCTGTAAATCAGCTGGCAGTATAGGGGTTACCTTTTCCGAAAATGGCTGGCAGTCAAAGAGTTAAAAAGTGCATTTTCCTGAGTGAAACCGGCAGACTGGGCCTTTAAACTCATAACATTTGGTGGTTAAATCTCATCCCTGATAATAAACATTCAGTTTACCTCAAAATGCTTGTTCAACTTTGATGGCGAATTTTTAAACTGCACATTCACCACAATAAACTGGAGCTCTTTTCAATAAGTCCAATTTAAACTTTACAATTGTATCGGGATCAAAACACTGAAAAAAAGAATGAGCGTTTCGATTCCAACCGCAGCAAAAATGGCGACATCTGCCGATGACTTGTGGCATTGCTTGCGCTGAAGCCCCCGGACAATTTCCAGCAGCCAATCGTAACGCAGCGGGGGCGTGTCCTGCCTGACTTCCGCCGCACGTCTCTGTTCGTTTCTTCACGTGCTCACTGCCGTGGCCGGCGGCCACATCGCGTTTCATCAGACGTCCTCTGCTAATTCATTCTTTCTTATTTGGTGTTGTACTGAACACACAGGACTCCCATCACCATTTTGAAGTCTGCGACACCATTTATTAAATGTCGGCGTGTGTTTAAACTCGTCTCGGTGCACGTTGATGCTTCTCGGCCGAGTTAGCTTCGCTTAGCTTAGCTTAGCTCGCTAGCCGCTAACAAAGAGAAGCACATAACACGTGGTCAGGAAAAGACCGAGTGTGACTTTGTTGGCATTATTGTGCCAAAATGTCGGCGAGAACGACACCAAAGGACGAGGAGGAACATTTTGGAGTCAAAGAAGAGAACGAGCAACATTTTCAACCGCTGGACGATGTTTGCGAGCAGCCTCGAATTGTGCTACACAAAACAGGTTTGTACACTTCTTATGACTCTCCCTTGCTTAGCACTACTAAATAGCGTTAAAAAAAATCACTGCAGTCCTCATTGCTGTGCACAGTAATTAAATTCAACTGTTATTTTAAAGAGTGAAATAAATTGATTTGATTGGTTGATTCCGGACAGGGGCCGATTATACAGTCATGAGACAGTCATACCAATGTATCTGACAAGACGTGTGCGATTTTAAGAACACTTAGGTGCACAATAAGACTGTATTAAAACGGTGGTACAATACTGCAAATTATTATTTTTTTTGTCGGTATACATAGCCTTGTTTCCCACATACATTTTTTTTTTTACAAAACAGTCACAGTTTTGTCATGATTACTGCATTATTACATTCAACTGCTGTTGCAACCAGTGTTAATTTTGACTAGAAATTTTAATTTAGTTTTAGTTATAGTCTTTTGACTAAAATTAACAAGTTTCAGTCATAATTTAGTCTTCTGATTGTATTTTAGTTTTGATCCAATTTTAGTCGACTAAATTCACAGTTTAGTCTATTTTCCTTCAGCATACGTTTAAACTTTTATACAGAAAATTATAGCACACCTATTTGTGACTGTAGTTTAACACGCAAGACACATTTCATACAATGGTGTCTTTATTGTTTCAATGAATCATGTTAAACTGACAATAATGTAACTTTTCACCTGAATAAGAAAAAGTGCATAATTAAATTGCTTGAGATTAATCTTACAGATGCACAATTTATGTTTATGTACAACACTTTGTATACAGCAATGCCTGTTCTTAGAGCGCTTTATAAATAAAGTTGAGTTGAGTTAAAGTGCAGTGAACACAACATTTTCTGAGTGGTTCTTTTCTCATTCATTCTGATTGGATTGTGTGAATTTCACGACTGTGTTGTTTTCATTTTCATTTTAGTCATTGACGAAATTGTCAGTCAATTTTAATCATAGTTATTGTCTGAATGAATGGCTTCTATTTTAGTTTTCATTTAATTTTCGTCAGGAAAAACAATTAGTCACGAAAATTATGATGTCAATTTTTCGGCGACAAAAATATCACTGGTTGCAACTGTAGCATTCACGAAGACGGTAGTCAATGACAATCGATTCCGTTTTGCAAATCAGTGCCGAGTTCATATGGGCATATATGCGAACTGCGCACAAGACGACACGTGAAAATGGAATGAAGCGGTTGAGCTTAATTAAGGTAAATTAATGAGTTAAATTCAACGGTTATAAGCGGTTCCGAAACACAGTCGACTCCGCGTACCCATGTTCCCCTCCGGGAACCTGGTTGACGTCCCGCTCGTGAATGCGTCTGATTATCCGTCTTTTACACGAATACAAAAAGTTAGTATTCCTCGTTGGAGATCGTTGCTGAACCATTATGATTTGACGAGGGGTTCTTGACCTGGTTAAAATAGTCCGTGTGCCACGTCATCCTGTGCTTCCAGCATGTGAGCAGTAATAATTTCGTCTACAAAATTGTTTGTTACGAACATTTTTTTTTCAGGCGAAAATTCAACACTAAAGTAGAAGCCATTCATTGAGACTAGTGTTGTTGCGATACCCTTTTTTTTGGTCCCCGATTCCAATACCCAGTTTTTTCGTATCGATGCTGGTACCGTACCGATACCAATGGGTTTTTTTCCAACATGAAAATTGAAAAAACTGCCCTACCATTGGTTCAGAACATTCAAGGGCCAATAGGATATCTTGGCTCGGCATGCAGTGAACATGTCACACATCAGTGAATGTCGTGCACACGCAAGAAACAAAATGTTGGACCAAATGTCCAATATTAGTGTCAGAAATAATGGTATCGGCATGTTACTTGTTAGTACTCTGGGCCTCTCGCGAGACCAGTATCGGTATCGGAACAACACTAATAGACTATAATTAAATTGCTTGACAATTTTCTCAATGACTAAAACGAATTTCGAAAACAATACAGTGACGAAAATTCACACAATCCAACCAGAAGGAAGGAAACGTGTGTTGGAGAAAAGGACCACTCAGACACTGTTCAGTGCCACTGCACTTTGTTTAATGTAATTTCATGAATTTATTTCATATTATTTATTTCATTGTGCAGCTATAAGATTAATCTCAAGCAATTATGCACTTTTTATTTAAATGAAAACTAAGTGATATTAGAAAATGCAATTTCTGGAGAAATTGCGGGTGAATGCAGTAAGGGTGAAATAAAAACCTGTGGAATGATTAGGAAGAATATTGAATGACCTGGAATGCTATACAGTGACCTGGAATGACCTGAACATGCTAAATTGAATCAGCAATGGAGGAAAGATTGAGGACTGGGGTAAGCAATGGAGTAAGGGTCACTTTCTGTTGAAATTAGGTCACTTTCTGTTGAAATCGGGCCACTTCCTGTTGAAATTGGGCTACTTCCTATTGATAGGTCACTTCCTGTTGAAATCGGGCCACTTCCTGTTGATTCTAAGTCACTTCCAGGTCACTTCCTATTGAAACAGGTCACTTCCGGGTCACCTCCTGTTGAAAACAAGTCAGTTCCTGTTGATTTTTGGCCATTTCTGGGTAACTTACTGTTCAAATCAACAGGTCACTTCCTATTGAAATCAGGTCACTTCCGGGTCACTTCCTGTTGAAAACAAGTCAGTTCCTGTTGATTTCAGGTCACTTTCTATTGAAAGCAGGTCACTTTCTGTTGAAATTGTGTCACTTCCTGTTGATTTCAGGTCACTTCCTATTGAAATCAGGTCACTTCCTGTTGATTTTTGGCCATTTCTGGGTAACTTCCTGTTCAAATCATCAGGTCACTTCCTATTGAAATCAGGTCACTTCTGGGTCACTTCCTATCGAAAACAAGTCAGTTCCTGTTGATTTCAGGTCACTTCCGGGTCATTCCTGTTGAAAACAAGCCACTTCCTGTTGAAATCAGGTTATTTCCTGTTGAAATCAGGTCACTTCCTATTCATGCCGGGGCATTTCCTGGCGAGAATCCCTGGTGTACCAAATCAATTGGCCAAGATGGCCGCCACCCCGAGTGAGACTCTTGGGCGTAACTTAATCAATTGGCCAAGATGGCTGCCACTGAGGGCAGGCGTAGGGTACAAAATAGTGAATTGTGGTTAAGGTGTGAATTTTGGAACTAAAAAAAAGATGGAGAATTGGTGGACTACATTGAAGTTGGAACAAAGTGAATCGGATGAAAAATGTGGAAGTAAATGTGAAATGTAGAATCTCCCATTATGAATACATTGGAAAAAACGTGTACGAAATCGGGAATTGCGCGTAAGGCATGAATTTTGGAACAGGAAAAGAGCTCGTGGTATGATTTGGTGGAATGTATTGACGTTGGAATGAAGTAAATTGGATGAAAAATGTGGAAGGAAATTTTTAGTCTTCCATGAAGAATGCATGACGAAAAATTGGGTACAAAATCGGGAATTGTGGGTAAGGCGTGAATATTTGGAATATGTTTAAATTGAAAGATGAGAATGGGATGAATCATGTGGAAGTAGGGGTCTTCCAGCCTAACTATGGTTACAAATGGGTGTTTTAATTTTCTATGTAAAAGTTGAAATGTATGCGGATGGACAATATCAACTCAACTCAATTTAGTCGACTTCTATCAATAGAGAGAGATTAAAATAGTTTTAGATTTGACCTTATATCGGCTGTCAGATTTTTAACAAGGCCAATATTTTCTTTTTCCTTTTTCTTTTTGTTTTTTTGGGATGGGCCAATCCGAGTGTGCGGTGGCCCCAAGTCGAGGTGCACTGTAGAAACAATAATGCACATCATCTCACGCTTGAAATTTGACTTGACCAACCCAAATGTGTGTTTGTCTTCTTGTGTCCTGCAGACGTCGCTGAGAAATATCTTCGTCCTGACCAAGAGGACATGAAGCCTCCGAATGTTAAAGAGGAGGAAGAACATCCTTACATCGAAGAGGAAGAAAAGCCCGTTCGTGTCAAAGAGGAGGAGGTTGAGGATGACGTCACCAAGTCACCAATGACCTTCGCCCCTTTAAAGAGTGAAGATGAAGTCAAGGGTGAGTGTGAGGAGGGCACGGGGGCGGGGCCTCCAAACAGGATCTTAAATCCTCAAAACATGATTCCAGAAAGTGATGCAGACCACTGGGGATCATCAAAAGCAAAAAGTGATGACATAAGGTCCCTTTCTTCTCATGATGATGATGATAATGATGATAATCTGCATGGTAATGATGAACATGCTGCTGATGATAGGTCGTGTCACACTGACGACAAATCCTGCGAATGTTCTCACTGTGGGAAAACATTGGGTTCAAAAGGAAGTTTGAAAATTCACTTGAGAAGACACACTGAGGAAAAACCTTTTTCTTGTTTAGATTGTGGCAAAAGCTTCTCTTGGAAGTCAGATTTAACAACACATACAAGAAGACACACTGGGGAAAAACCTTTTTCTTGTTTAGGTTGTGGCAAAAGCTTCTCTCGGAAGTCAGATTTAACAACACATACAAGAAGACACAATGGGGAAAAACCTTTTTCTTGCGCAGATTGTGGCAAAAGCTTCTCTTCAAAGTCACATTTAACAACACATACAAGAAGACACACTGGGGAAAAACCTTTTTCTTGCTCAGACTGTGGCAAAAGCTTCTCTCAGAAGTCAGCTTTAACAACACATACAAGAAGACACACTGGGGAAAAACCTTTTTCTTGTTTAGATTGTGGCAAAAGCTTCTGGCGGAAGTCAGATTTAACAAGGCATAAAAGAATCCATAGTGGCGAGAAACCTTTTTCTTGCTCAGATTGTGGCAAAAATTTCTTTTACAGGTCAGATTTAGCAAAACATACAAAAATCCATAGTGGTGAGAATCTTTTTTCTTGCTCAGATTGTGGCAAAAGCTTCTATCGGACGTCACATTTAACAAAGCATACAAGAGGACACACTGGCGAGAAACCTTTTTCTTGCTCCGATTGTGGCAAAAGCTTCTTTGACAAGTCGAATTTAAAAGCACATAAAAGAACACACACTGGCGAAAAACCCTTTTCTTGCTCAGATTGTGGAAAACGCTTCTCTTCCATGTCAAATTTAAGAAGCCACACAAGAACACATGGTGGGAAGGAACCATTCAGTTGCAGTGTTTGTGCAAAAAGATTCTCTTCTAAATATCTTGCTGAGAGACATGAGTGTGCTGGTGAGAATAGCAGCCATCTTTGAAGCTTCAAAAAACGAAGGGAAGTGAGTCTGCTGTGTTATTTTGTAATAAAACATTCAAAGTAGGGGTGTGAATTGCCTACTACCTGACGATTCGATTCGTATCACGATTCATGGATCACGATTTGATTCGATACCGATTAATCCCGATACGAATTTATAAGTTGATTTTTGTGATTTTTTTTTTAACTCAAATTTTGAAAATACGAACCAAACTTGTACATGTACACTGCAAGATCTGTATGAAAATGTATTATTGATTTATCTGAGACTTCAGTCATAACTGTGAGCCACTGTATTTAACAAACAGGTTGTAATCTGTTTCATATTTGAACAGCTTTAATGTTCCATTAATTAACATAACATATTTTCATGATTAACTCATTCACTCGCCGCCATTTTCACATTTCGCAATCCCGTTCGCTCCCGGGTGTTTTACTGGATTTTGACTGATTTTGCAAGGCCCACAGAATATTGTGTTTTATGGCTATAAAAGCATGTAACTTATCAAAAAAAAGATGAAAGTCTCTTCTTTCATCAGGAAAGAAAAAGTATGTTTCTATCTGTTTCCGTTTTGCAGCAATTAGCATTAGAAGAGAGCTAAGGTTCATGAGTTTTCACAAATCTATTTAAAACTGTCAGTAATTGAGCTTTTTTTCTACCTGGCCCTGGTTGATCTCCTTTGCTCTGCTGCCGCCTGCTGGCCATTTGTGTAATAACTACCATTTCTGCAACCGTTCTTTGCAGTTGAGAGGCTGCATCAAAGCCTTCTGTATTTTCTAGCATTAAAAAAACAAAACAAAAATGTATAAATACGTCTTGGGGACACTTAGAACATTAAAAAAACGTATTTACACGTTATTGTGAGCAAATGAGTTAAGGTGTGAATCCTCACCCTAAGTAAGACATTTTGTTGAATATTCTTCCATCAAAAATGGACGTTTAAAAATCGATTCGGCCGCCTATTGAATCGATTCGAGAATTGCGGGATGTAATATCGCGATATATTGCCGAATCGACTTTTTTTTTTTTAACACCCCTAATTCAAAGCTACCTGGGTCTGTCATAATGATTCACGTTCATTACTCAAGTAAAAGTATAGAAATTAGGATTTCAGAAGGCTTAAGTATCAACTCCAGCGTCTTACTTAAAATTGTAAACGTAATGCTTTCAAAACTACACAACCTGTAAATATTAAATGGTTTTTAACGTTTGCTGTTACTGCGTTTAAACGTCAATGTATGTTTTTTTTTTTTTTTTTTTTAATTTTGGAAGCTATTTTTGTTTGCTTTGCTTCTGAATGTTGTTAATGGTTGTTTGTTGATGTTCGTAGATGTTGTGTTATTTTTTCTCGTGTGAAGCCTCACAACTACGGGCGTCCATATTTTGTTGGAGGTTTCTGGCAACAGACTCCACAGTCCTCTCTGATCCAAGATCCCGACCCTACAAAGCAAGTTTTAACTTTATTTACGAACAGGATGGGTGAATCCAAGTTTCGAACTGCAGCAAAAATGGCGACATCTGTCAATGACTTGATGACAAGGAAGCCTCTGAAGCCTCCGGACAATTTGCAGCAGCCAATCACAATGCAGCGGGGGCGTGTCCTGCCCGATTTAAGTTCCGCCTCACGTTTACTTTCTTCATTTGATCCCTTCCGTGGCGGGCGGCCACATCGCGTTTAATTAGACGCCCTCTCCTAAATCATTCTTTTTGTTTTGGTGTTTAACTGTACATAAAGGACGCCCATCACCATTTTTTTTTATTAAATGTCAGCGTGTATAAACTCGTTCCGGTGCGCGTTGATGCTTCTCGGCCTAGTTAGCTTAACAATAAGACAATCACAGTAATGTTTTGTCATGATTACTGCATTATTACATTCAACTGCTGATTTTTGAAAATAAATTTTAATTTAGCAATTTTAGTCGACTAAATTGACAGTTTGGTCTATTTTCCTACAGCATACATTTCAACTTTTATACAGAATTAGAACACACCTATTTGTAACGGTAGTTTAACACACAAGACACATTTCATACGATGGTGTCCTTTTATTGTTGTAAGGAAACGTGTTCAACTGTCAATAATATAACTTAGTTTTCACCTAAATAAAAAAAAAAAAAAGTGCATACAGTGGTTACCTCTACTTACAAAATTAATTGGTTCTGGAAGAAAGTTCTTAAGTAGAAAATTTGTAAGTAGAGACGCATTTTCCATGTAAATGCCCTAATCCGTTCCAAGCCTCCCAAAATTCAACGGCCCGGGACAGTTACAAAAGTACACCTCGAAGAGAAGAGGATTCGCGAAGTTGGCAGTCACGCCACACAGACTGTAATTGAGGACGAACAACGAGCGTAGACCGTCAAATCAATGTTATTGTCTGTCAATTAAAGACTAACGAGCAGAAGATGGAAAAATAGTGACTTTAGTTTTAACGGTAATGTTACATATTGAGGGTGCTGGTTGCTCATGAAGGGCAAACAATTCACATTTATCAATATTTAGTTTCAGGCCTGATGCTCTGGAGAATTGATGAAGAGATCAGCCAGGGCCATGTTGAAAACAAGCTATTTCTCCACTGTTTTAAACAGATTTGTGAATAATGATGAAAGTTATATTCTAATGCTAATTGCTGCAAAATGCAAATGGATAGAAATATACTTTTGTTTCCCTGATGAAAGAAGAGACTAATCTTTCTTTTGGTAGGTTCCATATATTTATGGCAATAGAATACAACATTCTGTGGGCCTTGCAAAATCAGTCCAAATCCAGTAAAACAGGCGGTTGGCTTCACTCAAAATGGCTGCCAGTCAATGAGTTCATAAAAAAAATAATACATGTTTTTAATAATAATTAAATTAAATTGAAATTCCATACAATGTCCAGTTAATGTGATCATTTCTAAAACCTTGCACTCAAAAAATTGCAACTAAAAATTCGACTAAAATAAAGAAGAAAAAAAAAGAACACGAGCAAAACTAACTGAATTTGAAAAACAAAATTGCACATAAGAGCTGGGCGAGTATGCTCATAGCAGTTTTCAGCATCGAGTTGATACCGGCCTTATTTGAATTGAAGGTCCGTGCTTCTCAATGCTGGTCCTCGGGGACACCATCCAGCATGTGTTTCCATGTCTCCCTCAGCCAACACAGGTGAGGCTCGTGAAGCCGGCTTCTCCAGAACTTGCTGATTCCTGATCATTTGAATTGCCTGTGCTGGGTGAGAGGGACATGGAAAATAGACTGGAGAGGGGGAAGCCGAGGACCGGGGTTGTTTTAATTGGAAGGGATACCTGATCTACGTACACAAAGAAGCTTATATCTTCAATCACAACAACAACAAACTGTTTTGCGTACGGAAAAAGCAATTCCATAATTACGGATACAACTCACCTGACTTTTGGCAGCGCTATTCGGCCGTTTAACAAAAGAAAAAGTGTAGTCAGTAGTGCATAGAATTTGC
The DNA here is from genome assembly GCF_051991245.1 of Festucalex cinctus. Classification (NCBI taxonomy): domain Eukaryota; kingdom Metazoa; phylum Chordata; class Actinopteri; order Syngnathiformes; family Syngnathidae; genus Festucalex; species Festucalex cinctus. The sequence goes on from NC_135411.1 coordinate 843,254, forward strand.
CGGCACTTGACTAGAACTTTCCCTGGCTCAAAGTTTAAAAAAAAAAAAAAAAAGAAAAAGACCAGAGACTCTTGGGTGGATTTACAGTCTGAGGTAAAACAGCAAGGATGTTAAAAAACAAACAAACAAAAAACAAAAAACCTGTGCTACTCATAATTCTGGGGTACATTATCACAATTCATTATAATCCACATTTATCCAGATTTCTCCTTACTTTGGAAGCATGTATTATTTTGGTATATTTGAATTTGATAATAATGTCGATACACAGTTTCATTTGATAAATCTTATGATTATTCTAGCGAAGATTACACATAAGAAACAATCCTTTATTGATTTTTTTTTTGTATCCATGAGAAATTATTTTTTGTCGTTGTCTGTGTCCAAAAGCTGTAAAAACGTATAACTATTGCAAACTTATCATTTATTTATATGATTTTGTATCAAACTATTTTCTTTTCTTTCAGTTTTACTATTGATTTTATTTGGTTTAGCTTTTGTATGTTTTAACTTTCCTGGCGTGTTCTATGTTCTAATTGTATATAGTGTATACAATGATTGTATTATTTCCCCCCCAATAGTTTGTATATTGATTGAGTAAATAGAGATTTAAAAAATAAAAACTAAACTGGGCTACTCGTACGTACAGGAGATAAACATGTTTCTTCTTATTCGTCCGAGTGCAGTTTAAAGGTCTATTTATTTTTATTATCCAAATGAATCTAGAATTAAACGTATAATTTTATGAGCTTTTTTTTTTTAAGTAAAATTAAATATTGTAGTGATTTGAACATAATTCACCCACGGAACGTTGGGACGAAGGGGGAGTTTGTTGGGATGAAAGGATGAAAGGATAAAAGAACAAAATGTTGGTAGGTCTGTGAGCCTCGCGCAGAGTGAGTTGTTGTTGCTGTTAAACGATGAGAAGCTGATATCAATAAACCGCCGGTCTTTGGCTCCGGACTTCAACACTCCGCCTCCGACTCCCGTCACTACTCGCTACAATATTAACATTTTCGTGACATGAGATTTGTCCAACTGTAATTGCCGTAGATTTCACGTGGTAGCAGAAGAGCTACTCCATTCCTATGGCGTGAGATTTGTGCCACAATTCCGTGCGTAACAAAATGTGTTTCGTACGTACAAAATGTGTTTCGTACGTACCAAAAATGTGTTTCGTACGTACAAAATGTGTTTCGTGCGTACAAAACAGTCCTCGCGCACGCTCTCCTCAACACGTACGAAACTTTGATTTACGCTTGCGATGCAAGGGTCGAGGCGTAATATTTGTGCCACAATTCTTAACCAATCAGGAGTCGGACAGTAGAGCAAATCCTGATTGGCTGTTTAATATCCAATCAGGCAGAACTTTGACAACGTGTCGTCACGCCGCGTTGCTTCATGGGCGCTTCTTCGATTTTTTTTTTCTTTTTTTTTAAACAAGCACTCGGTCCTTTCCTGTTTGACTTTTTGTCTGTTTTTCTGCTGATTTTTATTTACTTAATCGAAGTTTTGTTATGTTACGGGATGAATCAGCTCCTAACTGCTTTCCTGCTTAGCGGAAGAAGGAGGGAAAACAAGTTTTAGCGCTCATGGTGATGTTGGATGACGGCATAAAATAGAAGAAAAAAAAAGAGAAGAGGCTAACCTGCTACTTACGTTTTCATTATGGTAAGTTCCAAAATACTGTACTGTATTTAAGTCAGTAAATCCTATAGTTTTGTCCTCTTTTGATCGTGCTACTATCATTACAATCTTAAACAATGCATGCCATCATGAGTGGCGTTGTATAAGAAGTAGAAAAGAAAATGTTAGACCATCCATTTTTCTTTCGTAATTAGTGCCTGGTACCAATAAAGGTATATCGTGAATAACTGAAAACATTGAATACATAAGAGCACTGTGTTTGGCAGTCCAATGCCATAGTTATTGACGTAAGAATTGAATTCATTTTGGTTACAAGACAACCATACACCATGACTAGCAGCTGTTGAAATAAACATGTTTGCCCAAAATAATTGTTTTACTAATGTGAGAAACATGGTTGATCTTGTCATTTTTCCATAACAACAGATAGACAATTAAAAATCTGAGCGCTAACCTTGGGTTTTGTTTTTATTACCAGGCAACAAAGATGACAAAGGACCCAGAATGCACCTGATGACACCACAACAGAAGTGTCAAAAACACCACGAGAAGCAGAAGATGAAGAAGTGGAGTGGAAAAAATATTGATATCGCGCTATTGGCCCATGCAATATGCATATAACAGACATGCAATAAGTTTCATATGGAATTTTTTGCTTTTATCTGAATTTGACCAGTCAGCCACTTGCTAAAATGTGCACCACCATCCACTAGTTGAACATTATTGAAGTCATTACAATTAAATAACTCTGAATACATTTTACTGCATGAGAAATATAATTTGTTCATTAGATAATAAAATCATCATCAGTCATTTCTTTAGATCCATATTAAATATTGCAATATCTATTGCTATATTCAGCAAAATCGCGTATTGCATGATTTTCCAATTTTGTGCAGCCCTAATTCCTGACGTTTTTGAGCCAGCTGATGAGACCAATTTGACTTAGTCATTAAAATGTCTGTAGGAAGAGTCAGAACGTGAAGCTTGAGCTTGACAGCAGAGAAATCAAGAGCTCCTGAAGAATGACAATATTAACATTGGACTATCATAATTTGAAGTTCGAATAGTTGTAATGGCCTGTTTTGCAGCATACCAAATCAAACATTTTTAAAATATTTTTCCTCCTGTAAGTTGTCGACACTTTTACGGAACTTATTTAAATGTGTCTTGCAAACGGTATCATTGACAATTAGAAAAATAAAAAGTGTCACACACACACTGTATTCGGAACAACCTGTAAACAATAACCAAAATACTATTGCAGGTACAGTGCCAATGCAGTACATGACACATTTATGGTTTCAAGATTAAAGTGCGGAAGTGCACACACTGCACATTTGCCCATCATTGACCAAGAAGACCTCAGAGTACTGTACTCACGATGATGTATTGAGAATGCAAGACCCAAGAGGTTCCACAGATGAAAATATATTACACATTGTATTTGTAATTGACACTTAATGATGCATTATCCATCAACAAACAGCAAACTGTACATTTTGTTTTGAAATCAAATGAATCGTCCTCAGTTACAGTGCATCTTTGCAGTTTTTATTTCAAGTTTTACACACAGTAGGCATGGTCGACTGCTATTGTGGAGCCATCCATCGCCGTCCCATCCATCTCAGCTGTACTCTCTATCCTTAGACATCGTATTGATGACTGTGACCCGGATATAGAAACGATGCGCAATCTGGATTGGTTTACCTGGTAAATTGGAAACAAACAAAAGCTCAAGGTTATTAATTGTAAAACGTGAAACAATCATATCCATCCATCTTCATGTAGTTATGGGAAAACCATGTGACCATCCATGTTTCTACAGTTTCTTGTTCATGTTAAATGTCTAGTACAACTAAGGGTAACCACTTCATAACCTCTGCAGCTATAATGTGATGCTCTTTTGAGGGAGAACAGTCAGAAGACCTTTGCAATAATCAAGTCTACTGGAAATAAAAGCATGAGTCAGGTTCTTCTGGTATGGAGCATGCAACCCTTCGGTCGAAGTCTTTTAGGTGGTAAAAGGCTGCTTTAGTGATTTGTTTGAGATGGCATTTATGTGCACAAGTATACAGGTAATGACAACAAAATTAACTCGTGAATTGAATTCAAGAGCTGATATCTCGTAATTTTCCACGATTTTCTAATCAATATCACTAACGTACTTACAAATCAGTAACTATGGCATTGTGTTAACAGTGCTTTTGGACATTCCATGTTTTTTTCTGTCTGTTAGTTACACGATATACATTTGGTGGCACTAGGCACTAAAAATGCATAAGAAAATAAAGAAAGGGGGTGGTGATTTTTTTTTCTTCATCATAACTATGCACATCCATTGCCAATGTCGTGTATGTAACTATTACATACAATTTTGATTGTCTTGGAAGCCTGTGTGTGATAGTGGCCAAGTTAAAAGATGCTACTTTTATGCTACTTACTGTTATGAAAATGTTGAAAGTAGTCTTCGATTCGGAAGTTAGCGTCCCCCCCAACGGTCATCCAACGGTCCCATGAGAGCTAAAACTTGTCTTCCGCTAAGCAGGAAAGCAGTTGGGAGCTGCTTCACCCCGTAATATAACAAAACTTTTGTTAAGTAAATAAAAGTCAGCAGAAATGCAGATAAAATACAAACAGGAAAGCACCGAGTGCTAGTAAACAAAACAAAACAAAACAAAAATCGAAGAAGCGCCCATGATGCAACGCGGCGTGACGACACGTTGTCAAAGTTCTGCCTGATTGGATATTCAACAGCCAATCAGGATTTGCTCTCCTGTCCGACTCCTGATTGGTTAAGAATTGTGGCACAAATATTACGCCTCGACCCTTGCATCGCAAGCGTAAATCAAAGTTTCGTACGTGTTGAGGAGAGACGAAGCAAGCGTGCGCGAGGACTGTTTTGTACGCACGAAACACATTTTGTACGTACGAAACACATTTTTGGTACGTACGAAACACATTTTGTACGTACGAAACACATTTTGTTACGCACGGAATTGTGGCACAAATCTAACGCCATAGACACCCAGGTGCAGAGGCCACAAAACGGAGAGCGAGAGGAATCGTGTTTTGGCCAACAATGACAAAAGATATTGAAGAGGAGGTACAGGCGTGTTCAGTGTGTAACAGCACAAAACCACACCAGCAGAAGGAGCCGCTTCTCCTACACCCTGTTCCAGAGCTCCCATGGTCAACCACAGCAGCTGATATCTTCGATTGGCATGGCCAGCAGTATCTGGTACTTGTCGACTCATACTCGGGCTGGTTTGAGGTTGACCTGTTACGCAATCTGACATCTTCCACAGTCATTGGGAAACTCAAGCGTCACTTCGCAGTCCACGGAGCACCTCATACCCTCATCACGGATAATGGACGTCAGTTTACAAGTCACCGCTTTAAAGATTTTGCAAAGCAGTGGGACTTCAACCATGTGACAAGCAGCCCTGAGTATCCTCAATCCAATGGACTGGCGGAGAGGGCGGTTCGTAGCGCGAAAGGCCTCATGGAGAAATCTTACAGAGACAAATCCGACATCTTTCTCAACCTACTCAACTTAAGAAATATACCTCGGGATACCAAGCTCGGATCTCCAGCACAAAGATTGATGTCACGACAGACACGCACCACTCTACCCGTCTCCAAAAGACTGCTTGAACCCAAAACTGGCAAGCCTCTAGAAGTGCGTGATCAACTTTTCAACAAAAGATTGACACAGAAGATGTATTACGACAAAACAAGCCGGCCTCTTCAACCTCTTTCTGAAGGACAGGTGGTAAGGCTTCAAACATCAAAAGGATTTGACCGCATCGGAGTTGTAAAAGAAACATGCAAAGAGCCAAGATCATACCTGATTCAGTCAGAAGGACAATCATACAGGAGAAACAGGAAAAACATCTTACCGGTTGCTGAACCTACACCGACGCAGACCACCCCGCAAGACTCTTGTCAGGACACCGAGCTGAATCCAAGGCAAGATACGGACAACGAGCACACTAAGACCCAAGTATCGGTACCTGACCAGTCTTGCTATGATAATTGACACATTTTACAGAACCCGTTCAGGACGTGTTTGTAAACCCAACCCAAAGTACAGTGGTTAATTTTTGTTGAAAGTATATTGTTATTTTCTATTTGGTAGTTACATTGATTGCATATTGTCGTATATTTGAATGTTCAGATTTTGTTGTTTCTACAGCCTTATGGTAGTCGCACCATCTAAGGAAAAGGGATGTAGAATATTCTGGAATATTAGTATGTTAAGAATTGACCCAAGGCGGGTGCCGTAGATTGCCCCTCCTAGAGGTTGGCTGTCGGAGCGCTCCCGGGGGAAAGAGAAGTTTCTTTTGTTCGACACTTCCTGTTGCAGACTCAGGAGTAAAGCCACGTTCAGGAAAACGTGTGTCTCTGTTTCTTTATTACCACCACACACAACAGCTATAAAAGCATGGAATCTATCAAAAGAAAGATTAAAGTCTCTTCTTTCATCAGGAAAAAAAAAAAAGTGTTTCTATCTGTTTCCATTTTGCAGCAATTAGCAATAGAAGGGAGCTACGTTTCATCAGTTTTCACAAATCTATTTAAAATTTTAAGTAATTGAGCTTTTTTTTTTCTAGATGGCCCTGGTTGATCTCCTTTGCTCTGCTGCCACCTGCTGGCCGTTTGTGTAATAACTACCATTTCTGCAACCGTTCTTTGCAGTTGAGAGGCTGCATCAAAGCCTTATGTATGCTCAAGCATTAAAAAAAAAAAAAAAAAAAAAAAAAAAACACGTATAAATACGTCTTTGGGACACTTAAAACATTTTAAAAAAATACGTATTTACACATTATTGGGAGTAAATGAGTTAATATGTAACATTGTTAAACTTTGGGGGTGCTGATGTGTATTTAAACTTTTTTTTTTTTTTTTTTTTCTGATGGGCCAGTCCAATTGTGCGCTGGGCCCAAGTCGAGGGAGCACTGTAGAAACAATATTATACATCAACTCACGCTTGAAATTTGACTTGATGTAGTAATAATTGTAAATAAGTTGTGATGCATTTGCTGCAATGAAGAACTGCTTCTCCTTGCAATGAGTTCAATGAGTTGCAAGGAATTTTTGTCTCGTGTCTCAGAGATGTCAAACAAGTAACTCTGACACTTGACCAACCCAAATGTGTGTTTGTCTCCTTGTGTCCTGCAGACGTCGGTGAAAAATATCTTCGTCCTGGCGAACAGGAACTGAAGTCTCCTCATGTGAAAGAGGAGGAGGAGGAGGAAGAGCATCCATATTTTAAAGAAGAAAAAAAGGCCCCTGGTGTCAAAAAGGAGGAGGTTGAGGATGACGTCACCAAGTCACCAATGACCTTCCCCCCCTTTAAAGAGTGAAGATGAAGTCAAGGGTGAGAGTGAGGAGGGCAGAGGGGCGGAGCCTCCAAACAGCATCTCAACTCCTCAAAACATGATTCCAGAAAGTGATGCAGACCACTGGGGATCATCAAAAGCAAAAAGTGATGACATAAGGTCCCTTTCTTCTCATGATGATGATGATGATGATGATGATAATCTGCATGGTAATGATGAACGCGCTGATGGTGACAGGTCGTGTCACACTGACGACAAATCCTGCGAATGTTCTCACTGTGGGAAAACATTGAGTTCAAAAGGAAGTTTGAAAATTCACTTGAGAAGACACACTGGGGAAAAACGTTTTTCATGTTTAGATTGTGGCAAAAGCTTCTCTGACAAGTCAGATTTAACAACACATACAAGAAGACACACTGGGGAAAAACTTTTTTCTTGCTCAGACTGTGGCAAAAGCTTCTCCCGGAAGTCAGAATTAACAACACATACAAGAAGACACACTGGCGAGAAACCTTTTTCTTGCTCAGACTGTGGCAAAAGCTTCTCTTTGAAGTCAAATTTAACAAAACATTCAAGAACACACACTGGGGAAAAACCTTTTTCTTGTTTAGATTGTGGCAAAAGCTTCTCTTCAAAGTCACATTTAACAACACATACAAGAAGACACACTGGGGAAAAACCTTTTTCTTGCTCAGACTGTGGCAAAAGCTTCTCTCAGAAGTCAGCTTTAACAACACATACAAGAAGACACACTGGGGAAAAACCTTTTTCTTGTTTAGATTGTGGCAAAAGCTTCTCTTAGAAGTCACATTTAACATTACATTCAAGAACACACACTGGGGAAAAACTTTTTGCTTGTACCCACTGTGGCAAAAGCTTTTTTCAGAAGTCACATTTAACATTACATTTAAGAACACACACTGGGGAAAAACCTTTTTCTTGCTCAAACTGTGGCAAAAGCTTCCCTGCCAAACCTGAATTAAGAAGCCACATAAGAACACACACGGGACAGAAACCATATTCATGCACAAAATGTGTGAAAAGCTTCGCTTCCACCAATTCTTTAACAGCACATGCAAAAACACACACTGGAGAGAAACCGTATTCCTGCTCAGATTGTGGAAAAAGCTTCTCTTCCATGTCAAATTTAAGAAAGCACACAAGAACACATGGTGGGAAGGAACCATTCAGTTGCAGTGTTTGTCCTAAAAGATTCTCTTGTAAAAAGCTTGCTGAGAGACACGAGTGTGCTGGTGAGAATGGCAGCCATCTTTGAAGCTTCAAAAAATGAAGGGAAGTGAGACTGGTGTGCTGCAAAAGTGTCAGTGCATCTTAAAAGTGTAAATGTAATGCTTTCAAAACTACTCAACCTGTAAATATTAAATGTTTGCTGTTAATGTGTTTAAATATCAATGTATGTTTTTTTTGTACGTAATTTAGGAAGTTATTTTTGTTTGCTCCTGAATTTTGTTAATGGTTGTTTGTTGATGTTTGTAGGTGTTGTGTATTTGCTTGTGTGAAGCACATTGAGTTGCCTTGTGTATGAAATAGAAATAAAGCCACCTTGTAATTTTCCCCAAATAAGCGTCGACAATACGTTCAGACACACAAAGCCATCTGCGATTAAAATTTTTTGTTGAACAGTGTTATCACTGAAATGATTGACGCAAATGTCCTACTCTTTGTTGCTAACTCAACCACCACAGCTCCGTGCTAGCTAACACGCCATATGCTAGTGCATTTTGCACATTTTATCTTTCTATGTAACAATTTTGACATGATTAGCATACAATATTCAGATGACATCAGAACAAAATTGTGTCCATACCTGGTTTTGATTCTTTCATTTTGCATGTAGTAATATAATTTCTGTTCATGTGGCACTTTTGCCTCTGCAGGCAAATTGTTCTTGTCGTCAAACAACCTTTCATCACATTTTGAAATCAAAATACACATCAAATGGAGTAGATGCCACCTGGACTTCCGGGCTTCACACACCAGCTCCGTTTCCGGCCACTGCTGCGACTCACAGGCGGCGTTCCGACAAAAATGATCACATTAAGAGAAGCGACAGTACAATGCAATTGCATTTGTACTTCCGAGTGTGGCGCTGATGAGATGATGCTCCCCCTGGTGGGAGGTGTGTGGCAATACCTTACATCCCTTGCCAATCAGCATTAGTGCCCTCCCTACAAATAAGGAGTCAGTTGGTACCTGCCCTCAACTTACTCCTTGGCTCTGAGGTCCGCCTCCTTGACTTCAATGGCTTATCATCATCAGTCATCACGAACATTTTACCTTCATTGGAAGGTAAGTGTTGCGTCAAAACTTTGCTGAAGGAAAGTGTGAGCCACAGATGACAAAAACTGGCCAAAAGTCTTTTGTATTACTTGCAGTACAAATAAATATTGTACATATCAATAATATATCAGATACTGTACCAAACATTTACTACTAACTAAGACAAGTAATTAAACTCATAACATTTGGTGGTTTAAATCTCATCCCAGATAATAAACTTTCAGTTTACCTCAAAATGCTTGTTCAACCTTGATGGCGAATTTTTAAACTGCACATCCACTTCAATAAACTGGTGCCATTTAAAACTTTACAATTATATCGGGAACAAAACATTGAAAAAGGGAATGAAACTTTCGAACTGCAGCAAAAAATGAAAAAATAAAATGGCGGCATCTGTCCATGCCCTGATGAGTTTCCAGCAGCCAATCATAACGCAGCGGGGGCGTGTCCTGCCTGACTTAACTTCCGCCGCACTTCCGCAGGTCTTCTGTACTGTGTGGGCTGTCGGCTATCCAGCTCAGTGCTCTCAGTCTAGTTAGCTTAGCTTATCTTAGCTTAGCTTAGCTTAGCTTAGCTTAGCTTAGCTTAGCTTGCTAGCCGCTAACAAAGAGAAGCACACAACACGTGGTCAGGAAGAGACCAAGTGTGACTTTGTTGGCATTATTGTGCCAAATTGTCTGCGAGAACGACACCAAAGTACGAGGAGGAACTCTTTGGAGTCAAAGAAGAGAACGAGCAACATTTTCAACCGCTGGACGATGTTTGCGAGCAGCCTCGAATTGTGCTACACACAGCAGGTTTGTACACTTGTTATTACTCTCCCTTTCTGAAGCACAACTATAAATACTATAAAGCGTGAAGAAATTTCAGCGCTGTTCAATTCAACTTTATTCCGGACAGGGGACGGTTATCCAGTCATCAGACAGTCATACCAATGTCTGTAACAGACGTGTGCGATTTGAAGAACACTTTAAGGTCCAGGATATTATTTTATTAAAACGGTGTTTCCCCAGGGGCGACGGTAGTCGAGTGGTTAGCACGTCCGCTTCCCAGTTCTGAGGTCTCCGGTTCGAGTCCAGTCTCGGACCTTCCTGGGTGGAGTTTGCATGTTCTCCCCGTGCCCGCGTGGGTCTTCTCCGGGTACTCCGGTCTCCTCCCACATTCCAAAGACATGCATGGCAGGTTAATTGGGCGCTCCGAATTGTCCCTAGGTGTGCGTGTGAGTGTGGATGGTTGTTCGTCTCTGTGTGCCCTGCGATTGGTTGGCAACCAGTCCAGGGTGTCCCCCGCCTACTGCCCAGAGCCAGCTGAGATAGGCGCCAGCAGCCCCCGCGACCCTTGTGAGGAATAAGCGGTCAAGAAAATGGATGGATGGATGGAAATAAATTGCATAATTAAATTGCTTGAGATTAATCTTACAGCTGCGCAATGAATGTAACCATGTTTGAACATTGAACAAAGTGCAGTGAACACTGAACAGTTTCTGAGTGGTTCGCGTTTCATTCATTCTGATTGGATGGTGTGAATTTTCGTCACTGTGTTGTTTTCATTTTCGTTTTAGTCATTGATGAAAGTGTCAGTCAATTTTAGTTATCGTTATCGTCTCATGAATGGCTTCTATTTTAGTTTCCGTTTAATTTTTGTCTGAAAAAAACAAGTTTGTCACAAAAATCATGACAATTTTTTGTCGACGAAATTATCGCTAGTTGCCACTGTAGCATTCATGAACTCAACTTTATTTATAAAGCGTCTTAAAAACAGGCATTGCTGTATACAAAGTGCTGTACATGAAATATAAATCGGTTGTGCAGTCAAGAATAAGGTAACAAAACAAGAACAAAGCAAACATTTTGAAGTGCGTATACAAGTTTTGTTTTTTGTTTTTTTTACAGGTAAATACATTTTACATCAGTAAATTAATCATAGGCAAGTGAATAAATAAATAAATACATAGATAAATAAGTAGAATAAACATCAAAACACCAAAAACAATGTTCAGTTTCATGGTGCGCCAAAAGCCAAAGAATACAGATGTGTTTTAAAAGAGGATAAAGAGGGGGACGGCCTAATATTTTGTGGAAGGTCGTTCCAAATGGAGGGACCGGCGGCAACAGCAAAGGCTCGATCTCCTCTAAGCCTCCGCTTTGCCCTCGGTACCTCCAATTGAGTTTGGTCTGCTGACCTGAGGCACCGAGCATGTGCGTAGGGCTGCAAGAGCTCAGTGAGATAAGGTGGCGCAAGACCATTGAGAGATTTAAAAACAAAATTAAAGAATCTTAAAGTGGACTCTAAATTTTACGGGCAGACAATGAAGAGAGGCCAGGATTGGGGTTATGTGCTCCCTCTTACGGGCACCAGTAATGAGCAGCAGTATTTTGGATTGAGGACAATCAATGACAATCAATTCCATTTCGTCAATCAGTGTTGAGTTTAAATGGGGATATGTGCGAACTGCGCACGAGACGACCACCAACCCCTGGTAACAATTATCAAAAAGCCTATCCATGTAGCGCCAGCCAGACTACAACGCATGATGTTAAGGCTTCAAAAGTACAACATCCACCTCGTGTACAAGAGTGGAAAGCAGATGCATCTGGCTGATGCTTTGTCAAGGGCTCCTAGAAACACCAGAGCTCAGCTCGCGGACGAAGTGGATGATTTTGATGTGATGTCAGTCTGCTATGTGTCTTCTGCTCGTTTGCAGGAACTGAGAGAGCACACTGCCACGGATCCAACTCTTCAGAAGCTCAGCTGTACTATCAAGAACGGCTGGCCGAACAAATTGCACAACCTCCCGAATGTAGTGCGTCCCTACTTTCCATTCAGGGATGAACTGACGGTCGAGAATGACATTGTCATGAAGGGCCAGAAGACTGTTATCCCTCTGTCCTTACAAAAGACTTACACGTGCATTCTGCACAGGGGACACCCAGGTGCAGAGGCCACAAAACGGAGAGCGAGAGGAATCGTGTTTTGGCCAACAATGACAAAAGATATTGAAGAGGAGGTACAGGCGTGTTCAGTGTGTAACAGCACAAAACCACACCAGCAGAAGGAGCCGCTTCTCCTACACCCTGTTCCAGAGCTCCCATGGTCAACCACAGCAGCAGATATCTTCGATTGGCATGGCCAGCAGTATCTGGTACTTGTCGACTCATACTCGGGCTGGTTTGAGGTTGACCTGTTACGCAATCTGACATCTGCCACAGTCATTGGGAAACTCAAGCGTCACTTCGCAGTCCACGGAGCACCTCATACCCTCATCACGGATAATGGACGTCAGTTTACAAGTCACCGCTTTAAAGATTTTGCAAAGCAGTGGGACTTCAACCATGTGACAAGCAGCCCTGAGTATCCTCAATCCAATGGACTGGCGGAGAGGGCGGTTCGTAGCGCGAAAGGCCTCATGGAGAAATCTTACAGAGACAAATCCGACATCTTTCTCAACCTACTCAACTTAAGAAATATACCTCGGGATACCAAGCTCGGATCTCCAGCACAAAGATTGATGTCACGACAGACACGCACCACTCTACCCGTCTCCAAAAGACTGCTTGAACCCAAAACTGGCAAGCCTCTAGAAGTGCGTGATCAACTTTTCAACAAAAGATTGACACAGAAGATGTATTACGACAAAACAAGCCGGCCTCTTCAACCTCTTTCTGAAGGACAGGTGGTAAGGCTTCAAACATCAAAAGGATTTGACCGCATCGGAGTTGTAAAAGAAACATGCAAAGAGCCAAGATCATACCTGATTCAGTCAGAAGGACAATCATACAGGAGAAACAGGAAAAACATCTTACCGGTTGCTGAACCTACACCGACGCAGACCACCCCGCAAGACTCTTGTCAGGACACCGAGCTGAATCCAAGGCAAGATACGGACAACGAGCACACTAAGACCCAAGTATCGGTACCTGACCAGTCTTGCTATGATAATTGACACATTTTACAGAACCCGTTCAGGACGTGTTTGTAAACCCAACCCAAAGTACAGTGGTTAATTTTTGTTGAAAGTATATTGTTATTTTCTATTTGGTAGTTACATTGATTGCATATTGTCGTATATTTGAATGTTCAGATTTTGTTGTTTCTACAGCCTTATGGTAGTCGCACCATCTAAGGAAAAGGGATGTAGAATATTCTGGAATATTAGTATGTTAAGAATTGACCCAAGGCGGGTGCCGTAGATTGCCCCTCCTAGAGGTTGGCTGTAGGAGCGCTCCCGGGGGAAAGAGAAGTTTGTCTTTTGTTCGACACTTCCTGTTGCAGATTCAGGAGTAAAGCCACGTTCAGGAAAACGTGTGTCTCTGTTTCTTTATTACCACCACACACAACAGCTATAAAAGCATGGAATCTATCAAAAGAAAGATTAAAGTCTCTTCTTTCATCAGGGAAAAAAAAGTATGTTTCTATCTGTTTCCGTTTTGCAGCAATTCGCATTAGAAGGGAGCTACGTTGCATCATTTTTCACAAATCTATTTAAAATTTTAAGTAATTGAGCTTTTTTTTCTAGATGGCCCTGGTTGATCTCCTTTGCTCTGCTGCCACCTGCTGACCGTTTGTGTAATAACTACCATTTCTGCAACCGTTCTTTGCAGTTGAGAGGCTGCATCAAAGCCTTCTGTATGCTCTAGCATAAAACAAAACAAAATAAACGTATAAATACGTCTTTGGGACACTTAAAAACATTAGAAAAAAACGTATTTACACATTATTGGGAGTAAATGAGTTAATATGTAACATTGTTAAACTTTGGGGGTGCTGATGTGTATTTAAACTTTTTTTTTTTTTCTGATGGGCCAGTCCAATTGTGCGCTGGGCCCAAGTCGAGGGACCACTGTATAAACAATATTATACATCAACTCACGCTTGAAATTTGACTTGATGTAGGAATAATTGTAAATAAGATGATACATTTGCTGCAATGAAGAACTGCTTCTGCTTGAAATGAGTTCAATGAGTTGCAAGGAATTTTTGTGTCGTGTCTCAGAGATGTCAAACAAGTAACTCTGACACTTGACCAACCCAAATGTGTGTTTGTCTCCTTGTGTCCTTCAGACGTCGGTGAAAAATATCTTCGTCCTGGCGAACAGGAACTGAAGTCTCCTCATGTGAAAGAGGAGGAGGAGGAAGAGCATCCATATTTTAAAGAAGAAAAAAAGGCCCCTGGTGTCAAAAAGGAGGAGGTTGAGGATGACGTCACCAAGTCACCAATGACCTTCGCCCCTTTAAAGAGTGAAGATGAAGTCAAGGGTGAGAGTGAGGAGGGCAGAGGGGCGGAGCCTCCAAACAGCATCTCAACTCCTCAAAACATGATTCCAGAAAGTGATGCAGACCACTGGGGATCATCAAAAGCAAAAAGTGATGACATAAGGTCCCTTTCTTCTCATGATGATGATGATGATGATGATGATGATGATGATAATCTGCATGGTAATGATGAACACGCTGATGGTGACAGGTCGTGTCACACTGACGACAAATCTTGGGAGTGTTCTCACTGTGGGAAAACATTGAGTACAAAAGGAAGTTTGAAAATTCACTTGAGAACACACACTGGGGAAAAACCTTTTTCTTGTTTAGATTGTGGCAAAAGCTTCTCTCGGAAGTCACATTTAACATTACATTCAAGAACACACACTGGGGAAAAACCTTTTTCTTGCTCAGATTGTGGCAAAAGCTTCTCTTCGAAGTCACATTTAACAACACATACAAGAAGACACACTGGGGAAAAACCTTTTTCTTGTTTAGATTGTGGCAAAAGCTTCTCTTCAAAGTCACATTTAACAACACATACAAGAAGACACACTGGGGAAAAACCTTTTGCTTGCTCAGACTGTGGCAAAAGCTTCTCTCAGAAGTCAGCTTTAACAACACACACAAGAAGACACACTGGGGAAAAACCTTTTTCTTGTTTAGATTGTGGCAAAAGCTTCTGGCGGAAGTCAGATTTAACAAGGCATAAAAGAATCCATAGTGGCGAGAAACCTTTTTCTTGCTCAGATTGTGGCAAAAATTTCTTTTACAGGTCAGATTTAGCAAAACATACAAAAATCCATAGTGGTGAGAATCTTTTTTCTTGCTCAGATTGTTGCAAAAGCTTCTTTGACAAGTCGAATTTAAAAGCACATAAAAGAACACACACTGGCGAAAAACCTTTTTCTTGCTCAGATTGTGGAAAACGCTTCTCTGACCAATCATGTGTCAACAAACACACAAGATCACATGGTGCGAAGGAACCATTCAGTTGCGGTGTTTGTGCTAAAAGATTCTCTTCTAAATATCTTGCTGAGAGACATGAGTGTGCTGGTGAGAATAGCAGCCATCTTTGAAGCTTCAAAAAACGAAGGGAAGTGAGTCTGCTGTGTTATTTTGTAATAAAACATTCAAAGTAGGGGTGTGAATTGCCTACTACCTGACGATTCGATTCGTATCACGATTCATGGATCACGATTCGATTCGATACCGATTAATCCCGATATGAATGTATAAGTTGATTTTTGTGATTTTTTTTTTTAACTCAAATTTTGAAAATACGAACCAAACTTGTACATGTACACTGCAAGATCTGTATGAAAATGTATTATTGATTTATCTGAGACTTCAGTCATAACTGTGAGCCACTGTATTTAACAAACAGGTTGTAATCTGTTTCATATTTGAACAGCTTTAATGTTCCATTAATTAACATAACATATTTTCATGATTAACTCATTCACTCGCCGCCATTTTCACATTTCGCAATCCCGTTCGCTCCCGGGTGTTTTACTGGATTTTGACTGATTTTGCAAGGCCCACAGAATATTGTGTTTTATGGCTATAAAAGCATGTAACTTATCAAAAAAAAGATGAAAGTCTCTTCTTTCATCAGGAAAGAAAAAGTATGTTTCTATCTATTTCCGTTTTGCAGCAATTAGCATTAGAAGAGAGCTAAGGTTCATCAGTTTTCACAAATCTATTTAAAATTGTCAGTAATTGAGCTTTTTTTCTACATGGCCCTGGTTGATCTCCTTTGGTCTGCTGCCACCTGCTGGCCGTTTGTGTAATAACTACCATTTCTGCAACCGTTTTTGCAGTTGAGAGGCTGCATCAAAGCCTTCTGTATTTTCTAGCATAAAAAAAACAAAACAAAAACGTATAAATACGTCTTGGGGACACTTAGAACATTAAAAAAACGTATTTACACGTTATTGTGAGCAAATGAGTTAAGGTGTGAATCCTCACCCTAAGTAAGACATTTTGTTGAATATTCTTCCATCAAAAATGGACGTTTAAAAATCGATTCGGCCGCCTATTGAATCGATTCGAGAATTGCGCGATGTAATATCGCGATATATTGGCGAATCGACTTTTTTTTTTTTTTTACACCCCTAATTCAAAGCTACCTGGGTCTGTCATAATGATTCACGTTCATTACTCAAGTAAAAGTATAGAAATTAGGATTTCAGAAGGCTTAAGTATCAACTCCAGCGTCTTACTTAAAATTGTAAACGTAATGCTTTCAAAACTACACAACCTGTAAATATTAAATGGTTTTTAACGTTTGCTGTTACTGCGTTTAAACGTCAATGTATGTTTTTTTTTTTTTTTTTTTTAATTTTGGAAGCTATTTTTGTTTGCTTTGCTTCTGAATGTTGTTAATGGTTGTTTGTTGATGTTCGTAGATGTTGTGTTATTTTTTCTCGTGTGAAGCCTCACAACTACGGGCGTCCATATTTTGTTGGAGGTTTCTGGCAACAGACTCCACAGTCCTCTCTGATCCAAGATCCCGACCCTACAAAGCAAGTTTTAACTTTATTTACGAACAGGATGGGTGAATCCAAGTTTCGAACTGCAGCAAAAATGGCGACATCTGTCAATGACTTGATGACAAGGAAGCCTCTGAAGCCTCCGGACAATTTGCAGCAGCCAATCACAACGCAGCGGGGGCGTGTCCTGCCCGATTTAAGTTCCGCCTCACGTTTACTTTCTTCATTTGATCCCTTCCGTGGCGGGCGGCCACATCGCGTTTAATTAGACGCCCTCTCCTAAATCATTCTTTTTGTTTTGGTGTTTAACTGTACATAAAGGACGCCCATCACCATTTTTTTTGTATTAAATGTCAGCGTGTATAAACTCGTTCCGGTGCGCGTTGATGCTTCTCGGCCTAGTTAGCTTAACAATAAGACAATCACAGTAATGTTTTGTCATGATTATTGCATTATTACATTCAACTGCTGATTTTTTAAAATAAATTTTAATTTAGCAATTTTAGTCGACTACATTGACAGTTTGGTCTATTTTCCTACAGCATACATTTCAACTTTTATACAGAATTAGAACACACCTATTTGTAACGGTAGTTTAACACACAAGACACATTTCATACGATGGTGTCCTTTTATTGTTGTAAGGAAACGTGTTCAACTGTCAATAATATAACTTAGTTTTCACCTAAATAAAAACAAAAAAAGTGCATACAGTGGTTACCTCTACTTACAAAATGAATTGGTTCTGGAAGAAAGTTCTTAAGTAGAAAATTTGTAAGTAGAGACGCATTTTCCATGTAAATGCCCTAATCCGTTCCAAGCCTCCCAAAATTCAACGGCCCGGGACAGTTACAAAAGTACACCTCGAAGAGAAGAGGATTCGCGACGTTGGCAGTCACGCCACACAGACTGCAATTGAGGACGAACAACGAGCGTAGACCGTCAAATCAATGTTATTGTCTGTCAATTAAAGACTAACGAGCAGAAGATGGAAAAATAGTGACTTTAGTTTTAACGGTAATGTTACATATTGAGGGTGCTGGTTGCTCATGAAGGGCAAACAATTCACATTTATCAATATTTAGTTTCAGGCCTGATGCTCTGGAGAATTGATGAAGAGATCAGCCAGGGCCATGTTGAAAACAAGCTATTTCTCCACTGTTTTAAACAGATTTGTGAATAATGATGAAAGTTATATTCTAATGCTAATTGCTGCAAAATGCAAATGGATAGAAATATACTTTTGTTTCCCTGATGAAAGAAGAGACTAATCTTTCTTTTGGTAGGTTCCATATATTTATGGCAATAGAATACAACATTCTGTGGGCCTTGCAAAATCAGTCCAAATCCAGTAAAACAGGCGGTTGGCTTCACTCAAAATGGCTGCCAGTCAATGAGTTCATAAAAAAATAATAATACATGTTTTTAATAATAATTAAATTACATTTAAATTCCATACAATGTCCAGTTAATGTGATCATTTCTAAAACCTTGCACTCAAAAAATTGCAACTAAAAATTCGACTAAAATAAAGAAGAAGTAAAAAGAACACGAGCAAAACTAACTGAATTTGAAAAACAAAATTGCACATAAGAGCTGGGCGAGTATGCTCATAGCAGTTTTCAGCATCGAGTTGATACCGGCCTTATTTGAATTGAAGGTCCGTGCTTCTCAATGCTGGTCCTCGGGGACACCATCCAGCATGTGTTCCCATGTCTCCCTCAGCCAACACAGGTGAGGCTCGTGAAGCCGGCTTCTCCAGAACTTGCTGATTCCTGATCATTTGAATTGCCTGTGCTGGGTGAGAGGGACATGGAAAATAGACTGGAGAGGGGGAAGCCGAGGACCGGGGTTGTTTTAATTGGAAGGGATACCTGATCTACGTACACAAAGAAGCTTATATCTTCAATCACAACAACAACAAACTGTTTTGCGTACGGAAAAAGCAATTCCACAATTACGGATACAACTCACCTGACTTTTGGCAGCGCTATTCGGCCGTTTAAGAAAAGAAAAAGTGTAGTCAGTAGTGCATAGAATTTGCCGGCACTTGACTAGAACTTTTCCTGGCTCAAAGTTTAAAAAAAAAAAAAAAAAAAAAAAAGACCAGAGACTCTTGGGTGGATTTACAGTCTGAGGTAAAACAGCAAGGATGTTAAAAAACAAACAAACAAAAAAAAAAAACCTGTGCTACTCATAATTCTGGGGTACATTATCACAATTCATTATAATCCACATTTATCCAGATTTCTCCTTACTTTGGAAGCATGTATTATTTTGGTATATTTGAATTTGATAATAATGTCGATACACAGTTTCATTTGATAAATCTTATGATTATTCTAGCGAAGATTACACATAAGAAACAATCCTTTATTGATTTTTTTTTTGTATCCATGAGAAATTATTTTTTGTCGTTGTCTGTGTCCAAAAGCTGTAAAAACGTATAACTATTGCAAACTTATCATTTATTTATATGATTTTGTATCAAACTATTTTCTTTTCTTTCAGTTTTACTATTGATTTTATTTGGTTTAGCTTTTGTATGTTTTAACTTCCCTGGCGTGTTCTATGTTCTAATTGTTTATAGTGTATACAATGATTGTATTATTTCCCCCCCAATAGTTTGTATACCGATTGAGTGAATAGAGATTTAAAAAATAAAAAACTAAACTGGGCTACTCGTATGTACAGGAGATAAACATGTTTCTTCTTATTCGTCCGAGTGCAGTTTAAAGGTCTATTTATTTTTCTTATCCAAATGAATCTAGAATTAAACGTATAATTTTATGAGCTTTTTTTTTATTATTTTTTTTTAAGTAAAATTAAATATTAACATTTTCGTGACATGAAATTTGTCCAACTGTATTTGCCGTAGATTTCACGTGGTAGCAGAAGAGCTACTCCATTCCAGGCACGACGCGTTTACGTTCGGCTTCACGATAAAAATAATTCAACACGAATTCGTACGGAACGAACTGACACATCGACACTTTGCCCCGTCACTACTTTATTGAAGTCAAACATAATTGCTACGTTTCGTGTCTGGTTCAATCGTATCTCTCGGCCCTCTTTATTTTGCCTTAGCTTAGCTTAGCTTAGCTTAGCTTGCTAGGCGCCAAAAAACGAGACGCGTTTGCTATCGCCAAATTGGCTCAGCAGACGTCAATCGTGAGCGTAAAGTGTCGTGAATATCGTGTGAAGATGTTCACAATGGCGAAAGTCAAGTACGAAGAGGAGCTTTGTGGAGCACAGGAGGACAACGAGCGACAACGTCAACTGCTGGACGCCGTTTACAAGCAGCCTCGAGTTGTGTTGAACAGAGCAGGTTTGTCACTTGTTTCATCGACACTTTTCAACCATATGTACGTTTTTATTTCTGTAATGACTCTTCACCGGGTCACTTTGTTACGATACACAGTTTTTTTTCTTCAGTCGGTTTGGTACATTTCTCAGTCGATACGAATTGGATTTAGCAGAACTGCAACTGAGGTAAAGCTTGCCGCCTTTTCTTTTTACGAGGTCAAGTCAGCCGCCTTTTCTTTTTACGCGGTCAAGTCAGCCGTCTTTTCTTTTTACGCGGTCAAGTCAGCCGCCTTTTCTTTTTACGCGGTCAAGTCAGCCGCCTTTTCTTTTTACGCGGTCAAGTCAGCCGCCTTTTCTTTTTACGCGGTCAAGTCAGCCGCACTTCATTTTTTTCTGTTCGCCCTTTTCTAGGATTTACGGTAGTGTGCTCGAAGAGACGCTGGCGCGGAGAATGTGACCGAGAACAACATTGGGCTTTCAAAATAAAAGATCGGTTTTCAAAAGTTTTTAATTAAGTAATTATTATTATTATTATTATTAACAGTTTAAAAGCTGTTTCACAATAACAGTACCAATTCAAATTTCACTGGGAATGCACTCTTGTGGGGTGATATTGAGCAATAACATTGATATGTACAGTATTAAGTTAACGGTAATTTAAAATGAAGGAAAGGTTCAAATTGAGAAGAAAATAGGTGTGTGTCATCGAGCAGACATGCCACTTTGAGGCAGAACTAATTTGGGGTCAATAGGTCATCTGACCTAGAAGCTATTAAGCAGAAAATAAGTGGAAGTCTAAAATGAAAAAAGAAAATAAAAGGTGTGCATCATCTATCAGACATGGCACTATGATGCTGCATTGGTTTGGGGTCAATAGGTCACATGGCCTGGAAGCTATTGAGCTAAGAAGCTGAAATTTACAGATAATGAGAAAAAAAATTGTTAAAAATAAGCGGAGGTCTTTTTTTTTTTTTTTTTTAAGGCTGTATGCAAATGAATATGTACAATTTTCTCTTGTTTCCTACAATATTAGTTGCTGATGTCATGTTGATCAAAATGTATGCTGTGTTGACCCTAGTCTCACACCTTGACTCCGCAACATTTTTGCATTATTTTTTTTTGCATATTTATTTTTTTTCCACAATGAAAAATGGTTGAACAAGTTACAATACGTCAACCATATTTCTATATATTCCCAGTAGACTTTTTTTTTTTTTTTTGGGCAAATGTTAACTTTTAATAATCAAAAATCAATTCAACCAATGAGCAACCCGTTTTTTGAAATTTGTGTTTTCATCTCTAATATTCTAATATAATTATGGTGAAAACAGTGCCTCTGGATTGGCAGACCGGGGTGGTGGTCCCCTTTTTTAAGAAGGGGGATCGGAGGGTGTGTTCCAACTATAGAGGGATCACACTCCTCAGCCTCCCTGGTAAGGTCTATTCAGGGGTGCTGGAGAGGAGGGTCCGTCGGGAGGTCGAATCTCGGATTCAGGAGGAGCGGTGCGGTTTTCGTCCTGGCCGTGGAACAGTGGACCAGCTCTACACCCTCAGCAGGATCCTTGAGGGTGCGTGGGAGTTCGCTCAACCAGTCCACATGTGTTTTGTGGATTTGGAGAAGGCGTTCGACCGTGTCCCTCGGGGAGTCCTGTGGGAGGTGCTTCGGGAGTACGGGGTACCGGGGCCCCTGATACGGGCGGTTCGGTCCCTGTTTAGTCCGCATTGCCGGCAGTAAGTCGGATTCGTTTCCGGTGAGGGTTGGACTCCGCCAAGGTTGCCCTTTGTCACCGATTCTGTTCATAATTTTTATGGACAGAATTTCTAGGCGCAGCCGAGGCGTTGAGGGGATCCGGTTTGGTGGCCTCAGCATTGCATCTCTGCTCTTTGCAGATGATGTGGTGCTGTTGGCTTCTTCAGGCTGGGATCTCCAACTCTCACTGGAGCGGTTCGCAGCCGAGTGTGAAGCGGTTGGGATGAGGATCCGCACCTCCAAATCCGAGACCATGGTCCTCAATCGGAAAAGGGTGGCGTGTCCTCTCCGGGCTGCTATAAAGGGCCCTCACAGCCCGGGCCACATTGGGGTATTTGCACATTGGGGTACTTGCACGTTGGGGTACTCGCACATTGGGGTACTGGCACATTAGGAGCAAAATTTCTTTAAACATGGCATGATAAACCTTTACATGTGGATTTTTTTTGCCAGGTGTGATGTGTGTGTCAAGCTCAATGGGGTTTGGTGATTGTTAAGATCTGCAAAAATCAGCGTCCTTTTTTATTTTTAGGGAATGAGTTGACCTGATTGGTATTTTTTGCAAAAGTATATATACCCGTCATCGCTCATACTCATTGCACGATGTTGCTTTTATTGTCCATATAGGCTATCAAAAATAAATAAAGCAAAATAAAAAAGTACATATGTTTGGATCGGTCTGATACCAGTGAACATCTTGAGGAGTGGAAAAAGTAAAAGAATATTCATAAATTACTTAGTTATTACACTTACAATGAGTTCACAAATTTTGTACAAAATACCGTAAGTGTTTTTTTTTTTTTTTATGCCTTAAGGACTAGGTGACGCTGTATTTATAACTGAATTTTGTCGCAGAGATACCTTCACGCCTTGACTATAAATATCCATGTCAAGTGTGGGATTTTTTGAAGCATGCACCGGGGAGTTATTAAGTACATCCTGCATTCACGATACTGCTTTTAACGTCCATAGAGGCTATCAAAAATAAATAAAACTAAATAAAAAATACTTATGTTTGGATAGGTCTGATGCCAGTGAACATTTTGAGTGGTGGAAAGTAAAAGAATATTCATAAATGACTTAGTTATCACACTGAGAATGAGTTTACAATTTTTGTAAAAATACCGTAAGTGGGGTATTTTTATTTTTATTTTTTCATGCCTCAAGGGCTAGGTGGCGCTGCATATATAACTGAATGTTGTCATATAGATAGCTTCAGGCCTTGACTATAAACATACATGTCAAGTTTGGGATTTTTTGGAGCATGTACAGGGGAGTTATTAAGCATATCCTTTTTCAGTGCAAAACACAAATTTTGATGTCCCGCCCTCATCATATAGTATTTCGAAAAGTCAAGATTTTTCCCCCTGTCGTTGGCTCAGGTCTTGACATGGTCCAGGTCAAGTCTTAACTCAGTCGGATGAAACGTGTAGGAGAAGTGGGCAAAAGTATGCCCCCTGTAAATGTGCAAAAATCGTCAAAAATGGGACATTCAAAAATTCGTAGCTCACTTCCTGTTCATTTTAGCATATGGGTCCAAGAGACTTGTTTGTAGGTCTAGGGCTCCCTCATACACCTAAAAATATTCGTCGTTCTTGCTTAAACGTACAACCGGGGCTGCGTCGTTAAAAATTTCTAGGGGGCGCTATTGAGTCATTTTTGTAAAAATAGCACAATCAACAATAAAATATTGCTCATTTTACCAGGCCAGATGTGTGTACCAAGTTTCATGAGTTTCTGTGCATGTTTAGACCCTCAAAACCGACGTTGTTTTCTTGGCGAACAGCGCTTAGCCACGCCCACAGCAATTCGCGAAAACTCACAAACTTCGTGTTGTGACATCATGAAGGCCGAAACCCTCATCTGAGCAAATCTGAGGTAGGTCCAGTTAACGTGTTTGGACAAAAACGTAGAAGAAAATTCGTAAGAAAAAAAATGCCACTAGGTGGCGCTATCAGTAAGATGAAATATAAGTTCGTAGATGTCTTTAGGGCTGGACTCTCATCAAATGTGTGAAATTTTGAGAAGATAGGATCATCTCGGTCAAGTTAATGCAGCTTTTATATTCACGAAAAAATCTTCAGACTTTGCGTCACCGTAGCGGCCACGCCCTTTGGCGAAAAGTTACAATATTCGGTGTGGGGCATGATCAACATCTTAAGGCTTTTCTGACCAATTTTCAACTGGATCCCTTCAACGAGCTCAGCACAGTAGCTAAAAACGTAAAATATGACTTATTGTTACCACTAGGTGGCGCTATATGTATAACTGATTTTTATCATATAGATGTTTTCAGGCCGTGACTATTACGTTGCATGAGAAGTTTGAGATTTTTTTGGAGCTTGAACATGGGAGTTATTAAGCATTTGCTCTTTCTGGACAAATGAAATTTTAAAGGCAATATTTGATGCCCCGCCCCTGTCATATAGTATTTCGAAAAGGCAAGATTTTTTGCCCAGTTGTTCTCTCAGGTCTTGAGATGATAAATGCCAAGTTTGAAGTGAATTGGATGAAAAATGTTTGCAAAGGGGGAAAAAGTATGACCACAGTGAATGTGCCAAAATAGGCCAAAATTGGACATTAAAAAATTCATAGCTCACTTCTGTACATTTTGGGGAATGGCTTCCACTGACTTTTTTTGTGCGTCTCAGGGTGCTACATGTGCCTGACAATTTTCGTAGCTCTAGGTCAAACGGGCCGGGAATGGTTTTTATTTTTCTACGCTAGGGGGGCGCTATAGAGTCGCATTGTTATGACAACTACAAAATATCAAATTTTTCGCCGGGCCCGAAGAGACTGCAAAGTTTGGTGAGTTTTCGTAAATGTTTAGGCCCTCAAAAATGCGATCGTTTACGGAGAAGAAGAAGAATTCTTACAAAAACAAGAGGGACCTCGCAGCGGTCGCTGCTCGGGCCCTAATTAAATCAATTACAACCACAGTGCAGGCTATGTTAAAAAAAAAAAAAAAAAGTGACAAAAAACACTGACACTCATTCACATTGTTTTTTGTGCAAATGTTCCAATGGTGGTTGAGGGGATGGGGTGGGTGGGGAGATGATCGATACTGGCTTCCACCGTGTAAGTGACACGGGCTCGGAAGCATTTGTTTGTGTGTGTTGAATGTGTTGTGTGTGTGTGTTGGGGGCGGGGTCGATATATCTATACATGGCTTTATGTATCGATATTGGGATATGAAAAGGCGTATCTATACGATATCGATATATCAATATTTTGAACCCAGCCCAAGTTAATTCAATTGAAATAGAAAGGGTGTATGAAAACAAATTCCTTGTAGTAGTTATTGATGATAAATTATTTTGGAAGCCACACATAGAAAATGTTAAAAGGAAAATGTCAAAAATCATAGGGATACTCTATAAAACTAAGGATGTCCTGAACATGAACTCATTATATACATTATACAGTTCATTATTCTTACAATATCTGACCTATTGTGTGAAAATCTGGGCAAATGCAAATAAAACAAACACCAACTCTGTATTCAAATTGCAAAAGAGAGCTATAAGAAGTATTAATTAATCAAAATATACTGAATCAACACATCCATTATTTATTAAATTAAATACAATGAAATTTTATGACTTGGTTGAGTTTAAATTAGCACCAAATTAGACACAGTCCTTATGATATAAGGGGTGCACATGTCTATAAAAAACAAAACAAGAACAAATATTAAGCAAAGGTGTGTATCTGTTAGGTGTTAATTTGTGGAATCATTTGGGAATTGCCCTGAAAGGATGTGACTCACTTGTTGAGTTTAAAAAAAAATGTTTAAAAGTTTAAAAAAAATACTTGTGTATAGATTGTTATTCATTCACTCATGTGGCCCATGTGATAAACTTCAATATAAAATACATAACATCACAATAAATTAACTTTACCAAACCATGTGTATCTTGTGTCTCGCAGATGTCAGTGAAAAATATATTTTTCCTGAGCGGCAGGAGCCAGAGTTCCCTGGCGTGAAACAGGAGGAGGACTTGGAGCCTCTGCAAGTTAAAGAAGAGCAGCAGCAACAGCCTCCCAACATCAAAAAAGAGGAGCAGCTGCCACCATACATTGAAGAGGAGGAGCACTTCACAGAGTTGCCCGAGACTGGTGTCCATTTGAAGACTGAAGATGAACGTCAATATGAAGAGAACAAAGGGGCGGAGTCTCCAAGCAGACAACAAATGACAAATGATGACAGCCGGTTAGCTCTTATGTCAGATGGTGAAGACGCGTCACACGCTGCTCACACTGCTGAAGATGAAGAGTGTGACGATGATGTGACATGTCCCACTGATGGCAAACGGTGGAAATGTTCTCAGTGTGGAAAAACCTTTGGTTCCAAGTCTCAATTGAGAAATCATGCGATGGGCCACATTGGTGATAAACCTTTTGTCTGCTCAGTTTGTGGTCGAAGTTTCTCTAGGAAGGAAACTTTAACAACGCACACGCGAACCCACACCGGAGAGAAGCCTTTTGCTTGCTCAGTTTGTGGTCAAAATTTTGCTCAGAGGGGACACTTAAAAACACACACAAGAACCCACACTGGAGAGAAGCCTTTTGCTTGCTCAGTTTGTGGTCGAATTTTCTCTCAGAAGGGATCCTTAAAAATCCACACACGAACCCACACTGGAGAGAAGCCTTTTGCTTGCTCAGTTTGTGGTCAAAAATTTGCTTTCAAGGGATACTTAAAAATACACACAAGAACCCACACTGGAGAGAAGCCTTTTGGTTGCTCAGTTTGTGGTCAAAATTTTGCTCAGAGGGTACACTTAAAAACACACACAAGAACCCACACTGGAGAGAAGCCCTTTGCTTGCTTGGTTTGTGGTCAAAATTTTGCTCAAGGGGGAGACTTAAAAATACACACAAGAACCCACACTGGAGAGAAGCCTTTTGCTTGCTCAGTTTGTGGTCGAATTTTCTCTCAGAAGGGATCCTTAAAAATCCACACACGAACCCACACTGGAGAGAAGCCTTTTGCTTGCTCAGTTTGTGGTCAAAAATTTGCTTTCAAGGGATACTTAAAAATACACACAAGAACCCACACTGGAGAGAAGCCTTTTGCTTGCTCAGTTTGTGGTCGAATTTTCTCTCAGAAGGGATCCTTAAAAATCCACACACGAACCCACACTGGAGAGAAGCCTTTTGCTTGCTCAGTTTGTGGTCAAAATTTTGCTCAGAGGGGACACTTAAAAACACACACAAGAACCCACACTGGAGAGAAGCCCTTTGCTTGCTTGGTTTGTGGTCAAAATTTTGCTCACAGGGGAGACTTAAAAATACACACAAGAACCCACACTGGAGAGAAGCCCTTTGCTTGCTTGGTTTGTGGTCAAAATTTTTCTTCCAAGGGATACTTAAAAATCCACACAAGAACCCACACTGGAGAGAAGCCTTTTGCTTGCTCAGTTTGTGGTCAAAGATTCCCAACAAAGGGCAACGCTGAGAGGCACAAGTGTGCTGGTGAGAAAAGCGGTTGATGAATGAAGCTTGATATGATCTCATTTAGGAATTGACGTTTAAAATGGTGCAGAAATTTCTACCGCTAAATGAATGATTGATCTGTGTACTTGTATCGTGTGTTGTGTCTTAGCCTATTTTGAAATTGAGTTTGTTTTGAAAACGTAACATCAACCTGACAAGTGGCTGCAGATTATAACTGACGGCTATAATCTGTCATGTTGACATGTAAATGTCCGTTCATATGTAGTTTGCCTTATATTCATATTAAAAGGCTGTTGTTGAACACATTATTTTAGGTTAATTAATTATGCACAAATTAGTGTGTCCAAAAAATAACGCAACTGATCGAGAGTCTGATTGCAGACCGCAGACTGGGAACGGAACGCCCACGGAACGGAACGCCCACGGAACGGAACGCCCACGGAACGGAACGCCCCTATGCTCTTGATTGACGGAAAGTGACGCTGCTGTCGTGATCCAGTAGTGTTGTTCTCAACTTCTCTGCAGCGAGCGGTCGCCACGAGAACTACGAAACGAAATCATTCCATCCATTATCACAACCTCTTAGTTCTCAAAAAGTTCCCGGGGACGACACAAAATAATTTGTAAAATGACGAGTCGGGAGCAGAAAGTAAGTGGACATGTATTTTATTTAATGAACATTAGCACATAGGTCGCTAAAGAAAAGTTCGTTTCCCGCACAGAAAGTTTGAAAAATGAATTGAAATGATTTAGTGGAACACAATGTTTTTCTTCCATATCTCTCTCGTTGAATTCCAATTGTTATTTCACATGGAACAATAGTTTGAACCTGTGTACCGTACAATATGCTGACCTAAAAGTAGTAACTTGCAAATGGGGAATCCACCGTAGCCTGCGGGGGCGGAGTGTTCCGCTGGGGGAGGAGTGTTCCGTGATTGGGGGGCGTATTGTTCCGACCTTTGTCCTCTTAAGACTACCCGTAGCCTGCGGGGGCGTAGTGTTCCGCTGGGGGCGTAGTGTTCCGTTCTGCGGTCTGCAATCAGATACAATTGGGCATTTTTTTGCTGCAGTTGGAATCAAAACTCTCATTCTCTTTTTCAGTGTTTTGATCCCGATACAATTGTAAAGTTTAAATTGGACTTATTGAAAAGAGCTCCAGTTGATTGTGGTGAATGTGCAGTTTAATAAGAATTCGCCATCAAAGTTGAACAAGCATTTTGAGGTCAACTGAATGTTTATTATCAGGGATGAGATTTAACCACCAAATGTTATGAGTTTAAAGGCCCAGTCTGCCGGTTTCACGCAGGAAAATGCACTTTTTAAATGCAGGATTGAAACAAACTACTTCTCAATTTACAGATCTGGGCTTCTCTTAATTTCTGGGGGTGATTTTGTCCTATAAACCCCCACCACCCCAGCCTGTATTTTGCAAAAAAAAACAAAAACAGTGTTAACACCCCTCCAGCCAATCGCAGAGGGGGGCGAAATTGTCGGCTGCGTGACGTCACTCCCGCGGCAATTTGAAAGCACGCATGGATTTTTTTCCCACTCACTCATTTACACATGTAAACTTCTGTGAGTGAGTTAGTGAATACTACTACTACTATTACTACTACTACTACTAATAATAAAAATACGTACGTGCTGTCAAAACCCGCGAGAGTGACGTCACGCAGCCGACAAATTCGCCCGGCTCCGTTTGCGACAATCATTGTAAATTAACATTTTAACCTTGCACTTTGTCTTTGCAAATACCTTAAAACAAAACTAAAACATACTAAAATGCAGATTCTTAAACAAAAAAAAAAATCTTGAGCAATAGCGTTGCAAATTATTTACCAAGGAGCGTGAGAGGCGTGTCAACCACCACAGCCCCACAACATTCAGAGCCTTTAGGAATTCCGGGCGGATCTCATCCAACCCCGGGGCCCTGCCACCGAAGAGATTTCCAACCACCTCAGTCACTTTGACCCCAGAGATAGGAGAGCCCACCTCAGATTCGCCAGACTGCTTCCTCAAAGGAAGACGTCTTGGTGCAATTGAGATCTTCTAAGTATTCCCCCCACCGACTCACGACGTCCCGAGTCGAAGTCAGCAGCACACCATCTCCATTATACACAGTGTTAATAGTGAACTGCTTTCCTCTCCTGAGACGCCCAATGGTGGACCAGAATTTCCTCGAAGCCGTCCGGAAGACATTTTCCATGACCTCAAACGAACTCCTCCCATGTCCGAGATTTTGCCTCAGCGACCGCCGAAGGCGCGTTCCGCTTGGCCAGCCGGTAACTGACAGCTGCCTCCGCAGTACCACAGGCCAAAAAGGCCCGATAGGACTCCTTCTTCAGCTTGACAGCATCCCTGACCACTGGTGGTTCGAGGATTGTCGCCGCGACAGGCACCAACCACCTTACGGCCGCAGCTCCGATCGGCCGCCTCAACAATGGAGCCTCTTCGGGCTATGCCCGGCGCTCCCCATCTCCAGAGGTGGGTGCGTGTAAATATACACAAACATACACACATACTTAGTGTCAAGGTGTGGGGGTGTTGGAGGCAGGACCCAAATGCAGGGGGCAACAAAAACAGGGCAATGCAGGGATGCAAGTAAAAAAAGGGATTTAATTAACTAAAAATGTAAACAAGGGACTTTGGAAAAAATTAACAAGATCAAAAACAAACACATGGCATGGCATGGCATGGTATGGCATGGTATGGCAAACAGGGACATGAACATGAACAGGCACAATGACTCCCCCAAGAACCGAACGGAAAACAGGTGACTAAATACACACAGGCTAATTGACAATGACTAGACACAGCTGGGCAAGACAAGTGGCAAGGGAAGCTGATTGGTGGATACACTGGGAAGGGAAGAAACACTCAGGTGGACGTGGTTTGACATGACGGGACAAGGGAAGAGACAAGGAACACATGACAAACAACCAAAAACACCAAAAGAAAACAAAATCCCACCCCCCACAAAACATGACAGAACCCACCCCTCAAGGGCGGCTTCCAGACGTCCCACCAACATAAAAAGTCCAAAAACAAGGGCGGGCGGAAGGGGGCACGGAGGTGGGAACACGGCCCACCCATCCGTCCCAGACAAAAGGCAGTTCAGGAGGGCGTCCATGACGCCAGACGAGAGTCCCGTTCAGGAGGGCGTCCTCGAAGCCCGAAGAGAGAGTCCCAGCGGGGCCAGTCAGGAGGGCGTCCTTGACGCCCGATGAGAGGTGAAGGCAGCCTGCAGGGCTTGCGCCGCCGGAACTTTGGGCGGCGCCTGGCGAGGTTCCGGAACTTTGGGCGGCGCCTGGCGAGGTTCCGGGACTTTGGGCGGCGAGATTAATCTTACAGTTGCACAATAATAAATACAATTAAAAAAAAATTAATTAAATTAAAAAAAGTGCAGTGAACACTGAACAGTTTCTGAGTGGTTCTTTTCTCCAACCCGCGTTTCATTCCTTCTGATTGGATTGTGTGAATTTTCGTCACTGTATTGTTTTCATTTTCCTTTTAGTCATTGATGAAAGTGTCAGTCAATTTTAGTTATCATGTCAATGAATGGCTTCTATTTTAGTTTTTGTTTAATTTTGATCTGAAAGAAAAATTTCATGATGAAAATTATTCGTTGACGAAATTAGCACTGCTCACATGCTGGCAGCACAGGATGACGCGGCACACGGACTATTTTGACCAGGTCACGAACCCCTCGTCAAATCATAATTTTTCGGCAACGTCCTCCGATGAGGAATACTAACGGTTTTTATTTGTGTAAAAGAAGGATAATCAGACACATTCACGAGCGGGATGTCAGCCAGGTTCGCGGAGGGGAACACGGACTGTGTTTCATAACCGCTTATAACTGTTAATTAATTCTACTTAATTAAGCGTACCCGTTTCATTCTATTTTCATGTGTCGTCTCGTGCGCAGTTCGCACATATCCCCATATAAACTCAACACTGATTGACGAAATGGAATTGATTGTCATTGATTGTCCTCAATCCAAAAATACTGCTGCTCGTTACTGGTGCCCGTAAGAGGGAGCACATAACCCCAATCCTGGCCGCTCTTCATTGTCTGCCTGTAAAATTTAGAGTCCACTTTAAGATTCTTGAATTTTGTTTTTAAATCTCTCAATGGTCTTGCGCCACCTTATCTCACTGAGCTCTTGCAGCCCTACGCACATGCTCGGTGCCTCAGGTCAGCAGACCAAACTCAATTGGAGGTACCGAGGGCAAAGCGGAGGCTTAGAGGAGATCGAGCCTTTGCTGTTGCCGCCGGTCCCTCCATTTGGAACGACCTTCCACAAAATATTAGGCAGTCCCCCTCTTTATCCTCTTTTAAAACACGTCTTAAAACACAACTGTATTCTTTGGCTTTTGGCGCACCATGAAACTAAACATTGTTTTTGGTGTTTTGTGGCGTTTTGATGTTTATTCTACTTATTTATCTATGTATTTATTTATTTATTCACTTGCCTATTATTAATTTACTGATGTAAAATGTATTTACTTGTAAAAAAAAAAACCAAAAACTTGTATACGCACTTCAAAATGTTTGCTTTGTTCTTGTTTTGTTACCTTATTCTTGACTGCACAACCGATTTATATTTCATGTGCAGCACTTTGTATACAGCAATGCCTGTTTTTAAGGCGCTTTATAAATAAACAAAGTTGAGTTCATGAATGCTACAGTGGCAACTAGCGATAATTTCGTCGACAAAAAATTGTCATGATTTTTGTGACAAACTTTTTTTTCAGACAAAAATTAAACAAAAACTAAAATAGAAGCCACTCATTGAGACGATAACGATAACTAAAATCGACTGACAATTTTGTCAATGGCTAAAACGAAAATGAAAACAACACAGTGACGAAAATTCACACAATCCAATCAGAATGAATGAAACGCGAGTTGGAGAAAAGAACCACTCAGAAACTGTTCAGTGTTCACTGCACTTTGTTCAATGTTCAAACATGGTTACATTCATTGCGCAGCTGTAAGATTAATCTCAAGCAATTTAATTATGCAAATTTTTTTTTATTTTATTAGGGTGAAAACTAAGTCATATTGTCAGTTGAACATGTTTCACTAAAACAATGGACACCATTGTATGAAATCTGTCTTGCGTGTTAAACTACAGTTACAAATAGATTTCTGTCTAAAAGTTTAAATGCATGCTGAATGAAAATAGACTAAACTGTCAATGTAGTCGATTAAAATTGCTCTTTATTTTCGTCGACTAAAATTTGATTAATACTAAAATACAATCAGAGGACTAAATTATGACTACAACTTTGATACATTTTGGTCAAAAGACAAACTAAATTGGAATTTCTTGTCAAAATTAACAGTGGTTGCAACAGCAGTTGAATGTAATAATGCCGTAATCATGACAAAAAGATTAATGTGGTAATATTGTAAAAAAAAAAAATGTATGTGGGAAACACCGTTTTAATAAAATAATATCCTGGACCTTAAAGTGTTCTTCAAATCGCACACGTCTGTTACAGACATTGGTATGACTGTCTGATGACTGGATAACCGTCCCCTGTCCGGAATAAAGTTGAATTGAACAGCGCTGAAATTTCTTCACGCTTTATAGTATTTATAGTTGTGCTTCAGAAAGGGAGTAGTAATAACAAGTGTACAAACCCAACGCGACTTATCACTAAAAGGAAGAATTTTGCTGACCAAAGCTGAAGGATGATCCCGCCTCATATATGCTGCTCTGTCTCTTGATGTCAACAAAAAGATTTTGAGTGTTATAGACAAAATGCTTTTTAATTTTGTTTGGAAAAATAAAACTCATTACATTAGAAAGTCTGTAATGATGAACTCCTATAATAGAGGTGGCCTTAATTTTTGGGATTTTCGAACTCGCAATAATACCTTCAAAATAAACTGGTTAAAACAATTCTTAAGGAACCCATTTTCAATCTGGAATTTGATCCCAAATTTTGTTTTTTCGCAGCTTGGAGGCCTCAAATTTCTTTTGTTTTGCAACTACAGCATTCCAAAACTTCCCATTAAATTGTCTAATTTCCATAAGCAGATGCTTCTTTCCTGGTCTTTGATTTATAATCATAACTTCTCACCCCATAGATATTATTTATGGAATAATGCAGATATTATACATAAACGTAAATCCTTATTTGATCCGATTTGGTTCTCTCATAATATTCTTTTGGTTGGTCAAATGTTTAATTCAAATGGCTTGTTTTTGACTTACCAGGAATTTGTTTCAAAGTATAATATTACGATTTCTGTCTCTGACTTTAATGCTGTTGTAAATGCAATTCCTACTGGTGTTATTACCTTGTTTAAAGGTTTAGTTGGTTACAACTTCAACCTAACTCTGTCTGTTGATCCAACCAAAACAGAAATTGGTGCGATTTGTTTTTCCCATAAACGAAATAATAATTGCAATGTACGAAAGTTGTTCCAGAAAGATGTCGCTTCTGTACCTTATGTTGTGTTTTATTGGAATAATCTTGTTCATAACCTTGACTGGACCAAAATTTGGAATTTGGCTTCCAAATATTTGATCAATAACAAAGTGAAAGAAGTATCTTTTAAAATAATTCATAGATGTTATACATGCAAAGTTTTTCTACAGCGGATGAAGAAAAATATTAACACCGACTGCTCTTTTTGTGAAAATTCTCCTAAGGATTTATTTCATTTGTTTTGGGATTGCCCGTTTTCCAAAACGTTATGGAAAGATATCTATAATTCTGTTTTCATTATTGTAGAACCACAACTTTCTCTTTGTTTTGAAAATACTGTTTGGCTTCAATAATTATCCATCTAGATCTCAAGACGCTTTTCATATAATTAATTTTGTTCTCATATTGGCAAAATGGCACATACACAAATGTCGATACATTAAGCAGAGACCTCGTTTGTTCATGTTAGAAAATGAAGTCAAACAATATATTAAGTCTATTGGTCATTCCACAAATAAGAAAGCAAGCAAAACCCTATATTGATGTGAACTGTACAATTTATTTTTGTAGTTTATTTTCATATGCATTTGTCTCCCCCTGGCTGTTGTATTTTATATTACTGTTCTTCCAATAAAAAGAAGAAAAAAAAAAAAAGTGTACAAACCTGCTGCGTGTAGCACAATTCGAGGCTGCTGGCAAACATCGTCCAGCAGGTGAAAATGTTGCTCGTTCTCTTCTTTGACTCCAAAGAGTTCCTCCTCGTACTTTGGTGTCGTTCTCGCCGACATTTTGGCACAATAATGCCAACAAAGTCACACTCGGTCTTTTCCTGACCACGTGTTATGTGCTTCTCTTTGTTAGCGGCTAGCAAGCTAAGCTAAGCTAAGCTCAGCTAAACTAAGCTAAGCTAAGCTAACTAGACTGAGAGCACTGAGCTGGATAGCCGACAGCCCACACAGTACAGAAGACCTGCGGAAGTGCGGCGGAAGTTAGTCAGGCAGGACACGCCCCCGCTGCGTTATGATTGGCTACTGGAAACTGTGCGGAGGCTTCAAAGCAAGCATTGTCATCAAGGCATCGACAGATGCCGCAATTTTTTATATATTTTTTGCTGCAGTTCGAAAGTTTCATTCCCTTTTTCAATGTTTTGTTCTCGATATAATTGTAAAGTTTTAAATGGCACCAGTTTATTGAAGTGGATGTGCAGTTTAAAAATTCGCCATCAAAGTTGAACAAGCATTTTGAGGTAAACTGAAAGTTTATTATCTGGGATGAGATTTAAACCACCAAATGTTATTAGTTTAATTACTTGTCTTAGTTAGTAGTAAATGTTTGGTACAGTATCTGATGATATATTATTGATATGTACAATATTTATTTGTACTGCAAGTAATACAAAAGACTTTTGGCCAGTTTTTCTCATCTGTGGCTCTCACACTTTCCTTCAGCAAAGTTTTGACGCAACACTTTCCTTCCAATGAAGGTAAAATGTTCGTGATGACTGATGATGACAAGCCATTGAAGTCAAGGAGGCGGACCTCAGAGCCAAGGAGTAAGTTGAGGGCAGGTACCAACTGACTCCTTATTTGTAGGGAGGGCACTAATGCTGATTGGCTAGGGATGTAAGGTATTGCCACACACTTCCCTCCCACCAGGGGGAGCATCATCTCATCAGCGCCACACTCAGAAGTACAAATGCAATTGCATTGTACTGTCGCTTCTCTTAATGTGATCATTTTTGTCGGAACGCCGCCTGTGAGTCGCAGCAGTGGCCGGAAACGGAGCTGGTGTGCGAAGCCCGGAAGTCCAGGTGGCATCTACTCCATTTGATGTGTATTTTGATTTCAAAATGTGATGAAAGGTTGTTTGACGACAAGAACAATTTGCCTGCAGAGGCAAAAGTGCCACATGAACAGAAATTATATTCAATCAAAACCAGGTATGGACACAATTTTGTTCTGATGTCATCTGAATATTGTATGCTAATCATGTCAAAATTGTTACATAGAAAGATAAAATGTGCAAAATGCACTAGCATATGGCGTGTTAGCTAGCACGGAGCTGTGGTGGTTGAGTTAGCAACAAAGAGTAGGACATTTGCGTCAATCATTTCAGTGATAACACTGTTAAACAAAAATTTTAATCGCAGATGGCTTTGTGTGTCTGAACGTATTGTCGACGCTTATTTGGGGAAAATTGCAAGGTGGCTTTATTTCTATTTCATACACAAGGCAACTCAATGTGCTTTACACAAGCAAATACACAACACCTACAAACATCAACAAACAACCATTAACAAAATTCAGAAGCAAACAAAAATAACTTCCTAAATTACGTACAAAAAAAACATACATTGATATTTAAACACATTAACAGCAAACATTTAATATTTACAGGTTGAGTAGTTTTGAAAGCATTACATTTACACTTTTAAGATGCACTGACACTTTTGCAGCACACCAGTCTCACTTCCCTTCATTTTATGAAGCTTCAAAGATGGCTGCCATTCTCACCAGCACACTCGTGTCTCTCAGCAAGCTTTTTTACAAGAGAATCTTTTAGGACAAACACTGCAACTGAATGGTTCCTTCCCACCATGTGTTCTTGTGTGCTTTCTTAAATTTGACATGGAAGAGAAGCTTTTTCCACAATCTGAGCAGGAATACGGTTTCTCTCCAGTGTGTGTTTTTGCATGTGCTGTTAAAGAATTGGTGGAAGCGAAGCTTTTCACACATTTTGTGCATGAATATGGTTTCTGTCCCGTGTGTGTTCTTATGTGGCTTCTTAATTCAGGTTTGGCAGGGAAGCTTTTGCCACAGTTTGAGCAAGAAAAAGGTTTCTTGCCAGTGTGTCTTCTTGTATGTATCGTTAATTCTGACTTCCGGGAGAAGCTTTTGCCACAGTCTGAGCAAGTAAAAGGTTTTTCCCCAGTGTGTGTTCTTGAATGTAATGTTAAATATGACTTCTGAAAAAAGCTTTTGCCACAGTGGGTACAAGCAAAAAGTTTTTCCCCAGTGTGTGTTCTTGAATGTAATGTTAAATTTGACTTCTGAGAGAAGCTTTTGCCACAATCTGAGCAAGAAAAAGGTTTCTCGACACTATGGATTCTTTTATGTGTTGTTAAATATGACTTGCAAGAGAAGCTTTTGCCACAATCCAAGCAAGAAAAAGGTTTTTCCCCAGTGTGTGTTCTTGAATGTAATGTTAAATGTGACTTCAGAAAGAAGCTTTTGCCACAAACTGAGCAAGAAAAAGTTTTTTCCCCAGTGTGTGTTCTTGTATGTGTTGTTAAATTTGACTTCGAAGAGAAGCTTTTGCCACAATCTGCGCAAGAAAAAGGTTTTTCCCCAGTGTGTGTTCTTGAATGTAATGTTAAATGTGACTTCAGAAAGAAGCTTTTGCCACAGTCTGAGCAAGTAAAAGGTTTTTCCCCAGTGTGTGTTCTTGAATGTAATGTTAAATGTGACTTCTGAAAAAAGCTTTTGCCACAGTGGGTACAAGCAAAAAGTTTTTCCCCAGTGTGTGTTCTTGAATGTAATGTTAAATTTGACTTCTGAGAGAAGCTTTTGCCACAATCTGAGCAAGAAAAAGGTTTCTCGACACTATGGATTCTTTTATGTGTTGTTAAATATGACTTGCAAGAGAAGCTTTTGCCACAATCCAAGCAAGAAAAAGGTTTTTCCCCAGTGTGTGTTCTTGAATGTAATGTTAAATGTGACTTCAGAAAGAAGCTTTTGCCACAATCTGAGCAAGAAAAAGGTTTTTCCCCAGTGTGTGTTCTTGTATGTGTTGTTAAATTTGACTTCGAAGAGAAGCTTTTGCCACAATCTGAGCAAGAAAAAGGTTTTTCCCCAGTGTGTGTTCTTGAATGTAATGTTAAACGTGACTTCAGAAAGAAGCTTTTGCCACAATCTGAGCAAGAAAAAGGTTTCTTGCCAGTGTGTCTTCTTGTATGTATCATTAATTCTGACTTCTGAAAGAAGCTTTTGCCACAATCTAAACAAGAAAAAGGTTTTTCCCCAGTGTGTCTTCTTGTATGTTTTGTTAAATCTGACTTCCGAGAGAAGCTTTTGCCACAATCTAAACAAGAAAAAGGTTTTTCCCCAGTGTGTCTTCTTGTATGTGTTGTTAAATCTGACTTCCAAGAGAAGCTTTTGCCACAATCTAAACAAGAAAAAGGTTTTTCCTCAGTGTGTCTTCTCAAGTGAATTTTCAAACTTCCTTTTGAACCCAATGTTTTCCCACAGTGAGAACATTCGCAGGATTTGTCGTCAGTGTGACACGACCTATCATCAGCAGCGTGTTCATCATTACCATGCAGATTATCATCATTATCATCATCATCATGAGAAGAAAGGGACCTTATGTCATCACTTTTTGCTTTTGATGATCCCCAGTGGTCTGCATCACTTTCTGGAATCATGTTTTGAGGATTTAAGATCCTGTTTGGAGGCTCCGCCCCTCTGCCCTCCTCACTCTCACCCGTGACTTCATCTTCACTCTTTAAAGGGGCAAAGGTCATTGGTGACTTGGTGACGTCATCCTCAACCTCCTCCTCTTTGACACGAACGGGCTTTTCTTCCTCTTCGATGTAAGGATGTTCTTCCTCCTCTTTAACATTCGGAGGCTTCATGTCCTCTTGGTCAGGACGAAGATATTTCTCAGCGACGTCTGCAGGACACAAGAAGACAAACACACATTTGGGTTGGTCAAGTCAAATTTCAAGCGTGAGATGATGTGCATTATTGTTTCTACAGTGCACCTCGACTTGGGGCCACCGCACACTCGGATTGGCCCATCCCAAAAAAACAAAAAGAAAAAGGAAAAAAAGTATTGGCCTTGTTGAAAATCTGACAGCCGATATAAGGTCAAATCAAAAACCATTTTAATCTCTATTGATTCAAGTCGACTAAATTGAGTTGAGTTGATATTATCCATCCGCATACATTTCAACTTTTACATAGAAAATTAAAACACCTATTTGTAACCATAGTTAGGCTGGAAGACTCCTACTTCCACATGATTCATCCCATTCTCATCTTTCCAATTTAAACATATTCCAAATATTCACGCCTTACCCACAATTCCCGATTTTGTACCCAATTTTTCCTCATGCATTCTTAATGGAAGATTCAAAATTTCCTTCCACATTTTTCATCCGATTCACTTTGTTCCAACTTCAATATATTCCACCAATTCACACCATGAGCTCTTCTTTTTCACTTCCAAAATTAACGCCTTACCACAATTCCCTATTTTGTACCCTACCTCTCCCTACATTCTACATTTCACATTTACTTCCACATTCTTCATCCAATTCACCACATTCCAACTTCAATGTAGTCCACCAATTCTCCATCTTTTTTTAGTTCCAAAATTCACGCCTTAACCACAATTTCCTATTTTGTACCCTACGCCTGCCCTCAGCGGAAGCCATCTTGGCCAATTGATTAGTTACGTCCAAGAGTCTCACTAGGGGTGGCGGCCATCTTGGCCAATTGATTTGGTACACCAGGGATTCTCGCCAGGAAATGCCCCGGCTTGAATAGGAAGTGACCTGATTTCAACAGGAAGTGACTTACTCCATTGCTTATTCCAGTCCTCAATCTCTCCTCCATTGCTGATTCAATTTGTCACTCCTTACACCATTGCTACTCGATTCTACGCTCCTTACTTCATTGCTTACTTAATTCTTCTCTCTTGACTCCATTGCTTCCTCAATTACTTGCTCCTTCCTACATTGCTCACTCGACTTCTTTGTTGTTGTCTTGTTAATTTGTTTCTTGCTAATTTATTTTTATTTGTGTGCTATTTTTCTTCCTTCAACTGCTTCTATATTTCTGTATAAATTCAAACCATTCCAAATTTAGCATGTTCAGGTCATTCCAGTTCACTGTATAGCATTCCAGGTCATTCAATATTCTTCCTAATTGTAGCCAATATTTGCTGCATATCGTAACAAAAGTACAGAAGTAATAATAGGCTAGGTGTCAGAAGAGTAAGGTCCGGCTCGGGAAGAAAGGAGGCAGAGACTAAAACTTGTGTTTGGTAATTTCACCATGTATTAAATTACAGCGTGAACAACAACAACCCTAGTGGACAGGACAAATATACACATATGTACAAGAGACAAAATGAATGGCCATTCAATGAAAGTAATAAATTTTCAATCATTTACCATGGGGGAACAAAATAAAGAAAAGAAGGGAAAAGAAAGAAACAACTCTTTATCGAGGCACGGATTGAACTATCTGATTGATAATTTCCAAAGTTCTGCAATATGAAGTTCATTTGTTGGCAATCGCACAGTCACAGTTCACTTGCGCAAAAACGTAGTCACAGTTCATGCAACCAGCAATATAGTGATCCAATTGTC
Source organism: Festucalex cinctus (assembly GCF_051991245.1). Taxonomy (NCBI): domain Eukaryota; kingdom Metazoa; phylum Chordata; class Actinopteri; order Syngnathiformes; family Syngnathidae; genus Festucalex; species Festucalex cinctus. Next base: position 883,634 of record NC_135411.1, read on the forward strand.
CAGCAACCGAGGTGTATGAGTGAATGTGAGTAACTGAGAGAATGAATCCGGGGGGGTTGCAGATCAGAGTGCAAGTGATGGAAATGTGCAGGGTCGGCTACGAGAGCCTCCTACCAGCCCGAACAGAGCAGGTGGCCTGGCCTGTATGAAACAGGAGCATCTTAATATTCTTTGTGTATACAAATAAGAAACTACATTGCATAAATAACACTAACAGCATTATCAATCCAAAAGTTCCAATCCATCATCAATATTGTACAATAGAAATCTATTAGACATGTCAATCAATTTATCAAAACTAATGTACTATATGAAAGTGCTAAAGTTGTGCAAAATTAGCAATAGCAGCATTAAATGTAATTCACAAGAATAATATATTCTAATGAAGATGTATAAAACCTACACAATTCAAGTACATCCAAATATCAAAAAGAACAACTTCATTTAGTAAAATACTGTTCAGTATTATTACATTTCAAACAATCAAATCTGGGTAAAACGCCACATTGTACATAAAATACGAGCTAACAGTGAATAATCAGTACCATTAATCACTTCATTCAATCGTTTGAGAACCATGTCAAAGCACCACAGAAATGGCTCATGTTAAGACATGACTCACCAATTTGACTTTTCAAACAACCGCGGCGGTGAAACAATGCAGTCCGGTGCTGGCAGTCGGCTCTACAAGTCAATAAGTAGGCGTTTAAGTTTCAACATAACAACTATATTCAAGATAGAGCTTTCTAAAAAACCCACCTCGATCCATAACAAACATTTCCACACGCGTTGCCTGGCTCCTTCCGCACTACTGACCATAAGCGGCTCTTATTGGTGGTACGTGCGGTCACATGACAGAGCGCGGCAATACATCAAAGATCATTTATAAAGGCAAGAGCGTACACTCAACAGGTCGTCTTGGTACTCTTGTTACATAATCATTCCACAGGTTTTTATTCACCCTTCCTGCATTCACCCGCACTTTCTCCAGAAATTGCATTTTCTAATATCACTTAGTTTTCATTGAAATAAAAAGTGCATAATTGCTTGAGATTAATCTTATAGCTGCACAATGAAATAAATAATATGAAATTTATTCATGAAATTACATTAAACAAAGTGCAGTGGCACTGAACAGTGTCTGAGTGGTCCTTTTCTCCAACACACGTTTCCTTCCTTCTGGTTGGATTGTGTGAATTTTCGTCACTGTATTGTTTTCGAAATTCGTTTTAGTCATTGAGAAAATTGTCAAGCAATTTAATTATAGTCTATTAGTGTTGTTCCGATACCGATACTGGTCTCGGGAGAGGCCCAGAGTACTAACAAGTAACATGCCGATACCATTATTTCTGACACTAATATTGGACATTTGGTCCAACATTTTGTTTCTTGCGTGTGCACGACATTCACTGATGTGTGACATGTTCACTGCATGCCGAGCCAAGATATCCTATTGGCCCTTGAATGTTCTGAACCAATGGTAGGGCAGTTTTTTCAATTTTCATGTTGGAAAAAAAAAACATTGGTATCGGTACGGTACCAGCATCGATACGAAAAAACTGGGTATTGGAATCGGGGACCAAAAAAAAAGGGTATCGCAACAACACTAGTCTCAATGAATGGCTTCTACTTTAGTTTTGAATTTTCGCATGAAAAAAAATGTTCGTAACAAAAAATTTTGTCGACGAAATTATTACTGCTCACATGCTGGAAGCACAGGATGACGTGGCACACGGACTATTTTAACCAGGTCAAGAACCCCTCGTCAAATCATAATGGTTCGGCAACGATCTCCAACGAGGAATAATAACTTTTTGTATTCGTGTAAAAGACGGATAATCAGACGCATTCACGAGCGGGACGTCAACCAGGTTCCCGGAGGGGAACACGGAGTCGACTGTGTTTCGTAACCGCTTATAACCGTTGAATTTAACTCATTAATTTACCTAAATTAAGCGCAACCGCTTCATTCCATTTTCACGTGTCGTCTTGTGCGCAGTTCGCATATATGCCCATATGAACTCGGCCCCGATTTGCAAAACGGAATCGATTGTCATTGACTCCCGTCTTCGTGAATGCTACAGTTGCAACCAGTGATATTTTTGTCGCCGAAAAATTTACATCATAATTTTCGTGACCAATTGTTTTTCCTGACGAAAATTAAATGAAAACTAAAATAGAAGCCATTCGTTCAGACAATAACTATGATTAAAATTGACTGACAATTTCGTCAATGACTAAAATGAAAACAACACAGTCGTGAAAATTCACACAATTCAATCAGAATGAATGAGAAAAGAACCACTCAGAAAATGTTGTGTTCACTGCACTTTAACTCAACTCAACTTTATTTATAAAGCGCTCTAAGAACAGGCATTGCTGTATACAAAGTGCTGTACATAAACATAAATTGTGCAGCTGTAAAATTAATCTCAAGCAATTTAAATTATGCACTTTTTCTTATTCAGTTGAAAAGATACAATATTGTCAGTTGAACATGATTCATTGAAACAAGAAAGACACCATTGTATGAAATGTGTCTTGCGTGTTAAACTACAGTCACAAATAGGGGTGCTATAATTTTCTGCATAAAAGTTTAAACGTATGCTGAAGGAAAACAGACTAAACTGTGAATTTAGTCGACTAAAATTGGATCAAAACTAAAATACAATCAGAAGACTAAATTATGACTGAAACTTGTTAATTTTAGTCAAAAGACTAACTAAAACTAAATTAAAATTTCTTGTCAAAATTAACACTGGTTGCAACAGCAGTGGAATGTAATAATGCAGTAATCATGACAAAACTGTGACTGTTTTGTAAAAAAATAAAAAATTATGTGGGAAACAGGGATATGTATACCGACAAAAATTTTTTTTAATTTGCAGTATTGTACCACCGTTTTAATACAGTCTTATTGTGCACCTAAGTGTTCTTAAAATCGCACACGTCTTGTCAGATCCATTGGTATGACTGTCTCATGACTGTATAATCGGCCCCTGTCCGGAATCAACCAATCAAATCAATTTATTTCACTCTTTAAAATAACAGTTGAATTGAATTACTGTGTACAGTAATGAGGACTGCAGTGAATTTTTTTAACGCTATATAGTAGTGCTAAGCAAGGGAGAGTAATAAGAAGTGTACAAACCTGCTGCGTGTAGCACAATTCGAGGCTCCTCGCAAACGTCGTCCAGCGGTTGAAAATGTTGCTCGTCCTCTTCTTTTACTCCAAAGAGTTCCTCCTCGTACTTTGGTGTCGTTCTCGCCGACATTTTGGCACAATAATGCCAACAAAGTCACACTTGGTCTCTTCCTGACCACGTGTTGTGTGCTTCTCTTTGTTAGCGGCTAGCGAGCTAAGCTAAGCTAAGCTAAGCTAACTTGGCCGAGAAGCATCAACGCGCACCGAGACGAGTTTAAACGCACGCCGACATTTAATAAACGGTGTCGCAGACCTTCAAAATGGTGATGGGAGTCCTGTGTGTTCAGTCCAACACCAAATAAGAAAGAATGAATTAGCAGAGGACGTCTGATGAAATGCGATGTGGCCGCCGGCCACGGCAGTGAGCACGTGAAGAAACGAACGGAGACGTGCGGCGGAAGTCAGGCAGGACACGCCCCCGCTGCGTTACGATTGGCTGCTGGAAATTGTCCGGGGACTTCAGAGCAAGCATTGTCATCAAGTCATCGACAGATGTCGCCATTTTTGCTGCAGTTGGAATCGAAAGTCTCATTTCCTTTTTCAGTATTTTGATCCCGATATAATTGTAAAGTTTAAATGCCCGTTTAAATTTGATTTATTAAAAAAAAAAATTAAAAAAAAAAAAAAAAAAAAAAGAGTTCAATTTTTTTGTGGTGAATGTGCAGTTTAAAAATTCGCCATCAAAGTTGAACAAGCATGTTGAGGTAAACTGAATGTTTATTATCAGGGATGAGATTTAATCACCAAATGTTCTGAGTTTAAAGGCCCAGTCTGCCGGTTTCACTCAGGAAAATGCACTTTTTAAATGCAGGATTGAAACAAACAAACTACTTGTCAATTTACAGATCTGGGCTTCTCTTAATTTCTGGGGGTGATTTTGTCCTATAAACCCCCACCGCCGCAGCCCAACCCCACCTGTATTTTGCAAAAAAACCCAAACAGTGTTAACACCCCTCCAGCCAATCACAGAGCAGGGGGGGGTGTCGCAAACGGGGCAGAGCGAAATAGTCAGCTGTGTGACGTCACTCCCGCGACAATTTGAAAGCACACACGGATTTTATTTTTCACTCACTCATTCACACGTTAGCTTCTGTGAGTGAGTGAGTGAAAAAAATAATAATACGTGCATGCTGTCAAAATCCACGAGAGTGACGTCACGCAGCCGACAAATTCTCCCGGCATCTTTAAATTAACATTTTAACCTTGCCCTTTGTCTTTGTAAATACCTTAAAACCAAACTAAAATATATAAAAATGCAAAAAATAAATACATCTTGAGCAATAGCGTTGTAAATTATTTACCAAGGAGCGTTAGAGGCGTGTCAACCACGACAGCCCCACAACATCCAGAGTCTTTAGGAACTACGGGCGGATCTCATCCACCCTCAGGGCCCTGCCACCGAGGAGATTTCCAACCACCTCAGTGACTTTGAACCCAGAGATGTTACGTATGGGGTATGGATGGACCCAAAAGTGGAGGAAACAGGCAGGAAGAGCAAGTGGAAGAACGACGTAAGGAACTTTATTGACTATGATGGGGAAGGACTGGATGAGACTGAAGGGAAGGGCACTGGGCTGGACGTGGACACAGATCATGGCGGAGACTTGGCGTGGCGTGATGCAGAGACTTGGCGTGGCGTGAGGCAGAGACTTGGCGTGGCGTGAGGCAGAGACTTGGCGTGGCAGACTTGGAAGACTTGGCGTGGAAGACTTGGCGTGGAAGACTTGGCGTGGAAGACTTGGCGTGGAAGACAGCAGACTTGGCGTGGAAGACTTAGCAGGGAAGACTTGGCGTAGAAGACTTGAACTTGGCAATAACAGACTTGGTAGACTTGGCCATAAGGACTTGGTAGACTTGGTAATAAAGACACCACGGTGACCAGACATGCAGACATTCAACCATCAAACATCAAACATCAAACAATGCTCCCACACCCGTGTGGGACAAACACCACTCCCTTATACAAACACTAATGACAATAACAGGACACACCTGGGAGACACAGCAGGGAGGGGGAACCAATCAGCAATACACACCAGGAAGGGAAGACACAAGCAGGTGGACCAGGTAAACCATAACGAGACTGGGGAAGAAGACAGGAACACCAGACAACCAACACTCACCAAAATAAAACAAAAACCCAAACCAACTGAAACGTGACAAGAGATAGGAGAGCCCACCTCAGATTCGCCAGACTGCTTCCTCAAAGGAAGACGTCTTGGTGCAATTGAGATCTTCGAAGTATTCCCCCCACCGACTCACGACGTCCCGAGTCGAAGTCAGCAGCACACCATCTCCATTATACACAGTGTTAATAGTGAACTGCTTTCCTCTCATGAGACGCCGGATGGTGGACCAGAATTTCCTCAAAGCCGTCCAGAAGTCATTTTCCATGGCCTCAAACGAACTCCTCCCATGTCCGAGTTTTTGCCTCAGCAACCGCCGAAGCCGCGTTCCGCTTGGCCAGTCGGTAACTGTCAGCTGCCTCCGCAGTACTACAGGCCAAAAAGGCCCGATAGGACTCCTTCTTCAGCTTGCCGGCATGCCTTACTGCTGGTGGTTCGAGGATTGTCGCTGTGACAGGCACCGACTACCTTATGGCCGCAGCTCCGATCGGCTGCCTCAACAATGGAGGCGCGGAACATAGCCACCTCGGAACCCTCTCCTCCCCCGGGACAAGGGAGAAGTTCTGCCAGAGGGAGAAACTCTTTCTGACAGGGGATTCCGCCAGACGTTCCCAGCAAACCCTCACAATACGTTTGGGTCCGCCAGGTCGGACCGGCATCTTCCCCCACCTTTGGAGCCAACACACTACCAGGTGGTGATATGTTGACAGCTCCGCCCTTCTCTTCACCTGAGTGTCCAAAACATGCGGCCACAAATCCAATGACACGACTACCAAGTCGATCATGGAACTCCTAGCCGAGGGTGTCCTGGTGCCAAGTACACATATGGACATCCCTATGCTTGAACATGGTGTTCGTTATGGACAATCCGTGTTGAGCACAGAAGTCCAATCGCAAAACACCACTCGGGTTCTGACCGGGAGGGCTGTTCCTCAAAATCACATCCCTCCATGTCTCACTGTCATTGCCCACGTGAGCATTGAAGTCCCCGGGAAAGCACTGTCCAGCACACCCTCTCGGGACTCCAAAAAGTGTAGGTACTCTGAACTGCTGTTTGGTGCATATGCACAAACAACAGTCAGGACCCGTCACCCCACCTGAAGGCGGAGGCAGGCTACCCTCTCATCTACCGGGGTGTACCCCAACGTACTGGCGCTGAGCCGGGGGCCAATAAGACTGCCCACACCTGCTCGGCACCTCTCACCATGGGCAACTCCAGAGTGGAAGAGAGTCCAACACCTCTCGAGAGGACTGGTACCAGAGCCCAAGCCGTGTGTGGAGGAGAGTCCGACTATATCTCGTCGGAACTTCTCTGCCTCACACACCAGCTCAGGCTCCTTCCCTGCCAGAGAGGTGACATTCCATGTCCCAAGAGCCAGCTTCTGCAGCTGGGGGTCGGTCCGCCAAGGTCTACTCCCTTGGCTGCTACCCAGCCTCCACTGCACCCGACCCCTGTGGCCCCTCCCCCTGTGAGCCCATGGGAAGGTGATACAGTATCTGATATATTATTGATATATATATGCAACATTTATTTGTACTGCAAGTAATACAAATGACTTTTGGCCAGTTTTTCTCATCTGTGGCTCTCACACTTTCCTTCAGCAAAGTTTTGACGCAACACTTACCTTCCAATGAAGGTAAAATGTTCGTGATGACTGATGATGACAAGCCATTGAAGTCAAGGAGGCGGACCTCAGAGCCAAGGAGTAAGTTGAGGGCAGATACCAACTGACTCCTTATTTGTAGGGAGGGCACTAATGCTGATTGGCTTGGGATGTAAGGTATTGCCACACACTTCCCACCAGGGGGAGCATCATCTCATCAGCGCCACACTCAGAAGTACAAATGCAATTGCATTGTACTGTCGCTTCTCTTAATGTGATCATTTTTGTCGGAACGCCGCCTGTGAGTCGCAGCAGTGGCCGGAAACGGAGCTGGTGTGTGAAGCCCGGAAGTCCAGGTGGCATCTACTCCATTTGATGTGTATTTTGATTTCAAAATGTGATGAAAGGTTGTTTGACGACAAGAACAATCTGCCTGCAGAGGCAAAAGTGCCACATGAACAGAAATTATATTCAATCAAAACCAGGTATGGACACAATTTTGTTCTTATGTCATCTGAATATTGTATGCTAATCGTGTCAAAATTGTTACATAGATACAATGTTACAAGATAAAATGTGCAAAATGCACTAGCATATGGCGTGTTAGCTAGCACGGAGCTGTGGTGGTTGAGTTAGCAACAAAGAGTAGGACATTTGCGTCAATCATTTCAGTGATAACGCTGTTCCACAAAAAATTTTAATCGCATTTGGCTTTGTGTGTCTGAACGTATTGTCGACGCTTATTTGGGGAAAATTGCAAGGTGGCTTTATTTCTATTTCATGCACAAGGCAAATCAATGTGCTTCACACAAGCAAATACGCAACACGTACAAACATCACCAAACAACCATTAACAACATTCAGAAGCAAACAAAAATAACTTCCTAAATTACGTACAAAAAAAAAACATACATTGACATTGACATTTAAACACATTAACAGCAAACATTTAATATTTACAGGTTGAGTAGATTTGAAAGCATTACATTTACACTTTTAAGATGCATTGACACTTTTACAGCACACCAGTCTCACTTCCCTTCATTTTTTGAAGCTTCAAAGATGGCTGCTATTCTCACCAGCACACTCGTGTCTCTCAGCAAGCTTTTTACAAGAGAATCTTTTAGCACAAACACTGCAACTGAATGGTTCCTTCCCACCATGTGTTCTTGTGTGCTTTCTTAAATTTGTAATGGAAGAGAAGCTTTTTCCACAATCTGAGCAGGAATACGGTTTCTCTCCAGTGTGTGTTTTTGCATGTGCTGTTAAAGAATTGGTGGAAGCGAAGCTTTTCACACATTTTTTGCATGAATATGGTTTCTGTCCCGTGTGTGTTCTTATGTGGCTTCTTAATTCAGGTTTGGCAGGGAAGCTTTTGCCACAGTCTGAGCAAGAAAAAGGTTTCTTGCCAGTGTGTCTTCTTGTATGTGTTGTTAAATTTGACTTCGAAGAGAAGCTTTTGCCACAATCTGAGCAAGAAAAAGGTTTTTCCCCAGTGTGTCTTCTTGTATGTGTTGTTAAATGTGACTTCCGAAAGAAGCTTTTACCACAGTGGGTACAAGCAAAAAGTTTTTCCCCAGTGTGTGTTCTTGAATGTAATGTTAAATGTGACTTCCGAGAGAAGCTTTTGCCACAATCTGAGCAAGAAAAAGGTTTTTCCCCAGTGTGTCTTCTTGTATGTGTTGTTAAATCTGACTTGTCAGAGAAGCTTTTGCCACAATCTAAACAAGAAAAAGGTTTTTCCCCAGTGTGTCTTCTTGTATGTTTTGTTAAATCTGACTTGTAAGAGAAGCTTTTGCCACAATCTAAACAAGAAAAAGGTTTTTCCCCTGTGTGTGTTCTTGAATGTAATGTTAAATGTGACTTCCGAGAGAAGCTTTTGCCACAATCTGAACAAGAAAAAGGTTTTTCCCCAGTGTGTCTTCTTGTATGTATTGTTAAATCTGACTTGTCAGAGAAGCTTTTGCCACAATCTAAACAAGAAAAAGGTTTTTCCCCAGTGTGTCTTCTCAAGTGAATTTTCAAACTTCCTTTTGAACTCAATGTTTTCCCACAGTGAGAACATTCGCAGGATTTGTCGTCAGTGTGACACGACCTATCATCAGCAGCATGTTCATCATTACCATGCAAATTATCATCATTATCATCATCATCATGAGAAGAAAGGGACCTTATGTCATCACTTTTTATTTTTGATGATCCCCAGTGGTCTGCATCACTTTGTGGAATCATGTTTTGAGGATTTAAGATCCTGTTTGGAGGCTCCGCCCCTCTGCCCTCCTCACTCTCACCCTTGACTTCATCTTCACTCTTTAAAGGGGCGAAGGTCATTGGTGACTTGGTGACGTCATCCTCAACCTTCTCCTCTTTGACACGAACGGGCTTTTCTTCCTCTTCGATGTAAGGATGTTCTTCCTCCTCTTTAACATTCGGAGGCTTCATGTCCTCTTGGTCAGGACGAAGATATTTCTCAGCGACGTCTGCAGGACACAAGAACATAAACACACATTTGGTTTGGTCAAGTCAAATTTCAAGCGTGAGATGATGTGCATTATTGTTTCTACAGTGCACCTCGACTTGGGGCCACCGCACACTCGGATTGGCCCATCCAAAAAACAAAACAAAAAGAAAAAGGAAAAAAAAAGTATTGGCCTTGTTAAAAATCTGACAGCCGATATAAGGTCAAATCTAAAACTATTTTAATCTCTCTCTATTGATTGAAGTCGACTAAATTGAGTTGAGTTGATATTGTCCATCCGCATACTTTTACATAGAAAATTAAAACACCTATTTGTAACCATAGTTAGGCTGGAAGACCCCTACTTCCACATGATTCATCCCATTCTCATCTTTCCAATTTAAACATATTCCAAATATTCACGCCTTACCCACAATTCCCCATTTTGTACCCAATTTTTCCTCATGCATTCTTCATGGAAGATTCAAAATTTCCTTCCACATTTTTCATCCAATTTACTTCATTCCAACGTCAATATATTCCACCAAATCATACCACGAGCTCTTTTCCTGTTCCAAAATTCACGCCTTACTCGCAATTCCCGATTTCGTACACGTTTTTTTCCAATGTATTCATAATGGGAGATTCTACATTTCACATTTACTTCCACAATTTTCATCCGATTCACTTTGTTCCAACTTCAATATATTCCACCAATTCACACCATGAGCTCTTCTTTTTCACTTCCAAAATTAACGTCTTACCACAAGTCCCCATTTTGTACCCTACCTCTCCCTCCATTCTACATTTCACATTGAGTTCCACATTCTTCATCCAATTCACTACATTCCAACTTCAATGTAGTCCACCAATTCTCCATCTTTAAAAGGCGCTTTCACACCAAAAAGCCCATGAACTTTGAGTTCATGGTAGAGTCAGTTCCGGGTCCGAAGAACTTGTGAGCGGCCCACGAGTTTGCGTTCACACAGCATGAAAGCGGGCAGGGTAGCTTATTCAAATGAGACTGATGACGTATGTCAGGGGGGAGGAAAAAAACAGCACTACCCCGCCTGTCCAGCAAGTGGCGGTACCGGTAAAACCGAATGACAAACAAGCAGGGTGACGTTGAAAAACGCGACCTTGGACCCTCCATCGCCATTTGTTGTGATACAAGGCGGCATGTTGGAGCATTATCATCTTTTTCTCTTCCTTGTCATGTTGCACAAAGTTGTGGTTGCAACTATTAGAACGTCAAGGGAAAGGTTGATGACAACCATTCGGACCTGCCGTACCTCAGCAAGACGAGAAATGGGTGGGCAGAACTCGCTCACACCTCGTGGAAAGACGGTCAAACCTGCAAACACGAAGACGCTTACTCCTGCAAGCGCGAAGACGTGCACTGGTAAGGCTTAAACACACAATTATACAGAATTTATTTCACATTGGTAACTTGTAACATAATGTGATTAAAGTGAAGCGTGTTTCCGCGAGCGTCGGTCTTGTTTGTGGATATCTTGCCGTGACGCGCGCTTTCATGAACTCGGCAATCGCTGGAAACTGGTGCTACCAGCCTAAGTTATCGTGCAATTCACGGCAAAATAGGGCTTGATGGCGATTTGCTGTTCACGCTAAATCTACGCTTCGTAATTCATAATATCGTTGGAGCTGGATGTATTGTTAGTCTGTCCACGTGTTGCTTTTTGCTTTAAAAAAAAAAAAAAGACCGATCCAAAGTGTTGAAATGGCTTGCTTTCTTTGACAATGCACAAATGATAGGACAGACGTGCCGGGATTTAGGGAAAAGTTATTAATTTGGGAAGTGTTAGATTGCCACCTCAAGCTAGTGGTTTATTATAGGGCCACACATATAGGTGCATATTCTGCTATTTTAAGATGTTCTGGTATCATGTCATCTTAAAATAGCAGAATATGCACCTATATGTGTGGCCCTATAATAAACCACTAGCTTGAGGTGGCAATCTAACACTTCCCACACTTCCTTTTTTAAGATGTTCTGGTATCATGTCCCCCTCCGTGAGCCGGCACCTTAACGTGGTGGAGGGGTTTGCGTGTCCCAATGATCCTAGGAGCTATGTTGTCTGGGGCTTTATGCCCCTGGCAGGGTCACCCATGGCAAACAGGTCCTAGATGAGGGGCCAGACTAAGAACGGCTCAGAAGACCCTTATGATGGAAAAGAACTTTGGAGACGCGTTTCCCTTGCCCGGACGCGGGTCACCGGGGCCCCCCTCTGGAGCCAGGCCTGGAGGCGGGGCTCGCTGGCGAGCACCTGGTGGCCGGGCCTGCACCCATGGGGCCCGGCGCCTGTACGTTGGGGTTTACCCCGGTGGACGAGAGGGTAGCCTCCCTCCGCCTTCAGGTGGGGGGACGGGTCCTGACTGTTGTTTGTGCATATGCACCAAACAGCAGCTCAGAGTACCCAGCCTTTTTGGAGTCCTTGGAGGGTGTGCTGGAGAGCGCTCCCTCTGGGGACTCCCTCGTCCTGCTGGGGGACTTCAACTCTCACGTGGGGAATGACAGTGAGACCTGGAGGGGCGTGATTGGGAGGAACGGCCCCCCTGATCGGAACCCAAGCGGTGTTCTGTTATTGGACTTCTGTGCTCGTCACGGTTTGTCCATAACGAACACCATGTTCAAGCATAAGGGTGTCCATATGTGCACTTGGCACCAGGACACCCTAGGCCGCAGTTCGATGATCGACTTTGTAGTCATGTCATCGAATTTGCGGCCGCATGTTTTGGACACTCGGGTGAAGAGAGGGGCGGAGCTGTCAACTGATCACCACCTGGTGGTGTGTTGGCTCCGATGGTGGGGGAAGATGCCGGTCCGACCTGGCAGACCCAAGCGTATTGTGAGGGTTTGCTGGGAACGTCTGGCGGAATCCTCTGTCAGAAAGAGTTTCACTGCCCACCTCCGGCAGAGCTTCTCCCTTGTCTCGGGGGAGGCGGGGGACATTGAGTCCGAATGGGCCATGTTCCGCGCCTCCATTGTTGAGGCGGCCGATCGGAGCTGTGGCCGTAAGGTGGTCGGTGCCTGTCGCGGCGGCAATCTTCGAACCCGCTGGTGGACACCAGCGGTAAGGGATGCCGTCAAGCTGAAGAAGGAGTCCTATCGGGCCTTTTTGGCCTGTCGGACTCCGGAGGCAGCTGACAGGTCCCGGGTGGCCAAGCGGAACGCGGCTTTGGCGGTTGCTGAGGCAAAAACTCGGACATGGGAGGAGTTCGGTGAGGCCATGGAAAATGACTTCCGGATGGCTTCGAGGAAATTCTGGTCCACCATCTGGCGTCTCAGGAGAGGAAAGCAGTGCACCATTAACACTGTGTATAGTGGTGATGGGGTGCTGCTGACCTCGACTCGGGACGTCGTGAAGCGGTGGGGGGAATACTTCGAAGACCTCCTCAATTCCACCAACACGTCTCCTTTTGAGGAAGCAGAGTCTGGGGACTCTGGGGTGGGCTCTCCTATCTCTGGGGTCGAAGTCACTGAGGTGGTTGGAAAGCTCCTCGGTGGCAGGGCCCCGGGGGTGGATGAGATCCGCCCGGAGTTCCTAAAGACTCTGAATGTTGTGGGGCTGTCGTGGTTGACACGCCTCTACAACATCGCGTGGACATCGGGGACAGTGCCTCTGGATTGGCAGACCGGGGTGGTGGTCCCCATTTTTAAGAAGGGGGACCGGAGGGTGTGTTCCAACAACAGAGGGATCACACTCCTCAGCCTCCCTGGTAAGGTCTATTTGAGGGGTGCTGGAGAGGAGGGTCCATCGGGAGGTCGAATCTCGGATTCAGGAGGAGCAGTGTGGTTTTCGTCCTGGCCGTGGAACAGTGGACCAGCTCTACACCCTCCGCAGGATCCTCGAGGGTGCGTGGGAGTTCACTCAACCAGTCCACATGTGTTTTGTGGATTTGGAGAAGGCGTTCGACCGTGTCCCTCGGGGAGTTCTGTGGGGGGTGCTTCGGGAGTACGGGGTGCCAGGCCCCTTGATACGGGCTGTTCGGTCCCTGTACGACCGTTGCCAGAGTTTGGTCCGCATTGCCGGCAGTAAGTCGGATTCGTTTCCGGTGAGGGTTGGACTCCGCCAAGGTTGCCCTTTGTCACCGATTCTGTTCATAACTTTTATGGACAGAATTTCTAGGCGCAGCCGAGGCGTGGAGGGGTTCCGGTTTGGTGGCCTCAGCATTGCATCTCTGCTCTTTGCAGATGATGTGGTGCTGTTGGCTTCATCAGGCCGGAGCCTTCAGCTCTCACTGGAGCGGTTCGCAGCCGAGTGTGAAGCGGCTCGGATGAGGATCAGCACCTCCAAATCCGAGACCATGGTCCTCAGTCGGAAAAGGGTGGAGTGTCGTCTTCAGGTTGGGATGAGATCCTGCCCCAAGTGGAGGAGTTCAAGTATCTTGGGGTCTTGTTCACGAGTGAGGGTAGGATGGAGCGGGAGATCGACAGGCGGATCGGTGCAGCGTCTGCAGTGATGCAGACTGTATCGGTCCGTCGTGGTAAAGAAAGAGCTGAGCCAAAAGGCAAAGCTCTCGATTTACCGGTCGATCTACGTTCCAACCCTCACCTATGGTCACGAGCTGTGGGTCGTGACCGAAAGAACGAGATCCCGGATACAAGCGGCCGAAATGAGTTTCCTCCGCAGCGTGTCCGGGCTCTCCCTTAGAGATAGGGTGAGAAGCTCGGTCATCCGGGAGGGACTCGGAGTCGAGCCGCTGCTCCTCCGCGTTGAGAGGAGCCAGCTGAGGTGGCTCGGGCATCTGGTTCGGATGCCTCCTGGACGCCTCCCTGGGGAGGTGTTCCGGGCATGTCCCACCGGTGGGAGGCCCCGGGGACGACCCAGGACACGCTGGAGAGACTATGTCTCTCGGCTGGCCTGGGAACGCCTTGGGATCCCACCGAAGGAGCTGGTTGAAGTGGCTGGGGAGAGGGAAGTCTGGGTTTCCCTCCTGAAGCTGCTGCCCCCGCGCCCCGACCCCGGATAAGCGGAAGAAGATGGATGGATGGATGGATGGTATCATGTCAATCACGAGGTTGTTGACAGAGGTTTGCTATACCCTCAAGAAACAAAAAACATACATGGACACAACGTTGGGTATTACCTGCTCGGTGATGCTGCCTATCCACTTAAGAGCTGACTGCTGAAGCCAATGACAACGGCAGAATGACCATGCAGCAGTTAATTTACAACAACAAGACAAGCAGAGCCCGAATCACCGTGGAACACGCATTTGGTAGATTAAAGGGCAGGTGGCGATGTTTGTTAAATCGCAATGACTGTCAACTGGACAAAGTAAAGTCTATGGTCATAACTTGTGTTTTACACCATTTGTAGGAAATAACCTGATTTCAACAGGAAGTGACTTGTTTTCAACAGGAATGACCCGGAAGTGACCCGAAATCAACAGGAACTGACTTGTTTTCAACAGGAAGTGACCCGGAAGTGACTTGATTTCAAAAGGAAGTGAGCTGATTTCAATAGGAAGTGACCCAGAATTGCCTAAAATCAACAGGAAGTGACCCAGAAGTGGCATCAAATCAACAGGAAGTGACACGATTTCAACAGGAAGTGACCTGATTTTAACTCATTCACTGCCAGCCATTTTCAGAAAAGCGAGCTTCAGCTTGCCAGCCATTTTTGAGGATTTTGACTCATTTTTGAAGGCCCACAGAATATTTTGCTCTATAGGTATATAAACATGGAACCCACCAAAGGAAAGGTTAAACCCTCTTCTTTCATTTAAAAAAAAAGTAAGTTTCTAACATTCTCCCTTCTCTAGTTATTCGCAATAGAACAACACTAAGTTTAACCAATTTTTCTGTTTTTGACTAGAAAACGGAGAAAAACAGCTTTTTGTGAAAAGGTTCCTTTTGAGTTAAATTTTGACTTTGATGCTTTTGTGGCATCTCAAACATCTGAACAGTCCTTTCCTTCGTTACGACAACATAAAAAACACAGATAAATGTATTTTGATGGTAAATGTATTGATAACTATTGACAATTCAGATGTCGCAAAAAAAAAAACTGAACTACATATACAAGTGGGAAAAACTTTGAACTACATATACAAGTGGGTGAGAGTGGTTGAGTGTATGCGAGCGTGTACTCCAATTTTCAAACCAAGCTATTTACAATTTCTATATTTGACAAAAAGAAAAAATATTTTGTGTGTGTGCCCCAACTTACAACCATACAACATCAATACAACTATTTACAATATTTACAAAAGAAGGAAATTCATTTTGAACTATACTGTATACATGTTTTTTGAGCATATGCACGAGTATGTGGGTGCTCACTGCTTGTATGAACTTTCAACTATTTACAAGTGTGTGTGGGTGTGTGTGTGTGTGTGTGTGTGTGTGTGCATGTGTGCGTGTGCATGTGAGAGAATGTGTATCGCCCCTATGATGTGTATTGTTTTTTGGTGTGGTATGATGTGAAGCAGCTTCCTGGGTGCAAGGGTACATGGCAAGATGCACACCACATGGTGGTCTCCCTCCTTAGGCCTTTTCGTTGGCACACCCGACACCTTCTTGTTGGCACCAACTTCTTGCTGGTGGGCACCAACTTCTCTAGCCGATGCCTGCCCAACTGTCCATCAAGCCTCCTCTCCGGGTCTTTCATATATGGGGCCCTTGTTTGTTTCCCCACAGCTTGCTCATCATCACCCTGTCCAACTTGCTTTTTCACGGTCCACGAAACAACAACCTTTTTTATAAATGCAAGTAAGGTTGCAGGCTTCTGTGGGTTTTTGACCCCGTATAGAACATGTGCATTGAACATGCACAATTGAAAAAGATAAGTGACAAACTTCATTGACCAATTTACAGAGCGCCCGAGGAAGGGGTAATAAACAATGTTTTGATCTAGTTTGTCCACCCCATTCATTGAAGCATTGTACTCCGCAACGCATTCCGGTTTGAGAATGGTGACTTTCTCCTTGTTCCCCTCCTGCCACCCTTCCACAGGATGCATCCTGTCTTGATGGCAGGTTGTCACCATCTTGACAGTCCGCTTGTCCTGCCATGCAACGACCATCACCTTCTCATTGTGACAGACAAGCTTGCCATTTGCCCCCAAGCTTGTCTTGTTTGCCTCTCTTATGAGCTGAGGCTCCCCACGGTTCTTTCCGAGTGTCCCACACACATTAGTCTTTGCTGAAAGAAGACGCTCACAGAGGCCAATAGAATTATAAAAATTGTCCATAAACAGGGTATATCCCTGACCTGTGAGGCGGTCAAGTAGTGTAAAAACGATATCAGGCAGGGTATGGGATACACCAATGTATGGCATCAAGTTGAAGCAGTAGCCAGTCTCAGAATCACAAAGAATGTATGATTTAATCCCATATTTGATGTGTTTTTGGGGGTTGTACACTTTGAAGGAGAGCCGACCACGCCACGTCATCATGCCCTCATCTATACAAATGTTTTGTTTTGTTTTGGTGTGTACAGATCTTTGAATTTGGCCACTACATAGTCCAGGACTGGGCGGACCTTGTGCATTTTGTCCGATGAATCATGTGTAGTGCCATTGAAGTGTAAATACCTCCAAATAATTTGATATCTATTTCTGGACATTGTTTGTCCAAAAAAAGGTGTGCTCTCAAATTCCTCTACACTCCAGTAGTCTTCCAAGAAAGGTTTCTTGATGAACCCTGTAATGAAACTTAGGCCAAGGAAGGTTTTGAGTTCTTCTACAGTAAGTGGCCTCCAGTCGTGACTTCTACTGTATGGAAGTCCACAGGGGTTTTCCTGCAACGAATCAAGCGCGTTGGCATTTGTCTCATCAACAATATGCTGCAGCAGCTCATTGGTGATGAAAAGCTCGAGAAAATCCACCGGCAGGTCTGACTCCAGCTCCGCAGCAGAGCCCTGGGGTCCGGGCTTAGCGGTGAAGCGAATCCTTTTGGGCCTCCAGTGTGTCTGCTTCCAGGATTGATCCTCACTACGGTTCAATGATCCAACTATAAATTAGAGAAAAATAAATACCATGAAATTTGTATTTATTGATGCGGTGTGATTTGTACTAAACACGTTTTTACCTCTCTTAGCCCCACACAAAGCAGCCGCAGTATTTCTGGATGTACCTGCTGTGAAACATAGAATCAAAAGATTACTTTTTGTTTTATTGCTATAGTTTTTTGCGGATTTTTTTATTTTTTTTTTCCCTCTCTTTGCTCTGCCAATCGGTGAGACCCGACTGGTGGATGGCCAATCTGTAAATAATAGAAGCATATGATTTTTACTGCTGCCTGGATTTTTTTCCCTTTGCTAAACATTTTCCTGCCCTTTTATACCCTTCGATTTACACCAGTCATTTTCTCCTCATTGCTTGACTTAGTCTAGCTTTTTATATACATGCACAGATGTCGATCACTGAAAGAAGAACAATAAATAAGACTAACTCGTCCTTCTAGCATCAATGCTGTACTCCGTATCACATTTTTATCCCCACCCACATCGACAGAAAAACACAACTCGTACAAGATGGGTTTAAATTTGACGATCGCGCAAGTTAGCTCATTATCGCAACACATTTACGTCCACAGCAATAAAATGCATCATCTGTACAGCCGTTAGTAATGGCAACTGTGGCAACAGTGTAATAAATAAAGTGCATGTAACGGAAAGACGAGGAGATCGCGAGTAAAGGCAAAGTTAGCGAGTTAGCACGTTAGCTCTCACCGTCATCGCTACTCTGCGATGTGTCCGAGTCTTCGCTCCAGCCAGGGGTTTTTGTGGGCAGATACTCATCCGATGAGTCGCATGACGTGTCCGTCCATTCAGTGGAATCGATGGATGCAGCAACAGATTTCTCCTGACTGCCTTGTGAGCTCACGGGTTGACTAACATGCGGCTCTCTTTGCACACGTGGTACCTTGCTCCTCAACGTCATCTTTTCCCTTCTTTGATCGTCATTATCGTTCAAAGATGACGATCCTCTACGTTTCTGGCTGGACTTTGGTTTTAACAAACTCTCCTCCAGTTGTAAGCTGTCTAAAAGTAGACATAATGCTTGATCTGCTATTCTAATATGCTCTGCTATGCTAATATGCTCCACTCTGCTCCGCTCCTCAACTTCCGCTGGTGCTTCACGGTAGATAAGCTCACTTCCAAGGCAGTGCTGCCATCTAGTGGTGGAAGTAAATAGGCTACAACCTTGAAAATCACACATCTGATGCCCCAGACTTTTATCCGCAGCTTGCCATAAAAAAAAAAGGGATTGACGAATTAACTCGTCAAAGGCAGGGGGCGCTATTTTTCACTTTAACGAACTGACTCGTCCAAGGCAGTGAATGAGTTAATAGGAAGTGACCCGGAAATGGCCTAAAATGAACAGGAAGTGACCCAGAAGTGTCGTCAAATCAACAGGAAGTGACACGATTTCAACAGAAAGTGACCTGATTTCAATAGGAAGTGACCCGGAAGTGACCTGAAATCAACAGGAACTGACTTGTTTTCAATAGGAAGTGACCCAATTTGAACAGGGAGTTACCCAGAAATGGCCTAAAATCAATAGGAAGTGACCCAGAAGTGGCATCAAATGAACAGGAAGTGACACAATTTCAATAGGAAGTGTCCTTATTTCAAAAGGAAGTGACCCGGAAATGGCCTAAAATGAACAGGAAGTGACCCAGAAGTTGCGTCAAATCAACAGGAAGTGACATGATTTCAACAGAAAGTGACCTGATTTCAATAGGAAGTGACCCGGAAGTGACCTGAAATCAACAGGAACTGACTTGTTTTCAACAGGAAGTGACCCAATTTGAACAGGAAGTTACCCAGAAATGGCCTAAAATCAATAGGAAGTGACCTGAGTTCAACAGGAAGTGACCCGAAAATTGCCTAAAATCAACAGGAAGTGACCCAGAAGTGGCATCAAATCAACAGGAAGTGAGACGATTTCAACAGGAAGTGACCTGATTTCAATAGGAAGTGACCCGGAAATGGCCTAAAATGAACAGGAAGTGACCCAGAAGTGGCGTCACATCAACAGGAAGGGACCTGATTTCAACAGAAAGTGAGCCTTACTCCAGTCCTCAATCTTTCCTCCATTGCTGATTCAATTTGTCACTCCTTACACCATTGCTACTCGATTCTACGCTCCTTACTTCATTGCTCACTTAATTTTTCTCTCTTGACTCCATTGCTTCCTCAATTACTTGCTCCTTCCTACATTGCTCACTCGACTTCTTTCTTGTTGTCTTGTTAATTTGTTTCTTGCTAATTTATTTTTATTTGTGTGCTATTTTTCTTCCTTCAACTGCTTCTATATTTCTGTATAAATTCAAACCATTCCAAATTTAGCATGTTCAGGTCATTCCAGGTCACTGTATAGCATTCCAGGTCATTCAATATCGTCATTCAATATCATTCAATATTATTCATAATCATTCCACAGGTTTTTATTCACCCTTCCTGCATTCACCCGCAATTTCTCCAGAAATTGCATTTTCTCATATAACTTAGTTTTCATTTCATTGGGAATCTTCTGAACCATTTGTTTTTGTGGCAGATTTCAGTTGTTTTTAAATTTTGGGGAAAAATATTGCCTGTAGGAAATTAGAGAAAATGTCAAAAATCATAGGGATACTCTATAAAAGTAAGGATGTTTTAAACATGAAATCATTATATATATTATATAGTTCATTATTATTACCATATTTGACCTATTGTGTGGAATTATGGGGAATGGCATATAAAACAAATACTAACACCGTTTTCAAATTGCAAAAGAAAGCTATAAGAATTATTAATGGATCAAAGTATACAGAGCCAACACATCCACTATTTATTAAATTAAATGCAATGAAATTTTATGACTTGGTGGATTTTAAAATAGCCCAAATAATGTATAAAGTTTATAACAATTTACTCTGCCACAGTACTCAGAAGTTATTTGAAATTAGACACAGTCCACTCCTTATGATATAAGGGGTACAAGTGTGTACAAAAAACCCAAAACAAGAACAAATATTAAGCAAAGGTGTGTATCTGTAAAAGGTGTTGATCTGTGGAATCATCTGGAAATTGCTCTGAAAAATTGTGACTCAATGCTGGAGTTTAAAAAAATGTTTAAAAGTAAAGTTAAAAAAAATTATCTATGTCAGACCAGTATATGAAAAATGTACATGTGAGTATGTGTAAGTGATCTGGATAGGTATTATGGTATATGTTTAGTAAATTTATGTATATATGTTTTTGGTAAATGTGAATATGTTAAGTGCACTTGTGTGTATATATATATATATATATATATATATATATATATATATATATATATATATATATATATATATATATATATATATATATATATATATATATATATATAACTTGGGTTATATATATCATTTATTATTTTATTATTATTTTTTAATAATTAGTAAATTAAAATTGTATTAATAATGAAATAAGTTTAAATATATTTAGTAAAAGGGGTAGGACTAGATAAGTTTTTAACTTCTTCCTACTCCCTTTTGAACATGTAAGTTATGATTAATTGAATGATTATGTTATTGGGATTTTCTTCTATTTTGATTGTTGTTGTTTTTTGTTTTATCTCTGCTGTTCATCTGTTTATATGTTCAAAAAATAATAAAAGGAAAAGAGCGATATGGTATTTACTTAAGTTTCCATTTCACTTTTTTAGATGACACAACAGAGTCAAGATTGGCTTTTGTATTTTAGATTTTTTTTTTACACTAATATCGACACAGCCCAACACCCCCCCCCCTTTATTATTGTTATTATTATTATTTTTAACTGAAATGAAGAGCTGCTGCTTGGAAGCTCCACCCCTGCATCCTCGTCACTCTCACCCTTGTCTTCATCTTCACTCTTTAAAGGGGCGAAGGTCGGTGGCAACTTGGTGACATCATCCTCAACCGCCTCCTCTTTGACACGAACGGGCTTTTCCTCCTCTTCGATGTAAGGATGTTCTTCCTCCTCTTTAACATTCGGAGGCTTCATCTCCTGTTCGTCAGGACGAAGATATTTCTCACCGACGTCTGCAGGACACAAGACGATAAAACACATATTTGGTTTGGTTAAGTCAAATTTCAAGTAGGGCTGAACGATTATGGAAAATAATCTAATTGCGATTTTTTTTCACCCAAAAAAATGCGATCGCGATATCATGCGATATCTGCGATTATTTTTTTCAAGGTCCATTTAAGTATTTTTTTCCCCCCAACAAAAAGTTAATTATAATGAACAATATCTATTATATATTACAGGATCGTAAGATAAAGGCAAATTAAGCCTTTTAATATCAGTTTTTTTTCACCTACACTTTACCACTCAACATACCCAGCTTTTCATGTGGCATGAAACATACATGTAAACACTATTTATAAATAAATAAATTCAGTATACATATTTAGAAAAAATCTTGCCGATCTTCAGTCAGTAAACTCACACACGCTAAAGTGTAGACAAAATAAAGTTACACCTGCTTATATGACATAACATCTCTGATTTAATTTCAATTTCTGTAGCAATCCTTGTGTTGTGGTGACGCGGGTTGGGCAGTGTCCCATGGTCCGTGAAGGTAACACATTTCATTGGGAATCTTCTGAACCATTTGTTTTCATTTTTTTTTTTTTTTTTGGTACCCCTTCATGGGTTGCTAATCCAATATGGCGGCGTCCATGGTTATCTCGTCATATCCTTCCAGCAACGCTGTAGCCAATCATATTGCAGCGGGGCGGGTACAGCCTCAGAACAGCTACCAGCTAGCATGCTACATCACACCAAAAAGCCGGAAAGGGGGGTGCCTTTTGGCGGGGCGTTTGCAATTTATGCAATGGACTTTGGAACTGTTTTTGTTCACCAAGGGACGTCGCTATTGCGTCTTCTAATCCAACGCAAGATTTGTGACATCAAACGAATGTCGGAATTCCAACTGGCTGGAAATCGTTTTGGTCATGACTGAATTGTGCGTTTTGTTTCAAACGGGATCTTGGTTTAAACGCAATATTCGATGTTAGCATAGCACGAGTTTAGTTTTGTAAAACTCGTAGGCAGGGAAATCCCGCTCAAAATAAAGGTGGGACGTCATCTTGTCCGTTTCATTTGACATCCAGTGTGGTGGTGTTGAGAGAACATGAATGAAGAGATGAGGTGCATCACTTCGAGAATGAGCTGAGCTCATTCACACATCATATAAACAGAGGAATATACACACACATTTTACTCTATCCATATTCGATATGACTTATGACACATCCCTGTCTTCTGTTCATCAAATAAAACATTCAATAACTTGATCTTACAATTTGAATAGTTGAATTATAATAAATTGATCTGAGAATCATTCAAAGATCAGCGTTTGAGCGAGCGTTTTAATCCAACTACTAATAATAAGAACAATAATTATCAGCGGGGGATCAAATATTTCCTAGACTCTTGTTTTTTATTCAAAATCATTGACACTTTTGCAGCACACCAGACTCACTTCATTTTTTTTAAGCTTCAAAGATGGCTGCTATTGTCACCGGCACACTCGTGTCTGTCAGCAAGCTCTTTACAAGAGAATCTTTTAGCACAAACACTGCAACCGAAAGGTTCCTTCACAACATGTGATTTTGTGTATTTTTTTTAAAACCGACTTGGCAGAGAAACGTTTTCCACAATCTGAGAAAGAAAAAGGTTTCTCGCCAGTGTGTCTTCTTGTATGTCTTGTTAAATGTGACTTCAAAGAGAAACCTTTGCCAGTGTGCACAAGCAAAAGGTCTTTCCCTAGTGTGTGACTTTGTGTGTTTTTTTTTTTTTAATACGACTTGGCAGAGAAACGTTTTCCACAATCTGACCAAGAAAAGGGTTTCTCGCCGGTATGTTTTTTTTTAATGTTCTGTTAAAGCTGACCTGCGAGAGAAGCTTTTGCCACAATCTGAGCAAGAAAAAGGTTTCTCGCCTGTCTGGATTCTTGTATGTCTTGTTAAATGTTCCTTCTGAAAGAAGCTTTTGCCACAATCTGAGCAAGAAAAAGGTTTCTCGCCAGTGTGGCTTCTTGTATGTCTTGTTAAATGTTCCTTCTGAAAGAAACTTTTGCCACAGTCTGAGCAAGAAAAGGGTTTCTCGCCTGTGTGGATTCTTGTATGGACTGTTAAATGTGACTTCAAAGAGAAGCTTTTGCCACAATCTGAGCAAGAAAAAGGTTTCTCGCCAGTGTGTCGTCTTGTATGTCTTGTTAAATGTGACTTCAAAGAGAAACCTTTGTCACAGTGTGCACAAGCAAAAGGTCTTTCCCTAGTGTGTGACTTTGTGTGGTTTTTTTTTAAATACGACTTGGCAGAGAAACGTTTTCCACAATCTGACCAAGAAAAGGGTTTCTCGCCGGTATGGTTTTTTTTATGTTCTGTTAAAGCTGACCTGCGAGAGAAGCTTTTGCCACAATCTGAGCAAGAAAAAGGTTTCTCGCCAGTGTGGCTTCTTGTATGTCTTGTTAAATGTTCCTTCTGAAAGAAGCTTTTGCCACAATCTAAACAAGAAAAAGGTTTCTCACCAGCGTGTTTTCTTGTATGTATTGTTAAATATGACCTGTGAGAGAAGCTTTTGCCACAATTTGAGCAAGAAAAAGGTTTCTCGCCTGTGTGGATTCTTGTATGTGTTGTTAAATGTTCCTTCTGAAAGAAGCTTTTGCCACAGTCTGAGCAAGAAAAAGGTTTCTCGCCTGTGTGGATTCTTGTATGGACTGTTAAATTTGACTTCAAAGAGAAGCTTTTGCCACAATCTGTGCAAGAAAAAGGTTTTTCCCCAGTGTGTGTTCTTGTATGGACTGTTAAATTTGACTTCAAAGAGAAGCTTTTGCCACAATCTGAGCAAGAAAAAGGTTTCTCGCCAGTGTGCTTTCTTGTATGTGTTGTTAAAGCTGACTTGTCATCGAAGGTTTTGCCACAATCTGAGCAAGGAAAAGCTTTCTCGCCTGTGTGGATTATTGTATGGACTGTTAAAGCTGACCTGTGTGAGAAGCTTTTGCCACAATCTGAGCAAGAAAAAGGTTTCTCGCCAGTGTGTCTTCTTGTATGTCTTGTTAAATGTGACTTCAAAGAGAAGCTTTTGCCACAATCTGTGCAAGAAAAAGGTTTTTCCCCAGTGTGTGTTCTTGTATGTACTTTAAGATTTGACTTCCGAGAGAAGCTTTTGCCACAATCTGAGCAAGTAAAAGGTTTCTCGCCAGTATGGATTCTTTTATGTTTTGTTAAAGCTGACCTGCTAGAGAAGCTTTTGCCACAATCTGAGCAAGGAAAAGGTTTCTCACCAGTGTGCCTTCTTATATGTGCTGTTAAAGATGACTTGTCAGAGAAACCTTTGCCACAGTGTGCACAAGCAAAAGGTTTTACCCCAGTGTGTGTTCTCATGTGAATTTTCAAACGTCCTTTTGTACTCAATGTTTTCCCACAGTGAGAACATTCCCAATATTTGCCGTCAGTGTGACATGACCTGTCACCATCAGCGTGTTCATCATTACCATCCAGATTATCATCATTGTCATCATCATGAGAAGAAAGGGACCTTATGTCATCACTTTTTGCTCGTGATGATCCCCAGCGGTCTGCATCACTTTCTGGAATCATGTTTTGAGGAGTTGCGATGCTGTTTTGAAGCTCCGCCCCTCTGCCCTCCTCACTCTCACCCTTGACTTCATCTTCACTCTTTAAAGGGGCGAAGGTCATTGGTGACTTGGTGATGTCATCCTCAACCTCCTCCTTTTTGACGCAAAGGGTCTTTTTTTCTTCTTTAAAATATGGATGCTCTTCCTCCTCTTTCACATGAGACTTCACCTCCTGTTCATCAAGACGAAGATATTTTTCGCCGACATCTGCAGGACACAAGAAGAGAAACACATTTCATTTCATTTTCATTTATTTCAGGCAATAGTGTACAGTTGAACACAGCAACAACAAGTCATACTGTAGTTTCATAATATGAACAGAGAAAAAATTAAAATTTGATTCTGCCTGAAAGGGAGTGGGAAGAAGAAAATTTATTTAATCCCACCCCCGTCTCTAATCTATAAAATTACAAATATACCGTATTTCCTGCAAGTTACCATCTTGCTATCTTAAAAATGTTTTTATCATATATATAGACAATATAATGGCATACCATTAACTGAATTATTAAGTGCTAATAATGGTGATGTTTTCGTAGGTAACAGATATCACATTTTTATGGTTCATACCAACGATGGTAATACATTATATATTCCAAGAATAAGACATAAACATACATAACTTTAGTAATAGACAATAACAGCAGTAGTAGCAGCAAGGACACATTTACACAGTATTTATAAATTCAAGGTCCTCCGACATATTGTGACCAAACCATGTTTTTATATAACATTTTAAATCTGAAAATATTTTGGGATGGCTTATGTCGAGTACCCAGACTATTCCAATATTTCACACCACATACTGACACACAAAAACGTTTGCAATTTATTCTAAATTTGGGCATTATAAAGTCTCCATATCCTCTCAAATTATGAACTAACTCTTTAAGTTGAAATAACTGTTGTAGATTAATTGGCAATAATTTATTAAATGCTTTATATCAGATTATCAAAGTATTAAATTTAACTAGATCTTTAAATTTGAGTAATTTTGACTGCGCAAAAAGATTGTGTGTATGTTCAAGAAATCCAACTTTATGTATAATCCGCAAAGCACGTTTTTGTAATATGATGAATGGCTCTATTGTACACTGGTCGGTGTTACCCCACACTTCAACACAATATGTGAAGTAAGGGAGGACCAGCGTACAATATAATGTACGGAGAGAATCCTCATCAAGACATGACTTTACTTTACTCAAAATTGAGAGGCATTTAGAGATTTTATTTTTTGTGTGTCTGACATGAGCTTTCCAAGATAAATTTATTAATTATAACACCTACAAATTTAATCTCACTTACATTATCAATTAGGATGCCATCTATAGTTATCTGCGATTCAAAATGTATTCTAGATTTACTAAAGATTATTGTTTGTTTTTTCTACATTTAACGATAATTTATTCATATCAATCCGCATTTTTATTTTATCAAGTTCATTATTCACAGCACTCACAAGCTCATTATAATTATTACCCCTATAAAATATATTAGTGTCATCCGCGAAAAGTACAAGGTTGAATGTCTGAGACACATTGAAAATGTTATTAACTCTTTGACCGCCAAAAACGTTGAATAACGTTTAGTAAAATCACGACGTATGCCGCCATGAACGTTAAGTTCAAGTTAACTACATTTTTAGTTTTTAATATATCAGTGGTCAGTGCAACATCCAAGTGCAGCGCAGCCAGGTCAATGAGTTGTGAAATCAAAAACATCCACTAACTATGGCCAGCAGATGGCAGCATTGTATCTCTTGTCAATGGGCTGCCGGTGTATGGAATTACTCAACTCAAATCAAGTTTATTTAACCTCTCAGCGGAAGCTGCTCGGGCCCTAACTAGAGCTGCGAATTACAATGAACCATGACGCAATCTGATGAAATCGAACGTTTTCAAGGCTGTCGTGAATGATCACAGCCTTTGTCACATTAAACCTAATTTGACGGAGCGTCACTAAACAAAAAATATTAGTATGAAAGTCACTGTTGTGGAGAAAATGTATCTTTTTTCCAATTTTCGCTCAATGTCACTCAAATTACCTGTTTTCAAATGGTGATTACTAAAGAACGGAATAAGGTAGAAACACACTTTTTTTTTTCTAATGAAAGAATGGAATGTGATCTTTCATGTGGTACCCATGTTATATATGTAGAAAAACAATATAATTTTCAGTTTACATCAAAAAATAAGTTAAAATGCTAAAAATCCGCTGGCTTTGGGGGTTGTTTTTTGATAACGTGTGGCAGTAAAAGAGTTAATTTACATATTAAATAATATTGGCCCTAATACGGACCCCTGGGGAACACCACAAGCAATGCCAAGTTGTCCAGATATGTGCTGCCCCATTTGAACATATTGTAACCTTCCTTTTAAATAACTTTTAATCCAGTCACCAGCAACTCCTCTAATCCCATATCGTTCCAATTTATTTACTAGAATAGAAAGGTTAATTGTATCAAAAGCTTTTTTGAGATCAATGAAGACCCCAACTGCAATTTTCTGTTTCTAGTCGAGAATTTACTTTTACATTTCAGGACAACACTTGTCACTTCCTGCTCACTCGTTGCCGAGAGGAACAAGTGACAGCGGATTATGTGTGACGGTCGAGGTGCAATTATTAACTCCCAACAAATATTTGGGTTGGTCAAGTCAAATTTCAAGTGTGAGTTGAAAAAAAAAAAGGGTTGGCGACAACACCGTACATGGAGCACTTTGACCGATGGACGGAAGGTTTTTCACTAGTTTGCGTTCTTTTGTCTGTTGCAGAAGTTGACTTCTGAGCGAAACTTTTTCCCGTGTTTTGTGCGCTTTCAAACTCCATTTTGAGCTCAATGTTTTACCACATTGAGAACATTCCTAACAGTTATATAACATATTAACAGACATATATATAACATAGACTGATACAGGCCGATTATCGGCACCGATATTGGGCATTTTGACGAATATCGGCATTGGCCTTTTTCAAAATCTGACGGCCGATATAAGGTCAATCTAAAAACAGTTTAGTCTCTGAGAGCTATTTATCGAAATTTTCAGTTCACTTTATAAGAGATGGCAATCTTCTGTTTTTGTGACAGAAATGTGAAGTTTAAGATTTCAGGTGTTTTTTGTTTTTTTTTAATTTGGGGGAAAAATATTTGCCTTTGAAAACTAGAGTGATATGGTATTTACTTGCTTACTTTCACTTTTTAGACAATCCAACAAAGTAAAGATTGGCTTTTGTATTTTTGAAAAATTGTAAACTAATTACCCCCCCCCCCCCCTTTGTTAAAATCGGCTTCAAATATCGGTTATCGACCTCCTTGACTACTAATAATCGGCATCGGTATTGGGCCTGAAAAAAAAAAATATAGGTCCATCTCTAGTTCTTATGTCATCATGAATTTGCGCCTGTGGTGGTCACCAGTGTTCTGCATCACCTTCTGTCGTCATGTGTTGAGTTGAGCTGCTGCTTGGAAGCTCCGCCCCGCCATCCTCCTCACTCTCACCCTTGTCTTCATCTTCACCCTTTAAAGGGGCGAAGGTCAGTGGCGACTTGGTGACATCATCCTCAACCTCCTCCTCTTTGACAGGAACGGGCTTTTCCTCCTCTTCGATGTGAGGATGTTCTTCCTCCTTTTTAACATGAGGAGGCTTCACCTCCTGTTCGTCAGGACGAAGATATTTCTCGCCGACGTCTACAAAGACAAAACACACATTTGGCTTGGCCTAGGGCTGGGAATAAAAGTCGACCAAGTCGGTTTGGTCGACCAGAAACAGCAGTTGACGCAAAAATGCATGCGTCAAATCTATTTTAAAAAACATATTTGTGGCACCTGGACGTCCAGGACAAATATTTCGGTTCCGCACCGACACTTATTGTTTACTCCAATTCACCACGACTAAGTAAGATGCTTCCTAGGGTTTGTTTGTGGTCTCTTTAGACTGAAAAGGGAGAAAATGAACATTGCTACATGTCTTGTGTTTGGAACAAAACAAACAATCTGCATCAAAATCGCAAAATAAAAGCTTGAATGAATTTGTTGCCGCCGGCAAGACACACGTAAGATGGTGGGCGGCCCTACGTGCATCAACAACAGGAAGTCGTAGCTACAACCCCTAGCAAAAAGTATGGAATCACCAGTCTTGGACAACTCACTCAGACGTTTTATTGTGTAGATCAAACTCAGATAAAAAGAATGAAACAGTCGTAAGGTCATTCCAAAGTGCAACATCTTGGTTTTCAGAAACACCAAAAGAAGTGAGGAAAAAACTTTGTGCTGGTCAGTCAATGCTACTTTTATGAGCAAGTGCAGGGAAGTAAATATGGAATTACTCCATTCTGAGACAAAAAAAATATGCAATCACTCCATTTTGAGTAGAAAATAAGGACACCCAGTCAATTTCCTTTCCTTAATTGGGAACCTGCCTCAAATGCGATCTGCTCGTTATCCAGCAGTTAAAAACAGTGCAGTTATAACACCTTAGAGGGCTGCTGGACCAAGTGGATTGGCAAGAATCAAGGCTCCAACAAAGGAGATTTCTCTTGAGACCAAAGACAGGATTATAAAACTTGTTGAAAGATGTGGCTGTTCACAGTCAGCTGTATCGAAGGTCGGGACCAAGTACAAACAGCATGGGAAGGTTGTTCAAGTCAAGTATACTGGTAGACCAAGGAAGACATCTAAGCGTCAAGGCAAACAACGAAAGCCCATATGTCTTGAAAACAGAAACTGCAAAACATTTGTCCGACAAAAAGGTGGGTCGGGGCTGCCTCCTCGGCCAGACCGCTCGCTCGCAGCTCAGTTCCTCTTTCACCACAACAGCCCGATACAGCATCCACATCACTGCAGACGCCTGTCGATCGCTCGCTCCATCCTACCCTCACTCGTGAACAAGACCCCAAGATACTTGAAGTCCTCCACTTGGGGCAGGATCTCATCCCCGACCCGAAGACGGCACTCCATCCTTTTCCGACTGAGGACCATGGTCTCGGATTTGGAGGTGCTGATCCTCATCCCAACTGCTTCACACTGCTGCGAATCGCTCCAGTGAGAGTTGGGGATCTTGATGAAGCCAACAGCACCACATCATCTGCAAAGAGCAGAGATGCAATGCTGAGGCCACCAAACCGGAACCCCTGAACGCTTCAGCTGCGCCTAGAAATTACTGCCGGCAATGCGGACCAGACTCTGGCAACGGCCGTACAGGGACCGGACGGCCCGCATCAGGGGGCCCGGTACACTGTACTCTCGAAACACCCCCCACAGGACTCCCCGAGGTACACGGTTGAACTCCTTCTCCAAATCCATAAAACACATGTGGACTGGTTGACCGAACTCCCACGCACACTCTCGAGGATCCTGCTGAGGGTGTAGACCTGGTCCACCGTTCCGCGGCCAGGACGAAAACCACACTGCTCCTCCTGAATCCAAGATTCAACTTCTGGACGGACCCTCCTCTCCAGAACCCCTGAATAGACCTTACCAGGGAGGCTGAGGAGTGTGATCCCTCTATAGTTGGAACACACCCTCCGGTCCCCCTTCTTAAAAAGGGGGACCATCACCCCGGTCTGCCAATCCAGAGGCACTGTCCCCGATGTCCACGCGATGTTGTAGAGGCGTGTCGACCATGACAGCCCCACAACATCCAGAGTCTTTAGGAACTCCGTGTGGATCTCATCCACCCCTGGGGCCCTGCCACCAAGGAGCTTTCCAACCACCTCAGTGACTTTGACCCCAGAGATAGGTGAGCCCACCTCAGAGTCCCCAGACTCAGAATCAGAGATTCGACTTCCCTACGGACCCCGAAACTGGACACCAACAGCCAAAACAAACGGAAACAGAGACCAGCCGCTAGCAGTTTAGTTTAGTTTAGTTTATTCATTTTTTCCTTTCGGACACATTACAGTTTACATCAATCACATCACATCATTTGCAACATTGACGTCCGAAAGAAGGGCTGACGGGTAGAAGCCGAAGCTTATTCGAGACCCGTCCCCATCGACCCATTACTATAACGCATCAATCATATACATTATTTAGAATAGTCATTAATTTTTATCGTTATCCATCCCATACTATCCCAAACACTGCTCGCTCAGTTCATCTTGAATGTCCGTGTGTAGATTGTGGCTAGTCCCAGTCATTTAGAACTGGTGAGTCGGTCCCCAGACGCCAGCAGCAAGCCCACCCCGCCAGGCGAGCAGCCAAGGCAAGCGCAATTCTTCTCTTTCACCAGTAGGGTCTTCACTGACCTCGGATCAGCTTTCACACATGTTGTGCTTTCCAGAAGAGTAGATCGGCTTGCATTCGGCCCATTGCTTTCAAGCAATTTCAGCACTCGATTCTGGTCAGGTAGCACCACTGGTTGCTAGCATGTTGTGGATCTGATGACTCCTGTGCGCTGCCCAGCCTCGCTCACCCAGCAGAGCGGCCCACGCCAGCTGCATTCCAGGAACCAGACCACCAACCCCCATTTTGCGTATTGACAGCAGATTCATTGGAGCCACAATACAGCCTTATCATGTAGCCTTGACTGTTACAACAAATGTCCAAACGGAATTCGAGCCAGACAATATTTACATTCAAACGGGAACAGCAATACATGTTATCTATGCAGGTGTATAAACAAGAGTTAGCCTTGGCAAAGTCAGCAAATAATCATATACAACTCCAGCTTTGGGTAATTAGTGATGTTGTTGTTGTTGTTGTTGTGATATTGTGAATTACTGTTGTCTCTCAAGCGCAGCCAATTCCTCAGCTCCTTTCACGATTCGTGTTTTTAGTTGACCAGAGTTATCTTTAGTTTGAATAAAAATTCGGCAGTCTTTTGTCCACGTGCTTTCGATAAGTCCATTCTTTCTCATTTGTCGAGCCTTTTTGGCGATGTCAGCATTCCGTTTGGTGAGGTTTTCGTTGATGTAGACATGTTTCCCACGAAGCTTGTGACGGTCTCTCAGAAGAGCAATCTTTTTCTTTCTGTCAACAAACCTGATCAGAACTGCCGGTGGTCGTGTCCCTCCAGTTGGAAGCGAAAAGCACATCTGAATGTGCGCAGGATCAACAGTTAATCCCAAATCTCTGAGTTGAAGTGTCACTTGCTGTTCCACAGTCTCGTTCCCTGAATATTGGTCAGAATCTTCCGTGCTCGTGCTAGCCGCAGCTCTCAAAGGGCCACGGCGCGGCTTGATCTTGATACCGGTGACTATCACATCGTTGATACGAAGATTTTGTTCCAAATCATCCACTTTTTGTTCCAAGGCAACAATGCGTCGATCTTTTTCCTGTGTCTCTTTCTTCAATTGCTGTATTTCCTGAAGAAGTGGCTCAATGCTCTTCTTCATTTCAAGTAATTCGGCAACCATTCCACTGAGTTTTTTAAGAGAAGATTTGATCTCCTCAATCTCGTCGGCTCTTTTTCCGCCAGGCATTCTGCAACAATGTAGTTACAAATCCCAATGCAAAAATCAACAAGTAGTTAGATTCACGAGCGAGTGCAGGAGCAAGTACAGATGCGTCCTTCCTCAACAGATGCGTCCTTGAAGTTGACAGATGCGTCCTTGAAGTAGCTCCAGCAGCTCCAAGCTAACACAATCCACGGTAACACAGTCATTTGCCAAGGGCACTCCATATGAAAAAAGTTTGAAGTTTATATCGGAATACGTATCGCCTCGAAGATCAAGTATTGGGATACATATGTATCGCGATACGTATTGTATCGTGACCCCTGTACCGTGATACGTATCGTATCGTGGGGTTGGCGGCAATACCCAGCCCTAGTGTACAGTAGGGGCGTGACGATATCTCGATACGGATATATGTGGAATGGATACATTTCGGATTTTATCAAATGGAATAGAGACGAGACGGACTTGGTGCAAGAACTGTCTCACAATAGCTACACTGGAAACATGACGAATATGACAGCCACTTAGAGCGGCATCATCGAGGACTAGACGTGCTAAAGGTAAGAGCTAATTCTCTCTCTGTCTGCTAATTTAATTCTCCAAGGGCAAAGTTGATCACGCACAGCATCTCTGCGTATATTTGCAATCGATTTCCACCCGTAAGCGTAGTTGTGAATGATGGTTTTCGCTACGTGATTTCGTTAGGCGTCAGGGGCACGAGGGAGATGTCTTGCTCGTTGAGTTTAAGCGGGGGCAAAACGACACGAAAAACGCAACGCTGTGATAGTTACAAAATGAAATGGAGCTCAGCTCAAGCTCCCGAATGTGCAACAAGAAATGAGTCATGGCAAACTAACACACGAGAGCGGAGGCTCGCTAACAAAACGAAGGGAGAAAAGAACACATACAAATAGCCAGACCACGACTGAAGACAACCAGGTAAAATAACCGGTCATTTCACTGAGAAAAAGAATTCCAACTTTGTAAGAGGAGATCGGGGCTAAACTAAAGCATTTGAGTCGTCACGAGTAGGTCTTACCAGCGAGTCAACAACGGATGGACATCTATCTTTTTTTTTTTACCATTTACACGCATTCCATCAGTGATTGGGACCTCAAATCATACGTGCTGCTCTTTTGCTTTTCTTTTTCTTTTTTTCTTTGAAAGAAAAGCATGAGCTTACTTTTACTTGTGTAAGACATTTATCTGTCCAGCGAGTGACCCAGTTTTGCATAAGTTTCTATGAAAAATGTGTATTATATCGGCAATGTTAGTTTTAAAACATATCTTTCTACTTTTTGAAGCACACAATTTCTGAGCAATGTTAATATTGATTTAATATCTAAAATTTCATTTAAATTTATCAAATGAAACAATTGACTATGAAACTGACTGGCATGTTGTATGACAGTAGTGTTTAAGAAAGACACAAATTTGTTCACAGAAAGTTCTCTGTTGAGAAGACATTCGTATTTGTTTTAAAAAAAAAATGCACTAAATTACTCACTCTGAAGAAGAGACCAGTTTTAATATGTTTTTTTTCAGTGATGGTATGAAAATAAACTATTTTGTCATTGAAAAAACATCAGTTTATGTCTTGAGTAGATTTATCGTGGACTTATTTTCTAACCAATATATCGATAATCGCAGTATCGTCATATCGCGAGATAATCGTTATCGTGAGCCTCGTATTGCGTACCGTATCGTATCGTGAGGTACCCAGAGGTTCCCACCCCTAGTGTACAGTTATGAGGACTGCATTTATTGTTTTGTTTTTTTAACGCTATATAGTTGTGCTAAGCAAGGGGGAGTAGTAATAAGAAGTGTACAAACCTGCTGCGTGTAGCACAATTCGAGGCTGCTCGCAAACGTCGTCCAGCGGTTGAAAATGTTGCTCGTTCTCTTCTTTTCCTCCCAAGAGTTCCTCCTCGTCCTTTGGTGTCGTTCTCGCCGACATTTTGGCCCAATAGTGTCAACAAAGTCACACTTGATCTCTTCCTGACCACTTTGTTAGCGGCTAGCGAGCTAAGCTAAGCTGAGCTAAACTAAGCTAAGCTAAGCTAAGCTAACTAAGGCCGAGACGCATCAACGCGCACCGAAACGAGTTTACACACATGCTGACATTTAACAAATGGTGTCGTAGACCTTCAAAATGGTGATGGGCGTCCTGTGTGGAGGCTGAATTCAGTTCAATACCGAATCAGAAATAATGATTAAACGCCATGTACCCGCCCGCCGCGGCAGTGATGACTCCGGAAACCAAAGTAGACCTGCGGCGGAAGTCAGAGGCAGGACACGCCCCCGCTGCGTTATGATTGGCTGCTGGAAATTGTCCGGAGGCTTCAGAGCAAGCATTGTCATCAAGTCATCGGCAGATGTCGCCATTTTTGCTGCAGTTGGAAAGTCTCATTCCCGTTTTTCAGTGTTTTGTTCCCGATATAATTGTAAAGTTTAAATGCCTGTTTAAATTGGACTTATTGAAAAGAGCCCCAGTTTGTTGTGGTGAATGTGCAGTTTAAAAATTCGCCATCAAAGTTGAAGAAGCATTTTGAAGTAAACTAAATGTTTATTATCAGGGATGAGTTTAATTTGTTGTAATAGTTTATGTACCCGCCCTAGCTATTAATAAATGTTTGAAACAGTATCTGATACATTACTGATATATGCAATATTTATTTGTACTGCAAGTAATACAAATGACTTTAGGCCAGTTTTTGTCATCTGTGGCTTTCACACTTTGCTCCAGCAACAGTTTTGACGCAACACTTACCTTCCAATAAAGGTTTGAAGTTTATTGAACATATAAACATAACATATAGACCTATAAGAAACATAAACAAATAGCAAATAAAAAATTGAAAGAAAGAAGAAGAAAATCTCATAACACTCATTGATGGTTTACATGTCCAAAGGGAGCAGGAAGAAGTTAAAAACTTATCTAATCCTAACCCTTAATAGCTGTATTTTATTTCATTATTAATCCAGTAAATTACTACATTACAATAAAAGAAAATGTGTAATCCTACTCATGTAGACAATTTCACTTTAACATATCGTACATTTGTCAGTAGTGTATGAATTTCTTCAATAATAATACATCATCGTACTCGCATATACAATTTTCATTACACTCATAATGGTACATCGAAAAAGGAAATCACATTTCTGCAATTGTACTCGCTCATGTCCGATTTAAATCATACTCTTGAACTTTACTTGTAAACATTTTTTTTAAACTCAACAATGACTTGCATTTTTTCAAGTCATTACCAAAATGATTCCACAAATTAACATTTGTTCATAACTTCATATTTGGATTTTTTTTTTGGAGACACTTGTACCCCTTATGTCATAAGGGCGAGGTCATCTGCCTGCAGAGGCAAAAGTGCCATAGGAACAGAAATTGGACGGAATTGGTCTAACATGAGATGAACGTCTTTAGGAGCTGCCAAGAGGCACTTGCACGTTATGACATGAAAACTGAAAGAAGCAAAACCGGGTATGGATACAACTTTGTTCTTATGTCATCTGAATATTGTACATCCATTTTCTGAACCGCTTGTTCTTCACAATGGTCGCGTGGGTTGCTGGAGCCTATCCCACCCCGAACGGGTTGACAGCCAATCGCAGGGCACACAGAGACGAACAACCATCCACGCACACACAAGCACGCCTTAGGGACAATTCGGAGCGCCCAATTAACCTGCCAAGCATGTCTTTGGAATGTGGGAGGAGACCCACACAGGCACGGGGAGAACATGCAAACTGTAGCCTGCCGTAGCCTGGACTCGAACCCGGGTCCTCAGTACTGGGAGGCGGACGTGCTAACCAGTCAGCCATCCTGAATATTGTACATTATGGTAATAATGTAAAAACTGTTATATAGAAACATAAAATATGCTGAATGCATGTCCAAAGACGAGCATATGGCACGTTAGCTAGCGCGGAGCTGTTGTTGGTTTGATCTCGAGTTGAGTTAGCCGAGCCAGCCAGTCGACACACTTTCAAATATTGCAAAGAGTAGGACATTTGCGTCAATCATTTCAACAGCAAATCTTAATCCCAGATGGCTTTGCGTGTCGCTGAAGGTATTCTCGACGGCGTTTATTTGGGAAAATGGAAGCGGGCTTTATTGCTAATTCATACACAAGGCAGCTAACTCAATGTGCTTCACACGAGCAAAAAACACATCTACGAACATCAACAAACAGCCATTAACAACATTCAGAAGCAAAGCAAACAAAAATAGCTTCCAAAATGACAAAAAGGACATACATTGATTTTTAAACGCAAACGTTAAAAACATTTAATATTTACACGTTGAGTAGTTTTGAAAGCATTACGTTTACAATTTTAAGTAAGACGCTGGAGTTGATACTTAAGCCTTCTGAAATCCTAATTTCTATACTTTTACTTGAGTAATGAACGTGAATCATTTTGACAGACCCAGGTAGCTTTGAATTAGGGGTGTTAAAAAAAGAAAAAATCGATTCGGCAATATATCGCGATGTAACATCGCGCAATTCTCGAATCAATTCAATAGGCGGCCGAATCAATTTTTAAACGTCCATTTTTGATGGAAGAATATTCAACAAAATGTCTTACTTAGGGTGAGGATTCAAAACCTTAACTCATTTGCTCACAATAACGTGTAAATACGTTTTTTTTCAATGTTCTAAGTGTCCCAAAGACGTATTTATACGTTTATTTTGGGGGTTTTTTTTCTGCTAGAGCATACAGAAGGCTTTGATGCAGCCTCTCAACTGCAAAGAACGGTTGCAGAAATGGTAGTTATTACACAAACGGCCAGCAGGTGGCAGCAGAGCAAAGGAGATCAACCAGGGCCATGTAGAAAAAAAAAATGCTCAATTACTTATAGATTTGTGAAAACTGATTAAACTTAGCTCTCTTCTAATGCAAATTGCTGCAAAACGGAAACAGATAGAAACATACTTTTTTCCTGATGAAAGAAGAGACTTTCATCTTTTTTTTGATAGGTTCCATCATGCTTTATAGCCATAAAACACAATATTCTGTGGGCCTTGCAAAATCAGTCAAAATCCAGTAAAACAGCCAGGAGCGAACGGGACTACTTCTGTGAAAATGGCTGGGAGTGAATGAGTTAATCATGGAAATATGTTATGTTAATTAATGGAACATTAAAGCTGTTCAAATATGAAACAGATTACAACCTGTTTGTTAAATACAGTGGCTCACAGTTATGACTGAAGTCTCAGATAAATCAATAATACATTTTGATACAAATCTTGCAGTGTAGATGTACAAGTTTGGTTAGTATTTTCAAAATTTGAGTTTTTAAGCTTCAAAGATGACTGCCATTCTCACACTCGTGTCTCTCAGCAAGATATTTAGAAGATAATCTTTTAGCACAAACACTGCAACTGAATGGTTCCTTCGCACCATGTGATCTTGTGTGTTTGTTGAAATATGATTGGTCAGAGTAACGTTTTCCACAATCTGAGCAAGAAAAAGGTTTCTCGCCAGTGTGGCTTCTTGTATGTATTGTTAAATGTGACTTCTGACAGAAGCTTTTGCCACAATATGAGCAAGAAAAAGGTTTCTCGCCAGTGTGTGTTCTTGTATGTTCTTTTAGATCTGACTTCTGAGAGAAGCTTTTGCCACAATCTGAGCAAGAAAAGGGTTTCTCGCCAGTATGGATTCTTTTATGTATTGTTAAAGCTGACCTGCGAAAGAAGCTTTGGCCACAATCTGAGCAAGAAAAAGGTTTCTCGCCAGTGTGTCTTCTTGTATGTATTGTTAAAGCTGACCTTTGAGAGAAGCTTTTGCCACAATCCGAGCAAGAAAAAGGTTTCTCGCCAGTGTGTCTTCTTGTATGTATCGTTAAGTTTGACTTCTGAAAGAAGCTTTTGCCACAATCTAAACAAGAAAAAGGTTTTTCCCCAGTGTGTGTTTTTGTGTGTTTTTTTAAATTTGACTTCAAAGAGAAGCTTTTGCCACAGTGTGTACAAGCAAAAGGTTTTTCCCCAGTGTGCGTTCTTGTATGTTTTGTTAAAATTGACTGCTGAGAAAAGCTTTTGCCACAGTGTGTACAAGCAAAAGGTTTTTCCCCAGTGTGTCTTCTTGTGTGTATTTTTAAATCTGACTTCTGAAAGAAGCTTTTACCACAATGGGAGCAAGAAAAAGGTTTCTCGCCACTATGGATTCTTTTATGTCTTGTTAAATCTGACTTCTGAAAGAAGCTTTTACCACAATGGGAGCAAGAAAAAGGTTTCTCGCCACTATGGATTTTTGTATGTGTTGTTAAATTTGACTTCAAAGAGAAGCTTTTGCCACAATCTAAACAAGAAAAAGGTTTTTCCCCAGTGTGTGTTTTTGTGTGTATTTTTAAATTGGACTTCAGAGACAACCTTTTGACACAGTGTGTACAAGCAAAAGGTTTTTCCCCAGTGTGTCGTCTTGTGTGTATTTTCAAATCTGACTGCTGACAGTAGCTTTTGCCACTATATGAGCAAGAAAAAGGTTTCTCGCCAGTGTGGGTTCTTTGATGTCTGGTTAAATGTGACTTTGAAGAGAAGCTTTTACCACAATGGGAGCAAGAAAAAGGTTTCTTACCACTATGGATTCTTTTATGTGTTGTTAAATCTGACTTCTGAAAGAAGCTTTTTCCACACTGGGTTTGTGCAAAACGTTTTTCCCCAGTGTGTCTTCTCAAGTGATTGTTCAAACTTCCTTTTGAACTCAATATTTTCCCACAGTGAGAACATTCGCAGGATTTGTCGTCAGTGTGACACGACCTATCATCAGCAGCGCGTTCATAATTACCATCCAGATTATCATCATCATCATCAAAGTCAGCATAAGAATAAAGAGACCTTATGTCATCACTTTTTGCTCGTGATGATCCCCAATGGTCTGAATCACTTTCTGTCATCATATTTTGAGGAGTAGAGATGCTGTTTGGAGGCTCCGCCCCTCTGCCCTCCTCACTCTCACCCTTGACTTCGTCTTCACTCTTTAAAGGGGCGAAGGTCATTGATGACTTGAAGGTCATCTGTGACTTGGTGACATCATCCTCAATCTCCTCCTCTTTGACACGAACGGGCTTTTCTTCCTCTTCGACGTAAGGATGTTCTTCCTCCTCTTTAACATTCGGAGGCTTCATGTCCTGTTGGTCAGGACGAAGATATTTCTCAGCGACGTCTGCAGGACACAAGAAGACAAAACACACATTTGGTTCGGTCAAGTCAAATTTCAAGTGGGAGTTGATAGTACTGTCACTATCGCGATCCTCCAGTGACGCAGATGATCGGTTATAGTTCATACACAACATCGCTCCAAGCCAATAGGCGCATTGTTTATATCTGCTGGTGGCGGCATGCTTATGCTAGGGAGCATTAGCAAGCAAGCCGTTCTGTCACGGGCTGAGGAAGGCTAAAAATAGGACTGTCACGAACAACTTTTTTTTTTTTTTTTTTTAAATCGACTCAACTTCTCATATTTTTAACGACGCATCGACTTTTTATTTTTTTAATTTCTTTTTTTTAGTTTTGAACATGAATGTTGAACATGTGTTGAATTGAGCGGATAATCTAGATATAAAACCAATTGTTCCTTATATTTCCTGTACAATAATAGTCTTCAATTTACAGTCTAGAGCGAGCGGCAGTCACCAGGCCCACAACATTCAGCCAAATGCAAGAGTAATTTAAACGCTTCGACAGAGGTAGCAGCCCTGACCTCCAAGGGGAGGGCATTCCAGAGCACCGGAACATTCGATTTGACGTCCTTACAAGCTGCCAAGAGGCACTTGTACATTATTACATGCAAACTGAAAAATCGGATATGGATACAATTTTGTTCTTATATCTGAATATTGTACATATTGTACATCCAAAGACTAGCATATGGCACGTTAGCTAGCACGGCGCTGTGGTGGTTTGAGCTCGGCTTGAGTTAGCCTGGCCAGCTTGTCGACAGTCACTCTTTTAATATTGTATACAAAGAATAGGACATTTGCGTCAATCATTTCAGTGATGACACTGTTCAACAGCAAATTTTAAACCCAGACAGCTTTGTGTGTCCCTGAAGGTATTCTCAACGCTTATTTGGGGAAAATGGCAAGGCAAAGCAAGGTGGCTTTATTGCTATTTCATACACAAGGCAACTCAATGTGCTTCACACAAGTAAAAACACAACACCTACGAACATCAACTAACACAACCATAAACAACATTCAGACGCAAAGCAAACAAAAATAGCTCCCAAAATTACAAAAAGAACACACATTGACAACGTCTAACCACATTCACAGAAAACGTTAAAAACTTGAATATTTACAGGTTGAGCAGTTTTGAAAGCATTACTTTTACACTAAAACTAAGATGCTGGAGTTGATACTTTTTAAGTCTTCTGAAATCCTAATATCTAATCTATACTTTTACTTGAGTAATGAACGTGAATCATGACAGACCTAGGTAGCTTTCAATGTTTTATTACAAAATAACATACCAGACTCACTTCCCTTCATTTTTTTAAGCTTCAAAGATGGCTGCTATTCTCACCAGCACACTCGTGTCTCTCAGCAAGATATATAGAAGAGAATCTTTTTGCACAAACACCGCAACTGAATGGTTCCTTCGCACCATGTGATCTTGTGTGTTTGTTGAAACATGATTGGTCAGAGAAGCGTTTTCCACAATCTGAGCAAGAAAAAGGTTTTTCGCCAGTGTGTGTTCTTTTATGTGCTTTTAAATTCGACTTGTCAAAGAAGCTTTTGCCACAATCGGAGCAAGAAAAAAGTTTCTCACCAATGTGTCTTCTTGTATGTATCGTTAATTCTGGCTTCCGGGAGAAGCTTTTGCCACAATCTGAGCAAGAAAAAGGTTTTTCCCCAGTGTGTGTTCTTGTATGTGTTGTTAAATTTGACTTCGAAGAGAAGCTTTGGCCACAATCTGAGCAAGAAAAAGGTTTCTCGCCAGTGTGTCTTCTTGTATGTCTTGTTAAATGAGACTTAAAAGAGAAGCTTTTGCCACAATCTGAGCAAGAAAAGGGTTTCTCGCCAGTATGGATTCTTTTATGTGTTGTTAAAGCTGACCTGCGAGAGAAGCTTTGGCCACAATCTGAGCAAGAAAAAGTTTTCTCGCCACTGTGGCTTCTTATATGTGCTGTTAAAGATGACTTGTAAGAGAAGCCTTTGCCACAGTGTGCACAAGCAAAAGGTCTTTCCCCAGTGTGTGACTTTGTGTGTTTTTCTAAATCCGACTTGGCAAAGTAACGTTTTCCACAATCTGAGCAAGAAAAGGGTTTCTCGCCAGTGTGTCTTCTTGTATGTGCTTTGAAATTCGACTTGTCAAAGAAGCTTTTGCCACAATCTGAGCAAGGAAAAGGTTTCTTGCCTGTGTGAATTCTTGTATGTCTTGTTAAAGCTGACTTCTGAGAGAAGCTTTTGCCACAATCTAAACAAGAAAAAGGTTTTTCCCCAGTGTGTGTTCTTGTATGTTTTGTTAAATATGACTTGCAAGAGAAGCTTTTGCCACAATCTAAACAAGAAAAAGGTTTTTCCCCAGTGTGTCTTCTCAAGTGAATTGTCAAACTTTCTTTTGTACTCAATGTTTTCCCACAGTGAGAACATTCCCAAGATTTGCTGTCAGTGTGACATGACCTGTCACCATCAGCGTGTTCATCATTACCATCCAGATTATCATCATTGTCATCATCATGAGAAGAAAGGGACCTTATATCATCACTTTTTGCTCGTGATGATCCCCAGTGGTCTGCATCACTTTCTGGAATCATGTTTTGAGGAGTTGCAATGCTGTTTGGAAGCTCCGCCCCTTTGCCCTCCTCACTCTCACCCTTGTCTTCATCTTCACTCTTTAAAGGGGCAAAGGTCATTGGTGACTTGGTGACGTCATCCTCAACCTCCTCCTTTTTGACGCAAAGGGTCTTTTTTTCTTCTTTAAAATATGGATGCTCTTCCTCCTCTTCCACATGAGACTTCACCTCCTGTTCATCAAGACGAAGATATTTTTCACCGACATCTGCAGGACACAAGAAGAGAAACACATTTCATTTCATTTTCATTTATTTCACGCAATAGTGTACAGTTGAACACAGCAACAAGTCATACTGTAGTTTCATAATATGAACAGAGAAAAAATAAGAGAAAAAAAGAGGAAAATTTGATTCTACCTGAAAGGGAGTGGGAAGAAGAAAACTTATTTAATCCCACCCCCGTCTCTAATCTATAAAATTACAAATATACAGTACTTCCTGCAAATTACAATCTTTCTATCTTAAAAATGTTTTTATCATATATATAGACAATATAATGGCATACCATTAACTGAATTATTAAGTGCTAATAATGGTGATGTTTTCGTAAGTAACAGATATCACGTTTTTATGGTTCATGCCAACGATGGTAATACATTCTATATTCCAAGAATAAGACATAAACATACATATCAACTTTAGTAATAGACAATAACAGCAGTAGTAGCAGCAAGGACACATTTACACCAAGTATTTATAAATTCAAGGTCCTCCGACATATTGTGACCAAACCATGTTTTTATATAACATTTTAAATCTGAAAATATTTTGGGATCGCTTATGTCGAGTACCCAGACTATTCCAATATTTCACGCCACATATTGACACACAAAAACGTTTGCAATTTATTCTAAATTTGGGCATTATAAAGTCTCCATATCCTCTCAAAATATGAACTAACTCTTTAAGTTGAAATAACTGTTGTAGATTAATTGGCAATAGTTTATTAAATGCTTTATATCAGATTATCAAAGTATTAAATTTAACTAGATCTTTAAATTTGAGTAATTTTGACTGCGCAAAAAGATTGTGTGTATGTTCAAGAAATCCAACTTTATGTATAATCCGCAAAGCACGTTTTTGTAATATGATGAATGGCTCTATTGTACACTGGTCGGTGTTACCCCACACTTCAACACAATATGTGAAGTAACGGAGGACCAGCGTACAATATAATGTACGGAGAGAATCCTGATCAAGACATGACTTTACTTTATTCAAAATTGAGAGGCATTTAGAGATTTTATTTTTTGTGTGTCTGATATGGGCTTTCCAAGATAAATTTATTAATTATAACACCTACAAATTTAATCTCACTTACATTATCAATTAGGATGCCATCTATAGTTATCTGCGATTCAAAATGTATTCTAGATTTACTAAAGATTGTTTGTTTTTTCTACATTTAACGATAATTTATTCATATCAATCCGCATTTTTATTTTATCAAGTTCATTATTCACAGCACTCACAAGCTCATGATAATGATTACCCCTATAAAATATATTAGTGTCATCCGCGAAAAGTACAAGTTTGAATGTCTGAGACACATTGAAAATGTTATTAACTCTTTGACCGCCAAAAACGTTTAATAACGTTTAGTAAAATCACGACGTATGCCGCCATGAACGTTAAGTTCAAGTTAACTACATTTTTAGTTTTTAATATATCAGTGGTCAGTGCAACATCCAAGTGCAGCGCAGCCAGGTCAATGAGTTATGAAATCAAAAGCATCCACTAACTATGGCCAGCAGATGGCAGCATTGTATCTCTTGTCAATGGGCTGCCGGTGTATGGAATTACTCAACTCAACTCAACTCAAGTTTATTTAACCTCACAGCGGAAGCTGCTCGGGCCCTAACTAGAGCTGCGAATTACAATGAACCATGACGCAATCTGATGAAATCGAACGTTTTCAAGGCCGTCGTGAATGATCACAGCCTTTGTCACATTAAACCTAATTTGACGGAGCGTCACTAAACAAAAAATATTAGTATGAAAGTCACTGTTGTGGAGAAAATGTATCTTTTTTCCAATTTTCGCTCAATGTCACTCAAATTACCTGTTTTTAAATGGTGATTACTAAAGAACGGAATAAGGTAGAAACACACTTTTTTTTCTAATGAAAGAATGGAATGTGATCTTTCATGTGGTACCCATGTTATATATGTAGCAAAACAATATAATTTTCAGTTTACATCAAAAATTAAGTTAAAATGCTTAAAATCCGCTGGCATTGGGGGTTGTTTTTTGATAACATATGGCAGTAAAAGAGTTAATTTACATATTAAATAATATTGGCCCTAATACGGACCCCTGGGGAACACCACAAGCAATGCCAAGTTGTCCAGATATGTGCTGCCCCATTTGAACATATTGTAA
Organism: Festucalex cinctus; assembly: GCF_051991245.1. Lineage (NCBI taxonomy): Eukaryota > Metazoa > Chordata > Actinopteri > Syngnathiformes > Syngnathidae > Festucalex > Festucalex cinctus. The sequence goes on from NC_135411.1 coordinate 928,255, forward strand.
CCTTCCTTTTAAATAACTTTTAATCCAGTCACCAGCAACTCCTCTAATCCCATATTATTCCAATTTATTTACTAGAATAGAAAGGTTAATTGTATCAAAAGTTTTTTTTAGATCAATGAAGACCCCAACTGCAATTTTCTGTGTCGAGTGCATTTGTGATTTCTTCAGTTGCATCAATTATTGCCATTGCCATAGTTCTATTTGCTATGAAACAATATTGACCTTTATGTATTAGTTGATATTTTTTCTTTCGTTTGGAAAGATCCAAACGAGAATTAAAAAAAAAAAGTTTTTCAATTTTTTTTGAAAATTGCGGCAATAAAGAAATTGGTCGATAATTTGTAAAACTGTGGTCGCTTCCATTTTTGAAGGGAGGTATGACTTTTGCGATTTTCATTTCAGGACAACACTTGTCACTTCCTGCTCACTTGTTGCAGAGAGGAACAAGTGACAGCGGATTATGTGTGATGGTCGAGGTGCAATTATTAACTCCCAACAAATATTTGGGTTGGTCAAGTCAAATTTCAAGTGTGAGTTTTAAAAAAAAAAAAAAGGGTTGGCGACAACACCGTACATGGAGCACTTTGATCGATGGACGGAAGGTTTTTCACCAGTTTGTGTTCTTTTGTCTGTTGCAGAAGTTGACTTATGAACGAAACCTTTTTCCCGTGTGGTGTGCGCTTTCAAACTCCATTTTGAGCTAAAAATTTTTTTTTACCACATTGAGAACGTTCCTAACAGTTATATAACATATTAACACACATATATATAACATAGCCCGATATAGGCCGATTATCGGCGCCGATATTGGGCATTTTGACGAATATCGGCATTGGCCTTTTTCAAAATCTGACGGCCGAAAACCAGTTTAGGGTCTGGGAGCTATTGATCAAAATTTTCAGTTCACTTTATAAGAGATGGGAATCTTCTGAACCATTTGTTTTTGTGACAGAAATGTGAAGTTTAAGATTTCAGGTGTTTTGCTTTGTTTTTAATTTTGGGGAAAAATATTTACTCTTGAAAACTAGAGCGATATGGTAGTTACTTGCTTACTTTCACTTTTTTAGACAATCCAACAAAGTCAAGATTGGCTTTTGTATTTTAGAAAAATTTGACACAAATCCCCCCCCCCCCCCCCCCCCTTACTTAAAATCGGCCTCAAATATCGGTTATCGACCTCCTTGACTACTAATAATCGCCATCGGTATCGGCCCTGAAAAAAAAAAATATAGGTCCATCTCTAGTTCTTATATCATCATGAATTTGTGCTTGTGGTGGTCACCAGTGTTCTGCATCACCTTCTGTCGTCATGTGTTGAGTTGAGCTGCTGCTTGGAAGCTCCGCCCCGCCATCGTCCTCACTCTCACCCTTGTCTTCATCTTCACCCTTTAAAGGGGCGAAGGTCGGTGGCGACTTGGTGACATCATCCTCAACCTCCTCCTCTTTGACATGAACGGGCTTTTCCTCCTCTTCGATGTGAGGATGTTCTTCCTCCTTTTTAACATGAGGAGGCTTCACCTCCTGTTCGTCAGGACGAAGATATTTCTCTTTTTTTTTTTTTTTTTTTTTTTTTTTTTTTTTTTTTTTTTCTTGAAGAGCTCAGAATTGTTCATTCGGTAGTCTTACCGATTCAACGTCTTGTCATCATTGCTCTTTTTTTTTTTTTTTTTTTTGTGTGTGTATGTGTGCGTGCGTTTACGTGCGTGCGTTTGCGTGCGTGCGTGCGTTTGCGTGTGTGCGTTTGCGTGCGTTTGCGTGCGTGCGTCGGACGAAGATATTTCTCACCGACGTCTACAAAGACAAAACACGCATTTGGCTTGGTCTAGGGCTGGGAATAAAAGTCGACCAAGTCGGTTTGGTCGACCAGAAACAGCAGTTGACGCAAAAATGCATGCGTCAAATCTATTTTAAAAAACATATTTGCGGCACCTGGACGTCCAGGACAAATATTTAGGTTTCGCACGGACACTTATTGTTTACTCCAATTCACCAAGACTAAGTAAGATCCTTCCTAGGGTTTGTTTGTGGTCTCTTTAGACTGAAAAGGGAGAAAATGAACATCGCTACATGTCTTGTGTTTGGAACAAAACAAACTGCGTCAAAATCGCTAAATAAAAGCTTGAATGAATTTGTTGCCGCCGGCAAGACACACGTAAGATGGTGGGCGGCCCTACGTGCATTAACAACAGGAAGTCGTAGCTCCAACCCCTAGCAAAAAGTATGGAATCACCAGTCTTGGACAAGCACTCACTCAGACGTTTTATTGTGTAGATCAAACTCAGATAAAAAGCATGAAACAGTCGTAAGGTTATTCCAAAGTGCAACATCTTGGTTTTCAGAAACACTAAAAGAAATGAAGAAAAAACTTCGTGCTGGTCAGTCAATGTTACTTTTATAAGAGCAAGTGCAGGGAAGTAAATATGGAATCACTCCATTCTGAGACAAAAAAAATGCAATCACTCCATTTTGAGCAGAAAATAAGGACACCCAGTCAATTTCCTTTCCTTAATTGGGAACCTGCCTCAAATGACATCTGCTAGTTATTCGGCAGTTAAAAAAAGTGCAGTTATAACAACTTAGAGGGCTGCTGGACCAAGTGGATTGGCAAGAATCAAGGCTCCAACAAAGGAGATGTCTCTTGAGACCAAAGACAGGATTATAAAACTTGTTGAACGATGTGGCTGTTCACAGTCAGCTGTACCGAAGGTCTGGACCAAGTACCAACAGCATGGGAAGGTTGTTCAAGTCAAGCGTACTGGTAGACCAAGGAAGACATCTAAGCGTCAAGGCAAACAACTAAAGGCCATATGTCTTGAAAACAGAAAATGCACAACGAGACAAATGAAGAAGAAACGGGAGGAAGCTGGAGTCAATGTATGTGACAGAACTCTGCAAAATCGCTTCAAGGAAATGGGATTTACATACAGGAAAGCTAAAAGGAAAACGTCACTGACGCTTAAACAAAAAAGAACAAGACTGCAATGGACTGAGGAGAGGCAATCATGGACTGCGGATGACTGGATGAAGGTCATCGTCAGTGATGCGTCACCAATCTGCATTGGACAAGGTGACGACGCTGGAACTTTGTGCCGTTCCAGTGAGATTTACAAAGAGGACTCCCTAAAGAAAACATCTGTATTTATTCCTGGATATTTGTGTCAAGACGCTATTGGTAACCCCTGCACAATCGGTGACGCGCATGCGCAGAAGATCGGCGATCTTGGATCGCCAATTACAGCACCCACACTAGAACAAGTACCTTTATATGCGTGTTCGTAAAAACACGATACATCCAGCCATCATCTGTAGGGGTCTGTTCAAAATATCGATACATAGACATGTATCGATATTAATAAAAATGGTACCGTATAGAGGTGTGCAAAATTTCCGATTCTTAGATTATTCACGATTCGGCCGTGCAACAATCGAGAACGATTCACAAACGTCCAAATTCCGATTATATAAATATGCCAAGGGAAGCGAAACGAGCGAAAAGTATGCGGAACTGAAACGCAGTAGCGCGCGCGGTCTTCGGGACGCTTTTTGGGACGGACCGAGAGTACACATCCACAACTCACGCCTCGAGATTCAAAACAACAACAAGCATGGCTGAGCTGACCAACCCACCTCTTCGTCAGATCAGACCTGCTCCGAAAAGGCAAACAACTTGAGGCGGAAGTATCAGCTAGCTGGCTGCAGTGCGTCGGTTAGCGTTCTACAGGGCGCCGCGCAGTGATACGAACGAACGAACAGAAAAGTAGTGGCTGGCGGTAATGGCGTCTGACTTTATTCAGAAAAGAGTATTGTGGTGGAAATGTATCACGCTTTTGAAAACAAATAGTTTTTAGAAGAAAAACGCTTTATTTCCGAGACCCCAGCCATCTTGCTGGACTATTTTCTTTTTTTATTTTCTTCTCGTCCAACGTCGAACCAGAACTGGTGTCACCGAACACTGTCAGAAAGAAGTCAGTGCTGATCGCACACACGGGAGGTGAGGATCAAATTGAGATTCATGTTAAAAAAGCCGAACGATCCCATTAATGTTTACACGTTCATGTTTACACAAGTTAAAAAGCAGAAAAGCACTTGAGGTTTTTTTTTTTTTTGTACCTCTGAGAAACTTTAATGTTTACATGTTCATCTTTACACAACTTAAAAAGCAGGAAAGCACTTTTTTTTTTTTAGGCATTTGTATTGAAGTAGTAGTTCACATTGTCTTTCATTTATACCTCAATGCACTTTTGAGTGGATAAAAATAATATATTTTTGCTCAGTGCTATGTTTTATTCTGTTGAAGACTGAATATACTTAAAAGCTGTTGTTACAGAATGAGGACTTGAGTATTTTATTTACTGTTTTGAACTGTTAACTTGATACTGAAATAGTAGTTTATGTAGGCCTGAGAGGACTTTTGTACTATTTTTGTAACTAATGTACGAAACATTAAAAGCACCAAAATACATTGGGGGTTTTTCTGCTGCCTGGGGGGGAAATCAATAATCGTTTTATAATCGAATCGTAATCGCAATCGAATCGTGAGGTGCCCCAAGATTCCCACCTCTAGTACCGTATCGATATTGTAGTTCTGAGTATTGATACTCCTCCCTGACGTTCGGGTGGGCAGCGCAGCGAGCGACTTACATGAGAAGGGAGCGGCACAATGAGGAAAGTTATTACATTTTCAAAAACCCCTTTTTCAAGACAATGTACCTCCAGAGCAGAACAAGGGAGGCTCACCAAACATTTATCCGACAAAAAGGTGGGTCGGGGCTGCCTCCCCGGCCAGACTGCTCACTCGCAGCTCAGTTCCTCTTTCACCACAACAGCATCACTGCAGACGCTCCGCCTGTCGATCTCCCTTTCCATCCTACCCTCACTCGTGAACAAGACCCCAGATACTTGAACTCCTCCACTTGGGGCAGGATCTCATCCACGACCCGGAGAGGACACGCTACCCTTTTCCGACTGAGGACCATGGTCTCGGATTTGGAGGTGCTGATCTTCATCCCAACCGCTTCACACTCGGCTGCGAACCGCTCCAGTGAGAGTTGGAGATCACGGCTGGATGAAGCCAACAGCACCACATCATCTGCAAAGAGCAGAGATGCAATGCTGAGGCCACCAAACCGGATCCCCGCTGCGCCTAGAAATTCTGTCTATAAAAATTATGAACAGAATCGGTGACAAAGGACCACCTTGGCGGAGTCCAACCCTCACTGGAAACGAATCCGACTTACTGCCGGCAATGCGGACTAAACAGGGACCGAACCGCCCGTATCAGGGGGCCCGGTACCCCGTACCCCCAAAGCACCCCCCACAGGACTCCCCGAGGGACACGGTCGAACGCCTTCTCCAAATCCACAAAACACATGTGGACTGGTTTGGCGAACTCCCACGCACCCTCAAGGATCCTGCTGAGGGTGTAGAGCTGGTCCACTGTTCCACGGCCAGGACGAAAACCGCACCGCTCCTCCTGAATCCGAGATTCGACTTCCCGACGGACCCTCCTCTCCAGCACCCCTGAATAGACCTTACCAGGGAGGCTGAGGAGTGTGATCCCTCTATAGTTGGAACACACTTCCTCCGGTCCTCCTTCTTAAAAAGGGGGACCATCACCCCGGTCTGCCAATCCAGAGGCACTGTCCCCGATGTCCACGCAATGTTTTAGAGGCGTGTCGACCATGACAGCCCCACAACATCCAGTGTCTTTAAGAACTCCGTGTGGATCTCATCCACCCTCGGGGCCCTGCCACCGAGGAGCTTTCCAACCACCTAAGTGACTTTGACCCCAGAGATAGGTGAGCCCACCTCAGAGTCCCCAGACTCAGAATCAGAGATTCGACTTCCCTACGGACCCCGAAACTGGACGCAGACAGCCAAAACTAACAGAGACAGAGACCAGCCGCTAGCAGCTCCAAGCTAACACTATCCACGGTAACACAGTCATTTGCCAAGGGTACTCCATATGAAAAAAGTTTGAAGTTTATTGAGCATGTAAACATAACATACAAACATAAACAAACAGCAAATAAAAATCGGGAGGAAAAAAAAACCCTCATAACAATCATTAGAAATTGTTTACATGTCCAAAGGGAGTAAGAAGAAGTTAAAACATCTAGTCCTACTGCTTATCCCTTACATCGTATTTCAACAGTAAATTAACACATCGCAATAAACGAAAACGTGCAATCATACTCATGTGGACAACCCCACTTCAACACACAATTGCCAATAGCGCATGTGCATGAACCCCCTGGGCGCACACCCCAACAATACATCATCGTACTCGCACATTCAACCCTCATCACCCAAACAATGGAATCAAAAAGAACATTTCATTTCATTTCTATAATTGTACCGGTTCACATCTGATCCAAATAATACTCTTGAACTTTTTTTTTTTTTTAAACTCAACGATTGACTTGCATCTTTTCAAGTCATTACCAAAATTATTCCACAAATGAACACCTCTTACAGAAACACACATTTGCTTAATATTTGGTCTTGAAACGAAAACAAGCAAGCAAGCGGTGGAAAGAAGTAACTGAGGCTGTTCATTACCATTTGTGTTTACTAGTGTTGTTCCGATACCGATACTTCATTGAAACAGTATCGGTGTCGGTGACTACTCACAAGTAACATGCCGATACCATTAATTCTAACACTAATATAGGATTTTCAATGCAGCATCTTGTGTCTTGCTGGTGCACGACATTCACTGGTATGTGACATGTTCACTGCATGCCGATCTAAGATATCCTATTGGCCCTTGAATGCTCTGAACCAATAGCAGGACAGCTTTTTCATGTTGAGGAAAAAAACAAAAAAACAACTCAAGTATCGGTCTGGTATTGGGCGATCTTGCAAAGCTGGGTATCGGTATCGGGGGCCAAAAAACGGTATCGGAACAACACTAGAGTTTACAGCATTGCACTATTTCAATTCCAACCTGCTCAGAAAGCTAAGTTGGCTTAAGATGGCTGTAATTTTTCTCTTTTAGGGTTTTATATAAATTTTAAATATGCTTTAAATATTAGAAAAATGTTCAAAAATGTGAAGTTTAGTCTAAAAATATATGTAAAAAAAAAAAAAAAAGAATCGTGATAAAATCGAGATTGTGATTTATTTATTTATTTTTTTAATAGAACCGTGATATGAAATTTTTACCATACCCCCTACATTGAATGATGCAATAGAATACGTTACAAAATACATTTTTGAGACAGGATTCAGCATTATGTAGCTGATTACAATTTGAAAGTATTCTCCCCAGCACTGTTTATAGTATATGCTCATCATGTTAGAAGTAAAAGAAAAAAAAAAAGAAAAGAAAATCCCACCCACAGGTCTTGAATTTATTTTATTCCACTTGCTCTTTATATACAGTATTAAATATGAATATAATTTACAAGACTTAGACTTGACTTTATTGATCTTAAACAATAATAAATCAATCAAAAATAATGACTCTTTTCGGTTATTTCCAATGCATTCATATGGCGATCTGGATAGCAACGACCCCGAAACAGGAAGCATAAGAGCCAGTGGCCGCACATGCGCAGTTGTAATTCCGATTCGGCTTATTGAATTACTGTGTACAGTAATGACTGCATTTATTGTTTTGTTTTTTTTAACTCTATATAGTAGCGCTGAGCAAGGGAGAGTAATAAGAAGTGTACAAACCTGTTGTGTGTAGCACAATTCGAGGCTGCTGGCAAACATCGTCCAGCGGTTGAAGATGTTGCTCGTTCTCTTCCTTTACTCCAAAATGTTCCTCGTCGTACTTTGGTGTCGTTCGCGCAGACATTTTGGCCCAATAGTGTCAACAAAGTCACACTTGATCTCTTCCTGACCACGTGTTGTGTGCTTCTCTTTGTTAGCGGCTAGCGAGCTAAGCTTAGCTAAGCTAAGCTAAGCTAAGCTAAGCTAAGCTAACTAAGGCCGAGAAGCATCAACGCGCACCGAAACGAGTTTACACACATGCTGACATTTAACAAATGGTGTCGTAGACCTTCAAAATGGCGATGGACGTCCTGTGTGGAGGCTGAATTCAGTTCAATACCGAATAAGAAATAATGATTAAACGCCATGTACCCGCCCGCCGCGGCAGTGATGACTCCGGAAACCAAAGTAGACGTGCGGCGGAAGTCAGGGGCAGGACACGCCCCCGCTGCGCTATGATTGGCTGCTGGAAATTGTCCGGAGGCTTCAGAGCAAGCATTGTCATCGTCATCGGCAGATGTCGCCATTTTTGCTGCAGTTCGAAAGTCTCATTCCCGTTTTTTCAGTGTTTTGTTCCCGATATAATCGTAAAGTTTAAATGCCTGTTTAAATTGGACTTATTGAAAAGAGCCCCAGTTTGTTGTGGTGAATGTGCAGTTTAAAAATTCGCCATCAAAGTTGAACAAGCATTTTGAAGTAAACTGAATGTTTATTATCAGGGATGAGTTTAATTTGTTGTAATAGCTTATAATGTACCGGCCCTAGCTATTAATAAATGTTTGAAACAGTATCTGATATTTAATTGATATATGCAATATTTATTTGTACTGCAAGTAATACAAATGACTTTAGGCCAGTTTTTGTCATCTGTGACTTTCACACTTTCCTCCAGCAAAGTTTTGACGCAACACTTACCTTCCAATAAAAGTAAAAAGTTAGTGATTGGAATATTGAGGGCGATATAAAAGACGAGCTCTTGCTAGGTCTCAGGACCATCTTCCGTCTTCGTAAATCCGTCAATATCTGAATCTCAGCGGCATTGTAATCATCAATCCGTCATTCGTCATGCATCAGCGTCATTGACGGGCTGATGGACAGCGAGGAACATATCCAAGTAAAATGCACAAATGAATTAGTTCTGGAACACTCTTTCTGGGTGATTCTTTTCAACAAATTCCGAAACTTCCTGGAAACTTCAGGCCCGTCTCGTCACAATTAAAAAACCTACTGTGCCTTCATCAATCGCCAATTGTTTGAATTTCTGCACAAATTCGTCGGCCGTTTGTTCATACATTTACGTAAAACTACCTGAACACCTCATGGTGGGGCGAATGACGAAGACGCTACATAGACACATACTGCATCGATTATATTATCGACGTATTGACACACATAGACACATATCTATTATCTATCTTACACACAGTCACACATTTATTGACGAATTTGACGTCTGTCATTGGGATATGTTAATTGACGGTGTGACGGATTGATGATTACATTGACGGAAGGAAACTTACTTCCGTCAATGGTTCATTCGTCCTTTTTTTTAAGTTAGCCGTCAATCGCCAATCGACAACAAAACGGACGCCCGCCGTTGACGGACCTTCCTTCAATGTTGACGAAACGCCCATCACGTCAATCATTTCAGAGATGACACTGTTCAACAGCAAATTTGAATCCCAGATGGCTTTGTGTGTCTGAAGGTATTCTCGACGCTGATTTGCGGAAAATTGCAAGGCAACACAAGGTGGTTTTATTTCGATTTCATACACAAGGAAACTAACTCAATGTGCTTCACGCAAGCAAAAAACACAACACCTACGAACTTCAGCAAACACAACCATTAACAACATTCAGAAGCAAAACAAACAAAAATAGCTTCCAAAATTACATAAAAAAAACTGACATTAATTGACATTTAAACACATTAACAGTAAACGTCAAAAACTTAATATTAACAGGTTGAGTAGTTTTGAAAGCATTACATTTACACTTTTAAGTAAGACGCTGGAGTTGATACTTCTTAAGTCTTCTGAAATCCTAATATCTCTTCTTTTATTTGAGTAATGAACGTGAATCATTATGACAGGCCCCAGGCAGCTTTGAATGTTGTGTTATTACGAAATAACATATCAGATTCACTTCCCTTCATTTTTTTGAAGCTTCAAAGATGGATGCTAGGGGTGTGAATTGCCTAGTACCTGACGATTCGATTCGTATCACGATTCACAGGTCACGATTCGATTCGATACCGATTAATCCCGATACGAATTTATAAGTCGATTGTTGCGATTTTTTTTCATTCAAATTTAGAAAATACTAATCAGTAAGCTTGTAGAGTGGAAGATTTATATGAAAATGTATTTATTTATCTGAAATTTCAGTCTTATAGAGGTTGTAATCTGTTTCATGCTTGAACAGCATTAAAATAAAATATTAAGGCTTAATGTTCCGTTCATATAACATTCTTCCATGCTCAAGGTGTGAATCCTAACCCGAAGTCAGACGTTTTGTTGAATATTTTTCCATTAAAAATGGAAGTTTAAAAATCGATTCACACACCAAAAAAAAAAAAAAAAAAGGCAATGATGATAAGACGTTGAATCGGTAAAACTACCGAATGAACAATTCTGAGCTCTTAAAAAAAAAAAAAAAAAAAAAAAAGATTTTTTTTTATTGAATCGATTGGAGAATCGCGCGATGTAGTATCGCGATATATCGCCGAATCGATTTTTTTTTAACACCCCTAATGGCTGCTATTCTCACCAGCACACTCGTGTCTCTCAGCAAGATATTTAGAAGAGAATCTTTCAGCACAAACACTGCAACTGAACGGTTTCTTCCCATGCGATCTTGTGTGTTTCTTGAAATTTGACCTGTCAGAGTAACGTTTTCCACAATCTGAGCAAGAAAAAGGTTTCTCGCCAGTGTGGCTTCTTGTATGTCTTGTTAAATGGGGCTTCCGATAGAAGCTTTTGCCACAATCTGAGCAAGAAAAAGGTTTCTCACCAGCGTGTTTTCTTGTATGTATTGTTAAATATGACCTGTGAGAGAAGCTTTTGCCACAATCTGAGCAAGAAAAAGGTTTCTCGCCAGTGTGCCTTCTTGTATGAACTGTTAAATATGACCTGTGAGAGAAGCTTTTGCCACAATCTGAGCAAGAAAAAGGTTTCTCGCCAGTGTGGCTTTTTGTATGTCTTGTTAAATGTGACTTCAAAGAGAAGCTTTTGCCACATTCTGCGCAAGAAAAAGGTTTCTCACCAGCGTGTTTTCTTGTGTGTATTGTTAAAGCTGACCTGTGAGTGAAGCTTTTGCCACAATCTGAGCAAGAAAAAGGTTTCTCGCCAGTGTGTGTTCTTGTATGTGTCGTTAAGTCTGACTTCCAAAAGAAGCTTTTGCCACAATCTAAACAAGCAAAAGGTTTTTCCCCAGTGTGTATTCTTGTATGTGTTGTTAAATTTGACTTCGAAGAGAAGCTTTTGCCACAATCTGAGCAAGAAAAAGGTTTTTCCCCAGTGTGGCTTCTTGTATGTGTTGTTAAACGTGACTTCAGAGAGAAGCTTTTGCCACAGTGGGTACAAGCAAAAGGTTTTTCCCCAGTGTGTGTTCTTGAATGTTTTGTTAAATTTGACTTCAAAGAGAAGCTTTTGCCACAATCTAAATAAGAAAAAGGTTTTTCCCCAGTGTGTCTTCTCAAGTGAATTTTTAAACTTCCTTTTGAACTCAATGTTTTCCCACAGTGAGAACACTCCCAAGATTTGTCGTCAGTGTGACACGACCTGTCACCATCAGCGTGTTCATCATTACCATCCAGATTATCATCATTATCGTCATGAGAAGAAAGGGACCTTATGTCATCACTTTTTGCTTTTGATGATCCCCAGTGGTCTGCATCACTTTCTGGAATCATGTTTTGAGGATTTAAGATCCTGTTTGGAGGCTCCGCCCCTCTGCCTTCCTCACTCTCACCCTTGACTTCGTCTTCACTCTTTAAAGGGGCGAAGGTCATTGATGACTTGAAGGTCATTGGTGACTTGGTGACGTCATCCTCAACCTCCTCCTTTTTGACACCAGGGGACTTTTTTTCTTCTTTAAAATAAGGATGCTCTTCCTCCTCCTCTTTCACTTGAGGAGATTTCACCTTCTGTTGGTCAGGACTAAGATATTTCTCAGCGACGTCTGCAGGACACAAGAAGAACACACACATTGGTTTGGTCAAGTCAAATTTCAACGGTGAGTTGATAATACTGTCACGATTGAATTTTATTTTATTTTTTTAAGAATCGATTCATCTAGAGGGTGTGCGCTCGTTCACCACCTGTCCAGTGACGAGATGAAATGGGGAATGGTGAGGTTAAATATTTCCCGGTTGGTCCGAAATAGCTCTGGGGGAACATTAGCTAAGCTAACTAAGGCCGAGAAGCATCAACGCGCACCGAAACGAGTTTACACACATGCTGACATTTAACAAATGGTGTCGTAGACCTTCAAAAATGGTGATGGGCGTCCTGTGTGGAGGCTGCATTCAGTTCAATACCGAATAAGAAATAATGATTAAATGCCATGTACCCGCCCGCCGCGGCAGTGATGACTCCGGAAACCAAAGTATACGTGCGGCGGAAGTCAGGGGCAGGACACGCCCCCGCTACGTTATGATTGGCTGGTGGAAATTGTCCGGAAGCTTCAGAGCAAGCATTGTCATCAAGTCATCGGCAGATGTCGCCAGTTTTGCTGCAGGTCTCTTCGAGCACACTACCGTAAATCCTAGAAAAGGGCGAACAGAAAAAATAAAGTGCGGCTGACTTGACCGCGTAAAAAGAAAAGGCGGCTAGCTTTACCTCAGTTGTAGCTCTGCTAAATCCAATTCTCATCGACTGAGAAATGTACCAAACCGACTGAAGAAAAAAAAAACTGTGTATCGTAACAAAGTGCCCCGGTGAAGATTCCTTTCAAAATAAATTCGGACATATGGTTGAAAAGTGTGGATGAAACAAGTGACAAACCTGCTCTGTTCAACACAACTCGAGGCTGCTTGTAAACGGCGTCCAGCAGTTGACGTTGTCGCTCGTTGTCCTCCTGTGCTCCACAAAGCTCCTCTTCGTACTTGACTTTCGCCATTGTGAACATCTTCACACGATATTCACGACACTTTACGCTCACGATTGACGTCTGCTGAGCCAATTTGGCGATAGCAAACGCGTCTCGTTTTTTGGCGCCTAGCAAGTTAAGCTAAACTAAGCTAAGCTAAAATAAGCTAAGCTAAGGCAAAATAAAGAGGGCCGAGAGATACGATTGAACCAGACACGAAACGTAGCAATTATGTTTGACTTCAATAACGTAGTGACGGGGCAAAGTGTCGATGTGTCAGTTCGTTCCGTACGAATTCGTGTTGAATTATTTTTATAGTGAAGCCGAGCGTAAACGCGTCGTGCCTGGAATGGAGTCGCTCTTCTGCTACCACGTGAAATCTACGGCAATTACAGTTGGACAAATCTCATGTCACGAAAATGTTAATATTTAATTTTACTTAAAAATAATAATAAAAAAAAAAGCTCATAAAATTATACGTTTAATTCTAGATTCATTTGGATAATAAAAATAAATAGACCTTTAAAGTGCACTCGGACGAATAAGAAGAAAAATGTTTATCTCCTGTACATACGAGTAGCCCAGTTTAGTTTTTATTTTTTTAAATCTCTATTCACTCAATCAGTATACAAAATATTTGGGGGGAAATAATACAATCATTGTATACACTATAAACAATTAGAACATAGAACACGCCAGGAAAGTTAAAACATACAAAAGCTAAACCAAATAAAATCAATAGTATAACTGAAAGAAAAGAAAATAGTTTGATACAAAATCATATAAATAAATGATAAGTTTGCAATAGTTATACGTTTTTACAGCTTTTGCACAGACAACCAGACAATGACAAAAAATAATTTCTCACGGGTACAAAAAAAAAATCAATAAAGGATTGTTTCTTATGTGTAAATTTAGACTTATGAATGTAAAACTTCGCTAGAATAATCATAAGATTTATCAAATGAAACTGTGTATCGACATTATTATCAAATTCAAATATACCAAAATAAGACATGCTTCCAAAGTAAGGAGAAATCTGGATAAATGTGGATTATAATGAATTGTGATAATGTACCCCAGAATTATTAGTAGCACAGTTTTTTTTTTTAAACATCCTTGCTGTTTTACCTCAGACTGTAAATCTGTAAATCCACCCAAGAGTCTCTGGTCTTTTTTTTTTTTTTTTTTGGACAGCGTGATTTATGGTGATTTAAATTTGTTAAAATCAAGAGGACTTCGGACATTTTCCAACTTGCCTTAAAGGCGTATAAATGATATGTTACATGACGTTTACAGGAGGAAACTTGTTTAATTCATTGTTTATGAAAGAATCACAACTGTTCAACAAATAATATTGGGTCCTTACGTGCACACATATGACAGAAAAGATGGCGCTTTCAAGCAGCAATGCCAGTTAAGTGGGGATTTTGGGAGGTTGTTGTGCTGTTAGACTAGCTCAGGGGTGTCAAAACTCAGTTTTGTTGCAGTCCTCAGGGTTTATCTCAGAGGGCTGTTATGACGGGGAAACCAAATGTTTATTCGTCTCACCGAACAAGATGGATTACTCGTTTTGAAATGAGAAGTCAAGGGTAAAAGTTTGGAATCAGAATCCTGCCAATACCTCGTAACTTCGGTGTGAATCTCCAAAAATATTTTTGAATGACTAAAAAATCACAGAAAAAGCTGTAAAAAAAAAAAAAAAAAATGCTTAGAAAAGACAGACATTTTTTTAAAGTATGATTTTACAGTGTTTCACCCACAAATTTTCAGAGGTTCAAAATGGTCACCAGCCAAGTTTCAAAAATGGCATTTTGGCATTGTTCTCCCGAGGCATTTATTTGTTTCCCGTTTTTGAAACCTGTAAACTCTGAACGTTCTCAAAACGTTGAAAAAATATTTCCAAACCTGAAAAGTGGGTTTGAATCTCCAAAAAGTATATAAAATCATTCAAAATGACAACTTTTTTTTTTTTTTTTTTTACAGTTTCACCCACAAACTTTCAGAGATTCAAAACGGTCACCAGCCAAGTTTCAAAAATGGCATTTTGGCATTGTTTTCCCGAGGCATTGGTTGAAAGACTGAAAATGTTTTCAATGTTGTTTTGAAACTGCAATTGACCTTTCGCATTAGCTCCGCCCCCCCTTAGTTACTGTTGCTAGTCCGTCAAGCTTTACTCAGCTCTCGATGACGTCCATAGTCTGATTGATTTTATTTGATGGCTTACGAGACTGCTAACCACCATAAAACTTTACGGAAGAAGAGTGACAACCATTAACAAGCTCCGGACCTCCAAAATGATGAAGCGGTGTGCCTACGGAGTATGTAAATCGGACTGTGCTAAGGTAAGACTATGCTAACTCTATCGGGCTAACTAGCTAGCTGTTGTGTAGTTTGCTTTCGGGGCAATAACAAAACGATATCAAAGTTATTGTAACTATTAATGAATAAAATATATTACTAGAATGTCATTGCCATCTAAGTTAAGCTCTTTCAGTCAGTGGTTAATGTTAGTTTAATGTCTTCTGTTAGCTTTTGCATTCGTCTAAATGTTGCGAGCTAACGTTAACACAAAGCTTCGTCAAGTTTGGCAAACTTAAGCGTCCTAATAAGTGCCCCGAGCTTATCTTGTTTTCATTTTTCATGCAGCATTTTGTGAACGGACACCCGTCTCCGGAGTATCCCAACCAGCCATATAACCTGAATTACATCCATGGCTAGGGTGACATAAATATTTTTTTTATGATGGACAAAGAATAACAATGACTGATCTGATGCTTTCAAAGACAAAAAAAAAACAAAAAAAAAACACTATGTTTAGCTAGCTATAAACACCGAGGTGTAGCTAACTTGCTGACCTAACAGTAATCCTCATATTTTAACAATACTAGACTAATATAAGTAAGAAAACTTACCCGGCAGTACAAGAGCACGACTGGTCCATAATGCTGTGCTGGTTGCATCTGAAGTATAGGTCATGGGGTTTTCTCAGATTTAGCGTGCGTCCTGTATGTTTCCCCTTCGCTGGCTAATTTCATATTATGACTATAACCCTCCACTGCATATTGTAAACCTTTTTGCCTCGATCTGGAGGATATTGCACTGGTATTGCTCCAAAAGAAATCACTAATACACGCCGGTGTAAGTCTTCCCGTCACTGCTTGTGCTGTCAGAGGCACCAAGCTTGACGGACTATGCTTACATAGCAACGGTTGCTAAATGTGTGATTGGTCAATGCTCGTTTGGGGGGGGCGGAGTTTGCGAAAGGTCAATTACGGATACAACTCACCTGACTTTTGGCAGCGATATTCGGCCGAGCAAGAAAAGAAAAAGTGTAGTCAATAGTGCATAGAATTTGCCGGCACTCGACGAGAACTTTTCCTGGCTCAAAGCTTAAAAAAAAAAAAAAGAAAAAGACCAGAGACTCTTGGGTGGATTTACAGATTTACAGTCTGAGGTAAAACAGCAAGGATGTTTAAAAAAACTGTGCTACTAATAATTCTGGGGTACATTATCACAATTCATTATAATCCACATTTATCCAGATTTCTCCTTACTTTGGAAGCATGTCTTATTTTGGTATATTTGAATTTGATAATAATGTCTATATACAGTTTCATTTGATAAATCTTATGATTATTCTTGCGAAGTTTTACATTCATAAGTCTAAATTTACACATAAGAAACAATCCTTTATTGATTTTTTTTTTGTATCCATGAGAAATTATTTTTTGTCATTGTCTGGTTGTCTGTGTCCAAAAGCTCTAAAAACATATAACTATTGCAAACTTATCATTTATTTATATGATTTTGTATCAAACTATTTTCTTTTCTTTCAGTTATACTATTGATTTTATTTGGTTTAGCTTTTGTATGTTTTAACTTTCCTGGCGTGTTCTATGTTCTAATTGTTTATAGTGTATAGAATGATTGTATTATTCCCCCCCCCCAATATTTTGTATACTGATTGAGTGAATAGAGATTTAAAAAAATAAAAACTAAACTGGGCTACTCGTATGTACAGGAAGTAAACATGTTTCTTCTTATTCGGCCGAGTGCAGTTTAAAGGTCTATTTATTTTTATTATCCAAATGAATCTAGAATTAAACGTATAATTTTATGAGGTTTTTTTTAAATTATTTTTTTAAGTAAAATTAAATATTAACATTTTCGTGACATGAGATTTGTCCAACTGTAATTGCCGTAGATTTCACGTGGTAGCAGAAGAGCGACTCCATTCCAGGCACGACGCGTTTACGCTCGGCTTCACTATACAAATAATTCAACACGAATTCGTACGGAACGAACTGACACATCGACACTTTGCCCCGTCACTACTTTATTGAAGTCAAACATAATTGCTACGTTTCGTGTCTGGTTCAATCGTATCTCTCGGCCCTCTTTTTTTTTTGCCTTAGCTTAGCTTATTTTAGCTTAGCTTAGCTTAGCTTAGCTTGCTAGGCGCCAAAAAACGAGACGCGTTTGCTATCGACAAATTGGCTCAGCAGACGTCAATCGTGAGCGTAAAGTGTCGTGAATATCGTGTGAAGATGTTCACAATGGCGAAAGTCAAGTACGAAGAGGAGCTTTGTGGAGCACAGGAGGACAACGAGCGACAACGTCAACTGCTGGACGCCGTTTACAAGCAGCCTCGAGTTGTGTTGAACAGAGCAGGTTTGTCACTTGTTTCATCGACACTTTTCAACCATATGTACGTTTTTATTTCTGTAATGACTCTTCACCGGGTCACTTTGTTACGATACACAGTTAGTTTTTTTCTTCAGTCGGTTTGGTACATTTCTCAGTCGATGAGAATTGGATTTAGCAGAGCTACAACTGAGGTAAAGCTAGCCGCCTTTTCTTTTTACGCGGTCAAGTCAGCCGCCTTTTCTTTTTACGCGGTCAAGTCAGCCGCCTTTTCTTTTTACGCGGTCAAGTCAGCCGCACTTCATTTTTTTCTGTTCGCCCTTTTCTAGGATTTACGGTAGTGTGCTCGAAGAGACGCTGGCGCGGAGAATGTGACCGAGAACAACATTGAGTTTTCAAAATAAAAGATCGGTTTTCAAAAATAAAATTGAATTCAAACGCAGTTTAAAGTATGCTTGGTTTTATTATTATTATTATTATTATTATTATTATTATTATTATTATTATTATTATTAACAGTTTAAAAGCTGTTTAACAATAACAGTACCAATTCAAATTTCACTGGGAATGCACTCTTGTGGGGTGATATTGAGCAATAACATTGATATGTACAGTATTAAGTCAACGGTAATTTAAAATGAAGGAAATGTTGAAATTGAAAAAAAAATATGTGTGTGTCATCGAGCAGACATGCCACTTTGAGGCAGAACTAATCTGGGGTCAATAGGTCATATGACCTAGAAGCTATTAAGCAGAAAATAAGTGGAAGTCTAAAATGAAAAAAAAATAAAAATAAAAGGTGGGCATCATCTATCAGACATGGCACTATGATGCAGCATTGGTTTGGGGTCAATAGGTCACATGGCCTGGAAGCTATTGAGCTAAGAAGCTGAAATTTACAGATACTGAGAAAAAAAATTGTTAAAAAATAAGCGGAGGCCTTTTTTTTTTTTAAGGCTGTATGCACATGAATATGTACAATTTTCTCTTGTTTCCTACAATATTAGTTGCTTATGTCATGTTGATCAAAATGTATGCTGTGTTGACCCTCGTCTCACACCTTGACTCCGCAACATTTTTGCATTATTTTTTTTTGCATATTTATTTTTTTTGCACAATGAAAAATGGTTGAACAAGTTACAATACGTCAACCATATTTCTATATATTCCCAGTAGACTTTTTTTTTTTTTTCGAGGCAAATGTTAACTTTTACTAATCAAAAATCAATTCAACCAATGAGCAACCCGTTTTCTGAAATTTGTGTTTTCAACTCTAATATTCTAATATAAATTATGGTGAAAACAGTGCCTCTGGATTGGGAGACCGGGGTGGTGGTCCCCCTTTTTAAGAAGGGGGACCGGAGGGTGTGTTCCAACTATAGAGGGATCACACTCCTCAGCCTCCCTGGTAAGGTCTATTCAGGGGTGCTGGAGAGGAGGGTCCCTCGGGAAGTCGAATCTCGGATTCAGGAGGAGCGGTGCGGTTTTCGTCCTGGCCGTGGAACAGTGGACCAGCTCTACACCCTCAGCAGGATCCTTGAGGGTGCGTGGGAGTTCGCTCAACCAGTCCACATGTGTTTTGTGGATTTGGAGAAGGCGTTCGACCGTATCCCTCGGGGAGTCCTGTGGGAGGTGCTTCGGGAGTACGGGGTACCGGGCCCCCTGATACGGGCGGTTCGGTCCCTGTTTAGTCTGCATTGCCGGCAGTAAGTCGGATTCGTTTCCGGTGAGGGTTGGACTCCGCCAAGGTTGCCCTTTGTCACCGATTCTGTTCATAATTTTTATGGACAGAATTTCTAGGCGCAGCCGAGGCGTTAAGGGGATCCGGTTTGGTGGCCTCAGCATTGCATCTCTGCTCTTTGCAGATGATGTGGTGCTGTTGGCTTCTCCAGGCCGGGATCTCCAACTCTCACTGGAGCGGTTCGCAGCCGAGTGTGAAGCGGTTGGGATGAGGATCCGCACCTCCAAATCCGAGACCATGGTCCTCAATCGGAAAAGGGTGGCGTGTCCTCTCCGGGCTGCTATAAAGGGCCCTCACAGCCCCGGCCACATTGGGGTATTTGCACATTGGGGTACTTGCACGTTGGGGTACTCGCACATTGGGGTACTGGCACAGCAAAATTTCTTTAAACATGGCATGATAAACCTTTACATGTGGATTTTTTTTGCCAGGTGTGATGTGTGTGTCAAGCTCAATGGGGTTTGGTGATTGTTAAGATCTGCAAAAATCAGCGTCCTTTTTTATTTTTAGGGAATGACTTGACCTGATTGGTATTTTTTGCAAAAGTATATATACCCGTCATCGCTCATACTCATTGCACGATGTTGCTTTTATTGTCCATATAGGCTATCAAAAATAAATAAAACAAAATAAAAAAGTACATATGTTTGGATCGGTCTGATACCAGTGAACATCTTGAGTAGTGGAAAAAGTAAAAGAATATTCATAAATTACTTAGTTATTACACTTACAATGAGTTCACAAATTTTGTACAAAATACCGTAAGTGTTTTTTTTTTTTTTTTTTTTATGCCTTAAGGACTAGGTGACGCTGTATTTATAACTGAATTTTGTCACAGAGATACCTTCACGCCTTGACTATAAATATCCATGTCAAGTGTGGGATTTTTTGAAGCATGCACCGGGGAGTTATTAAGTACATCCTTCATTCACGATACTGCTTTTAACGTCCATAGAGGCTATCAAAACTAAATAAAACTAAATAAAAAATACTTATGTTTGGATAGGTCTGATGCCAGTGAACATTTTGAGTGGTGGAAAGTAAAAGAATATTCATAAATGACTTAGTTATCACACTGAGAATGAGTTTAATTTTTGTAAAAATACCGTAAGTGGGGTATTTTTTTTTTTTTTCATGCCTCAAGGGCTAGGTGGCGCTGCATATATAACTGAATGTTGTCATATAGATAGCTTCAGGCCTTGACTATAAACATACATGTCAAGTTTGGGATTTTTTGGAGCATGTACAGGGGAGTTATTAAGCATATCCTTTTTCAGTGCAAAACACAAATTTTGATGTCCCGCCCTCATCATATAGTATTTCGAAAAGTCAAGATTTTTCCCCCTGTCGTTGGCTCAGGTCTTGACATGGTCCAGGTCAAGTCTTAACTCAGTCGGATGAAACGTGTAGGAGAAGTGGGCAAAAGTATGCCCCCTGTAAATGTGCAAAAATCGTCAAAAATGGGACATTCAAAAATTCGTAGCTCACTTCCTGTTCATTTTAGCATATGGGTCCAAGAGACTTGTTTGTAGGTCTAGGGCTTCCTCATACACCTAAAAATATTCGTCGTTCTTGCTTAAACGTACAACCGGGGCTGCGTCGTTAAACATTTCTAGGGGGCGCTATTGAGTCATTTTTGTAAAAATAGCACAATCAACAATAAAATATGGCTCATTTTACCAAGCCAGATGTGTGTGCCAAGTTTCATGAGTTTCTGTGCATGTTTAGACCCTCAAAACCGACGTTGTTTTCTTGGCGAACAGCGCTTAGCCACGCCCACAGCAATTCGCGAAAACTCACAAACTTCGTGTTGTGACATCATGAAGGCCGAAACCCTCATCTGAGCAAATCTGAGGTCCAGTTAACGTGTTTGGACAAAAACGTAGAAGAAAATTCGTAAGAAAAAAAATGCCACTAGGTGGCGCTATCAGTAAGATGAAATATAAGTTCGTAGATGTCTTTAGGGCTGGACTCTCATCAAATGTGGGAAATTTTGAGAAGATAGGATCATCTCGGTCAAGTTAATGCAGCTTTTATAGTCACGAAAAATCTTCAGACTTTGCGGCACCGTAACGGCCACGCCCTTTGGCGAAAAGTTACAATATTCGGTGTGGGGCATGATCAACATCTTAAGGCTTTTCTGACCAATTTTCAACTGGATCCCTTCAACGAGCTCGGCACAGTAGCTAAAAACGTAAAGTATGACATTTATTGTTACCACTAGGTGGCGCTATATGTATAACTGAATTTTATCATATAGATGTTTTCAGGCCGTGACTATTACGTTGCATGAGAAGTTTGAGATTTTTTGGAGCTTGAACATGGGAGTTATTAAGCATTTGCTCTTTCTGGACAAATGAAATTTTAAAGGCAATATTTGATGCCCTGCCCCCGTCATATAGTATTTCGAAAAGGCAAGATTTTTTGCCCAGTTGTTCTCTCAGGTCTTGAGATGATAAATGCCAAGTTTGAAGTGTTTGTGTTTGTTTTTTGTGCAAATGTTCCAATGGTGGTTGAGGGGATGGGGTGGGTGGGGAGATGATCGATCCTGGCTTCCACCGTGTAAGTGACACAGGCTCGGAAGCATTTGTTTGTGTGTGTTGAATGTGTTGTGTGTGTTGGGGGCGGGGTCGATATATCTATACATGGCTTTATGTATCGATATTGGGATATGAAAAGGCGTATCTATACGATATCGATATATCAATATTTTGAACCCAGCCCAAGTTAATTCAATTGAAATAGAAAGGGCGTATGAAAACAAATTCCTTGTAGTAGTTATTGATGATAAATTATTTTGGAAGCCACACATAGAAATTGTTAAAAGGAAAATGTCAAAAATCATAGGGATACTCTATAAAACTAAGGATGTCCTGAACATGAACTCATTATATACATTATACAGTTCATTATTCTTACAATATCTGACCTATTGTGTGAAAATCTGGGCAAATGCAAATAAAACAAACACCAACTCTGTATTCAAATTGCAAAAGAGAGCTATAAGAATTATTAATTAATCAAAATATACTGAATCAACACATCGATTATTTATTAAATTAAATACAATGAAATTTTATGACTTGGTTGAGTTTAAATTAGCACCAAATTAGACACAGTCCTTATGGTATAAGGGGTGCACATGTCTATAAAAAAAAACACAAAAAAAACAAGAACAAATATTAAGCAAAGGTGTGTATCTGTTAGGTGTTAATTTGTGGAATCATTTGGGAATTGCCCTGAAAGGATGTGACTCACTTGTTGAGTTTAAAAAAAAATGTTTAAAAGTTTAAAAAAAATACTTGTGTATAGATTGTTATTCATTCACTCATGTGGCCCATGTGATAAACTTCAATATAAAATACATAACATCACAATAAATTAACTTTACCAAACCATGTGTATCTTGTGTCTCGCAGATGTCAGTGAAAAATATATTTTTCCTGAGCGGCAGGAGCCAGAGTTCCCTGGCGTGAAACAGGAGGAGGACTTGGAGCCTCTGCAAGTTAAAGAAGAGCAGCAGCAACAGCCTCCCAACATCAAAAAAGAGGAGCAGCTGCCACCATACATTGAAGAGGAGGAGCACTTCACAGAGTTGCCCGTGACTGGTGTCCATTTGAAGACTGAAGATGAACGTCAATATGAAGAGAACAAAGGGGCGGAGTCTCCAAGCAGACAACAAATGACAAATGATGACAGCCGGTTAGCTCTTATGTCAGATGGTGAAGACGCGTCACACGCTGCTCACACTGCTGACGATGAACAGTGTGACGATGATGTGACATGTCACACTGATGGCAAACGGTGGAAATGTTCTCAGTGTGGAAAAACCTTTGGTTCCAAGTCTCAATTGAGAAGACACGCGATGGGCCACACTGGTCATAAACCCTTTGCTTGCACAGTTTGTGGTCGAAGTTTCTCTAGGAAGGAAACTTTATCAACGCACACGCGAACCCACACCGGAGAGAAGCCTTTTGCTTGCTCAGTTTGTGGTCAAAATTTTGCTCAGAGGGAACACTTAAAAACACACACACGAACCCACACTGGAGAGAAGCCTTTTGCTTGCGCAGTTTGTGGTCAAAGTTTTTCTTCCAAGGGATACTTAAAAACACACACAAGAACCCACACGGGAGAGAAGCCCTTTGCTTGCTTGGTTTGTGGTCAAAAATTTGCTTTCAAGGGATACTTAAAAATACACACAAGAACCCACACTGGAGAGAAGCCCTTTGCTTGCACAGTTTGTGGTCGAAGTTTCTCTAGGAAGGAAACTTTAACAACGCACACGCGAACCCACACCGGAGAGAAGCCTTTTGCTTGCTCAGTTTGTGGTCAAAATTTTGCTCAGATGGAACACTTAAAAACACACACAAGAACCCACACCGGAGAGAAGCCTTTTGCTTGCTCAGTTTGTGGTCAAAATTTTGCTCAGAGGGAACACTTAAAAATCCACACACGAACCCACACTGGAGAGAAGCCCTTTGCTTGCTCAGTTTGTGGTCAAAATTTTGCTCAGAGGGTACACTTAAAAACACACACAAGAACCCACACTGGAGAGAAGCCCTTTGCGTGCTCAGTTTGTGGTCAAAATTTCTCTGAGAAGGGAAGTTTAACAAGGCACACAAGAACCCACACTGGAGAGAAGCCTTTTGCTTGCTCAGTTTGTGGTCAAAATTTTGCTCAGAGGGAACACTTAAAAACACACACAAGAACCCACACTGGAGAGAAGCCTTTTTCTTGCTCAGTTTGTGGTCGAATTTTCTCTCAGAAGGGATCCTTAAAAATCCACACACGAACCCACACTGGAGAGAAGCCTTTTGCTTGCTCAGTTTGTGGTCAAAATTTTGCTCAGAGGGTACACTTAAAAACACACACAAGAACCCACACTGGAGAGAAGCCCTTTGCTTGCTCAGTTTGTGGTCAAAATTTTTCTTCCAAGGGATACTTAAAAACACACACAAGAACCCACACGGGAGAGAAGCCCTTTGCTTGCTTGGTTTGTGGTCAAAATTTTGCTCACAGGGGACACTTAAAAATACACAAAAGAACCCACACTGGAGAGAAGCCTTTTGCTTGCTCAGTTTGTGGTCGAAAATTTGCTTGGAATATATGTTTAAAAGTCCACACAAGAACCCACACTGGAGAGAAGCCCTTTGCCTGCTCAGTTTGTGGTAAGAAATTTCGTGAAAAGGAAAATTTAAAAATACACACAAGAACCCACACTGGAGAGAAGCCCTTTGCTTGCTCAGTTTGTGGTCGAATTTTCTCTCAGAAGGGATCCTTAAAAATCCACACACGAACCCACACTGGAGAGAAGCCTTTTGCTTGCTCAGTTTGTGGTCAAAATTTTGCTCAGAGGGTACACTTAAAAACACACACAAGAACCCACACTGGAGAGAAGCCCTTTGCTTGCTCAGTTTGTGGTCAAAATTTTTCTTCCAAGGGATACTTAAAAACACACACAAGAACCCACACGGGAGAGAAGCCCTTTGCTTGCTTGGTTTGTGGTCAAAATTTTGCTCACAGGGGACACTTAAAAATACACAAAAGAACCCACACTGGAGAGAAGCCTTTTGCTTGCTCAGTTTGTGGTCGAAAATTTGCTTGGAATATATGTTTAAAAGTCCACACAAGAACCCACACTGGAGAGAAGCCCTTTGCCTGCTCAGTTTGTGGTAAGAAATTTCGTGAAAAGGAAAATTTAAAAATACACACAAGAACCCACACTGGAGAGAAGCCCTTTGCTTGCTCAGTTTGTGGTCGAATTTTCTCTCAGAAGGGATCCTTAAAAATCCACACACGAACCCACACTGGAGAGAAGCCTTTTGCTTGCTCAGTTTGTGGTCAAAATTTTGCTCAGAGGGAACACTTAAAAACACACACAAGAACCCACACTGGAGAGAAGCCCTTTGCTTGCTTGGTTTGTGGTCAAAATTTTGCTCACAGGGGAGACTTAAAAACACACACAAGAACCCACACTGGAGAGAAGCCCTTTGCTTGCTTGGTTTGTGGTCAAAATTTTTCTTCCAAGGGATACTTAAAAATCCACACAAGAACCCACACTGGAGAGAAGCCTTTTGCTTGCTCAGTTTGTGGTCAAAGATTCCCAACAAAGGGCAACGCTGAGAGGCACAAGTGTGCTGGTGAGAAAAGCGGTTGATGAATGAAGCTTGATATGATCTCATTTAGGAATTGACGTTTAAAATGGTGCAGAAATTTCTACCGCTAAATGAATGATTGATCTGTGTACTTGTATCGTGTGTTGTGTCTTTGCCTATTTTGAAATTGAGTTTGCTTTGAAAACGTAACATCAACCTGACAAGTGGCTGCAGATTATAACTGACGGCTATAATCTGTCATCTGTACATGTAAATGTCCGTTCATATGTAGTTTGCCTTATATACATATTAAAAGGCTGTTGTTGAACACATTATTTTAGGTTAATTAATTATGCACAAATTAGTGTGTCAAAAAAATAACGCAACTGATCGCGAGTCTGATTGCAGACCGCAGACTGGGAACGGAACGCCCACGGAACGGAACGCCCCTATGCTCTTGATTGACGGAAAGTGACGCTGCTGTCGTGATCCAGTAGTGTTGTTCTCAACTTCTCTGCAGCGAGCGGTCGCCACGAGAACTACGAAACGAAATCATTCCATCCATTATCACAACCTCTTAGTTCTCAAAAAGTTCCCGGGGACGACACGAAATAATTTGTAAAATGACGAGTCGGGAGCAGAAAGTAAGTGGACATGTATTTTATTTAATGAACATTAGCACATAGGTCGCTAAAGAAAAGTTCGTTTCCCGCACAGAAAGTTTGAAAAATGAATTGAAATGATTTAGTGGAACACAATGTTTTTCTTCCATATCTCTCTCGTTGAATTCCAATTGTTATTTCGCATGGAACAATAGTTTGAACCTGTGTACCGTACAATATGCTGACCTAAAAGTAGTAACTTGCAAATGGGGAATCCACCGTGACGCTGTACGTAATGCAAAATGGTGTAAGCCCAATACGTCACATATTTGCAGCAGATAGGCCTGTATAGCGTAGCTACGTAATTAATTACCATTAATGTATCGATGGGATTTGAATAATAACATAATTTTACTCTGTTGTGGCATGAACGTTAAGAAATCTTTACATGAGTCCAGTTTTTTCTATTTCTGTTGGTATGTTTTTGGATTGTAATTGGCCAATTCTACAGTCGGATGACAAAAGATTTATACAAATAAAATGTGTTCTAATTTGCACTCAGCTTCATCGAACCGTCTATAAAGATGGACACCTACCAGCACCCATTTTGGAAGGCTTGAACCGATACAGATGCAGCATTTGTGCCAAAGGTGGAGAGTTTGCATATGTTGTGGCACATCTGCAAACTCAAGATAAGACGGCAGTTTGTCATGAAGGTATGTTGTAGTTTGAAGACCACTATAATCAATTTAAATTTTGTCAATATGGCAATTCTTTCTTAGTTGCCATGGTAAGCAATTTTTATAAATATGAAAAAGAATGTATTGTTAGTTTTATGAATGATGAATACATTTCGCTACAACCTAAAAAGTACTCACTGATACTGATGCCAAGTAATGGATGCCACTAGTACTCTATATAGAAAATTACAATTAAACAAATGACACAGACTTTTAAAGAAAGACCTTTCAAATTTGAAAAGCTTTTTCTAACCTAATGCACAGAAATAAGGCTGGCTCGCATTTCCAGAAAGAGGAAAATAGATGAGAATGCCAAGGTAAGAATAATGGACAGAATTTTCCAAACCCCAATTAATCTATGCAAATTGTCATTGTAGTGTATACATGTCCAAAACATATAATTAATCCCATTCCCTTGAACTTAAGGAGGAACGTCCGACGTCAGCAACCAAGGTCAAGAAGCCTTCTGCAGAGAGAGTGGTCGCTTCCATCTGTCAGGCATGCATGCAACAATTTTTATTTATGTATTTTACATTTTGGAGGTGAAGCACAGTTATGAACTGATGATATACACTCACTGGCTAGTCAAACAGAACTACACAGAGTAGAGACTTTAATATTGCATCTTTATCAGAGAATCATGTGGCTCTGACATTTATACAATATAAACAAATTATGTGAAAGCTACAAAAACATGCTGATAAGGAATTCTTCATTGCACTTCTCTTGTTCCAAGAAGATAATGATGATCATATTGATGATGAAGACAAGTCTATTTTTAGTTTATGCGGTTATGTTCACAGCTACCAGAGGAGATTTTACGATCCATCCTGATTCTTGCTGTCCTCAATGATGGCGAAGGCGCAATCCACGTGCTGGCCCTGACATGCACCCGATTCTGGATGATCATCAGATAAGAATCATTTCGTAGGGAAGCACATTTTCAGTGGCTAGACAGTAAGTTGTGAGGGAGTGGGGATCATGAGGATAAGTGGTTAAGATCATGGATGGGTGGACACAAAAAAAAATAATTCTGTCTGTCTGTCTATCTATCTGACAGCTAAGGCTGTTTGAAAGCACTATATACATAAGATGACTTGACTGTCTATCTATCTACCAGGTGTCGTCAACTGGAGTGCATTTTCACCGGATTTCAAAAAGATGTACAGGATCCCCTATTGCCTCACCCCTTGCATCCAATGCAATTCTATATTTAAAGAATATAGAGGGTTCTGGGGACATGGAAAAAGAGGAGAACTCATTGGTTTTTATTCAGATTACAACATTCACAGACGCTGCAGCAACTGCATAAATTGATGTCACAAAATAAATGTGATTTGGAAAACAAAAAAATGGGAGTGGTTATTTGAAGTTACAGAAGCATGTACATTACATAATGCTTACATGTATCATAAAATCATGTTTGGAGAGGAATTTTGTGAAAAATGATGAAGTAGGCTACTTTTTGTCATAAATATACCACCTAGTATTGCTTGTTGTAGGCCTTTATGGAAAAATATATTTTAAAGATGTCTAACAAAAAATAACATTTTGTATGTATATCACAATTAAACCAGCTTTAAAATACTATTTCCACCTCATAATTTTGTGGAAATAGTCTTTTTCATATGTGCTACGTTTGTGTGTTTGTTGCAATAAAGTTTAGTTTGTCGCGCCATTAATTGCATTAAGTTACCATTCTGTTTCTAAATAGTCTGTTTCGTATGTGGTACGTTTGTGTGGTTTTTGCAATAAAGTTTCTACTTTTGTCCTCTAAGGCTACCCGTAGCCTGCGGGGGCGGAGTGTTCCGCTCGGGGAGGAGTGTTCCGTGATTGGGGGGCGTATTGTTCCGACTTTTGTCCTCTAAGACTACCCGTAGCCTGCGGGGGCGTAGTGTTCCGCTGGGGGAGGAGTGTTCCGTGATTGGGGGCGTAGTGTTCCGTTCTGCGGTCTGCAATCAGATACAATTGTGGACTTCCGCCGCACGTCTACGTTCGTTTCTTTACGTGCTCACTGCACTGGCGGGCGGCAGACATCCTCTGCTAAATCATTCTTTCTGATTCGGTATTGGACTGAACACACAGGACTCCCATCACCATTTTGAAGGTCTGCGACACCATTTATTAAATGTCGGCGTGTGTATAAACTCGTCTCGGTGCGCGTTGATGCTTCTCGGCCTAGTTAGCTTAGCTTAGTTTTAGCTTAGCTTAGCTCGCTAGCCGCTAACAAAGAGAAGCACACAACACGTGGTCAGGAAGAGACCAAGTGTGACTTTGTTGGCATTATTGTGTCAAAAATGTCGGCGAGAACGACACCAAAGGACAAGGAGGAACTCTTTGGAGTCAAAGAAGAGAACGAGCAACATTTTCAACCGCTGGACGACGTTTGCGAGGAGCCTCGAATTGTGCTACACACAGCAGGTTTGTACACTTCTTATTACTCTCCCTTGCTTAGCACTACTATATAGCGTTAAAAAAATTCACTGCAGTTCTCATTACTGTACACAGTAATTCAATTCAACTTTATTTCAGAGGACGGTTTTACAATCATCAGACAGTCATACCAATGTCTCTGACAAGATGTATGTGAGTTGAAGAACACTTTGGTCCACGATGCTGTTGTATTAAAACGGTGGTATAATACTAAATGATTTTTTTTTTTGTCTGTATACATACCCGTTTCCCACATATTTCTTTTTTTTTTAAATAATACAATCACATTGTTTTGTTATGATTACTGCCAGTGTTTTAAAAAAATAAGTGCCGGTACTCTCCTAATTCATATCTATCTATCTATCTATCTATCTATCTATCTATCTATCTATCTATCTATAGGAGAATTTTTTGGGGTATTTTTATTGTAAATTGTAATATTAAATAGGGCTGCACAATCTCTCGAAAAAATATCGACATCGCGATATTGGCCCTTGCAATAATCATATCGCAAAGGCACGCAATAAATTTTATATGGAATGTCATGCTTTTTATATGAATTTGACCAATCAGATGCTAACTAAAATGTGCATCGCCATTCAATAGTTGAAAATTATCAAGACATAATTACAATTAATGAACTAAGATTACATGAAGGTTGCTTATTTTGCCCCATGAAAAATGTTTTTCTTTCATTAGGTAATAAAAATGTAATTTCTTTAGGTAAATGTTAAATATCGCAATAATATCGATATCGCTATGTTCAGCAAGTATATCGCATGTTTTTCCAATATCGTGCAGCCCTAATATTAAATATTTTTAAATCAGCTATATGGAAGATTGAAAATTTCAAATCTCTACTGCCACCTGTGGCCGAAAACAAACTGCATGCTCGAACACACTGCACGCACTCGTACGACCTTGAAAAAAATAATCACAGATATTACATGATATCGCGATCGCATTTTTTTGGGTGAAAAAAAATCGCAATTAGATTATTTTCCATAATCGTTCAGCCTTACTTGAAATTTGACTTAACCAAACCAAATATGTGTTTTGTCGTCTTGTGTCCTGCAGACGTCGGTGAGAAATATCTAAAAAATAAATAAATAAATTAATTAATAAAAAAAAAACACAAGGGGGGGGGGGGGGAGTGGGGTGTTGGGCTGGGGTCGATATTGGTGTAAAAAAAAAAAAATCTAAAATACAAAAGCCAATCTTGACTCTGTTGTGTCATCTAAAAAAGTGAAATGGAAACTTAAGTAAGTAAATACCATATCGCTCTAATTTCCTCCAGGAAATATTTTTCCCCAAAATTTAAAAACACCTGAAATCTGCCACAAAAACAAATGGTTCAGAAGATTCCCAATGAAATGAAAACTAAGTTATATTAGAAAATGCAATTTCTGGAGAAATTGCGGGTGAATGCAGGAAGGGTGAATAAAAACCTGTGGAATGATTATGAATAATATTGAATGATATTGAATGACCTGGAATGCTATACAGTGACCTGGAATGACCTGAACATGCTAAATTTGGAATGGTTTGAATTTACACAGAAATATAGAAGCGGTTGAAGGAATAAAAATAGCACACAAAGGAAAATAAATTAGCTAGAAACAAATTAACAAGACAAGAAAAACAGTCAAGTGAGCAATGTAGGAAGGAGCAAGTAATTGAGGAAGCAATGGAGTCAAGAGAGAAGAATTAAGTAAGCAATGAAGTAAGGAGCGTAGAATCAAGTAGCAATGGTGTAAGGAGTGACAAATTGAATCAGCAATGCAGGAAAGATTGAGGACTGGAGTAAGCAATGGAGTAAGGGTCACTTTCTGTTGAAATTAGGTCACTTCCTGTTGAAATTGGACTACTTCCTATTGCTACGTCACTTCCTATTGAAATCAGGTCACTTTCTGTTGAAATCGTGTCCCTTCCTGTTGATTTGACGCCACTTCTGGGTCACTTCCTGTTCATTTTAGGCCATTCCCGGGTCACTTCCTATTGAAATCAGGTCACTTCCTGTTGAAATCGTGTCACTTCCTGTTCATTTGATGCCACTTCTGGGTCACTTCCTGTTGATTTTAGGCAATTTTCGGGTCACTTCCTGTTGAACTCAGGTCACTTCCTATTGATTTTAGGCCATTTCTGGGTAACTTCCTGTTCAAATTGGGTCACTTCCTGTTGAAAACAAGTCAGTTCCTGTTGATTTCAGGTCACTTCCGGGTCACTTCCTATTGAAATCAGGTCACTTTCTGGTGAAATCATGTCACTTCCTGTTGATTTGACGCCACTTCTGGGTCACTTCCTGTTCATTTTAGGCCATTTCTGGGTCACTTCCTATTGAAATAAGGACACTTCCTATTGAAATTGTGTCACTTCCTGTTCATTTGATGCCACTTCTGGGTCACTTCCTATTGATTTTAGGCCATTTCTGGGTAACTCCCTGTTCAAATTAGGTCACTTCCTGTTGAAAACAAGTCAGTTCCTGTTGATTTCAGGTCACTTCCGGGTCACTTCCTATTGAAATCAGGTCACTTTCTGTTGAAATCATGTCACTTCCTGTTGATTTGATGCAACTTCTGGGTCACTTCCTGTTCATTTTAGGCCATTTCCGGGTCACTTCCTATTGAAATAAGGACACTTCCTATTGAAATTGTGTCACTTCCTGTTCATATGATGCCACTTCTGGGTCACTTCCTATTGATTTTAGGCCATTTCTGGGTAACTCCCTGTTCAAATTGGGTCACTTCCTGTTGAAAACAAGTCAGTTCCTGTTGATTTCAGGTCACTTCCGGGTCACTTTCTGTTGAAATCGTGTCACTTCCTGTTCATTTGATGCCACTTCTGGGTCACTTCCTATTGATTTTATGCCATTTCTGGGTAACTTCCTGTTCAAATTGGGTCACTTCCTGTTGAAAACAAGTCAGTTCCTGTTGATTTCAGGTCACTTCCGGGTACTTCCTATAGAAATCAGGTCACTTTCTGTTGATATCGTGTCACTTCCTGTTGATTTGACGACACTTCTGGGTCACTTCCTCTTCATTTTCGGCCATTTCTGGGTCACTTCCTATTAACTCATTCACTGCCTTGGACGAGTCAGTTCGTTAAAGTGAAAAATAGCGCCCCCTGCCTTTGACAAGTTAATTCGTCAATCCCTTTTTTTTTTTTTATGGCAAGCTGCGGATAAAAGTCTGGGGCATCAGATGTGTGATTTTCAAGGTTGTAGCCTATTTACTTCCACCACTAGATGGCAGCACTGCCTTGGAAGTGAGCTTATCCAACGTGAAGCACCAGCGGAAGTTGAGGAGCGGAGCAGAGTGGAGCATATTAGCATAGCAGAGCATATTAGAATAGCAGATCAAGCATTATGTCTACTTTTAGACAGCTTACACTGGAGGAGAGTTTGTTAAAACCAAAGTCCAGCCAGAAACGTAGAGGATCGTCATCTTTGAACGATAATGACGATCAAAGAAGGGAAAAGATGACGTTGAGGAGCAAGGTACCACGTGTGCAAACAGAGCCGCATGTTAGTCAACCCGTGAGCTCACAAGGCAGTCAGGAGAAATCTGTTGCTGCATCCATCGATTCCACTGAATGGACGGACACGTCATGCGACTCATCGGATGAGTATCTGCCCACAAAAACCCCTGGCTGGAGCGAAGACTCGGACACATCGCAGAGTAGTGATGACGGTGAGAGCTAACGTGCTAACTCGCTAACTTTGCCTTTACTCGCGATCTCCTCGTCTTTCCGTTACATGCACTTTATTTATTACACTGTTGCCACAGTTGCCATTACTAACGGCTGTACAGATGATGTATTTTATTGCTGTGGACGTAAATGTGTTGCGATGATGAGCTAACTTGCGCGATCGTCAAATTTAAACCCATCTTGTACGAGTTGTGTTTTTCTGTCGATGTGGGTGGGGATAAAAATGTGATACGGAGTACAGCATTGATGCTAGAAGGACGAGTTAGTCTTATTTATTGTTCTTCTTTCAGTGATCGACATCTGTGCATGTATATAAAAAGCTAGACTAAGTCAAGCAATGAGGAGAAAATGACTGGTGTAAATCGAAGGGTATAAAAGGGCAGGAAAATGTTTAGCAAAGGGAAAAAAATCCAGGCAGCAGTAAAAATCATATGCTTCTATTATTTACAGATTGGCCATCCACCAGTCGGGTCTCACCGATTGGCAGAGCAAAGAGAGGAAAAAAAAAAAATCTGCAAAAAACTATAGCAATAAAACAAAAAGTAATCTTTTGATTCTATGTTTCACAGCAGGTACA
Organism: Festucalex cinctus; assembly: GCF_051991245.1. Classification (NCBI taxonomy): domain Eukaryota; kingdom Metazoa; phylum Chordata; class Actinopteri; order Syngnathiformes; family Syngnathidae; genus Festucalex; species Festucalex cinctus. The sequence goes on from NC_135411.1 coordinate 961,611, forward strand.
TCCAGAAATACTGCGGCTGCTTTGTGTGGGGCTAAGAGAGGTAAAAACGTGTTTAGTACAAATCACACCGCATCAATAAATACAAATTTCATGGTATTTATTTTTCTGTAATTTATAGTTGGATCATTGAACCGTAGTGAGGATCAATCCTGGAAGCAGACACACTGGAGGCCCAAAAGGATTCGCTTCACCGCTAAGCCCGGACCCCAGGGCTCTGCTGCGGAGCTGGAGTCAGACCTGCCGGTGGATTTTCTCGAGCTTTTCATCACCAATGAGCTGCTGCAGCATATTGTTGATGAGACAAATGCCAACGCGCTTGATTCGTTGCAGGAAAACCCCTGTGGACTTCCATACAGTAGAAGTCACGACTGGAGGCCACTTACTGTAGAAGAACTCAAAACCTTCCTTGGCCTAAGTTACATTACAGGGTTCATCAAGAAACCTGTCTTGGAAGACTACTGGAGTGTAGAGGAATTTGAGAGCACACCTTTTTTTGGACAAACAATGTCCAGAAATAGATATCAAATTATTTGGAGGTATTTACACTTCAATGGCACTGCACATGATTCATCGGACAAAATGCACAAGGTCCGCCCAGTCCTGGACTATGTAGTGGCCAAATTCAAAGATCTGTACACGCCAAAACAAAACATTTGTATAGATGAGGGCATGATGACGTGGCGTGGTCGGCTCTCCTTCAAAGTGTACAACCCCCAAAAACCCATCAAATATGGGATTAAATCATACGTTCTTTGTGATTCTGAGACTGGCTACTGCTTCAACTTGATGCCATACATTGGTGTATCCCATACCCTGCCTGACATCGTTTTTACACTACTTGACCGCCTCACAGGTCAGGGATATACCCTGTTTATGGACAATTTTTATAATTCCATTGGCCTCTGTGAGCGTCTTCTTTCAGCAAAGACGAACGTGTGTGGGACACTCGGAAAGAACCGTGGGGAGCCTCAGCTCATAAGAGAGGCAAACAAGACAAGCTTGGGGGCAAATGGCAAGCTTGTCTGTCACAATGAGAAGGTGATGGTTGTTGCATGGCAGGACAAGCGGACTGTCAAGATGGTGACGACCTGCCATAAAGACAGAACGCATCCTGTGGAAGTGTGGCAGGAGGGGAACAAGGAGAAAGTCACCATTCTCAAACCGGAATGCGTTGCGGAGTACAATGCTTCAATGAATGGGGTGGACAAACTAGATCAAAACATTGCTTATTACCCCTTCCTCGGGCGCTCTGTAAATTGGTCAATGAAGTTTGTCACTTATCTTTTTCAATTGTGCATGTTCAATGCACATGTTCTATACAGGGTCAAAAACCCACAGAAGCCTGCAACCTTACTTGCGTTTATAAAAAAGGTTGTTGTTTCGTGGACCGTGAAAAAGCAAGTTGGACAGGGTGATGATGAGCAAGCTGTGGGGAAACAAACAAGGGCCCCATATATGAAAGACCCGGAGAGGAGGCTTGATGGACAGTTGGGCAGGCATCGGCTAGAGAAGTTGGTGCCCACCAGCAAGAAGTTGGTGCCAACAAGAAGGTGTCGGGTGTGCCAACGAAAAGGCCTAAGGAGGGAGACCACCATGTGGTGTGCATCTTGCCATGTACCCTTGCACCCAGGAAGCTGCTTCACATCATACCACACCAAAAAACACTACACATCATAGGGGCGATACACATTCTCTCACATGCACACACACACCCACACACACTTGTAAATAGTTGAAAGTTCATACAAGCAGTGCGCACCCACATACTCGTGCATTTTTCCCACTTGTATATGTAGTTCAAAGTTTTTTTGTTTTGCTACATCTGAATTGTCAATAGTTAATAATAAATTTACCATAAAAATACATTTATCTGTGTTTTTTATGTTGTTGTAACGAAGGAAAGGACTGTTCAGATGTTTGAGATGCCACAAAAGCAGAGAGTATTGGCATCAAAGTCAAAATTTAACTCAAAAGGAACCTTTTCACAAAAAGCTGTTTTTCTCCGTTTTCTAGTCAAAAACAGAAAAATTGGTTAAACTTAGTGTTCTATTGCGAATAACTAGAGAAGGGAGAATGTTAGAAACTTATTTTTTTTTTTTTAATGAAAGAAGAGGGTTTAACCTTTCCTTTGGTGGGTTCCATGTTTATATACCTATAGAGCAAAATATTCTGTGGGCCTTCAAAAATGAGTCAAAATCCTCAAAAATGGCTGGCAAGCTGAAGCTCGCTTTTCTGAAAATGGCTGGCAGTGAATGAGTTAAAATCAGGTCACTTCCTGTTGATTTGATGCCACTTCTGGGTCACTTCCTATTGATTTTAGGCAATTTCTGGGTCACTTGCTATAGGTCGCTTGCACATCGTAATGCATCATGGGAGTTTTTCTTTCGGGCGCCATATTGGGTGTCCGCCGGTTCACAAGGTACACTCGCGAGTTACACGGTAGAGCTTATCAACCTGATGTAATTTTCGCAGTATTTTCACGATTTACCGGAAGATCAAAAACAACGATACAGGCAGAAGGTGTCTCTGTGTGGCGGGATTGATCCTAATTACGTCCTGACCAAGGGTGATTTTTTTTTTTGACGGAGAAAGCTTGCTGGCCAAATGTGACATCTCTGGACATCTTTCCCTACCTCGTGTTGACAACATGCTCCATAACACGCCAACAAATCCCTGGAGGCTTACAATTATTTTGTAAGCGGGTGGATACAGAGTGTAAACTTTAACATCGCATCAGAAGAAACGGTTGCTGTTGCACGTAAGTAAACCACATGGTGTTGGTAATTCTGCACACAAAAATGTTGATTTGTTCTCAGGCTTCCTGTTATCATTGTGTTTACATGCACAGCTGGGTTTACCTGATGTGGTTTTTCTAACAATTTTATAACAGGCAAATATGGCAGAGCGTATAAGAATAAAAAGTAACTGCACAGCCTCCCCGTGGCTTAATTAAATTTAATGCTACCCTTTCACTAGTTACATGTTACTTAATCAACTTATTCTAAATGGTTAAGGTTAACCACTCTCAGAGGACGTATTTTTAGTTTCAGTTTCCAGTACAATAAAACGTGTTCATGGTAACTACTGAGCATACTGACAGCTTTTCTTATGATCTCACGGTTAAGGAGGCTGTCACAACACCCAATTTCTGTCTGGTGCCAGATGGCAACAATTCCCATCACTTGTCACGACAACACCAATAGTATTACCAGGTATGTATGGCTTTACTTTTTGTAGTTTCTTATTTAATTCTATGTTTCATATTTTCATTACAATGTTTGTAATATTTTCAGATTCAGGCACAGATGAGTTTAACTGGACGGACTTCTGCGACTTTGTGGTGTGGACAAAGTGTGATTGAGCGAGTCCACCCAGATCGCTCGTTTTGGCCAGTTGGAAAAGCCAGAGTTTTTTTTCCCCAAAATCCCCTCCTTACCTGAACTGCTCGGGAGAGCATTTACTAGATCAGCAGTGGACTTCCAGTGTTCCTGCTCAGCCGCTGTCACCTACCACTTGCTCATGTACTTCAAAGATGCGGAATAAAGTAGTTTTTTGTGCTGCAGCAGATTGTAAAATCAAATGATATCACTTGAAGTGTGCCAATCTAGACTGCCAAAAGGACAGTGGTTTTGTGACAAGTGTGAAACAAGGATTATTGGGAAAACTGTAACACAGTACTGGTACTTGTCTTACATTAAACAAATTTAAAAGAGAGCAACTTTTTCCTCTGTACATAGCATAATGAAAGTCATTGCGTACCCCATCAACATTACATCATACCGTCATCTCAGGATGGTAGGCACCTGTGCTAAAATAAACTACATTAATTAACAGTTCAATTTTTAACCCTGAAATTACTACATCTAATCATTATTCACTTCATTTTTTGTGCTTTTAGAAATAATAGAGATTTATGCCATTACTTTAAGAGGGACCATATTGCACATTGAGTCAAATCCTGTCATTTGTATTATGTATAGCTTTGTAAACAAACCCAACAATAGAATTTGTATAAACGCTGCCTTTATTAGCGCCAAACAAACAGTCGCATGTTGTCCTCCTCCAATGCTTTGATGCTCGCCTTCGTTTCCATCATGTCATTGGCAATCAAGTCGGTGTGGCATGAGATCCCTAAAGAAAAAAATAAAGAAAAAATCACAAAAAAATACGGTACCAGTAATAGGTTTAATATAGTAAAGTAGTATAGTTTTTTTGTCAGTGTAAAAGAAATGTACACATTTTGTTGCATTTTTTAATGTATGAACATTGCTACAGGCAAATACTTATTTCTATAAACACTTCCAAATGTCTCTAAAATATAAGGTGCGTGTACACACACACAAACAAACACATACATTCACTCATGCATACAATATATCATGTAATGAATTCTGAGTGGCATACCAGAGTCAATGATGTCAGCAGTACTTGAGGGTACAGGTTACTGGAGCCATCTGGCTGCATAACTGCAACAATCTCTGCCACTTCGAGTCGTCTTTTCTTTGCTTGTCTCTCCTGTGCACGTTCATATCTTGGCACCGACTGGGCTGAGACATAGATGTTGTAACTTGGGACCCAACTTTAATGTTGGAGCCCAGTTGGGATGATTGGACAGAAAAACGGGCGCAGGGCGACCTGTTAAAATAAACAAATATATAAACAAATAAAATATGGAAAGACTGGTTATTTTACCGCAGTAGGGTGGCCGTGAATAAGTTCTTTAGCATGATGTGTAGGCTACCGGGGGTCTGTTTACTTGCATCACCCCCGGGGGTCTGTTTTCTTGCATCAGCCCCTTCTGTCTCTTTTTTTTCCAAGTTTACATTTTGCCACCAAAAAACATGTTATCGGCATTAAAAGCCCAAGACTAATCAATCCAATTTCAGCAGTAAACACTTTGCACTGGCACTACTTGGGTGAAAATGTTCGATGTTAGCTTTCGGCTAACGTCCGCTAGCCAGCTTGTACTACCGAACTTGCTTGCTCATGAATCCAAAACATAAGCAACTTGCCCATATATGGGCGGTCGAAACGTTATTAATCCTCATGCATTAAATAAAGGTAAACAAGCTTACCGCTCACAAAGTGATCGCTGCACACACGAGCCCAAAGTAACGACTTCCCTCCGGAGTCCGCACTCCTCTGTCTCCAGGCCCTGGTTCCTAATTATTTTCGGAATTCGGAAAAAAGACCGACTATTTTCCCCCTTGGCTTTGTTCGAACAGCCAACGATGCAGCAACAATGTACCATTTTAAACGCAGAAAACAAACGTGATAGATACGTGTTAGACCGAATCGCTACGTAAATGGAGGCCACCCAGCATGGCGACTACGAGAAATCCGAGGCGGAAGTGACGACATGTGCAAGCGACCTATTGGTTGATTCCGGACAGGGGCCGATTATACAGTCATGAGACAGTCATGCCAATGTATCTGACAAGACGTGTGCGATTTTAAGAACACTTAGGTGCACAATAAGACTGTATTAAAACGGTGGTACAATACTACAAATTATTATTTTTTTTGTCGGTATACTTTTTTTTTTTTTTTTTTTACATAACAGTCACAGTTTTGTAATGATTACTGCATTATTACATTCAACTGCTGTTGCAACCAGTGGTAATTTTGACAAGAAATTTTAATTTAGTTTTAGTTAGTCTTTTGACTAAAATTAACAAGTTTCAGTCATAATTTAGTCTTCTGATTGTATTTTAGTTTTGATCCAATTTTAGTCGACTAAATTCACAGTTTAGTCTATTTTCCTTCAGCATACGTTTCAACTTTTATACAGAAAATTATAGCACACCTATTTGTGACTTTAGTTTAACACGCAAGACACATTTCATACAATGGTGTCTTTATTGTTTCAATGAATCATGTTCAACTGACAATAATGTAACTTTTCACCTGAATAAGAAAAAGTGCATAATTAAATTGCTTGAGATTAATCTTACAGCTGCACAATTTATGTTTATGTACAACACTTTGTATACAGCAATGCCTGTTCTTAGAGCGCTTTATAATTAAAGTTGAGTTGAGTTAAAGTGCAGTGAACACAACATTTTTTGAGTGGTTCTTTTCTCATTCATTCTGATTGGATTGTGTGAATTTTCACTACTGTGTTGTTTTCATTTCCATTTTAGTCATTGATGAAATTGTCAGTCAATTTTAATCATAGTTATTGTCTGAACGAATCGCTTCTATTTTAGTTTTCATTTAATTTTCGTCAGGAAAAACAATTAGTCACGAAAATTATGATGTCAATTTTTCGGCGACAAAAATATCACTGGTTGCAACTGTAGCATTCACGAAGACGGGAGTCAATGACAATCGATTCCGTTTTGCAAATCAGTGCCGAGTTCATATGGGCATATATGCGAACTGCGCTCAAGACGACACGTGAAAATGGAATGAAGCGGTTGCGCTTAATTAAGGTAAATTAATGAGTTAAATTCAACGGTTATATGCGGTTGCGAAACACAGTCGACTCCGCGTACCCGTGTTCCCCTCCGGGAACGTGGTTGACGTCCCGCTCGTGAATGCGTCTGATTATCCGTCTTTTACACGAATACAAAAAGTTAGTATTCCTCGTTGGAGATCGTTGCCGAACCATTATGATTTGACGAGGGGTTCTTGACCTGGTTAAAATAGTCCGTGTGCCACGTCATCCTGTGCTTCCAGCATGTGAGCAGTAATAATTTCGACAAAATTTTTTTTGTTACGAACATTTTTTTTTTCAGGCGAAAATTCAAAACTAAAGTAGAAGCCATTCATTGAGACTAGTGTTGTTGCGATACCCTTTTTTTTGGTCCCCGATTCCAATACCCAGTTTTTTCGTATCGATGCTGGTACCGTACCGATACCAATGTTTTTTTTTCCCAACATGAAAATTGAAAAAACTGCCCTACCATTGGTTCAGAACATTCAAGGGCCAATAGGATATCTTGGCTCGGCATGCAGTGAACATATCACACATCAGTGAATGTCGTGCACACGCAAGAAACAAAATGTTGGACCAAATGTCCAATATTAGTGTCAGAAATAATGGTATCGGCATGTTACTTGTTAGTACTCTGGGCCTCTCCCGAGACCAGTATCGGTATCGGAACAACACGAATAGACTATAATTAAATTGATTGACAATTTTCTCAATGACTAAAACGAATTTAAAAAACAACACAGTGACGAAAATTCACACAATCCAACCAGAAGGAAGGAAACGTGTGTTGGAGAAAAGGACCACTCAGACACTGTTCAGTGCCACTGCACTTTGTTTAATGTAATTTCATGAATTTATTTCATATTATTTATTTCATTGTGCAGCTATAAGATTAATCTCAAGCAATTATGCACTTTTTATTTAAATGAAAACTAAGTGATATTAGAAAATGCAATTTCTGGAGAAATTGCGGGTGAATGCAGTAAGGGTGAATAAAAACCTGTGGAATGATTAGGAATAATATTGAATGACCTGGAATGCTATACAATGACCTGGAATGACCTGAACATGCTAAATGTGGAATGGTTTGAATTTAGACAGAAAAATAGAAGCAGTTGAAGGAAGAAAAATAGCACACAAATAAAAATAAATTAGCAAGAAACAAATTAACAAGACAACAAGAAAGAAGTCGAGTGAGCAATGTAGGAAGGAGCAAGTAATTGAGGAAGCAATGGAGTCAAGAGAGAAGAATTAAGTGAGCAATGAAGTAAGGAGCGTAGAATCGAGTAGCAATGGTGTAAGGAGTGACAAATTGAATCAGCAATGGAGGAAAGATTGAGGACTGGAGTAAGCAATGGAGTAACGGTCATTTTCTGTTGAAATTGGACTACTTCCTATTGATAAGTCACTTCCTGTTGAAATTGGACTACTTCCTATTGATAGGTCACTTCCTGTTGAAATCGGGCCACTTCCTGTTGAAATTGGGCTACTTCCTATTGATAGGTCACTTCCTGTTGAAATCGGGCCACTTCCTGTTGATTCTAAGTCACTTCCAGGTCACTTCCTATTGAATCAGGTCACTTCCGGGTCACTTCCTGTTGAAAACAAGTCAGTTCCTGTTGATTTCAGGTCACTTCCTATTGAAATCAGGTCACTTTCTGTTGAAATTGTGTCACTTCCTGTTGAAATTGTGTCACTTCCCGTTGATTTAAAGCCACTTCTGAGTCACTTCCTGTCCATTTTATGCCATTTCCGGGTCACTTCCTATTGAAATCAGGTCACTTCCTGTTGAAATCGTGTAGCTTCCTGTTGATTTGAAGCCACTTCTGGGTCACTTTCTATTGATTTTAGGCCATTTCCGGGTCACTTCCTGTTGAAAGAGGTCACTTCCTGTTGATTTTTGGCCATTTCTGGGTAACTTCCTGTTCAAATCAACAGGTCACTTCCTATTGAAATCAGGTCACTTCCGGGTCACTTCCTGTTGAAAACAAGTCAGTTCCTGTTGATTTCAGGTCACTTCCAGGTCATTCCTGTTGAAAACAAGCCACTTCCTGTTGAAATCGGGTTATTTCCTGTTGAAATCAGGTCACTTCCTGTTCAAGCCGGGGCATTTCCTGGCGAGAATCCCTGGTGTACCAAATCAATTGGCCAAGATGGCCGCCACCCCTAGTGAGACTCTTGGACGTAACTTAATCAATTGGCCAAGATGGCTGCCGCTGAGGGCAGGTGTAGGGTACAAAATAGGAAATTGTGGTTAAGGCGTGAATATTGGAACTAAAAAAAGATGGAGAATTGGTGGACTACATTGAAGTTGGAATGCAGTGAATTGGATGAAGAATGTGGAAGTAAATGTGAAATGTATAATGTAGGGAGAGGTAGAGTACAAAATGGGGAATTGTGGTAAGGCGTTAATTTTGGAAGTGAAAAAGAAGAGCTCATGGCGTGAATTGGTGGAATATATTGAAGTTGGAACAAAGTGAATCGGATGAAAAATGTGGAAGTAAATGTGAAATGTAGAATCTCTCATTATGAATACATTGGAAAAAATGTGTACGAAATCGGGAATTGCGAGTAAGGCGTGAATTTTGGAACAGGAAAAGAGCTCGTGGTATGAATTTAAGGAATATATTGACGTTGGAATGAAGTAAATTGGATGAAAAATGTGGAAGGAAATTTTGAATCTTCCATTAAGAATGCATGAGGAAAAATTGGGTACAAAATAGTGAATTGTGGGTAAGGCGTGAATATTTGGAATATGTTTAAATTGGAAAGATGAGAATGGGATGAATCATGTGGAAGTAGGGGTCTTCCAGCCTAACTATGGTTACAAATAGGTGTTTTAATTTTACTATGTAAAAGTTGAAATGTATGCGGATGGACAATATCAACTCAACTCAATTTAGTCGACTTCAATCAATAGAGAGATTAAAATAGTTTTAGATTTGACCTTATATCGGCTGTCAGATTTTTAACAAGGCCAATACTTTTTTTCCTTTTGCTTTTTGTTTTTTGGGATGGGCCAATCCGAGTATGCGGTGGCCCCAAGTCGAGGTGCACTGTAGGAACAATAATGCACATCATCTCACGCTTGAAATTTGACTTGACCAACCCAAATGTGTGTTTGTCTTCTTGTGTCCTGCAGACGTCACTGAGAAATATCTTCGTCCTGACCAAGAGGACATGAAGCCTCGGAATGTTAAAGAGGAGGAAGAACATCCTTACATCGAAGAGGAAGAAAAGCCCGTTCGTGTCAAAGAGGAGGAGGTTGAGAATGACGTCACCAAGTCACCAATGACCTTCGCCCCTTTAAAGAGTGAAGATGAAGTCAAGGGTGAGAGTGAGGAGGGCAGAGGGGCGGAGCCTCCAAACAGGATCTTAAATCCTCAAAACATGATTCCACAAAGTGATGCAGACCACTGGGGACCATCAAAAATAAAAAGTGATGACATAAGGTCCCTTTCTTCTCATGATGATGATGATAATGATGATAATCTGCATGGTAATGATGAACATGCTGCTGATGATAGGTCGTGTCACACTGACGACAAATCCTGCGAATGTTCTCACTGTGGGAAAACATTGAGTACAAAAGGACGTTTGAAAATTCACTTGAGAAGACACACTGGGGAAAAACCTTTTTCTTGTTTAGATTGTGGCAAAAGCTTCTCTTTGAAGTCAAATTTAACAAAACATTCAAGAACACACACTGGGGAAAAACTTTTTTCTTGTTTAGATTGTGGCAAAAGCTTCTCTTTGAAGTCAAATTTAACAAAACATTCAAGAACACACACTGGGGAAAAACTTTTTGCTTGTACCCACTGTGGCAAAAGCTTCTCTCAGAAGTCACATTTAACCAGACATACAAGAAGACACACTGGGGAAAAACCTTTTTCTTGTTTAGATTGTGGCAAAAGCTTCTCTTCGAAGTCACATTTAACAACACATAAAAGAATCCATAGTGGCGAGAAACCTTTTTCTTGCTCCCATTGTGGTAAAAGCTTCTCTTCAAAGTCACATTTAACCAGACATATAAGAAGCCACACTGGCGAGAAACCTTTTTCTTGCTCAGACTGTGGCAAAAGCTTCTTTCGGAAGTCAGCTTTAACAACACATACAAGAAGACACACTGGGGAAAAACCTTTTTCTTTTTTAGATTGTGGCAAAAGCTTCTTTGACAAGTCAGATTTAACAACACATACAAGAAGACACACTGGGGAAAAACCTTTTTCTTGTTTAGATTGTGGCAAAAGCTTCTCTCAGAAGTCAGCTTTAACAACACATACAAGAAGACACACTGGGGAAAAACCTTTTTCTTGCTCAGACTGTGGCAAAAGCTTCTCTCGGAAGTCAGATTTAACAACACATACAAGAAGACACACTGGGGAAAAATCTTTTTCTTGTTTAGATTGTGGCAAAAGCTTCTCTCAGAAGTCAGCTTTAACAACACATACAAGAAGACACACTGGGGAAAAACCTTTTTCTTGTTTAGATTGTGGCAAAAGTTTCTCTGACAAGTCAGATTTAACAACACAAACAAGAAGACACACTGGGGAAAAACCTTTTTCTTGTTTAGATTGTGGCAAAAGCTTCTCTCGGAAGTCAGCTTTAACAACACATACAAGAAGACACACTGGGGAAAAACCTTTTTCTTGCTCAGATTGTGGCAAAAGCTTCTCTGACAAGTCAGTTTTAACAGCACATACAAGAATCCATAGTGGAGAGAAACCTTTTTCTTGCTCAGCCTGTGGCAAAAGCTTCCCTGCCAAGCCTGAATTAAGAAGCCACATAAGAACACACACACGGGACAGAAACCATATTCATGCACAAAATGTGTGAAAAGCTTCGCTTCCACCAATTCTTTAACAGCACATGCAAAAACACACACTGGAGAGAAACCATATTCCTGCTCAGATTGTGGAAAAAGCTTCTCTTCCATGTCAAATTTAAGAAAGCACACAAGAATACATGGTGGGAAGTCGGGGTGTGAATTGCCTCGTACCTGCCGATTCGATTCGTATCACGATTCATAGGTCACAATTCGATTCGATACCGATTAATCCCGATACGGTTTTGTTTGTCAATTGCTGCGATTTTTTTTTTTAACTCAAATTTAGAAAATACTAATCAGTAATCTTGTACACTGTAAGATTTGTATGAAAATGTATTATTTATAGGCGGCACGGTGAGCGAGTGGTTAGCAGGTCCGCCTCCCAGTGCTGAGGACTCAGGTTTGAGTCCGGGCTCCGGCCTTGCTTTGTGGAGTTTGCATGTTCTCCCCGTGCTCGCGTGGGTCTTCTCCGGGTACTCCGGTCTCCTCCCACTTTCCAAAGACATGCATGGCAGGTTAATTGGACGTTCCGAGTTGTCCCTAGGTGTGCTTGTGAGTGTGGATGGTTGTTCGTCTCTGTGTGCCCTGCGATTGGCTGGCAACCAGTCCAGGGTGTCCCCCGCCTTCTGCCCAGAGCGAGCTGAGATAGGCGCCAGAACCCCCCGCGACCCTTGTGAGGAATAAGCGGTCAAGAAAATGGATGGATGTATTATTTATCTGAAACTTCAACCTTATAACTCTGAGCCACATAGTAAACATTTTTCCATGTTTAAGTTGTGAACTCTAACTATAAGACGTTTTGTTGAATATTTTCCCATCAAAAATTGATATTTAAAAATCAATTCTGCCACCTATTGAATCGATTCGAGAATTGCGTCCTGTAATATTGCGATATATTGCCGAATCGATTTTTTTAACACCCCTAGTGGGAAGGAACCATTCAGTTGCAGTGTTTGTCCTAAAAGATTCTCTTGTAAAAAGCTTGCTGAGAGACACGAGTGTGCTGGTGAGAATGGCAGCCATCTTTGAAGCTTCAAAAAATGAAGGGAAGTGAGACTGGTGTGCTGTAAAAGTGTCAATGCATCTTAAGTGTAAATGTAATGCTTTCAAAACTACTCAACCTGTAAATATTAAATGTTTGCTGTTAATGTGTTTAAATGTCAATGTATGGTTTTTTTGTACGTAATTTAGGAAGTTATTTTTGTTTGCTTCTGAATGTTGTTAATGGTTGTTTGTTGATGTTGTGTATTTGCTTGTGTGAAACACATTGAGTTGCTTTGTGTATGAAATAGAAATAAAGCCACCTTGCAATTTTCCCCAAATAAGCGTCGACAATACGTTCAGACACACAAAGCCATCTGCGATTAAAATTTTTTGTTGAACAGTGTTATCACTGAAATGATTGACGCAAATGTCCTACTCTTTGTTGCTAACTCAACCACCACAGCTCCGTGCTAGCTAACACGCCATATGCTAGTGCATTTTGCACATTTTATCTTTCTATGTAACAATTTTGACATGATTAGCATACAATATTCAGATGACATCAGAACAAAATTGTGTCCATACCTGGTTTTGATTCTTTCATTTTGCATGTAGTAATATCATTTCTGTTCATGTGGCACTTTTGCCTCTGCAGGCAGATTGTTCTTGTCGTCAAACAACCTTTCATCACATTTTGAAATCAAAATACACATCAAATGGAGTAGATGCCACCTGGACTTCCGGGCTTCACACACCAGCTCCGTTTCCGGCCACTGCTGCGACTCACAGGCGGCGTTCCGACAAAAATGATCACATTAAGAGAAGCGACAGTACAATGCAATTGCATTTGTACTTCTGAGTGTGGCGCTGATGAGATGATGCTCCCCCTGGTGGGAAGTGTGTGGCAATACCTTACATCCCTAGCCAATCAGCATTAGTGCCCTCCCTACAAATAAGGAGTCAGTTGGTACCTGCCCTCAACTTACTCCTTGGCTCTGAGGTCCGCCTCCTTGACTTCAATGGCTTGTCATCATCAGTCATCACGAACATTTTACCTTCATTGGAAGGTAAGTGTTGCGTCAAAACTTTGCTGAAGGAAAGTGTGAGAGCAACAGATGACAAAAACTGGCCAAAAGTCTTTTGTATTACTTGCAGTACAAATAAATATTGTACATATCAATAATATATCATCAGATACTGTACCAAACATTTACTACTAACTAAGACCAGTAATTAAACTCATAACACTTGGTGGTTTAAATCTCATCCCAGATAAACTTTCAGTTTACCTCAAAATGCCTGATCAACTTTCATGGCGAATTTTTAAACTGCACATCCACTTCAATAAACTGGTGCCATTTAAAACTTTATACAATTATATCGGGAACAAAACGTTGAAAAAGGGAATGAAACTTTCGAACTGCAGCAAGCAAAAAAAAAAAAAAATGGCGGCATCTGTCAATGCCTTGATGACAATGCTTGCTTTGAAGCCTCCGCCCAGTTTCCAGCAGCCAATCATAAGGCAGCGGGGGCGTGTCCTGCCTGACTTAACTTCCGCCGCACTTCCGCAGGTCTTCTGTACTGTGTGTGCTGTCGGCTATCCAGCTCAGTGCTCTCAGTCTAGTTAGCTTAGCTTAGCTTAGCTTAGCTTAGCTTAGCTTAGCTTAGTTTAGCTTAGTTTAGCTTAGTTTATCTTAGCTTAGCTTAGCTCGCTAGCCGCTATCAAAGAGAAGCACATAACACGTGGTCAGGAAGAGACCAAGTGTGACTTTGTTGGCATTATTGTGCCAAAATGTCGGCGAGAACGACACCAAAGGACGAGGAGGAACATTTTGGAGTCAAAGAAGAGAACGAGCAACATTTTCAACCGCTGGACGATGTTTGCGAGCAGCCTCGAATTGTGCTACACGCAGCAGGTTTGTACACTTGTTATTACTCTCCCTTTCTGAAGCACAACTATAAATACTATAAAGCGTGAAGAAATTTCAGCGCTGTTCAATTCAACTTTATTCCAGACAGGGGACGGTTATCCAGTCATCAGACAGTCATACCAATGTCTGTAACAGACGTGTGCGATTTGAAGAACACTTTAAGGTCCAGGATATTATTGTATTAAAACGGTGTTTCCCCACATGCATTTTTTTACAATATTACCACATTAATCTTTTTGTCATGATTACTCCATTATTACATTCAACTACTGTTGCAACCACTGTTCATTTTGACAAGAAATTTCAATTTAGTTTGTCTTTTGACCAAAATGTATCAAAGTTGTAGTCATAATTTAGTCTTAATCCAATTTTAGTATTGACATTTTAGTCACCATACATATCAACGTTTATGCAGAAAATTATAGCACACCTATTTGGAACTGTAGTTTAACACGCAAGACACATTTCACACAATGGTGTCTTTATTGTTTCAATGAAACGTGTTTAACTGACAATAATATGACTTAGTTTTCACCTGAATAAAAAAAAAGTGCATAATTAAATTGCTTGAGATTAATCTTACAGCTGCGCAATGAATGTAACCATGTTTGAACATTGAACAAAGTGCAGTGAACACTGAACAGTTTCTGAGTGGTTCTTTTCTCCAACTCGCGTTTAATTCATTCTGATTGGATTGTGTGAATTTTCGTCACTCTGTTGTTTTCGTTTTCGTTTTAGCCATTGACAAAATTGTCAGTCGATTTTAGTTGTAGTTATCGTCTCAATGAATGGCTTCTATTTTAGTTTCCGTTTAATTTTTGTCTGAAAAAAACAAGTTTGTCACAAAAATCATGACATTTTTTTGTTTACGAAATTATCGCTAGTTGCCACTGTAACATTCATGAACTCAACTTTATTTATAAAGCGTCTTAAAAACAGGCATTGCTGTATACAAAGTGCTGTACATGAAATATAAATCGGTTGTGCAGTCAAGAATAAGCTAACAAAACAAGAACAAAGCAAACATTTCGAAGTGTGTATACAAGTTTTTGTGTTTTTTTTTTACAAGTAAATACATTTTACATCAGTAAATTAATAATAGACCTGGTCAAAATAGTCCGTGTGCCGCGTCATCCTGTGCTGCCAGCATGTGAGCAGTGCTAATTTCGTCAACGAATAATTTTCAGCATGAAATTTTTCTTTCAGATCGAAATTAAACAAAAACTAAAATAGAAGCCATTCATTGACATGATAACTAGAACTAAAATTGACTTACAATTTAATCAATGACTAAAAGGAAAATGAAAACAACACAGTGACGAAAATTCACACAATCCAATCAGAAGGAATGAAACGCGGGTTGGAGAAAAGAACCACTCAAAGTGTTCACTGTTCACTGCACTTTATTTAATTAATTTAATTATTTATTTCATTGTGCAACTGTAAGATTAATCTCAAGCAATTATGTACTTTTTTTTAATTTAGGTGAAAACTAAGTTATATTATTGTCAGTTCAGTATGTTTCATTTAAACAATAAAGACACTGTTGTATTAAATACGTCTTGTATGTTAAACTACAATTACAAATACATGCCACCCCAACCACCCCTACTTTGTACACAGATGTTTGGTAAAGCGATTTTCCCCCTGTGCTATTTTGATCAACAAATTGGCTGCAACAATGTAACAAGGGGGAAATATTGAACATTTCATCTCGTCACTGGACACGTGGTGAAGGAGCGCACACCCTCGAGATGAATGGATTCTAAAAAAAAATAAAATAAAATAAATTCGATTGTGACAGTACTATCAACTCACACTTGAAATTTGACTTGACCAAACCAAATGTGTGTTTTGTCTTCTTGTGTCCTGCAGACGTCGCTGAGAAATATCTTCGTCCTGACCAAGAGGACGTGAAGCCTCCGAATGTTAAAAAGGAGGAAGAACATCCATACATCGAAGAGGAGGAAAAGCCCGTTCGTGTCAAAGAGGAGGAGGTTGAGGACGACGTCACCAAGTCGCCACTGACCTTCGTCCCTTTAAAGAGTGAAGATGAAGACGAGGATGGGGAGGCGGAGCTTCCAAGCAGCAGCTCAACTCAACACATGACGACAGAAGGTGATGCAGACCCCTGGCGACCACCACAAGCACAAACTCATCATGACATCAGGGCTAGAGATAGACCGATATGTTTTTTCAGGACCGATACCGATGGAGATTATTAGTAGTCAAGGAGGCCACTAACCGACATTTGAAGTCGATATTCATTGACAGTAAAGGAGGGAGGTGTTTGGCGTCAATTTTTTCTAAAATACAAAAGCCAATCTTGCATCTGTTGTGTCATCTAAAAAAGTGACATATTGCTCAAGTTTTCGAAAGTAAATATTTTTCCCCCAAATTTAAAAACGCCTGCAATATTAAACGTTGACATTTCTGGTCACAAAAACAAATGGTTCAGAAGATTCCAAGGGTCAGTAGCATCTCTTATAAAGTGAACTGAAAATTTCAAGAAATAGCTCCCACAAAGGTTTCCCTCAGAAGTCAACGTTTGCAATAAACAAAAGAACACAAACTGGTGAAAAACCTTAGATCATCCTTTGATCCATAGATCAAAGTGCTCCATGTGCAGTGTTGTCGCCAAACTTTTTTTTTTTTTTTGGATTGGCCAATCCGAGTGTGTGGTGGGCCCAAGTCGAGGTGCCACTGTAGAAACGATAATACACATCAACTCACGCTTGACCAACCTAAATTTGGGTTTGTCTCTTTGTGTCCTGCAGACATTGGTGAAAAATATCTTCGTCCTGACGAACAGGAACTGAAGTCTCCTCATGTGAAAGAGGAGGAGGAGGAGGAGGAGGAAGAGCATCCTTATTTTAAAGAAGAAAAAAAGCCCCTTTGCGTCAAAAAAGAGGAGGTTGAGGATAACGTCACCAAGTCACCAATGACCTTCGCCCCTTTAAAGAGTGAAGATGAAGTCAAGGGTGAGAGTGAGGAGGGCAGAGGGGCGGAGCTTCCAAACAGCATCTCAACTCCTCAAAACATGACTCCAGAAAGTGATGCATACCATTGGGGATCATCACGAACAAAAAGTGATGACACAAGGTCCCTTTCTTCTTATGATGATGATAATTATGATGATGATTTTGATTATGACGATGATGATGATGATGATGATGATGATCTGGATGGTAATGGTGAACACCCTGATGGTGAGAGGTCGTGTCACACTGACAACAAATCCTGGGAATGTTCTCACTGTGGGAAAACAATGAGTTCAAAAGGAAGTTTGAACATTCACTTGAGAAGACACACTGGAGAAAACACTTTTGTTTGTACACACTGTGGCAAAAGGTTTTCTCGGCAGTCAGATTTAAAAACACACACAAGAACGCACAGTGGGGAAAAACCCTTTGCTTGTACATACTGTGGAAAAAGGTTTTCTCAGCAGTCAATTTTAACAAGACATACAAGAACGCACACTGGGGAAAAACCTTTTGCTTGTACAAACTGTGCCAAAAGGTTCACGCAGAAGTCACATTTAACAGCACATGCAAGAAGACACACTGGCCAGAAACCTTTTTCTTGCTCATGTGGAAAAAGTTTCCTTTACAAAGGATATTTAAAAAGACACATAAGAAGCCACACGGAAGAGAAACCGTATTCCTGCTCAGATTGTGGAAGAAGTTTCTCTTACATGTCAAATTTACGAAAACACACAAGAACACATGAGCTGCTTTGCCACCAGCAAGACCAGGAACTTTGAGTTTTGGGGAAAGGGAGTTCTTGGTTGTAAAAGTTCAGCTGGGAAGTTAGAATTGTGTTTCCACGCCGTCTTTGAGTTCTCGGTAATTAATTCAAATGAGTTTGATTGAGCCCAGCTGATGTAAAAACAACGCCCCCAAATTTGACCAATCAGCCGTGGACATTGCAGCCCGCCCCCTTAAAGTTCCTGCCTGGCTCAGCAAGACTCTGCTGCCGAGAGAGTACTTGGATGCCACCTGGGGAATTGAATTACCCTGCAAAATTGTTGATGGTGGAAAAACACCCAAACTGAATTTTACCAAGGTCAACTGAAAAGTTCTCCAAAAGTTCCGGCGGTGGAAAAACTCGTATAGTGAGAACTGAGAAGGAACCATTCAGTTGCAGTGTTTGTGTTAAAAGATTCTCTCGTAAAAAGCTTGCAGAGAGACACGAGTGTGCCGGTGACAATAGCAGCCATCTTTGAAGCTTAAAAAAAATGAAGGGAAGTGAGTCTGGTGTGCTGTAAAAGTGTCAATGATTTTGAATTAAAAAAAACGAGTGTAGGAAATATTTAATCCCTCCCTGATTTTGAGACTTTTCATACTAAGTGTCATATTTTGGTTTTGTGGGGGGTGGGATTTTGTTTCTTTTGGTGTTTTTGGTTGTTTGTCATGTGTTCCTTGTCTCTTCCCTTGTCCCGTTATGTCAAACCACGTCCACCTGAGTGTGTCTTCCCTTCCCAGTGTATCCACCAATCAGCTTCCCTTGCCACTTGTGTCTTGCCCAGCTGTGTCTAGTCATTGTCAATTAGCCTGTGTGTATTTAGTCACCTGTTTTCCGTTAGGTTCTTGGGGGAGTCATTGTGCCTGTTCATGTTCATGTCCCTGTTTTCCATGCCATGCCATGCGTTTGTTTTTTATCTTGTTGATTTTTTCCATAGTCCCTTGTTTACATTTTTTGTTAATTAAATCCCCTTTTTTACTTGCATCCCTGCCTTGCCCTGTTTTTGTTGCCCCCTGCATTTGGGTCCTGCCTCCAACACCCCCACACCTTGACACTAAGTATGTGTGTATGTTTGTGTATATTTACACGCACCCACCTCTGGAGATGGGGAGCGCCGGGCATAGCCCGAAGAGGCTCCATTGTTGAGGCGGCCAATCGGAGCTGCGGCCGTAAGGTGGTCGGTGCCTGTCGCGGCGACAATCCTCGAACCACCAGTGGTCAGGGATGCTGTCAAGCTGAAGAAGGAGTCCTATCGGGCCTTTTTGGCCTGTGGTACTGCGGAGGCAGCTGACAGTTACCGGCTGGCCAAGCGGAACGCGGCTTCAGCGGTTGCTGAGGCAAAATCTCGGACATGGGAGGAGTTCGTTTGAGGTCATGGAAAATGATTTCCGGACGGCTTCGAGGAAATTCTGGTCCACCATCCGGCGTCTCAGGAGAGGAAAGCAGTTCACCATTAACACTGTATAATGGAGATGGTGTGCTGCTGACTTCGACTCGGGACGTCGTGAGTCGGTGGGGGGAATACTTCGAAGATCTCAATTGCACCAACACGTCTTCCTTTGAGGAAGCAGTCTGGCGAATCTGAGGTGGGCTCTCCTATCTCTGGGGTCAAAGTCACTGAGGTGGTTGGAAATCTCCTCGGTGGCAGGGCCCTGAGGGTGGATGAGATCCACCCGTAGTTCCTAAAGACTCTGGATGTTGTGGAGCTGTCGTGGTTGACCCGCCTCTAACGCGCCTTGGTAAATAATTTGCAACGCAATTGCAATTGCTCAAGATTTTTTTTTTTCGTATCAGAATTTGCATTTCTGCATGTTTTAGTTTTGTTTTAAGGTATTCACAAAGGCAAAGGGCAAAGTTAAAATGTTAATTTACAATGATTCGCCCAGCTCCGCAAACGGAGATGGGTGAATTTGTCGGCTGCGTGACGTCACTCATGCGGATTTTGACAGCACGCACGTATTATTATTATTATTTTTCACTCACTCACTCACTCACTCACTCACTCACTCACTCACTCAAAAAAGCTTACATGTGTGAATGAGCGCGTAAAAAAACAAAACGTGCGTGCTTTCAAATTGCCGCACGAGTGACGTCACACAGCCGACAATTTCGCCCGGCCCCGTTTGCGACACAAGCCCCCCCCCCCCCCCCCCCCCCCACGCCCCCCCGCCCCCCTCCCGCTCTGCGATTGGCTGCAGGGGTGTAAACACTGTCTTTCCACAGAAACGTCCCGCTGTTTACAAACCAAACACAAAATTACAAAATACAGGATGGGGCGGTGGGGGTTTATAGGACAAAATCCCCCCAGAAATTAAGAGAAGCCAGATCTGTAAATTGACAAGTAGTTTGTTTGTTGAAATCCTGCATTTAAAAAGTGCATTTTCCTGAGTGAAACCGGCAGACTGGGCCTTTAAACTCATAACATTTGGTGGTTAAATCTCATCCCTGATAATAAACATTCAGTTTACCTCAAAATGCTTGTTCAACTTTGGCGAATTTTTAAACTGCACATTCACCACAAAAAAATGGAACTCTTTTCACTAAGTCAAATTTAAACGGGCATTTAAACTTTACAATTATATCGCGATCAAAACACTGAAAAAGGGAATGAGGCTTTCGATTCCAACTGCAGCAAAAATGGCGACATCTGCCGATGACTTGATGACAATGCTTGCTCTGAAGCCCCCGGACAATTTCCAACAGCCAATCGTAACGCAGCGGGGGCGTGTCCTGCCTGACTTCCGCCGCACGTCTCCATTCGTTTCTTCACGTGCTCACTGCCGTGGCCGGCGGCCACATCGCGTTTCATCAGACGTCCTCTGCTAATTCATTCTTTCTTATTTGGTGTTGGACTGAACACACAGGACTCCCATCACCATTTTGAAGGTCTGCGACACCATTTATTAAATGTCGGCGTGTGTTTAAACTCGTCTCGGTGCGCGTTGATGCTTCTTGGCCTTAGTTAGCTTAGTTTAGCTTAGCTTAGCTTAGCTCGCCAGTCGCTAACAAAGAGAAGCACATAACACGTTTGTCAGGAAGAGACCAAGTGTGACTTTGTTGGCATTATTGTGCCAAAATGTCGGCGAGAACGACACCAAAGTACGAGGAGGACCTCTTTGGAGTAAAAGAAGAGGACGAGCAACATTTTCAACCGCTGGACGACGTTTGCGAGCAGCCTCGAATTGTGCTACACAAAACAGGTTTGTACACTTCTTATTACTCTCCCATGCTTAGCACTACTATATAGCGTTAAAAAAAATCACTGCAGTCCTCATTATTGTACATAGTAAGTAAATTCAACTGTTATTTTAAAGAGTGAAATAAATTGATTTGATTGGTTGATTCCGGACAGGGGCCGATTATACAGTCATGAGACAGTCATTCCAATGTCTTTGACCAGATGTATGTGAGTTGAAGAACTCTTTGGTCCACGATGCTGTTGTATTAAAACGGTGGTATAATACTACAAAAAAAATTTTTTTTTACAAAACAGTCACAATTTTGTCCATGATTACTGCATTATTGTATTCAACTGCTGTTGCAACCAGTGTTAATTTTGACAAGAAATTTTAATTTAGTTTTATAGTCTTTTGACTAAAATTAACAAGTTTCAGTCATAATTTAGTCTTCTGATTGTATTTTAGTTTTGATCCAATTTTAGTCGACTAAATTCACAGTTTAGTCTATTTTCCTTCAGCATACGTTTAAACTTTTATACAGAAAATTATAGCACACCTATTTGTGACTTTAGTTTAACACGCAAGACACATTTCATACAATGGTGTCTTTATTGTTTCAATGAATCATGTTCAACTGACAATATTGTAACTTTTCACCTGAATAAGAAAAAGTGCATAATTAAATTGCTTGAGATTAATCTTACAGCTGCACAATTTATGTTTATGTACAACACTTTGTATACAGCAATGCCTGTTCTCAGAGCGCTTTATAAATAAAGTTGAGTTGAGTTAAAGTGCAGTGAACGCAACATTTTCTGAGTGGTTCTTTTCTCATTCATTCTGATTGGATTGTGTGAATTTTCACGACTGTGTTTTTTTCATTTTCATTTTAGTCATTGACGGAATTGTCAGTCAATTTTAATCATAGTTATTGTCTGAATGAATGGCTTCTATTTTAGTTTTCATTTAATTTTCGTCAGGAAAAACAATTAGTCACGAAAATGATGATGTCAATTTTTCGGCGACAAAAATATCACTGGTTGCAACTGCAGCATTCACGAAGACGGGAGTCAATGACAATCGATTCCGTTTTGCAAATCAGTGCCGAGTTCATATGGGCATATATGCGAACTGCGCACAAGACGACACGTGAAAATGGAATGAAGCGGTTGCGCTTAATTAAGGTCAATTAATGAGTGAATTAATTAATGGAGGAAAGATTGAGGACTGGAGTAAGGCTCACTTCCTGTTGAAATTGGATTACTTCCTATTGATAGGTCACCTCTTGTTGAAATCGGGCCACTTCCTGTTGAAATCGGGCCACTTCCTATTGGTAGGTCACTTCCTGTTGAAATCGGGCCACTTCCTGTTGTTTCTAAGTCACTTCCAGGTCACTTCCTATTGAAATCAGGTCACTTCCGGGTCACTTCCTGTTGAAAACAAGTCAGTTCCTGTTGATTTCAGGTCACTTCCTATTGAAAGCAGGTCACTTTCTGTTGAAATTGTGTCACTTCCTGTTGATTTCAGGTCACTTCCTATTGAAAGCAGGTCACTTTCTGTTGAAATTGTGTCACTTCCTGTTGATTTAAAGCCACTTCTGAGTCACTTCCTGTTCATTTTATGCCATTTCCAGGTCACTTCCTATTGAAATCAGGTCACTTCCTGTTGAAATCGTGTTGCTTCCTGTTGATTTGATGCCACTTCTGGGTTACTTTCTGTTGATTTTAGGCCATTTCCAGGTCACTTCCTGTTGAAATCAGGTCACCTCCTGTTGATTTTTAGCCATTTCTGGGTCACTTCCTGTTCAAATGAACAGGTCACTTCCTATTGAAATCAGGTCACTTCCGGGTCACTTCCTGTTGAAAACAAGTCAGTTCCTGTTGATTTCAGGTCACTTCCTTTTGAAATCAGGTCACTTCCTGTTGAAATCGTGTTGCTTCCTGTTGATTTGATGCCACTTCTGGGTCACTTCCTGTTCAAATCAACAGGTCACTTCCTATTGAAATCAGGTCACTTCTGGGTCACTTCCTGTTGAAAACAAGTCAGTTCCTGTTGATTTCAGGTCACTTCCGGGTCATTCCTGTTGAAAACAAGCCACTTCCTGTTGAAATCGGGTTATTTCCTGTTGAAATCAGGTCACTTCCTATTCAAGCCGGGGCATTTCCCGGCGAGAATCCCTGGTGTACCAAATCAATTGGCCAAGATGGCCGCCACCCCTAGTGAGACTCTTGGACGTAACTTAATCATTTGGCCAAGATGGCTGCCGCTGAGGGCAGGCGTAGGGTACAAAATAGGAAATTGTGATTAAGGCGTGAATTTTGGAACTAAAAAAGGAGAATTGGTGGACTACATTGAAGTTGGAATGTAGTGAATTGGATGAAGAATGTGGAAGTAAATGTGAAATGTAGAATGTAGGGAGAGGTAGGGTACAAAATGGGGAATTGTCTTAAGGCGTTAATTTTGGAAGTGAAAAAGAAGAGCTCATGGCGTGAATTGGTGGAATATATTGAAGTTGGAACAAAGTGAATCGGATGAAAATTGTGGAAGTAAATGTGAAATGTAGAATCTCCCATTATGAATACATTGGAAAAAACGTGTACGAAATCGGGAATTGCGAGTAAGGCGTGAATTTTGGAACAGGAAAAGAGCTCGTGGTATGAATTTTAGGAATATATTGACGTTGGAATGAAGTAAATTGGATGAAAAATGTGGAAGGAAATTTTGAATCTTCCATGAAGAATGCATGAGGAAAAATTGGGTACAAAATGGGGAATTGTGGGTAAGGCGTTAATATTTGGAATATGTTTAAATTGAAAGATGAGAATGGGATGAATCATGTGGAAGTAGGGGTCTTCCAGCCTAACTATGGTTACAAATAGGTGTTTTAATTTTCTATGTAAAAGTTGAAATGTATGCGGATGGACAATATCAACTCAACTCAATTTAGTCGACTTCAATCAATAGAGATTAAAATGGTGACCTTATATCGGCTGTCAGATTTTTAACAAGGCCAATACTTTTTTTCCTTTTTCTTTTTGTTTTTTTGGATGGGCTAATCCGAGTATGCGGTGGCCCCAAGTCGAGGTGCACTGTAGAAACAATAATGCACATCATGTCACGCTTGAAATTTGACTTGACCAACCCAAATGTGTGTTTGTCTTCTTGTGTCCTGCAGACGTCGCTGAGAAATATCTTCGTCCTGACCAAGAGGACATGAAGCCTCCGAATGTTAAAGAGGAGGAAGAACATCCTTACATCGAAGAGGAAGAAAAGCCCGTTCGTGTCAAAGAGGAGGAGGTTGAGGATGACGTCACCAAGTCACCAATGACCTTCGCCCCTTTAAAGAGTGAAGATGAAGTCAAGGGTGAGAGTGAGGAGGGCACAGGGGCGGAGCCTCCAAACAGCATCTCAACTCCTCAAAACATGATTCCAGAAAGTGATGCAGACCACTGGGGATCATCAAAAGCAAAAAGTGATGACATAAGGTCCCTTTCTTCTCATGATGATGATGATAATGATGATAATCTGCATGGTAATGATGAACATGCTGCTGATGATAGGTCGTGTCACACTGACGACAAATCTTGGGAGTGTTCTCACTGTGGGAAAACATTGAGTTCAAAAAGAAGTTTGAAAATTCACTTGAGAAGACACACTGGGGAAAAACCTTTTTCTTGTTTAGATTGTGGCAAAAGCTTCTCTTGGAAATCAGATTTCACAATACATACAAGAAGACACACTGGGGAAAAACCTTTTTCTTGTTTAGATTGTGGCAAAAGCTTCTCTCAGAAGTCAGCTTTAACAACACATACAAGAAGACACACTGGGGAAAAACCTTTTTCTTGTTTAGATTGTGGCAAAAGCTTCTCTCAGAAGTCAGCTTTAACAACACATACAAGAAGACACACTGGGGAAAAACCTTTTTCTTGCTCAGACTGTGGCAAAAGCTTCTCTCGGAAGTCAGATTTAACAACACATACAAGAAGACACACTGGGGAAAAACCTTTTTCTTGTTTAGATTGTGGCAGAAGCTTCTCTTTGAAGTCAAATTTAACAAAACATTCAAGAACACACACTGGGGAAAACCCTTTTTCTTGCTCAGATTGTGGCAAAAGCTTCTCTTTGAAGTCAGCTTTAACAACACATACAAGAAGACACACTGGGGAAAAACTTTTTGCTTGTACCCACTGTGGCAAAAGCTTCTCTCAGAAGTCAAATTTAACAACACATACAAGAACACACACTGGGGAAAAACCTTTTTCTTGCTCAGATTGTGGCAAAAGCTTCTCTTCGAAGTCAGCTTTAACAACACATACAAGAAGACACACTGGGGAAAAACTTTTTGCTTGTACCCACTGTGGCAAAAGCTTCTCTCAGAAGTCAAATTTAACAAAACATTCAAGAACACACACTGGGGAAAAACCTTTTTCTTGCTCAGATTGTGGCAAAAGCTTCTCTTCGAAGTCAGCTTTAACAACACATACAAGAAGACACACTGGGGAAAAACTTTTTGCTTGTACCCACTGTGGCAAAAGCTTCTCTCAGAAGTCAAATTTAACAACACATACAAGAACACTCACTGGGGAAAAACCTTTTTCTTGCACAGATTGTGGCAAAAGCTTCTCTGACAAGTCAGCTTTAAAAATACATACAAGAATCCATAGTGGCGAGAAACCTTTTTCTTGCTCAGCCTCTGGCAAAAGCTTCCCTGCCAAACCTAAATTAAGAAGCCACATAAGAACACACACCGGACAGAAACCATATTCATGCACAAAATGTGCGAAAAGCTTTGCTTACACCCATTCTTTAACAGCGCATGCAAAAACACACACTGGAGAGAAACCGTATTCCTGCTCAGATTGTGGAAAAAGCTTCTCTTCCATGACAAATTTAAGAAAGCACACAAGAACACATGGTGGGAAGGAACCATTCAGTTGCAGTGTTTGTCCTAAAAGATTCTCTTGTAAAAAACTTGCTGAGAGACACGAGTGTGCTGGTGAGAATGGCAGCCATCTTTGAAGCTTCAAAAAAGGAAGGGAAGTGAGTTTGGTGTGCTGTAAAAGTGTCAATGCATCTTAAGTGTAAATGTAATGCTTTCAAAACTACTCAACCTGTAAATATTAAATGTTTGCTGTTAATGTGTTTAAATGTCAATGTATGTTTTTTTTGTACGTAATTTAGGAAGTTATTTTTGTTTGCTTCTGAATGTTGTTAATGGTTGTTTGTTGATGTTTGTAGGTGTTGTGTATTTGCTTGTGTAAAGCACATTGAGTTGCCTTGTGTATGAAATAGAAATAAAGCCACCTTGCAATTTTCCCCAAATAAGCGTCGAGAATACGTTCAGACACACAAAGCCATCTGCGATTAAAAATTTTTGTTGAACAGTGTTATCACTGAAATGATTGACGCAAATGTCCTACTCTTTGTTGCTAACTCAACCACCACAGCTCCGTGCTAGCTAACACGCCATATGGTAGTGCATTTTGCACATTTTATCTTTCTATGTAACAATTTTGACATTATTAGCATACAATATTCAGATGACATGAGAACAAAATTGTGTCCATACCTGGTTTTGATTCTTTCATTTTGCATGTGGTAATATAATTTCTGTTCATGTGGCACTTTTGCCTCTGCAGGCAGATTGTTCTTGTCGCCAAACAACCTTTCATCACATTTTAAAATCAAAATACAAATCAAATGGAGTAGATGCCACCTGGACTTCCGGGCTTCACACACCAGCTCCGTTTCCGGCCACTGCTGCGACTCACAGGCGGCGTTCCGACAAAAATGATCACATTAACAGAACCGACAGTACAATGCAATTGCATTTGTACTTCTGAGTGTGGCGCTGATGAGATGATGCTCCCCCTGGTGGGAAGTGTGTGGCAATACCTTACATCCCTTGCCAATCAGCATTAGTGCCCCCCCTACATAAGGAGTCAGTTGGTATCTGCCCTCAACTTACTCCTTGGCTCTGAGGTCCGCCTCCTTGACTTCAATGGCTTGTCATCATCAGTCATCAAGAACATTTTACCTTCATTGGAAGGTAAGTGTTGCGTCAAAACTTTGCTGAAGGAAAGTGTGAGAGCCACAGATGAGAAAAACTGGCCAAAAGTCATTTGTATTACTTGCAGTACAAATAAATGTTACATATATATATCAATAACATATCAGATACTGTATCACCTTCCCATGGGCTCACCACCGGTGGGAGGGGCCACAGGGGTCGGCTGCAGTGGAGGCTGGGTGGCAGCCAAGGGAGTAGACCTTGGCGGACCGACCCCCCCAGCTGCAGAAGCTGGCTCTTGGGACATGGAATGTCACCTCTCTGGCAGGGAAGGAGCCTGAGCTGGTGTGTGAGGCAGAGAAGTTCCGACGAGACATAGTCGGACTGTCCTCCACACACGGCTTGGGCTCTGGTACCAGTCCTCTCGAGAGGGGTTGGACTCTCTTCCACTCTGGAGTTGCCCATGGTGAGAGGCGCAGAGCAGGTGTGGGCAGTCAGAAAGAGTTTAAACGCCTCCCTCTGGCAGAACTTCTCCCTTGTCCCGGGGGAGGAGAAGGTTCCGAGTGGGCTATGTTCCGCGCCTCCATTGTTGAGGCAGCCGATCGGAGCTGCGGCCATAAGGTGGTCGGTGCCTGTCACGGCGAAAATTCTCAAACCGGCAGGTGGACACCAGCGGTAAGGGATGCCGTCAAGCTGAAGGACTCCTATCGGGCCTTTTTGGCCTGTGTTACTGTGGAGGTACCGGCTGGCCAAGCGGAACGCGGCTTCGGCGGTTGCTGAGGCAAAAACTCGGACATGGGAGGAGTTCGGTGAGGCCGTTGAAAATTACTTCTGGATAGCTTCGAGGAAATTCTGGTCCACCATCTGGCGTCTCATGAGAGGAAAGCAGTTCACCATTAACACTGTATAATGGAGATGGTGTGCTGCTGACTTCGACTCGGGATGTCGTGAATCGGTGGGGGGAATACTTCGAAGATCTCAATTGCACCAAGACGTCTTCCTTTGAGGAAGCAGTCTGGCGACTCTGAAGTGGGCTCTCCTATCTCTGGGGTCAAAGTGACTGAGGTGGTTGGAAAGCTCCTCGGTGGCAGTGTCGATGCGATCCGCCCGGAATTCCTAAAGGCTTTGGATCTTGTGGGGCTGTGGTGATTGACCCGCCTCTACAACATTGCGTGGACATCGGGGACAGTGCCTCTGGATTGGCAGACCGGGGTGGTGGTCCCCCTTTTTAAGAAGGGGGACCGGAGGGTTTTTCCAACTTCAGAGGGATCACACTGCTCAGCCTCCCTTGTAAGGTCTAAGTTGAGTCCCGGATTCAGGAGGAGCAGTGGTTTTCGTCCTGGCCGTGGAACCGTGGACCAGCTGTACACCCTCAGCAGGATCATCGAGGGTGCGTGGGAGTTCACTCATCCAGTCCACATGTGTTTTGTGGATTTGGTGAAGGCGTTCGACCGTGGGTGCTTCGGCAGTATGGGGTACCGAGCCCCCTGATACGGGCTGTTTAGTCCCTGTCCGGCCGATGTTAGAGTTTGGTTCGCATCGCTGGCAGTAAGTTGGATTCGTTTCCAGTGAGAGTTGGACTACGCCAAGGCTGCCCCCTGTCACCGATTCAGTTCATAACTTTCTAAGAATTTCTATGCGTAGCTGAGGCGTCGAGGGGGTCCGGTTTGGCTGCCTCTGCACTGCATCGCTGCCCTTTACAGATGATGTGGTGCTGTTGGATCTCCAACTCTCACTGGAGCGGTTCGCAGCCGAGTGTGAAGCAGTTGGGATGAAGATCAGCATCTCCAAATCTGAGATCATGGTCCACAGTCGGAAAAGGGTGGTGTGCCCTCTCTGGGTCGGGAATGAGATACTTTCCCAAGTGGAGGAGTTCAAGTATCTTGGGGTCTTGCTCACGAGTGAAGGCAGGATGGAGCGGGAGATCAACAGGTGGAGCGGTGCAGTGTCCCGAGTGATGTGGACTCTGTATCGGTCCATTGTGGTGAAGAAAGAGCTGGGCCAAAAGGCGAAGCTCTCAATTTACCAGTCGATCTACGTTCCAACGCTCACCTATAGTCACGAGCTGTGGGTCGTGACCGAAAGAACGAGATCCCGGATACAAGCGGCCGAAATGAGTTTCCTCTGCAGGGTGTCCGGGCTCTCCCTTAGAGATAGGGTGAGAAGCTCGGTCATCCGGGAGGGACTCAGATTCGAGCCGCTGCTCCTCCGCATTGAGAGGAGCCAGCTGAGGTGGCTTCTGGTTCGGATGCCTCCTGGACGCCTCCCTGGGGAGGCGTTCCGGGCGTGTCCCACCGGCGGGAGGCCCCGGGGACGACCCAGGACACGCTGGAGAGACTATGCCTCTCGGCTGGCCTGGGAACGCCTTGGGATCCCACCGGAGGAGCTGGTTGAAGTTGCCGGGGAGAGGGAAGTCTGGGTTTCCCTCCTAAATCTGCTGCCCCCGCGACCCGACCTCGGATAAACGGAAGAAGATGGATGGAAACACGTGTCTTCGAGCAAATAATTTTTTAAAACAAATAACTTTATAAACTAACTATTTAGTTAATTTGAACAAAACAGTCTCTAAAACGTGTAGACAATTTGAATTTAAACAACGTATACAATATCAACAACAAACTTCATCGGAAACGCTTTGCTTCTGAACGAAGCTGACGTACAGACGGACTAGTCCGTGCGTACAACATGCTCAAATCAACCGTGATTTAAATGTCGAACTGTGTTGTTGTTTTTGAGAAAATGGAAAGTTTTGAAATAATTGAGGACGGGTAAAACTAAGCAAGCCTCGTCGGTATTTGATAATTTTAAGAATATATCGTCTGTTGTAGTCTTTTTTTTTTTTTTTTGTCCTGTTTTCTTTTCCTTTTGTTCGAGTGCATGGTTCTATGTTGTGTGCTCACTGCTAAATTTGCAATTCTCGTGTTCTTTGGATTATTTGGGGGGTCTGTTGATTTTCCTTAAAAATGTCTAATTGTTTGTGTATTATTGCACTATATCGCCACTGGGTATCTTCAAACTTGTTTTCAATTGCATGTTGTCACGCCGCCACCAGAGTGGCGGTTCATGCTTTTGTTTTTACAGTCATGTTCCTGTTTTATTTTGATAGTCCTGACTCCACTCTCACCCCAGGTCACTTACCCTTCCTGCAGCCTCACTGATTACAGGTCCACGCCCATGATCACTACCACCTGTTCCTAATCAACCCGGACATAAAAGCCACCTGAATTCTCTCCTCGTTGCCGAAGTGTCACATATCTCAGTGCATGGAAGCGTCCTCTCAGTCCTCGTACCACCGTCCTTGTTTGATGTCTAGCCTTGCCTTGTCTTGCGCCTTTAGTTTGCCCTGTTTTTCCTCCCTTGTGGAGCGCCTTTTGTTGTCCCTGTTTTTGAGTGCCCTTTTTTGTATCTCCCGTTTGGAGCTCTTTTTGTTCAGCCTTTTTTCCCTCCTTGCGAGGCGATTTGAGTTTCATTGGATTAAAGCTGCAGCCTTGTTGGCCAACTTACACTCTGCGTCTGAGTCCTACCTCCTCGCTTCGTGTCAGTACACTTCGGCCAGGATGGACCCAGCGGAGAAGTTGGTGGCTGCACTTCGGCAACAGGCTGTCCGCCTGTCGCACCTGGAGGAGGGCCAGCAAGCCATGGTCATCCGGATAGATGAACTTGCTGGACGGGTGCAGGAGCTGGTGAACCACCTGCAACACTCCTCGCCAACCGTCACGAAACCGGAAGCAGCTGAATACCCGATCCCGACTCCAGCCTTGACCGGGGCTGGAATGAGACTGGCCTCCCCGGAGCGATACTCGGGAGAACCAGGACATTGTCAGGCATTCCTGACCGAATGTGACATTCACTTCGAACTCTCACCACAGGCATTTCCCACAGACCGTTCCCGCGTGGCCTTCTTGATTTCCCACCTGACGGGACGAGCCAGAGACTGGGCCACCGCGGAATGGGCACGGCACTCCCCGACTTGCTCAACCGCAGCCGGGTTTAGCAGGGCTCTCCGCCTCGTTTTCGATCCAACCAACATGGATCGAGAGAAGACGCGAGAACTCAGCCATCTCAGACAAGGGAGAGAATCGGTTAATGATTACGCCATCCGATTCCGTACACTAGCAGCCAAGAGTGGCTGGAACGACACAGCTCTCTTTGACCACTTTTTGAAGGGGCTCACAACCTCCATGCAGGAACTCTTGCTTCCAAGTGACTTACCCAGCGACCTGGACTCATTGATTTCGCTTGCCATCCGCACTGATCATCGGAGGCGGGAGCTCAAGCAGAGCAGCGGACTCCAAAAGATACCTGGTTCGGGACCCCTCCAGCATCCACTGGCAAGTGAGACTTCAAGATATGCATTTCCCCAGTCATCCACCGCAAGGGAGGTCAGTGGAAATGACGAGGAACCCATGCAGCTTGGTCGGACCCAGCTAACCATCGAGGAGCGACAGCGGCGCCGCCAAGAAGGCCGCTGCTACTACTGTGGTGAACTTGGTCATCTGGTGGGATCTTGCACCGTGAAGAGAGGTCCACCGGTGAGTTTCCCGTCACCCCGTCCTGCTAAGACTCAAAGAATCACGCATGTCCGGATAAGCCACCATGCTATGACCATAGACCTGCCAGCCCTCATCGACTCCGGTTCCGACGAGAGCCTCATGGACTGGGGCCTCGTGAAACGGCTACGGGCCACCACCGAACCCCTTCCCCTAACCGTCCAGGCCAGAGCGCTTAATGGCAAGGAACTCTTTTGCATCACCCATATCACCGAACCCCTAGAAGTACGAATTGGACAACACATCGAAAACCTCCGTTTCCATGTAATCCAAGCTTCGACACCCACTTTGGTTCTGGGACACCCTTGGCTACGTCAACACAACCCCCGAATCGACTGGAACTCCGGAAACGTACTGGAATGGGGAATGGACTGTATGGATCACGTTTTGGAACAGTCATCAACCAGTGCATCCTCAGCCACGGTCAACCAGGTGACGCTTGAGCCTCTCGCTCCTGAACCTCGCCAGTCACCGTCTCAAGCCCCCGAGTCTCGCCGGGCGCATCTCCAAGACCCTGAGCCACACCAAGTCTCTGCATCATGTCACGCCAAGTCTCTGCATCAGGTCCCGCCAAGTCCCTGCATCACGCCGACCAAGCCAAAGCCGACCAAGCCAAAGCCGACCAAGCCAAAGCCGTCCATGCCAAAGCCGTCCATGCCTAGGCCGTCCACGCCAGGGCCGTCCACGCCTAGGCCGTCCACGCCTAGGCCGTCCACGCCAGGGCCGTCCACGCCTAGGCCGTCCACGCCAAAACCGTCCACGCCAAAACCGTCCACGCCAAAACCGTCCACGCCAAAACCGTCCACGCCAGAGCCGGCCACGCCAAGCCTGCCACACCTGCCAAGCCCACCACGTTTTGCCAAGTCTGCCAAGCCTGTCACGCCAATTCTGCCATGTTTCGCCAGGTCTGCCAAGCCTGTCACGCCAATTCTGCCACGTTTGCCAAGCCTGCCGCGCCTCGTCAAATCTGCCAAGCCTGCCACGCCAAGTCTGCCACGTCTGCCACGCCTCGCCAAGTCTGCCAAGTCTGCCAGGTCTACCAAGTCGAAACTATCCACGGGATCCCCTTGGTACTTTCCAAACCTGATCCGGCGCTAGGAAAGGGCCTTCGGAACGGTCCCGACGGGACTCTCGTCTGGCGTCATGGACGCCCTCCTGAACTGCCTTTTTGTCTGGGACGGATGGGTGGGTCGTGTTCCCTCCTCCGTGCCCCCTTCCGCCCGCCCTTGTTTTTGGACTCCTTGCTGAAAGGCCGTCAAGGGCCGGCCATTGAGGGGGGGGTACTGTCACGCCGCCACCAGAGTGGCGGTTCATGCTTTTGTTTTTACAGTCATGTTCCTGTTTTATTTTGATAGTCCTGACTCCACTCTCACCCCAGGTCACTTACCCTTCCTGCAGCCTCACTGATTACAGGTCCACGCCCATGATCACTACCACCTGTTCCTAATCAACCCGGACATAAAAGCCACCTGGATTCTCTCCTCGTTGCCGAAGTGTCACATATCTCAGTGCATGGAAGCGTCCTCTCAGTCCTCGTACCACCGTCCTTGTTTGATGTCTAGCCTTGCCTTGTCTTGCGCCTTTAGTTTGCCCTGTTTTTCCTCCCTTGTGGAGCGCCTTTTGTTGTCCCTGTTTTTGAGTGCCCTTTTTTGTATCTCCCGTTTGGAGCTCTTTTTGTTCAGCCTTTTTTCCCTCCTTGCGAGGCGATTTGAGTTTCATTGGATTAAAGCTGCAGCCTTGTTGGCCAACTTACACTCTGCGTCTGAGTCCTACCTCCTCGCTTCGTGTCACATGTGATGCGTTATATGTTTACACGAAAATAAAAAGTTACGAGTACTTAATTGTGAGTTATTCCGAAATGTTCAAGTTCTTGCATTCAAGCCATACGTTTTAAAATGCTTGAATTTGCGGGAGCTGGATTTCAAGCGGAAAGGTGTTCTGCCTGTTAATGCCGATCTACAAAGATGCTCAATAACACATAACAGGTGTTGTGAACTGGAAGGAGCTGCCTGCAGAGTACAAAATAATGTACAGTACTTCTTCAGCACCCACATCAACTGCTGCAAAATTTATTGACACTCGAGCTGAATGTAAAGGAAGGGAAATGGACATTTTTTATTATTTTTTTTAAAAGATATATAATTATGGGCGTTTTAAGCCACGCCACTGAAGACTGAGCGTTCTGCCGCATGCTTAATCCAAGAATCCTGCACAATTGAGGAGTCTGCTTTCGAGAAGGAACAGGAAGCATAAATGTGTAATGTAAACGTGGAAACCACCCGGTGTAATAACCTTATTTATTGATTGATTGAATTTTTATTTTGTAATTTTATTTTCATTATTATTATTATTATTATTATTATTATTATTAATTTACTCTCAGGTGTAATAACCTTATTTATTTATTGATTGAATTTGTATTTTATTATGATTATTATTTATTCAATCTCTGGTGCAATAGCCTTATTTATTATTGATTGATTGAATTATTTATTTTATTATTACGCTTTTGTGAATGAATATATTCCATCACGACAGAAATCAGTTTGCGTCCACCTTGTTGTTTTGACAAAACCACCATCAAAGACACGATTTACTGCAATTACGCTACATTGGCCATTCGGTGGCGCTGCGCTACACTACTACTTAACATTACTTTGAGTTTTTTTTTTTTTTTTTTTTTTATTTGCTGTAAGACATACAAACATGGTAACAATCAAAGATTTTCAGTATAAGTCAACATTACTTTGAGTTAAGATAGTTTACGTTTCGGCTGAGTTAAAAAAAAAAAAAAAGACGGAATTGGAGACCACGTGTTTCCGGTAGAGCTCCACTCACGTGTATGGGGCTATCGGCTATCCAGTCGTTCATATATTCAGGTCAGTGTTCTCGGCCTAGTTAGCTTAGCTTAGCTTAGCTCGCTAGCCGCTAACAAAGAGAAGCGCATAACACGTGGTCAGGAAGAGATCAAGTGCGACTTTGTTGGCATTATTGGGCCAGAAATGTCTTCGAGAACGACACCAAAGTACGAGGAGGAACTCTTTGGAGTCAAAGAAGAGAACGAGCAACATCTTCAACTGCTGGACGATGTTTGCGAGCAGCCTCGAATTGTGCTACACACCGCAGGTTTGTACACTTGTTATTACTCTCCATTGCTTAGCACTACTATATAGCGTTAAAAAACAAAACAAAACATGCAGTCAGGACGGTTAAACAGTCATCGGACAGTCATACCAATGTAACAGTCGTGTGCGTAGGGTTTTAATCAAGATGCTCGAGTGATTTATTTGCTCTGTGGAAGACAAAATGGGACACAGTTTTTCGTATTCGTCATCTGCACCACATGTGCTGCTTCCCCCTGCAACTTAGTGTCGCGATGTCCACATCTGCATTTCTTTTCTAAGATGAATGGAATATATTCTTCCAAAAATGTTAAGTAATGCTAAGCACCTTCATTTATACAGAACTGGCCAGAAAAACACAGTATTTGTTATTTTATTTCAACCGCCCAAAGAAAATGGGAAAGCAATGCATTGGTTAAAGTGGGACAGTATTTATTTATATAAATACTTTTTTATTTTTTTTTATTTAAATGTATTATTATTATTATTATATAATTATTCTGTTGTTTTTATTTCTATTTCTATTTATTTTTTGCAATAATTTTTTAAAATGTTTTTTAATATCATTTTTATTTTCATTTTATGCATTTATTTGTTCATGTCTTCATTCACCTTATTTATTTTAATTTATTTATTATTCTGTTGTTTTTATTTCCATTTATATTGTACTTTAAAAAAAAAAGTTTTTATATCATTTTTTATTTTCACTTTATGCATTTATTTGTTCATGTCTTCATTTACTTTTTAATTTTTTTAATTTTTATTTTAACAGTTTCGGTCCTCCATACAGAAGAAGTGTGAGCGGGATTGTGGGCCGTTTGGAGATGCAATGTAGCCAACTCGCGGCCTGTCGTCGTGGCAACCCTCATTTGCAGGAACATTAAAATGAATCCGATGAATCTGAAATAGTGCTGGGCGATATATATCGGCATGACGATAGAAAAATGTTTATTGTGCCCTTTTCTTACCTAACAGCATGAGACAAATAGCCAAATATTTCTAGTTGACTGTTGAATAATTCAAAATTAATAAAACTTAAGCAGTCTAAAGAAGAGTCGTCACAAAGGAAACGGAAGATCAGTAAAAATCTCATCTTCTTATTTTTGCCTTTTACTGTTTGAGGATATTCGACACTTGTGGATTAAGAAAGGAGTAGTTAACAATTTTTACCACTTTTCAAAAGGATTATTATTTCTTCAAAGTTAATGCCCATTTTTGGATTACTTTTGAGATTTTTTTTACTTTTAATTTTTCGTTTATTCTTTTTTTATCTTTTGATGGATTACCTGTTTCTTCATTGAGTATTTGGAATTACCAATGACTGAGTATTCATTTAATTTGATAAAGGTATAAACTTAATGTCCATTTATTTTAACTTATTTATTTATTATACGTTTTATTTATTTATATTATCCTGCTTTTACAAACCAAAATCGATCTGTTTGCCGTTTTATGAGAGTTGAGTTTCAATAAATATTGGGAAAAAAAAAAGTCTATTAACTGTTTGTTTATGATCTTTTCCTCCATCAAGCAGCTTAATCGAGAAGCTACATTTAATATGAATCAATTTGCTCAGTTTGAAGCCGAGCATATACGTATTGTTGAATTGAGTGGGATCGAGTGGGTCAGGTGTGGTGCCATATCATGTAATATTAGATAACGAATTATGGACTGAACTCAATTCTAGAATTAGAGATCAATTGGTGTCCATAAGATCGAG
Organism: Festucalex cinctus; assembly: GCF_051991245.1. Taxonomy (NCBI): domain Eukaryota; kingdom Metazoa; phylum Chordata; class Actinopteri; order Syngnathiformes; family Syngnathidae; genus Festucalex; species Festucalex cinctus. The sequence goes on from NC_135411.1 coordinate 998,118, forward strand.
GAATTGGTGTCTATAGGGCTGATATAATTTAACTTTGGCCTCTGGGTGTAGTTCCTCAAAGCAACCACCAGATGCCGCCAAACCTAAGCAACCAGAGCCGCCTGCTTAGCAGGGATCGGTCATCCCTTATGATCTTATATCTTATACACATTAAATTAGATGTAAATAAAAGGTATCCTGAACTAAGTAATAAAACACACACACAATCTTAATTCGACAATTGTTATCCTGAATTATGGATCAATGCTCACAGCACATTGAAGCCACTATGAAGCTCTGCTGTCTTTTCTTTTCTTTTAATTACAAGCGATACTGTCTTTTATCGCTGATAAGTTTGCTGTAACTGCATTGAGTGTCAAGATTGCCTGTATGCAAATGTTTCTCCCAGCATTGTCATACAAGAAGTGTAACATAAAAAAGAATTAACCTGTTGAGATTCCCTGAGAGAATTTGGGAATTAACATGTCATGTATATACATGTTATTCATGCTTGCTTAGTTATGTTAAAACATTATCATATATTGTTATTGATTTGATGTTTGTGACTATCACATAAGAGCCAAGACCGTTGAATTGTAACTGAGACCTTAGCAGCACGATGAATTTCCTGTTTGAAAAACAGGAACTGGTTGCTAAGCTACGCAAGCCACAGAGCGCAACCTGGTTCAACAGTTTCCTGTGTGCGCTGATGCAAGATTGAGCTGATGCAATGTTGCGCGCCTGTCACTCAACTGTGTGAAGACTGTGAACAAGTCCTAACTCGTCTCGGCGCATTGATATGTGAAGAGACTACAAGAGACTGGAAATCCCCCAAGACGCGCGGAAGGACACGTTCACCAAGAGGAAACAGTGACACGCAACCAAGGTTATAAAAGATCCGTCCATTGCGAGGATCGGGGCTCTGCTCTTCGACTTCTCCCTGCGATGAACCTGTATGGAGTGTGTCACTGGAGGACTGTTCAGCGGCGTGGTAGGACTTAGGTTTATTCGAAGGACCTTTGGCTGTTAGTCGCGACCGGGACTTTTCTCACCAAATTGGGTAAAGTAAAATGCTTTTATTAAATAAGATGTTTAGCAGGAAGTTATGAACGGTTAATCGCGTGTAGGGACGGAGCCATTTAACACACTCCCATATCTTTAAATTAATTTTTAGCCAAAAACGTCTTATTTTAAATTCAGGTCTTGAGCTCTTTTGAGAAGTGATCAATCTTAGAAGGCTCTTATCAAAGGTTTAAATATTTATGTTTGATTTCCCTTTTCCTATTTTATTCTATATTTTATTAATTTTAATTTTTATTATATTTGTGATTTTTGTGATTTATAATTGTGTCCCGCGTCTGGCGGGAGTTTATTAAAGGATTTGAAAACTGTTTTATATTCTTATTATTATTTGAAATAAAATAATTGAAAGACAATTTTTGATTTAATTATTTTATTTGTTTCTTTCGGTTTTATTCTATTTTGTTTGGACATTTTATAAGTCCGGGGTCCTTTTAAGAGACCTAATAAAAGGATTTAAAAACCGATTGTGAATTATTTTGTTTATTTGTTTTATTTGTTTATTTCTATTTTTGTTTTATTTCTTTTGGACATTTTATAAGTCTAGGTCGTTTTATAAGACCGTTGTAATATAAATGTTGGTTTATTTGTTTATTTGATTGGTTTAGTTACTTGATTTCACTTTTGTTTTATTTCTTTCGGACGGTTAATAAGTCCAGGTCGTTTTATAAGACCCTATTATTTTTCCTCGAGACGGACAGCAGCTACGGACGTCTGGAAAGAGGTAAGTGCATTCTAATAACATCTAATGAATGTCTCCATTTGTATTAATAAAGTCAAATACTCCTGCTTGATATGAAACAAGTCCGTATGATCCTAACAAGGATTATTAAATGACTAGGTCAATAACAAATGCAAACAACTAAGAGAAGTGGAGCTGCCAAGTAAGTGAGGTGTTCAGTCTATTATTCCTGGGTTCTGTGTGGTTGCTCATTCAGGATTGATAGGTGGATGAAAACGGATTGGCCTCATGATAAGAAGACAGTGAACAAACCTAGGTGAGTCCACTTTGATATATCGGCTCAACTAATTCCCGTCCCCTCACGCTGACGCCTTAGAGCCGGTGAGGGAAAAGGGGAATTACTGACCCTTTGATTGGAGAGTCGATCAGGACATATTTCCCGATTTAAGTCCTGCGGGTAAGCGGAAGTTGACATGTGGCGCCCAATGTGGGGCTCGATTGACTCATTTTTGTCAAAATCGGGGTCGATCGAAGCCCGAACAGGAACCCGAGTGAGCGCAACTCTGAGCTGGGGGCACCGTGCTTGGGGTTGATGGCGAACTCGCTGATAAATTGTCATGTCAGACGACCCTGAGCTAACACATAATTAGTCTCTTTGATGAAAATGTTTCATGGAAAAGAACTGCTTTAATTGTGAAATTCTAGCGTGATTTTTGAATTGAAGTTGATTGTACTATTTTGTGTTAAAGGAACGGTGACTGGCCCCCCCAGGAGACTTACACTCAAACAGAGGCTGAGTGTGAGAGAGCCATTTAAAGTGAATGGGCTTTTACAGCGACCTGCTGCTTTGGTCGGCTGTGAAGGTACTGATAGTGTACCTGGTAGAGCGCGCTGCGCCGCGCATTCCTGAGGGAGGGGCTGAGTCAAGGGGTGGTACAAGCCCGCCCACAAAGAGGAGGAGGGCTTGAACAGTTAGAGTTAGTGGTGGAGAGCTGCTTGAAGAGAAGCAGTCTCCTTTAATAGTGTAATGATAAACTATGGTTTACGGCATTTAGGTCTTCCAAATTGGGTGCGGTGGCCTATTTTATTTTATTGTTATCACAGGTGTCCGTATTTAGCAAGATTACCATATTCTTTGCTTAGTTATTGCGGGGTGCCTGAAGAAATATATAGTCCCTTTTCGTTGATAGTAGACACGTTGACAGAGGTTGACGCTGTAGACCAAAACTTGATTTCCTTTCCCTTGCCTTTTCTCCTGGTGTTTTTGAGAAACTTTTAAATTTCGGTTCCCGACAGGAGTGTCCATCGGCACAAGAAGAAAGTCGTCGAGAACCAAGGAGGAAAGGTAGGAGTTTCCACTAGACTAATGTTCTAGTGGAAGCAGCCTTTTTCGGTTTTGACAGGAGTGTCCATCGGCACAAGAAGAAAGTCGTCGAGAACCAAGGAGGAAAGGTAGGAGTTTCCACTAGACTAATGTTCTAGTGGAAGCAGCCTTTTTCGGTTTTGACAGGAGTGTCCATCGGCACAAGAAGAAAGTCGTCGAGAACCAAGGAGGAAAGGTAGGAGTTTCCACTAGACTAATGTTCTAGTGGAAGCAGCCTTTTTCGGTTTTGACAGGAGTGTCCATCGGCACAAGAAGAAAGTCGTCGAGAACCAAGGAGGAAAGGTAGGAGTTTCCACTAGACTAATGTTCTAGTGGAAGCAGCCTTTTTCGGTTTTGACAGGAGTGTCCATCGGCACAAGAAGAAAGTCGTCGAGAACCAAGGAGGAAAGGTAGGAGTTTCCACTAGACTAATGTTCTAGTGGAAGCAGCCTTTTTCGGTTCTGACAGGAGTGTCCATTGGCACAAGAAGATAGCCAGATCCCGGAAAAGGGAAGCGGAGAGGATTACAACCGATTTGGAAGGACAGTACACCCCACCGTTTAAGAGAGGACATCCGCCTACGAGTTAAGGTAGGAAACCCGAACGCGGTAGTCCCGATAGAAGTAGAAGGCAACGTACACGGGTACGGAGCTGAGTAACCAGGAGCTATAGTACGTCCCTGAAACCCAAAGCGCACGGGTAGGCTTCGGAAATAGATAGCTCCACTCCTACATTAAGAAAGCAAAGCGGGCTATAAAACACGCTAGTGAAGTAATGGAAAAATTGACGGGGAAAAATGGAGGGGAAAAGCCCCCCAGCCCTACGGAGAGGGGAGCAGGATTAAAGCCTGAATTCCGTCCTCTAAAACAAGTGAATATACCGGTAGTGGTTATGCTACTGGGTGAAGGTGTAGATCGATGGCCACCAGGAGCCAGAAGGCACCTGGAGATAAACAACCCTTCGATCCGTCCGACAGACCTCCCAGTCGAGGTGGAAAGGGCGGTGAAGGAAACGGGAATGTTCGTGAGCGAATTTCCCGAAATAATGGGCATAGCAACAGTAGTGGTAAACCACCCCCAAGAGGGATGCACCTCTGGGACGGTGGGCCTTTGGGTCCACTGGTGGTCTGTGTTGTTGGATGTGTATAATGTGATGGAAGTGGTTAGTACCGGAGTCCAGTGGGACCCGACGATAAGATCCCTTGCCGAGAAAATGCACATAAGGGTGGAATTGGCAAATCCCAAGGGGACTGAGGCTTTAAGCCTCAACCTTTGGGAACAACCGGAGTTGAAAGAGCTCCAGATGGCGAGGAAGCGGTTTGCTGAAGCCGCTAGCGAAGAGGGCTTTTACGATACGGGCTCATGTGTCCCCGTAGAGGAGGACGCAGGAGTATCGGAGAATGAAAGCTCAGGAATAACTGTAAGAATGACTCCCCTGATAAGAACGGCGCCCCTGGGGGGGCTGCCGGAGGAAACCAAAAAGGTTTCAATCGGGAATGGAGTGGTATTGTGTCACTATGTGGGGAGCCCCTGGCAAATACAAGGGGATGCTATAGTGATAATTACAGATAGATCATTAAAACCACATAGTAAAGCGCTTAGGCACATTTTGAGGCAGGAAGCAGGACAAGAATATGAATCAGAGGTTAAACAGGAATTACAGAAAAATTATCAGCGGCCAATAATAGCGGCAAAAACTAGTGGCGGGAACACTCCCTATGGCATGATAATTCACGTGCCAGGGACAGAGTGGAACCCTAAAAGCGAGCAGTCACAATATGCGGACGAAATGGCAAAAGCATTGGAGAGAGGGGTTGACAAAGCGCTAGGCGAAGGAGCGGAGAGAATAGTGATGGATGTAAATTGGATTAAAACTGGGAAAATGCAGTGGCAACAGGCTGAGTCCATAGCTGTGGCAGCCTTCACCTTAAGAGCTAAGACTCCCGTGACAACACCATCGGGAGTAGAATTTGTGGTGGCAATATCAAAAAAGCAGAGAGAGGAGCGAGTTAAATCAGTGACAGATGAAATTTTAACCCGTACTAGGCAGATGGATCGTGAACGGCGCCAGCTCCAGCAATCGATAACCGGAGAACTCAGGGACTCGCCCCAGTCACCATCCCCAGTTAAAACAACTCCCGTGCCTTCCCCGGTAAGTGGAGGGATGTCAGGAGCTGCCCGGGTGGTAGAGGATGAAGAGCGAGCGGGACCGAGCAGACAAACCCCGAAGGGGAAAAGCAAAGCCCCAAGGGGAACGGTGACCTTTAGCCCCGTCACGTCTACCCCTGGAACAGCACGAGACCCCTTTCCGGGACGACCCCCCATGATGCCGGTGCCCCTGCCAGAAGATGGGAGCGAAGAGGAAGACGGTGGAGAGCAAGCTCCTGTTCCGACCGCGATTGGCGCTAATCCCGCTGATGAAGACCGAGACTCAACCTCGTCAGAGGATGACCCGGCCAACCCTGGCCAGAACCCAAAAATAGTTACAAGACCAGTGAATAGAAGAAAGAAAAATCCTCAACCCACGTTTGATGTGTACCGGTCCTCAGAAAGGATAGCTAGGGATGTTAGTTTGGGATGGATCGAGACAAAGGATGGGCGAAAAGCGTACATACCGGAGGCAGGGCAAGTAAATCGCCCTTACCCACCGGCCTGGCTCAATAAGCTAGATAGTAAAATGCCTCTAACTATGCGAATAACTTATCGCGAGGCTGTTAACATTTTACAGGCCCCGCCATACACCACATTACTTGCTCACCAAGACCTGACTAAGAATTTCAGGGATGGTTACGTGGCGGTGGCACATGATTTTATGTTAAGACGGCTCAAGAAAGCAATAAATGATAAAGCAAAATGTGAGTTGAGAGCCGACGATGACCTGAATTCAGATTCAGACAATGATGGAGCAGCGGTTACTTTAACGGTACCAGCTGCCCCAAGAGCCTCCTTGAACCAACAGTCCCAATATATGACACAACTGGGATTAACTACAATAGTACCGAATCCAATAAATCAGCCACAAGACATAGAGGGTGATGTGCAACAGTTTAAGACCTTAAAAGAGTTGGTTCGCCAAAAAGGTAGGTTAGAAACAGCTAAAGAGTATTTAGTTGAGACATGGCCCATGATTAGGGACGCGCCAGGAGGGGAAGGCGCGAAGAAGCTATGGCTTCAGTACATCATCGCTAGCCCCGTCGGACCAAACGAAACACCACAACAGGTCTATGAAAGATGGGTGGATGGCGAAGATGAAGATGAAGATGCCCATATTAACAGAGCTAGAGAGCAACTCAAAAGGGACGTTTCACTGCTAAACGTGTGGCACAAAATTAAAGAAGTTATATCGCCAAATAGGTATATCAAAGTGCTGCGGATGATTGTTAAGGACAAAGGGAACGAAGCTGTCTTTGTGAAAATGGCTCCAAATAGCACGACACTGAAAATTGAAGCCTCCGTTAAGAAGTGGGATCGCCTGAATAAGCATAACGCTGAGAAGAGGAGAACCGGACCAATCGCTAGTCGTACCCGAGGGAACGAACAGCAAGTCCAGCAGGGGGCTCAGCGACCAGTTCAGACTGTCCCCTATGTGAGACCTCAGCAACAGAGAATGAGTGGAAATCAGAGACCGGCCACTCAGCCAGGACAGCAGACGAGGCCCCAACCAAGACAACAGCCAGCAGCGCGAAGACCAGGTCCGGCATACATGCCCAAAGAAGAATTTGACAAACTAAACCCAGAAGAAAGGAAGGCCTTCCTCGAGGCGCGCAAGGCTGCAGCCTCCGGGGGGCCTGGAAAGTAATGGAGACAGAGGCACGGGTCACCCTAGAAGGAGTCTACAGAGTAGGGAATAACCTTTATGCTAAGGTGGAGGGAGTACCCTATTTAGTAGACACAGGGGCTGAGGTGTCCATGACCCGTAGAGCCTTAAAACAAATCGGACACCTACAAGTAATGGTAGCTGATGGCTCGATTGCTAAAATGCCGGTAGGGATTTGGAAGGGAATTGTGTGGGTGTTAGGACCTCACAATTTGTTGACGTTAAAAGATGCAGAAGAAATAAAAAAGTCTAAAAATAAAAAGCAGGTTGCGAAAAAGAGATGGGAAAAACTAAAATCAAAATTAGTGAAAGTAGGCCCTACAAAAATAATATCTGATCAAGAATGGTATAAGTCAGTAGATGTACCAGCCGTAAAAGCCCAACAAATCCAAGACAGTGTATTGACATTGGAAGGGAAAAAGAAATTAGGTGAAGTTTTAGACAAGGCCGCTATCGCACATTTTAAAAATGATTGCGGTGATTTAGGAGCAAAATATATGCATACTATAAGTGGGGGAGTACATCCGCCCGTAAGGCAATATCCCCTCAACCCCGGAGCAGTTGCCGAAATGGAGGTAATTGTAAAAGAATTATTAGCACTTGGTATTATTCGCGAAGAGCTAAACCCGATTACCAATAGCCCAATTCAAGCTGTTAAAAAACCTGAAGCGGTAGGAGGGGGTTGGAGGCCAGTCATTAACTTTAAAGCTCTAAACCGCCGTACGGTGGCTAATCGAGCGAGCCTCATAAACCCCCAGGCGTCTTTAAAAACATTAAGAGTAAAAAAGTATAAATCATGTATCGACCTTGCAAATGGATTTTTTTCCCTGAGAATTGCCAAAGCATCACAAGGGAAAACAGCGTTTACGCATAAGGGAAAAGCATACGTTTGGCAGCGCTTGCCGCAGGGATATAAAAATTCTCCGAACGTATTTCAATCAGCTGTCTTGCATGTTTTGGAAGGTCTCCCAGTCACAGTATACATTGATGATGTGTTCATTGCTAGTGACACGGAGGAGGAACATTTGGAAACTTTGCAGGCCGTAATCGAGCGAGTGACGGCGGCAGGATTGAAGCTAAATCTTAAAAAATGTCAGCTTGCCAGGTTTCAGGTGGATTACTTGGGATTCCAAGTGTCTGAAGACTTGGGGCTGTCGCAAGCGTATCGAGAGAAAATAGAACAAATTTTGCCGCCAACGTCCGAGAATGAGCTGCAGAAAGTATTAGGATTGTGTAATTATGTTCGAGATCATGTTCCGTTTTATCAGAAATTTGCGAGACCCCTTTACGCCCGATTGCGTAAAAATCCTAACGAAAAGAAAACAAAAGATTGGCCGTGGTCGGCTAAAGACCAAGAAAATTTAGAAGGGCTCAAAAACGCAGTAAAAAATGCTATACGCCTTGAGCCGAGAAGTTTGGAGGTTAGGTTAGTTGCCGAGATTCAATGTGATGAAGATAATGCAATGGTAAGTGTTAGTAATGAAGGTGCCGGCTTGGTAACATTATGGACTTATACTATAAATAATGTTGAGAAGAAGTTTCCCCAGGAGGAGAGAGAATTAGCGGTTCTTGCTAAATACTGGGGAACATTAAAAGACTTAGCCCAGGGACAAGGCATAAAAGTTGTTACGCAGAGTCAAGTACATCGCTACCTGCGTAAAGACACACTAGAAAGTACTAAAGCGACTAATGTGAGATGGGGGAGGTGGGAAGATATCCTGCTAGACCCCGATTTAGAGATAGGACCAGCAAAGTCCATATCTAAAAAACGGGCGAAAACTGTAAATGGTGAGGAGAAGCCATATGACTGGGTTTTATACACAGATGGTTCTAAAAAGGGTGAAGACCAGAATGCCCACTGGGGCTTCATCCTGAAACACAATGGTAAAGAGGTATGCCGCCGAAAGGGTCAGACTCCTGGTAGTGCCCAGGCAGGAGAGGCTACAGCGGTGTTGGAAGGATTGTTAGAGGCCATAAGATTACACGTGAGTCGAGTAAGACTTATAACCGATAGTCACTATTGTGCTCAGGCGCTCAAAGAGGACTTATCCATTTGGGAAGAAAATGGGTTTGAAGGAGCGAGGAGTAAAGAAATTGCTCATGCTGAGTTGTGGAAGAAAATAGCCGAGTTAAGGTTGAATATGACTATCGATGTTGTTCACCAGAAAGCCCACGTCAAGGAGGGGGCTCACTGGAGAGGCAATGATGAAATAGATAAATACGTCCAAGAGAGAAGATTGGTAATTGTAGGAGCAGAAAAATGGGACAATACTCCCAAAGGAGGAAAAGTGGTCCCAAATGAGTTTGTGTGTGAGGTGACTAAGGCCGTACATGAAGCGCTAGGCCATGGAGGTGCCTTGCCCACAAAAAGGGAGCTGGAAAAACTGGAACTTTGGATCCCAGAAAAGAAAATCCGTTCAGTTATACGAAATTGCGAGTTGTGTAATAAGTATAATGCAGGACGCCGAGGACAGCGAGTGGACGGATTGACGATTAAAAGCACTGTTCCATGGGCATCAGTTTGCATGGACGTAGCAGGCCCCATGGGAGTAAGCGGCACTAAAGGTGAGAAATATCTTATTGTGCTTGTTGATTCGATGTCAGGACATTTTGGTTTAAAAGCTGTACGTAATGCGAATGCTAATAGCGTGCTGAAAACGCTAGAAGAGGGTTGTATGTGGTTAGGCATACCGAGGGAGTTAAGAACTGACAATGGAACTCATTTCAAAAACGCTACAATAGACAGGTGGTGTCAGAAGTGGGGAATAATAAGAACTTATTCGCCGCCCTACACCCCTCAAGCTAACGGCGTGGCTGAAAGGACCATTGGTCTAGTTAAAAGTTGGCTTGGGAAAAATGCTAATGGAAAAGAATGGAGTGAGAAATTGGTGGAGTTGGTCAAGGATTTGAATGGGAGGAGCAGAGCAGATAGACCCTCCCCTTCAGAGGAATTGAACCAGCGCCCCTTTGTCGCACTTGAGGTAGGACGGATGCAAAGCACACAACACCCTCAAAAGGGAAAGTGTCCATTTCAGGTAGGACAGAGAGTGTGGATAAAATCTCATAGTCCTTCTGATAGTCAGGCAGTGAAAGCTAAATATGACCAATTTGACATTGTTGAAGAAGTTTTAGACAGAAATACAGTGCGACTGAAGAAGAAGGGAGTCCAAGGGGTAGAGCAGCTAAAACCGATACCAGTTAATTCAGCCTGAAGTTAAGGAGTAAGACAAATAATTAAAAATGGAACCAGTCCCTCCGGACTTTGTCAGGCTCGTTATGATGAAGGGAGCTGTCATCGTGCGGAGGACGGAGAAGGTGATAATGGTCGGTAAGGCATTTAATCTTTGGACGAATGCAGTGAGAGGATATATTAGTAATAGGGTGGAAGATTTTAGTTGGCAACCGGCTGTCTCGACCTGTGTAATTTGCAGTGGAAACGAGGAGTCGAGGAGACAGTGGAATATAGCCAATAAGTATTGGGTAGATGGCTTTATGCCGGACCTGAGTAAAATAGGCCCGGCTAAGGTGCTTGAAATACAGGTGTGTGGATATTGTAGAATAAAAAGCCTACCTAGGATAAAAGCGTATGCTCAGTGGGACTTAGCCCCGCAAGAGAATACCGAGGCACAGCATTGTGAATGTTTGTGGGACGGGGAGAGCATACAGTATTGCCTACATTGTAGGATGAGAATAGAAAAAGGTTCACTAGTGAAAGCAGGAGAGGCCGAGGGATGGCAGTTAACTAGAGCAGAAACTTCGATAAAGTCGCTAAGTTCCGATTTGCTGACCTATTGGCCGATGGAAGTGAACGAGAGGACTCGCGACCCGGGGTTCCAGGCACTGCTTTACAACAACTGGCCACCGCATGGAGGTAAGTATGGCTTGGCTCCATTAATTGTTGGCTCGGAAGCGGTGCCAACTTTAGTTCACGTTGAACCTGTGTTAAGTGGGGGGGAACCAAGAACCCCCTGGCCCACGCTAATCAATGTGGCTTTGGCTCGAGGGGACATTTCAATGGAAACATTGCCGGGTGTCCCGCAAGAGAAAGCAGTGAATATTAGCGCTACGGAAGGTAGTCATACAGTAAAAGGGACTACATTGGATAGAATGGAATATAAAGCTAAAACAGTAGTAGTAAAAATGAGTCCAGCGATGCCGCGACGATGCGTTTTGGGGGACCCGATATATTGGTTGAAAGTAAAAGTAATGATGGCTATGAAACCCTACGAGGGAATATACTCGTTAGGGGTGGCAGTGTCGATGTGTACAGAGGAGGAAGCCAAACGGTTACACCCCAACTGTGCTTTTTATGGAGAATACTTTGGTACTGGGCCGACAAGAAGGCATAGTAGTGAGAGTGGAGATGAAGGAGTAAAGCCTAAGGGTAATGAGAAGTTGTTGGCATTGGCTCAGGTGGCCACAAGAGAGCTGGAATATCGTTATGTGAGTTCATTAGAAGAGGATGAATACCAGGCACCCAGGTCGAAAGAAAACTTTGACCTCAGGGGTCGCCCGGAGAAGAGAGGGGGGCAAGGATGTCCCTACCCGGGTTGTACCGGTGATGGAAACTTGTCAGGCTACCGCAAAAGGCATTGGTCTTTGCGTGGGTGCCCTAAATTTTATGAGGCAAACCCATGGCGGTATAGCGATAAGCCTAAGTGGAAAAAGCTGATAAAAATGTATAGAGAGGCCCCCCATTCCGTGCTTCCTCAAGAGGAGCAAACGGAAAAGGGGGGGGGTACCGGAAACTCCCGCCGCAGGGTCGAAGGCGGTGTGGAGGGAAAAGCCAGAGATGAATGAAGACCCCTCCTCTAATGAGGAGGAGCCAGAAGGAAAAGGGTATGAAGGCGAGGCGAGCGAAGATAGCGAGGCTGATGAGCACAAGGTCCTTAAGGGAGTCCTGTCACGCTTTTGGAACAGGCACCAGGACCCACAGCCCTCTACATCCGCTGAAAAGTAGCAACAAGAAGGAGATGGAAACCGAGATTGCTGAGCTAAAGACTCGAGTAGCTAGGTTGGAGGCAACTAAAGCAGTGGTGGAGAATATCTTAAGAGCATTAATACCGGCTCTACACATTCTCTTCCAAGATCTTGGTCATTTTAGGCCATATTGGGTGTCTTTAGTTCAACAATTTCATGAAGAAGCCCCAGGGCGAAAAGAAATGAGGGAAATAATTAGGAAATTGGAAAAAAGAATCGAGGAAGCTGAGGCCAAATTACAGAGGTCCAACCAGACCCCCGTGAATTTCGAACAACAGGAGTTACCAGGACCCTCAACGGCCCTGTTGTTTGACTACCAAGACTTTCAACGGAATCAAATGCAAGAAAGATTGGCTGAATTGAGAGCCAAGTATGATGAAGATAAGTAGTTAAAATGATTAAGAGGTACGGGGTAAATTGGGTAATAATAAAATTAGAAACCCCCTCTTGATTAAAATTAAAATGAATTTGGCTCAGTGGAGTGTAGAAACAATTTAAATAGAAATAAGATAACTGTGTAATGAAGGCCAACCCCCAAAGGGAAAAAGGGAGGAGCCAATGAGATTAGAACTTAGTAGTCCACAAAAGATAGGACCAACAGAAGGGAGCATGAAACGTAGCTACGAAGAAGCGATGGAGGAAGATCAAGACTTTGGCGACAGCGGTGGCAAATTAGTAATACCTGGAAAACTTTGTTCGGCCAAGGACAGGGAACGTCTCGAGCGCCAAGGATGGAGTCCTCCAGGATATGAGACCCCGATATATGATCTGCCCCGACCTGCGACCCTAAACTTGCCTCGCCCCCTGACTTTAGAGGTAGGAGAAGGACCGCATGTCTACCCCGGTGGAGGAACGATTACACGCCAACCAAAGCGCCAAATGCTAGACAACCACTATGATACTCCAGCACATGAAGACCCATTGGACACCGTTCATGAACAACCTGAAGCTGACAGAGTTTACATGAACGTTCCGGTCATCCGTCGAAGACAACGCTGGGTGTATGGAAGGGTTTGGCTGGCCACCGTATTTTGCTTGATAGTAATAACATTGATTTATTGTTTGTTGGGGCTGCGAGCGCAGAGAAGGCGAAGGTTCAGCTTCGACAGCATGGCTCCAATTAATCCCATCAACCTGGTGGAGATACGGCATGGCACCACTAAAATAACCAACCAAACATGCTGGAAAGTGGAGGTGATGCATGTTTGTGAAGAATGGAGGAGGAGGAAGGGACCGAATAGGGAAGCCTGCGGTGCCGGAGCAAATAATCCTTGTGAGAAAGGATGGAGGGAAGAGAGAACCGCCCTCGTGAATTCCTACCTCCGCAACACCTTCAACGACACGTATTACAATGAATCCATGAAGATTTTGAAAAGAAGCACAACGTACCCTGTAAAATCAAAGATTAAGTGTAAAGTCCGAGTTATTCGACGGATTGATAACACAGCGAACGACTCTGTAGTCAATATTACCCTGTTGTGCTTGAAGAAGCGAGAGCAAAGAATTGTCAGAAATATTTGGATCCAGATTGGAGAAGGAGATCCTGCTTGGTTCTTCAACGAATACTGTGCAGGATTGCCAGATGCAACAGGAGGATACTGGGTGGAGACTGACCCTGATGCCCCTGATTTCACCTACCCGGCGGTCTCACGAAATGACACTTGTACCGAACTTCGGCCGGCATGGGAACCATGTTGGAGCTGTTTAACCTTTCGGTGCAAGGGACCAGGGACCAATGGGACCACCAACCACCTGCCAGGTACTCCTACTACATCATCGGGTAAGTCATCTAAAATTTTTCGGCTACGAGGGTTTGGGAAATTTAGAAAACCGGGGGCGATTAAGGTTATTAAACGAGCGATAACTTATCGGCCAGGTACTCCTACTCTATCAGCAGTGGGGTCACCTAAATTTCTTAAGCTGCGCGGAGGCGTTTATGGAAGTAGAGAAAAGCCCGTACCACGGGAAATAATAGAAATAAAGTACAGGCCAGGCTGTAGAGTAAAGTTAAGAAAGGCCCAGTCGTATAATAACAGCCATTGTGATTGGAATATGATGAAATATTGTCCTGAGCCCTATCATATGTTTTGCTATGCAGATGAGGGTAATAGAATTACACTCTCCGATATAGGGCTTAGGGGTGATGTAAATTTAATCCTGGGTCCCTTTATTGGATTATATGCCGGAAATGTATTAGATGAAAAGAAAATAGAAGTGAAACATGAAGAATGGCTTAATGATTCCTTTCCATGGATATGGAAAAGAGATACATATATATTGAAATCAATTTTTAATAAAACTTTGGGAATAAATGTATTAAAGGAAGTGTGGGCACGGATGTGGGCTCAACGTATTCCAACACCGGATGATTTACATAATGTCCCGAAGGGTGATTTTGATAAAATTGACCGATGTGTGGCTTTGAGAATGTTTAACAGATTACATGGGTCAGAGTGGAAAAGTGGAATTTCACCACGATGTCCCTTGATGGAAATGGGAACGCCACCTTTGACTCATTGGATTTATGACTGTACAGGGTTGAAGGGAAACCAGACGATTAAAGGGGTGCTACAAGCGTGGAAAGAAAAACATACGAGAGAGGAGAGTAAGACATGGTGGGGACTCAATAAAGATGAAATTGTTAGCGACGTGTTACCATGCTTAGGAGTGTCGGAGAATTATTGGGTTAAATACCAATATATTGCGACAGTATATTCTAAAGAGAACGATATTTGGCCTGACATTGAGAGACCAGAATTATACGCTAATCCAAGGCCATGGGAGATGGTGTGTACGGGAGGTAGTTCCGGGAAAGATTTTAAAAACTGTACAATTGTATTAGCACGTATACCTTGTTATAAAGTTCAATCCCGATTTCAGAATTTTTGTAATGTACGTTATCGCGATGAGAATTATGCCAATATTGAGGGAGCGGTGTGGATTAAAGATAATAATAGTAAATGGATCCGGAGTCAGGCTGCAGGTAGGGATTATTGCGCGCGATGGGACAAAGATAATGACTTGTCCAAAATGGTAGGACTGAAAATTCTCCCCAAACCCCCTGACTCTATTATGCAAATTTTAGAAGGTCACGCATTTAGGAGGACCCTTTGTAAAGGAGATATAGTTACAGGGTTTGATTGGTTGGGATTTAATAAAATTTATGGCCCTGGCACATGCCACAAGCCCGCTGAAAGGTGGCTGCATTGTGGACACAGTGACGAATATAATCATAAAGGAGAACATGTATGTACATGGTATGAGAGAGTGGGATTGGCAATAAGGGGTGTAGTGAAAACTGTGGCTACAACAGCCGTTGAAGTTGTAGAAGATGTGGCGGAGACGGCGATTACTGGGATAAGTACCGGGCTAGATAGTATAGTACATGAAGTGGGACTTTGGTTCCTGCTAGGTTTAGGGATTGTTCTATCAGCGGTGATAGCTTTTGTAATTGTCAAAAGAGGAACTTTGTCGTTATTTCCTCACCAAAATCACAAAAAGAAAACCTCACCATATAAGGTAAAAGCTCAGCTATTGGCCAAAGAGCTGCAGGAAAATTGGGGAGGGGCGACAGAGAGGAAGTTACTGAGCATTGAGGGAGGGCGGCAAAAGAGGGTGGGATCGACCCAACTATAAGTGTAACGCCCTAGCCCTGACTTCCTCACTTCTCACTGAAATCTTTTGGCGGAACAGTAAAACTACACTTGACCATGGCATGTGGTTCGGTTAATGGTACTAAAGGGAGACCAGGCGCCCTTCAAAATGTAAGTAATGAAGCTGAGTATTGGATTATTTTCATAATATGGCTTCTTTATTGTTGCACTGGACAATGGGACATTTGGCAGCTAACTCGACCCATTATTTTGATAATAGCTGTTATCAAGGTATTGGTGTTGCGCTTTGTATTTTGTACATACACAATGGGACTGGGATGCTTTATTGTGTACATGCATGGCCGTATTAGAATAAATTATAAAACTCCAAGAGGGGTAGCTGAAACTTTCCTCTTGGTTTGTTGGATTTGTTTAGATATAACCTCCATCAAGATTTTTGAGGTTGTATATGGAGCAGTTGTATTAGAAGGTGTATTGGCCATGGCATTGGCTCTCTACATTATGAATATGGTGGTTCGCCTTCAAAGGAACCCCGTGGCCACGGGCAGCAGGGTCTGGGTGTGGCGAACAGCTAAACTAATATTATGGGGTATGGTTTGGGGAATAATTTCAATTCTCCTTTGGTTGCGCCTGGTCGACCAATTAGTTTTAGTAGTTTGGTTTTTTACATATGCAGCTTTCTTTACTCTCCCGCCAAAAGGTTCCGCTACACGGAGAGCGACCACATCCTCGCTCTCTCGTGGTAGAGGCTTTCCGCATTCTCTCGACAGAGCGGATGCGGATGAACATTTAGATCAGAATCGGACTGTATATACTGGGGGCCGCAATCTTGTAGGCTCTCCTCAGGTTTAAGAATTGTCGACTTGTGTTTGTGTGTTTACCAGGATAACCTCCCCCCCCGGGGGCTACCATGGCAGGATGAGCCGCGGTGTGTCTTCTGTGGAAGCGATCTCCTCCTCTTCTCCGCTTGGGTGATGGGAGACGCTTTCTACGGGCACTGCTGCTATCCTTTGCCCCCAGAGGGTGTGAGTAGAGAAATGTGGCTTATACCTGATGGGATTTATATGACTTATATGAGTGATCTCTTCGATTCTGCCTTAAGTAGAATGTGGATATGGCCTGGCTTTGCTGACCTCGCGAGCTCAAGTAAGTTGGAGGGTTTGGTTCAAAGTCCAATAAAAGATATGCGGTATTATGTTGACAAGAAATGTGAACTCATCGGGAGAACTGTCCCTTTGATGCGCATGATATGGCGCCTGCCTGACGGTACCCGACGCCTGACTTTCAATACCCCGTCTGGCTTTTGTGTAGCCGCCACTCCTAAGAGGAAGGCCAGACCTGGCGAGCGAGCCAGGGGTAGAGTTAGGGAGGAGCGGCCCTGCGCGCCTGAAACGGCCCCCTCGACCTCCCTGGACCGGGTTGACGTGCCTGGGGAATCCAGTGCCGCCCGACAGGAGGCTCCAGTTGGTAAGGTCATGCCACTGTTGAGGCCAGCCTCCCCCGCGGTTTCATCATCTATTGATGACCCGGTGATTGTGCTGAGCGAGGATGAGGATGAGGACTCGTTGGCTGCGTTGTCGCCCTCCCTGATGGTAGGTGAATTTGGCCTGTGGTCTCCGCTCCCTGATCCTTCGTCCGTCTCCATGCCTTCTGACTCCCCGGCGTCTCCGTTGGGGGATGACGGGGGGGTAGATGAGGTGTGGATGATGGGGTTGGATGGTGAGCTGGATATGCGGCTGACTTGCATGAATGACACCCATGATCTCTAGGAGGGGGTGTTGAATTGAGTGGGATCGAGTGGGTCAGGTGTGGTGCCATATCATGTAATATTAGATAACGAATTATGGACTGAACTCAATTCTAGAATTAGAGATCAATTGGTGTCCATAAGATCGAGGAATTGGTGTCTATAGGGCTGATATAATTTAACTTTGGCCTCTGGGTGTAGTTCCTCAAAGCAACCACCAGATGCCGCCAAACCTAAGCAACCAGAGCCGCCTGCTTAGCAGGGATCGGTCATCCCTTATGATCTTATATCTTATACACATTAAATTAGATGTAAATAAAAGGTATCCTGAACTAAGTAATAAAACACACACACAATCTTAATTCGACAATTGTTATCCTGAATTATGGATCAATGCTCACAGCACATTGAAGCCACTATGAAGCTCTGCTGTCTTTTCTTTTCTTTTAATTACAAGCGATACTGTCTTTTATCGCTGATAAGTTTGCTGTAACTGCATTGAGTGTCAAGATTGCCTGTATGCAAATGTTTCTCCCAGCATTGTCATACAAGAAGTGTAACATAAAAAAGAATTAACCTGTTGAGATTCCCTGAGAGAATTTGGGAATTAACATGTCATGTATATACATGTTATTCATGCTTGCTTAGTTATGTTAAAACATTATCATATATTGTTATTGATTTGATGTTTGTGACTATCACATAAGAGCCAAGACCGTTGAATTGTAACTGAGACCTTAGCAGCACGATGAATTTCCTGTTTGAAAAACAGGAACTGGTTGCTAAGCTACGCAAGCCACAGAGCGCAACCTGGTTCAACAGTTTCCTGTGTGCGCTGATGCAAGATTGAGCTGATGCAATGTTGCGCGCCTGTCACTCAACTGTGTGAAGACTGTGAACAAGTCCTAACTCGTCTCGGCGCATTGATATGTGAAGAGACTACAAGAGACTGGAAATCCCCCAAGACGCGCGGAAGGACACGTTCACCAAGAGGAAACAGTGACACGCAACCAAGGTTATAAAAGATCCGTCCATTGCGAGGATCGGGGCTCTGCTCTTCGACTTCTCCCTGCGATGAACCTGTATGGAGTGTGTCACTGGAGGACTGTTCAGCGGCGTGGTAGGACTTAGGTTTATTCGAAGGACCTTTGGCTGTTAGTCGCGACCGGGACTTTTCTCACCAAATTGGGTAAAGTAAAATGCTTTTATTAAATAAGATGTTTAGCAGGAAGTTATGAACGGTTAATCGCGTGTAGGGACGGAGCCATTTAACACACTCCCATATCTTTAAATTAATTTTTAGCCAAAAACGTCTTATTTTAAATTCAGGTCTTGAGCTCTTTTGAGAAGTGATCAATCTTAGAAGGCTCTTATCAAAGGTTTAAATATTTATGTTTGATTTCCCTTTTCCTATTTTATTCTATATTTTATTAATTTTAATTTTTATTATATTTGTGATTTTTGTGATTTATAATTGTGTCCCGCGTCTGGCGGGAGTTTATTAAAGGATTTGAAAACTGTTTTATATTCTTATTATTATTTGAAATAAAATAATTGAAAGACAATTTTTGATTTAATTATTTTATTTGTTTCTTTCGGTTTTATTCTATTTTGTTTGGACATTTTATAAGTCCGGGGTCCTTTTAAGAGACCTAATAAAAGGATTTAAAAACCGATTGTGAATTATTTTGTTTATTTGTTTTATTTGTTTATTTCTATTTTTGTTTTATTTCTTTTGGACATTTTATAAGTCTAGGTCGTTTTATAAGACCGTTGTAATATAAATGTTGGTTTATTTGTTTATTTGATTGGTTTAGTTACTTGATTTCACTTTTGTTTTATTTCTTTCGGACGGTTAATAAGTCCAGGTCGTTTTATAAGACCCTATTATTTTTCCTCGAGACGGACAGCAGCTACGGACGTCTGGAAAGAGGTAAGTGCATTCTAATAACATCTAATGAATGTCTCCATTTGTATTAATAAAGTCAAATACTCCTGCTTGATCTGAAACAAGTCCGTATGATCCTAACAAGGATTATTAAATGACTAGGTCAATAACAAATGCAAACAACTAAGAGAAGTGGAGCTGCCAAGTAAGTGAGGTGTTCAGTCTATTATTCCTGGGTTCTGTGTGGTTGCTCATTCAGGATTGATAGGTGGATGAAAACGGATTGGCCTCATGATAAGAAGACAGTGAACAAACCTAGGTGAGTCCACTTTGATATATCGGCTCAACTAATTCCCGTCCCCTCACGCTGACGCCTTAGAGCCGGTGAGGGAAAAGGGGAATTACTGACCCTTTGATTGGAGAGTCGATCAGGACATATTTCCCGATTTAAGTCCTGCGGGTAAGCGGAAGTTGACAGTATTTATTTATTTGATCTACTACTCTAGCTGCACTACAAAGTTGAAACTTTGCAATTTGGAATTTTTTTTTAATTTTTTTGCATTTAATTTATGACAGAAAATGTCTGAACTTTATTTTTTTATGCCTTATAAAAATGTCTAGGCCGCTGTGCCTACTTTGTTTACATTTTTTATTTTATATTGCAGCCCTACTAGATTCATTTGTGACATTCATTAAATGTTACACACAAATAAAATGTGAAATTGTAAGCAAAGTACGTTGTATAATTGGGGTGTGAATTGCCTAGTACCTGACGATTCGATTCGTATCACGATTCATAGGTCACGATTCGATTCGATGCCGATTAATCCCCATCCGAATTTATAAGTCGAATGTTGCGATTTTTCATTTTATTTTTTTTACTCAAATTTAGAAAATACTATTCAGTAAACTTGTACATGTACACTGTTAAGATTTGTATGAAAATGTATTATTTATTTATCTGAAACTTCAGTCATTACTGTGAGCCACTGTATTTAACAAACAGGTTGTAATCGGTTTCATGTTTGAATGGCTTTGAAATAAAATATTAAGGCTTAATATTCCATTCATTAATATAAAAATCATTTAAAAGACGTTTAAAAATCGATTCGGCTGCCCATTGAATCGATTCGAGAATTGCGTGATGTAATATCGCGATACATTGCCGAATCGATTTTTTTTTTAACACCCCTATTGTATAATATTTCATGGAAGAACTACAAATATATCTATATCGTGGTATGGACCATTTGCACGTGACGTCACTTCCCCCCCATGGGGCCGCACCCTCCTGAACGCTGGACGGCAAAAGAACCACGTGCCTGGATTGTAACAATTGAATCGCGTAGAGCGTGAAGTCCTTTGTGTCGTCGATTAAATTTATAAAATGGTCATATCTTGCTGTGCGGTCGGTTGTACAAACAGACAAGGGAGTAAACTAGGGGTGTTAAAAAAAATCGATTTGGCGATATATCGCGATACTACATCGCGCGATTCTCGAATCGATTCAATAATCGGCAGAATCTTTTTTTTTTTTTTTTTTAGGATTCACACCTTGAGCATGGAAGAATGTTATATGAACGGAACATTAAGCCTTAATATTTTATTTTAATGCTGTTCAAACATGAAACAGATTACAACCTCTATAAGACTGAAATTTCAGATAAATAAATAATACATTTTCATATAAATCTTACACTCTACAAGCTTACTGATTAGTATTTTCTAAATTTGAATGAAAAAAAATCACAACAATCGACTTATAAATTCGTATCGGGATTAATCGGTATCGAATCGTGACCTGTGAATCGTGATACGAATCGAATCGTCAGGTACTAGGCAATTCACACCCCTACATGTCATGCACCGTGAATTCCGGAAAAGTCGGCGATTTGATTCGTTCCGAAAACGGTGGGGGACAGAAGGTAAGGGTCTGTTTTCAAACGAGCCATCTCCAGTTTCTGTAAATATCGCACTCTATGAGCTCCTACTAAACGTTCCACTTCTGCTGACAGGCGAACGTCAGTTGAACTAGCAGATTCCATGGCTCGATGGGTAATAATAACTTTTCGTTTGTAAAATAAAAGTCTCTAAGTACCTAAATCGCTCCGCGGCCCGTCCACTTCCATTCAAACGTCATTTCCTTCCGCCGTCCATGGTAGGGCAGTCACGTGATCACAATTATTTCCCATATCGCCCAGCACGAATCTGAATAATCGATAGATTAAGCAATTCTAAATTTGATAGTAACAGTACTATCAACTCACACTTGAAATTTGACTTGACCAAACCAAATGTGTGTTTTTTTTCTTCTTGTGTCCTGCAGACGTCGCTGAGAAATATCTTCGTCCTGACCAAGAGGACATGAAGCCTCCGAATGTTAAAGAGGAGGAAGAACATCCTGACATCGAAGAGGAGGAAAAGCCCGTTCGTGTCAAAGAGGAGGCGGTTGAGGATGATGTCACCAAGTCGCCACCGACGTTCGCCCCTTTAAAGAGTGAAGATGAAGACAAGGGTGAGAGTGAGGAGGTTGGAGGGGCGGAGCTTCCAAACAGCAGGTCAACTCGTCAACACATGACGACAGAAGGTGATGCAGACCCCTTGCAACCACCACAAGCACAAAGTCATCATGACATCAGGGCTTGAGATAGACCCATATGTTTTTTTCAGGACCGATACCAATAGCGGTTATTAGTAGTCAAGGAGGCCAATGACCGATATTTCAGGCCGATATTCATTTTCAGTAAAAAAAAACAAAAAAAAACATGGGGAAATATTAGCATCAAAATTTTTGTAAAATACAAAAGCCAATCTTGACTGTGTTATATCGTCTAAAAAAGTGAAATGGAAACTTGAGCAAATAAATACCATATCGCTCTACTTTTCTACAGTAAATGTTTTTCCCCAAAATTTACAAACACCTGAAATCTTCACATTTCTGTCACAAAAACAAAATGGTTCAGAAGATTCCCAGGGTCAGTAGTAGCAACTCTTATAAAGTTAACTGAAAATTTCAAATGGGTTTAGATTTACCTTATATCGACTGTCAGATTTAGATAAAGGCCAATACCGATATTCATCAAAATGCCCAATATCTATAATCGGCCTGTATCGGTCTATCTTTAATAATGTCCCCCTTTCTTCACAATGATGATGATGATGACGATGCACGTCACTCTGCCAACAACTGTTTGGAATTTTCGCAGTGTGGGAAAACATTGAGCTCAAAATGGAGTTTGAAAGCACACACACAACACGGGAAAACCTTTTTCCTACTCAGATTGGTGCAAAGATTTCGCTCAAAAGTAAATTTTTGCAATAAACAAAGGAAACACAAACAAAAGAACACAAACTGATGAAAAACCTGTTGTCCATCGATCGAAGTGCTCCATGTGGGGTGTTGAGTCGCCAAACTTTTTTTTTTTTTTTTTTTTTTGGACTTGACCAACACAAATATGTGTTTTGTCTTCTTGTGTCCTGCAGACGTTGGTGAAAAATATCTTCATCCTGATGAACAGGAGGTGGAATCTCTTCATGTTAAAAAGGAGAAGGAGGAGGAAGAACATCATTATTCTAAAGAAGAAAAAAAGCCCCTTGGTGTTGAGGATGATGTCACCAAGTCACCAATGACCTTCGCCCCTTTAAAGGGTGAAGATGAAGTCGAGGGTGAGAGTGAGGAGGGCACAGGGGCGGAGCCTCCAAACAGCATCTCAACTCCTCAAAACATGATTCCAGAAAGTGATGCAGACCACTGGGGATCATCAAAAGCAAAAAGTGATGACATAAGGTCCCTTTCTTCTCATGATGATGATGATAATGATGATAATCTGTATGGTAATGATGAACACGCTGCTGGTGATAGGTCGTGTCACAGTGATGACAAATCCTGCGAATGTTCTCACTGTGGGAAAACATTGAGTTCAAAAAGAAGTTTGAAAATTCACTTGAGAAGACACACTGGGGAAAAACCTTTTTCTTGTTTAGATTGTGGCAAAAGCTTCTCCCGGAAGCCAGAATTAACGATACATACAAGAAGACACACTGGCGAGAAACCTTTTTCTTGCTCAGATTGCGGCAAAAGCTTCTCTGACAAGTCAACCTTAACAACACATACAAGAAGCCACACTGGCGAGAAACCTTTTTCTTGCTCAGATTGTGGCAAAAGCTTCTCTTCGAAGTCCTATTTAAAAAAACATACAAGAAGACACACTGGGGAAAAACCTTTTTCTTGCCCAGATTGTGGCAAAAGCTTCTCTCAAAGGTCAACTTTAACAAGACATACAAGAAGACACACTGGCGAGAAACCTTTTTCTTGCCCAGATTGTGGCAAAAGCTTCTCTCGGAAGTCAGATATAAAAGCACATACAAGAACACACACTGGGGAAAAACCTTTTTCTTGCGCAGATTGTGGCAAAAGCTTCTCTCACAAGTCAAACTTAACAACGCATACAAGAAGCCACACTCGCGAGAAAGCTTTTTCTTGCTCAGATTGTGGCAAACGCTTCTCTCTGAAGTCAGATTTAACAAGACATACAAGAACACACACTGGGGAAAAACCTTTTTCTTGCTCAGATTGTGGCAAAAGCTTCTTTGACAAGTCGAATTTAAAAGCACAACAAAGAACACACACTGGCGAAAAACCTTTTTCTTGCTCCGATTGTGGCAAAAGCTTCTTTGACAAGTCGAATTTAAAAGCACATACAAGAAGACACACTGGCGAGAAACCTTTTTCTTGCTCAGATTGTGGAAAACGTTACTCTGACCAATCATGTTTCAACAAACACACAAGATCACATGGTGCGAAGGAACCATTCAGTTGCGGTGTTTGTGCTAAAAGATTCTCTTCTAAATATCTTGCTGAGAGACACGAGTGTGCTGGTGAGAATAGCAGCCATCTTTGAAGCTTCAAAAAATGAAGGGAAGTGAGTCTGCTGTGTTATTTTGTAATAAAATATTCAAAACTACCTGGGCCTGTCATCATGATTTACGTTCATTAATCAAATAAAAGTATAGATATTAGGATTTCGGAAGACTTAAGAAGTATCAACTCCAACGTCTTACTTAAAAGTGTAAATGTAATGCTTTCAAAACTACTCAACCTGTAAATATTAAATGTTTTTAACGTTTACTGTTAATGTGTTTACAATGTATGTAATTTTGGAAGCTATTCTTATCTGTTTCTGAATCTTGTTAATTGTTAATTTGTTGATGTTAGATGTGTTTTTGCTTGTGTGAAGCACATTGAGTTGCCTTGTGTATGAAATCGAAATAAAGCCACCTTGCTTTGCCTTGCAATTTTCCCCAAATAAGCGTCGAGAATACCTTCAGGGACACACAAAGCCATCTGGGATTAAAAGTTGCTGTTGAACACTGAAACGATTAACGCAAAATGTCCTACTCTTTGTATACAATATTAAAAAGAGTGTCGACTGGCTGGCCAGGCTAACTCACCCCGAGATCAAACCAACAACAGCTCCGCGCTAGCTAACGTGCCATATGCTAGTCTTTGGACGTGCATTTCACACATTTTATTTTTCTATGGAACAGTTTTTACATTATTAGCACAATGTACAATATTCAGATGACTTAAGAACAAAATTGTATTCATACCCGGTTTTGCTTCTTTCATTTTTCATGTAATAATGTGGCTACATGTAATGGATCAGGGCTTGTAACTCATACTAATATTTCTGTGCACGTAAGATAAACACGTTTTGTTTATTTTCTATTGTTTAACTTTTATGTTAGTAAGAACAACTTTAGTACATTATCATAGAAGCGTTAGTGAGTAGGACTAGATGTTTTTGTACTTCTTCCTACTTCTTTTCCTTTTCTCTTTAACACATTCACTGCCAGCCCAGCAAAAATGCATTATTTGACGTTTTTTTCCGTCAATGGCAGTCAATGACTTAAGATGAGATGTAACCAAAATGGATGGTTTTTTAAACATTTGCCTTAAAAAAAAAATAAAAAAAAGGAAAAAAGGATGCTGCAATATAATCACAAAATATATTGGCACATTGTGTTTAACACATTCACTGCCAGCCCAGCAAAAATGCATTCTTTGACGTCTTTTTCCATCAATGGCAATCAATGAGTTAACTACACCTTGTTTATGCTTGACATTTTTATATGTTCAATAAAACCCAATCAATCAATCAATCAATATGCTTGACTCTTTCACTTATTCTTTTCACGAAAAAATAAAATAAAAATCAATACCCACGCGGTATTACGTTCAATAATTATATATAAGCTGAATCTACCAAATGACAGAGTAGAATAGAATACTTTTTTTTGCCCCGTCCCGTTCTTTTATAATTGACAGTAGAAAAATGTAGGTTTGCCAAAATACAGCCATTTTTTTTTTCCCATGGACTCTGAAACCGTGTGGAGCCTGGGTGCCAAATCTGGTGCCTGTTCCTTTAAATCCCTCTCTGCGTGTGGTCATGTGACCCAGAGTAGCGAGCGAGGAGCACATATAAAAGGAGGGAAAATTTAATCAGGAAGTGAGGTGGGAAGTTGTTAAGAGATTCAGCTGCAGGTTTGTGTCTCTTCAGTTTTATTTATTGTATGTCTTAGCCTTGCTTGTTGTTAAATCCGAGCTGACTGTTACCTTGTAGGAGCCTCCGATGAGCCCAAACTGGTGAGCTATCAAAAAATCGTTACGGCAATATATCGTTGCGGGCCTCATGACAATACACATATCGATACGCAGGCGTCAGAATCGATATTGCTCATTATCTTGAAATAGGCAGTTCACGTTTTGCCTTTGCAGCTTGCATTGTACCTAAAAAATAAAAACCAGCAGCGTCTTTGAAGTTAATTGCCTTCAATTAATGCAAAAATAGCTCACCAGTGATTGGACACTGTATCTTGCTAAGAAAAGTGAAAACAGAGGAGGAATATCAACATTTATTTACTTCTAAACTTAACATGGCACGTGTCTTTAATGTACCAATTTTTGTATATTTAGTTTGAAAACGAAATAGAATGTGTTACACAAAAAAAATAAGTTTTTATTTACCCAAATATTTCAAATAAGCACATTTTAGAGCTGTAATTTTAATGAGTGTTGTTCAGAAACCGGTATCGGCAGAGGTGCCGATACTGCATTAAAACAGTGGTGTCGGTGAGTACTCACAAGTAACATGCCGATACCATTAATTCCAAAGCTAATATAGGATTTTGGATGAGGCATCTTGTGTCTTGCTGGTGCACGACATTCACTGATATGTGACATGTTCACTGCCTGCCGATCTAAGATATCCTATTGGCCCTTGAATGCTCTGAACCAATAGCAGGACAGCTTTTCCATGTTGAGGAAGAAAAAAAAACCTTAAATATCGGTATGGTATCGGCCGATACTGCAAAGCTGGGTATCGGTATCGGAACAACACTAATTTTCATACTTTGATATTTTTGCTCATATCCCGGTGTGTCTGTGAAAGCTGCTCCTTGCTCTGAAGTTCGTACACATTTAGACCAGGTATGCCGCTGGGTGGTAAACCAGAAGAGCTGCTAACAAAAATATTTTTGTCAGTCAGCATAACAAACATATCCTTTAGGTATACAAATGACTGTTACGCAAGTAAATTAATGTAATATATCGGGATACGTATTGCCTTGAAGATCAAGTATTGGGAAACATATGTATCGCGATACGTATCGTGATACGTGAGAATGGTGTGCTGTAAAAGTGTCAATGCATCTTAAGTGTAAATGTAATGCTTTCAAAACTACTCAACCTGTAAATATTAAATGTTTGCTGTTAATGTGTTTAAATGTCAATGTATGTTTGTTTTGTACGTAATTTAGGAAGTTATTTTTGTTTGCTTCTGAATGTTGTTTGTTGATGTTTGTACGTGTTGTGTATTTGCTTGTGTGAAGCACATTGATTTGCCTTGTGTATGAAATTAGAAATAAAGCCACCTTGCAATTTTCCCCAAATAAGCGTCGACAATACGTTCAGACACACAAAGCCATCTGCGATTAAATTTTTTTGTGGAACAATGTTATCACTGAAATGATTGACGCAAATGTCCTACTCTTTGTTGCTAACTCAACCACCACAGCTCCGTGCTAGCTAACACGCCATATGCTAGTGCATTTTGCACATTTTATCTTTCTATGTAACAATTTTGACATGATTAGCATACAATATTCAGATGACATCAGAACAAAATTGTGTCCATACCTGGTTTTGATTGAATATAATTTCTGTTCATGTGGCACTTTTGCCTCTGCAGGCAATTTGTTCTTGTCGTCAAACAACCTTTCATCACATTTTGAAATCACAATACAAATCAAATGGAGTAGATGCCACCTGGACTTCCGGGCTTCACACACCAGCTCCGTTTCCGGCCACTGCTGCGACTCACAGGCGGCGTTCCGACAAAAATGATCACATTAAGAGAAGCGACAGTACAATGCAATTGCATTTGTACTTCTGAGTGTGGCGCTGATGAGATGATGCTCCCCCTGGTGGGAAGTGTGTGGCAATACCTTACATCCCTAGCCAATCAGCATTAGTGCCCTTCCTACAAATAAGGAGTCAGTTGGTACCTGCCCTCAACTTACTCCTTGGCTCTGAGGTCCGCCTCCTTGACTTCAATGGCTTGTCATCATCAGTCATCACGAACATTTTACCTTCATTGGAAGGTAAGTGTTGCGTCAAAACTTTGCTGAAGGAAAGTGTGAGAGCCACAGATGACAAAAACTGGCCAAAAGTCATTTGTATTACTTGCAGTACAAATAAATGTTGCATATATATATATCAATAACTTATCAGATACTGTATCACCTTCCCATGGGCTCACCACCGGTGGGAGGGGCCACAGGGGTCGGGTGCAGTGGAGGCTGGGTGGCAGCCATGGGAGGAGACCTTGGCGGACCGACCCCCAGCTGCAGAAGCTGGCTCTTGGGACATGGAATGTCACCTCTCTGGCAGGGAAGGAGCCTGAGCTGGTGTGTGAGGCAGAGAAGTTCCGATGAGACATAGTCGGACTGTCCTCCACACACGGCTTGGGCTCTGGTACCAGTCCTCTCGAGAGGGGTTGGACTCTCTTCCACTCTGGAGTTGACCATGGTGAGAGGCGCCGAGCAGGTGTGGGCAGTCTTATTGGCCCCCGGCTCAGCGCCAGTACGTTGGGGTACACCCCGGTAGATGAGAGGGTAGCCTGCCTCCGCCTTCAGGTGGGGTGACGGGTCCTGACTGTTGTTTGTGCATATGCACCAAACAGCAGTTCAGAGTACCCACCCTTTTTGGAGTCCAGAGAGGGTGTGCTGGAGAGTGCTTCCCCGGGGACTTCAATGCTCATGTGGGCAATGACAGTGAGACAGGGAGGGACGTGATTTTGAGGAACAGCCCTCCCGGTCAGAACCCGAGTGGTGTTTTGCGATTGGACTTCTGTGCTCATCCCGGATTGTCCATAACGAACACCATGTTCAAACATAGGGGTGTCCATATGTGTATTTTGCACCAGGACACGCTCGGCTGCAGTTCGATGATCGACTTTGTAGTCGTGTCATTGGATTTGTGGCCGCATGTATTGGACACTCAAGTGAAGAGAAGGGCGGAGCTGTCAACATATCACCACCTGGTAGTGTGTTGGCTCCAAGGGTGGGGGAAGATGCCGGTCCGACCTGGCGGACCCAAACGTATTGTGAGGGTTTGCTGGGAACGTCTGGCGGAATCCCCTGTCAGAAAGAGTTTCTCCCTCTGGCAGAACTTCTCCCTTGTCCCGGGGGAGGAGAGGGTTCCAAGGGGGCTATGTTCCGCGCCTCCATTGTTAAGGCAGCCGATCGGAGCTGCGGCCATAAGGTAGTCGGTGCCTGTCATGGTGACAATCCTCGAACCACCAGCAGTAAGGGATGCCGTCAAGCTGAAGAAGGAGTCCTATCGGGCCTTTTTGGCCTGTAGTACTGCGGAGGCAGCTGACAGTTACCGGCTGGCCAAGCGGAACGCGGCTTCAGCGGTCGCTGAGGCAAAAACTCGGACATGGGAGGAGTTCGTTTGAGGCCATGGAAAATGACTTCCGCACGGGTTTGAGGAAATTCTGGTCCACCATCCGGCGTCTCATGAGAGGAAAGCAGTTCACTATTAACACTGTGTATAATGGAGATGGTGTGCTGCTGACTTCGACTCGGGACGTCGTGAGTCGGTGGGGGGAATACTTCGAAGATCTCAATTGCGCCAACACGTCTTCCTTTGAGGAAGCAGTCTGGCGACTCTGAGGTGGGCTCTCCTATCTCTGGGGTCAAAGTCACTGAGGTGGTTGGAAATCTCCTCGGTGGCGGGGCCCCAGGGGTGGATGAGAACCGCCCGGAATTCCTAAAGGCTCTGGATGTTGTGGGGCTGTGGTGGTTGACACGCCTCTAACGCTCCTTGGTCAATAATTTGCAACGCTATTGCTCAAGATTTATTTATTTTTTGCATTTTTATATATTTTAGTTTGGTTTTAAGGTATTTACAAAGACAAAGGGCAAGGTTAAAATGTTAATTTAAAGATGCCGGGAGAATTTGTCGGCTGCGTGACGTCACTCTCGTGGATTTTGACAGCACGCACGTATTATTTTTTTCACTCACTCACTCACAGAAGCTAACGTGTGAATGGGTGAGTGAAAAAAAAATCCGTGTGTGCTTTCAAATTGCCGCAGGAGTGACGTCACGCAGCTGACAATTTCGCCCGGCCCCGTTTGCGACACGCCAAACCCCGCTCTGCGATTGGCTGCAGGGGTGTAAACACTGTTTTTCCACAGAAACGTCCCGCTGTTCACAAACCAAACATCCATCCATCCATTTTCTTGACCGCTTATTCCTCACAAGGGTTGCGGCTGGCGCCTATCTCAGCTGGCTCTGGGCAGTAGGCGGGGTACACCCTGAACTGGTTGCCAGCCAATCGCAGCAAACCAAACACAAAATTACAAAATACAGGCTGGGGCGGTGGGGGTTTATAGGACAAAATCACCCCCAGAAATTAAGAGAAGCCCAGATCTGTAAATTGAGAAGTAGTTTGTTTGTTGAAATCCTGCATTTAACTCTTTGACCGCCATAAACGTTTAAAGACGTTCAGTATAATCCTAGAATTGGCCGCCATAGACGTTAATTGACGTCTACTATGTTTTTTATGGAAACGGGTGGAGGAAAGCCTTGGGCAGCTGTGCTCCAAGTATCAAGCCGATCGGGTTACTATAATGAGTATTCCTGGCCACTAGATGGCTGTGATGAGTCTTTTGGACAAGATCGGGTAGGAGACAACAGTAGAAGAAGAGAGGCGGAGCTAGAGTGTTGAGGGGGAGAGAATGGCAAACTTGGCTAAGGGAGTCAAAAAGGCTACAGATGGCAATCTGATCACGCTTGATCCTTATTTTCAAAGCTCAAAAGCATCGACCAGTGCTCAAGAGCACAGTGATGACGGGGTTAAGTCATAGTTGAAGCGGTGACGCGGCCGTTTCGACCACGTCCTAAGACCCCACCGGCTAGCGATGCTCATAACGTCCTAAGGCCCCACCGGCTAGCGATGCTAACACCGGAGAAAAGTGGTGCACAACCGAGCACGTCTGCACAGATGACGTTTCATCGGACGATGACGACTACTATGGGTCCGATGCAAGACAGTCTTGGACAGTCTTTCGTCCTCCAAAGAACGTGAAGGTAAGCGCTAACATGCTAAGAGATTGCTAGTAAGATTACTAACTTTTCGGGCGATCTGCTAGCAGCGTGTGTAAATGTGCTGATATACACTAAAACATCTATTACCTATACAAACGTGAATGTATATTTTATAGATCGTGCTCACAGCAACGTCCGACCGCTGGTTCTACGACAAAGAAAGGTAAAAAAAAAAAAAACGTTTTCAATACACCGCAACAATAAAAGGAAAGTCTTTCGATAGTATTGTAATTGTATATGTTTCTTTCAGCTCCTACCCAAAGTGACCCTTCTCACAGTGAGCAGAACAAAGGAAAAAGAGAAGATTCTCCACAGCACTAATAAAATATTTGATGGTAAACGTCTTCTATAATTTACAGAATGTGCATCGACCAATACATCCAAGAAAAAAAGGTAAACATGCACACACACACACATTGCATCACAGTGCTCTAAAATAATATATGCTATTGAAATGTATATTTGCAGATCCCAAAGATTCTGGCTGGCTTGAAGTTGATGAATTCGGCTGGCAGCCAACCATCTTCCCCTTTGCTGCAAAACCAGGACCAAGGGATGCTGCAGCAGACCTGAATTCCCACCTGCCAGCTGACATCCTGGAGCTCTTCATCACGGATGAACTTCTCCAGCACATCGTTCATCATACCAACCTCTACGCAAATCAGTCCATGCAGAAGCAGACTGACAAAAACTGTTGTGCACGTGTAAATAGTTTGCAAAGAGTTTTCCAAATTGTTTGTTCGGATTGCTGCTGTTGCATGTAAATAAACTGTTATTTTTCAATCAAAAAACATTTTTCATTGTTGGGGTAGTGTTTTATAGAAGTTTAGGTGTTTGTAGAATCACTCATACAAAAAAAAAAAAAAAAAGTGCCAAATTCACTTGAGTGCATGAAATAACATCGTTTCACAAAAAGCTTGATTTCTCCGTATTTTGGAAGAAAATAGAGGATTTGGGTGAAACGAAGCTGTTTTCTATTGTTGATTACTGAAGATTCGAATAAGGTAGAAACAAACTTTTTTTTTTTTAGATGAAAGATGAGACTTCAATCTTTCATTTGGTAGTATCCGCGTTTCCATAGTCCTAACACAACATTTTCTGTGGAGCTTGAAAGATTGGTAAAATTCTGTAAATCAGCTGGCAGTATAGGGGTTACCTTTTCCGAAAATGGCTGGCAGTCAAAGAGTTAAAAAGTGCATTTTCCTGAGTGAAACCGGCAGACTGGGCCTTTAAACTCATAACATTTGGTGGTTAAATCTCATCCCTGATAATAAACATTCAGTTTACCTCAAAATGCTTGTTCAACTTTGATGGCGAATTTTTAAACTGCACATTCACCACAATAAACTGGAGCTCTTTTCAATAAGTCCAATTTAAACTTTACAATTGTATCGGGATCAAAACACTGAAAAAAAGAATGAGAGTTTCGATTCCAACCGCAGCAAAAATGGCGACATCTGCCGATGACTTGTGGCATTGCTTGCGCTGAAGCCCCCGGACAATTTCCAGCAGCCAATCGTAACGCAGCGGGGGCGTGTCCTGCCTGACTTCCGCCGCACGTCTCTGTTCGTTTCTTCACGTGCTCACTGCCGTGGCCGGCGGCCACATCGCGTTTCATCAGACGTCCTCTGCTAATTCATTCTTTCTTATTTGGTGTTGTACTGAACACACAGGACTCCCATCACCATTTTGAAGTCTGCGACACCATTTATTAAATGTCGGCGTGTGTTTAAACTCGTCTCGGTGCACGTTGATGCTTCTCGGCCGAGTTAGCTTCGCTTAGCTTAGCTTAGCTCGCTAGCCGCTAACAAAGAGAAGCACATAACACGTGGTCAGGAAAAGACCGAGTGTGACTTTGTTGGCATTATTGTGCCAAAATGTCGGCGAGAACGACACCAAAGGACGAGGAGGAACATTTTGGAGTCAAAGAAGAGAACGAGCAACATTTTCAACCGCTGGACGACGTTTGCGAGGAGTCTCGAATTGTGCTACACGCAGCAGGTTTGTACACTTCTTATTACTCTCCCTTGCTTAGCACTACTATATAGCGTTAAAAAAAACACTGCAGTCCTCATTATTGTACATAGTAATTAAATTCAACTGTTATTTTAAAGAGTGAAATAAATTGATTTGATTGGTTGATTCCGGACAGTGGCCGATTATACAGTCATGAGACAGTCATACCAATGTATCTGACAAGACGTGTGCGATTTTAAGAACACTTAGGTGCACAATAAGACTGTATTAAAACGGTGGTACAATACTGCAAATTATTATTTTTTTTGTCGGTATACATAGCCTTGTTTCCCACATACATTTTTTTTTTTACAAAACAGTCACAGTTTTGTCATGATTACTGCATTATTACATTCAACTGCTGTTGCAACCAGTGTTAATTTTGACTAGAAATTTTAATTTAGTTTTAGTTATAGTCTTTTGACTAAAATTAACAAGTTTCAGTCATAATTTAGTCTTCTGATTGTATTTTAGTTTTGATCCAATTTTAGTCGACTAAATTCACAGTTTAGTCTATTTTCCTTCAGCATACGTTTAAACTTTTATGCAGAAAATTATAGCACACCTATTTGTGACTTTAGTTTAACACGCAAGACACATTTCATACAATGGTGTCTTTATTGTTTCAATGAATCATGTTCAACTGACAATAATGTAACTTTTTACCTGAATAAGAAAAAGTGCATAATTAAATTGCTTGAGATTAATCTTACAGATGCACAATTTATGTTTATGTACAGCACTTTGTATACAGCAATGCCTGTTCTTAGAGCGCTTTATAAATAAAGTTGAGTTGAGTTAAAGTGCAGTGAACACAACATTTTTTGAGTGGTTCTTTTCTCATTCATTCCGATTGGATTGTGTGAATTTTCACGACTGTGTTGTTTTCATTTTCATTTTAGTCATTGACGAAATTGTCAGTCAATTTTAATCATAGTTATTGTCTGAACGAATGGCTTCTATTTTAGTTTTCATTTAATTTTCGTCAGGAAAAACAATTAGTCACGAAAATTATGATGTCAATTTTTCGGCGACAAAAATATCACTGGTTGCAACTGTAGCATTCACGAAGACGGTAGTCAATGACAATCGATTCCGGTTTGCAAATCAGTGCCGAGTTCATATGGGCATATATGCGAACTGCGCACAAGACGACACGTGAAAATGGAATGAAGCGGTTGAGCTTAATTAAGGTAAATTAATGAGTTAAATTCAACGGTTATAAGCGGTTCCGAAACACAGTCGACTCCGCGTACCCATGTTCCCCTCCGGGAACCTGGTTGACGTCCCGCTCGTGAATGCGTCTGATTATCCGTCTTTTACACGAATACAAAAAGTTAGTATTCCTCGTTGGCGATCGTTGCCGAACCATTATGATTTGACGAGGGGTTCTTGACCTGGTTAAAATAGTCCGTGTGCCACGTCATCCTGTGCTTCCAGCATGTGAGCAGTAATAATTTCGTCTACAAAATTTTTTGTTACGAACATTTTTTTTCAGGCGAAAATTCAACACTAAAGTAGAAGCCATTCATTGAGACTAGTGTTGTTGCGATACCCTTTTTTTTGGTCCCCGATTCCAATACCCAGTTTTTTCGTATCGATGCTGGTACCGTACCGATACCAATGGGTTTTTTTCCAACATGAAAATTGAAAAAACTGCCCTACCATTGGTTCAGAACATTCAAGGGCCAATAGGATATCTTGGCTCGGCATGCAGTGAACATGTCACACATCAGTGAATGTCGTGCACACGCAAGAAACAAAATGTTGGACCAAATGTCCAATATTAGTGTCAGAAATAATGGTATCGGCATGTTACTTGTTAGTACTCTGGGCCTCTTCCGAGACCAGAATCGGTATCGGAACAACACTAATAGACTATAATTAAATTGATTGACAATTTTCTCAATGACTAAAACGAATTTCGAAAACAATACAGTGACGAAAATTCACACAA
Organism: Festucalex cinctus; assembly: GCF_051991245.1. NCBI lineage: Eukaryota > Metazoa > Chordata > Actinopteri > Syngnathiformes > Syngnathidae > Festucalex > Festucalex cinctus. Next base: position 1,032,914 of record NC_135411.1, read on the forward strand.
TCCAACCAGAAGGAAGGAAACGTGTGTTGGAGAAAAGGACCACTCAGACACTGTTCAGTGCCACTGCACTTTGTTTAATGTAATTTCATGAATAAATTTCATATTATTTATTTCATTGTGCAGCTATAAGATTAATCTCAAGCAATTATGCACTTTTTATTTAAATGAAAACTAAGTGATATTAGAAAATGCAATTTCTGGAGAAATTGCAGTAAGGGTGAAATAAAAACCTGTGGAATGATTAGGAAGAATATTGAATGACCTGGAATGCTATACAGTGACCTGGAATGACCTGAACATGCTAAATTGAATCAGCAATGGAGGAAAGATTGAGGACTGGGGTAAGCAATGGAGTAAGGGTCACTTTCTGTTGAAATTAGGTCACTTTCTGTTGAAATCGGGCCACTTCCTGTTGAAATTGGGCTACTTCCTATTGATAGGTCACTTCCTGTTGAAATCGGGCCACTTCCTGTTGATTCTAAGTCACTTCCAGGTCACTTCCTATTGAAACAGGTCACTTCCGGGTCACTTCCTGTTGAAAACAAGTCAGTTCCTGTTGATTTTTGGCCATTTCTGGGTAACTTACTGTTCAAATCAACAGGTCACTTCCTATTGAAATCAGGTCACTTCCGGGTCACTTCCTGTTGAAAACAAGTCAGTTCCTGTTGATTTCAGGTCACTTTCTATTGAAAGCAGGTCACTTTCTGTTGAAATTGTGTCACTTCCTGTTGATTTCAGGTCACTTCCTATTGAAATCAGGTCACTTCCTGTTGATTTTTGGCCATTTCTGGGTAACTTCCTGTTCAAATCATCAGGTCACTTCCTATTGAAATCAGGTCACTTCTGGGTCACTTCCTATCGAAAACAAGTCAGTTCCTGTTGATTTCAGGTCACTTCCGGGTCATTCCTGTTGAAAACAAGCCACTTCCTGTTGAAATCAGGTCACTTCCTATTCATGCCGGGGCATTTCCTGGCGAGAATCCCTGGTGTACCAAATCAATTGGCCAAGATGGCCGCCACCCCGAGTGAGACTCTTGGACGTAACTTAATCAATTGGCCAAGATGGCTGCCGCTGAGGGCAGGCGTAGGGTACAAAATAGTGAATTGTGGTTAAGGTGTGAATTTTGGAACTAAAAAAAAGATGGAGAATTGGTGGACTACATTGAAGTTGGAACAAAGTGAATCGGATGAAAAATGTGGAAGTAAATGTGAAATGTAGAATCTCTCATTATGAATACATTGGAAAAAACGTGTACGAAATCGGGAATTGCGCGTAAGGCATGAATTTTGGAACAGGAAAAGAGCTCGTGGTATGATTTGGTGGAATGTATTGACGTTGGAATGAAGTAAATTGGATGAAAAATGTGGAAGGAAATTTTTAGTCTTCCATGCAGAATGCATGACGAAAAATTGGGTACAAAATCGGGAATTGTGGGTAAGGCGTGAATATTTGGAATATGTTTAAATTGAAAGATGAGAATGGGATGAATCATGTGGAAGTAGGGGTCTTCCAGCCTAACTATGGTTACAAATGGGTGTTTTAATTTTCTATGTAAAAGTTGAAATGTATGCGGATGGACAATATCAACTCAACTCAATTTAGTCGACTGATTTTTGAAAATAAATTTTAATTTAGCAATTTTAGTCGACTAAATTGACAGTTTGGTCTATTTTCCTACAGCATACATTTCAACTTTTATACAGAATTAGAACACACCTATTTGTAACGGTAGTTTAACACACAAGACACATTTCATACGATGGTGTCCTTTTATTGTTGTAAGGAAACGTGTTCAACTGTCAATAATATAACTTAGTTTTCACCTAAATAAAAATAAAAAAAAGTGCATACAGTGGTTACCTCTACTTACAAAATGAATTGGTTCTGGAAGAAAGTTCTTAAGTAGAAAATTTGTAAGTAGAGACGCATTTTCCATGTAAATGCCCTAATCCGTTCCAAGCCTCCCAAAATTCAACGGCCCGGGACAGTTACAAAAGTACACCTCGAAGAGAAGAGGATTCGCGAAGTTGGCAGTCACGCCACACAGACTGTAATTGAGGACGAACAACGAGCGTAGACCGTCAAATCAATGTTATTGTCTGTCAATTAAAGACTAACGAGCAGTAGATGGAAAAATAGTGACTTTAGTTTTAACGGTAATGTTACATATTGAGGGTGCTGGTTGCTCATGAAGGGCAAACAATTCACATTTATCAATATTTAGTTTCAGGCCTGATGCTCTGGAGAATTGATGAAGAGATCAGCCAGGGCCATGTTGAAAACAAGCTATTTCTCCACTGTTTTAAACAGATTTGTGAATAATGATGAAAGTTATATTCTAATGCTAATTGCTGCTAAATGCAAATGGATAGAAATATACTTTTGTTTCCCTGATGAAAGAAGAGACTCTAATCTTTTTTTTGGTAGGTTCCATATATTTATGGCAATAGAATACAACATTCTGTGGGCCTTGCAAAATCAGTCCAAATCCAGTAAAACAGGCGGTTGGCTTCACTCAAAATGGCTGCCAGTCAATGAGTTCATAAAAAAAATAAAAAATGTTTTTAATAATAATTAAATTACATTTAAATTCCATACAATCTCCAGTTAATGTGATCATTTCTAAAACCTTGCACTCAAAAAATTGCAACAAAAAATTCGACTAAAATAAAGAAGAAGAAAAAAGAACACGAGCAAAACTAACTGAATTTGAAAAACAAAATTGCACATAAGAGCTGGGCGAGTATGCTCATAGCAGTTTTCAGCATCGAGTTGATACCGGCCTTATTTGAATTGAAGGTCCGTGCTTCTCAATGCTGGTCCTCGGGGACACCATCCAGCATGTGTTCCCATGTCTCCCTCAGCCAACACAGGTGAGGCTCGTGAAGCCGGCTTCTCCAGAACTTGCTGATTCCTGATCATTTGAATTGCCTGTGCTGGGTGAGAGGGACATGGAAAATAGACTGGAGAGGGGGAAGCCGAGGACCGGGGTTGTTTTAATTGGAAGGGATACCTGATCTACGTACACAAAGAAGCTTATATCTTCAATCACAACAACAACAAACTGTTTTGCGTACGGAAAAAGCAATTCCACAATTACGGATACAACTCACCTGACTTTTGGCAGCGCTATTCGGCCGTTTAACAAAAGAAAAAGTGTAGTCAGTAGTGCATAGAATTTGCCGGCACTTGACTAGAACTTTTCCTGGCTCAAAGTTTAAAAAAAAAAAAAAAAAAAAAAAAAAAAAAGACCAGAGACTCTTGGGTGGATTTACAGTCTGAGGTAAAACAGCAAGGATGTTAAAAAACAAACAAACAAACAAACAAAAAAAACCTGTGCTACTCATAATTCTGGGGTACATTATCACAATTCATTATAATCCACATTTATCCAGATTTCTCCTTACTTTGGAAGCATGTATTATTTTGGTATATTTGAATTTGATAATAATGTCGATACACAGTTTCATTTGATAAATCTTATGATTATTCTAGCGAAGATTACACATAAGAAACAATCCTTTATTGATTTTTTTTTTGTATCCATGAGAAATTATTTTTTGTCGTTGTCTGTGTCCAAAAGCTGTAAAAACGTATAACTATTGCAAACTTATCATTTATTTATATGATTTTGTATCAAACTATTTTCTTTTCTTTCAGTTATACTATTGATTTTATTTGGTTTAGCTTTTGTATGTTTTAACTTCCCTGGCGTGTTCTATGTTCTAATTGTTTATAGTGTATACAATGATTGTATTATTTCCCCCCCCAATAGTTTGTATACCGATTGAGTGAATAGAGATTTAAAAAATAAAAAACTAAACTGGGCTACTCGTATGTACAGGAGATAAACATTTTTCTTCTTATTCGTCCGAGTGCAGTTTAAAGGTCTATTTATTTTTATTATCCAAATGAATCTAGAATTAAACGTATAATTTTATGAGCTTTTTTTTAATTATTTTTTTTTAAGTAAAATTAAATATTAACATTTTCGTGACATGAAATTTGTCCAACTGTATTTGCCGTAGATTTCACGTGGTAGCAGAAGAGCGACTCCATTCCAGGCACGACGCGTTTACGTTCGGCTTCACGATAAAAATAATTCAACACGAATTCGTACGGAACGAACTGACACATCGACACTTTGCCCCGTCACTACTTTATTGAAGTCAAACATAATTGCTACGTTTCGTGTCTGGTTCAATCGTATCTCTCGGCCCTCTTTATTTTGTCTTGTCTTAGCTTAGCTTAGTTTAGCTTAGCTTAGCTTAGCTTGCTAGGTGCCAAAAAACGAGACGCGTTTGCTATCGCCAAATTGGCTCAGCAGACGTCAATCGTGAGCGTAAAGTGTCGTGAATATCGTGTGAAGATGTTCACAATGGCGAAAGTCAAGTACGAAGAGGAGCTTTGTGGAGCACAGGAGGACAACGAGCGACAACGTCAACTGCTGGACGCCGTTTACAAGCAGCCTCGAGTTGTGTTGAACAGAGCAGGTTTGTCACTTGTTTCATCGACACTTTTCAACCATATGTACGTTTTTATTTCTGTAATGACTCTTCACCGGGTCACTTTGTTACGATACACAGTTTTTTTTCTTCAGTCGGTTTGGTACATTTCTCAGTCGATACGAATTGGATTTAGCAGAACTGCAACTGAGGTAAAGCTAGCCGCCTTTTCTTTTTACGCGGTCAAGTCAGCCGTCTTTTCTTTTTACGCGGTCAAGTCAGCCGCACTTCATTTTTTTCTGTTCGCCCTTTTCTAGGATTTACGGTAGTGTGCTCGAAGAGACGCTGGCGCGGAGAATGTGACCGAGAACAACATTGGGTTTTCAAAATAAAAGATCGGTTTTCAAAAATAAAATTGAATTCAAACGCAGTTTAAAGTATGCTTGGTTTTATTATTATTATTATTATTATTATTATTATTATTATTATTATTATTATTAACAGTTTAAAAGCTGTTTCACAATAACAGTACCAATTCAAATTTCACTGGGAATGCACTCTTGTGGGGTGATATTGAGCAATAACATTGATATGTACAGTATTAAGTTAACGGTAATTTAAAATGAAGGAAAGGTTGAAATTGAGAAGAAAATAGGTGTGTGTCATCGAGCAGACATGCCACTTTGAGGCAGAACTAATTTGGGGTCAATAGGTCATCTGACCTAGAAGCTATTAAGCAGAAAATAAGTGGAAGTCTAAAATGAAAAAAGAAAATAAAAGGTGTGCATCATCTATCAGACATGGCACTATGATGCTGCATTGGTTTGGGGTCAATAGGTCACATGGCCTGGAAGCTATTGAGCTAAGAAGCTGAAATTTACAGATAATGAGAAAAAAAATTGTTAAAAATAAGCGGAGGTCTTTTTTTTATTTTTTTTTTTAAGGCTGTATGCAAATGAATATGTACAATTTTCTCTTGTTTCCTACAATATTAGTTGCTGATGTCATGTTGATCAAAATGTATGCTGTGTTGACCCTAGTCTCACACCTTGACTCCGCAACATTTTTGCATTATTTCTTTTTGCTCCACAATGAAAAATGGTTGAACAAGTTACAATACGTCAACCATATTTCTATATATTCCCAGTAGACTTTTTTTTTTTTTTTTTTTTGGGCAAATGTTAACTTTTAATAATCAAAAATCAATTCAACCAATGAGCAACCCGTTTTTTGAAATTTGTGTTTTCATCTCTAATATTCTAATATAATTATGGTGAAAACAGTGCCTCTGGATTGGCAGGCCGGGGTGGTGGTCCCCCTTTTTAAGAAGGGGGACCGGAGGGTGTGTTCCAACTATAGAGGGATCACACTCCTCAGCCTCCCTGGTAAGGTCTATTCAGGGGTGCTGGAGAGGAGGGTCCGTCGGGAGGTCGAATCTCGGATTCAGGAGGAGCGGTGCGGTTTTTGTCCTGGCCGTGGAACAGTGGACCAGCTCTACACCCTCAGCAGGATCCTTGAGGGTGCGTGGGAGTTCGCTCAACCAGTCCACATGTGTTTTGTGGATTTGGAGAAGGCGTTCGACCGTGTCCCTCGGGGAGTCCTGTGGGAGGTGCTTCGGGAGTACGGGGTACCGGGCCCCCTGATACGGTTCGGTCCCTGTTTAGTCCGCATTGCCGGCAGTAAGTCGGATTCGTTTCCGGTGAGGGTTGGACTCCGCCAAGGTTGCCCTTTGTCACCGATTCTGTTCATAATTTTTATGGACAGAATTTCTAGGCGCAGCCGAGGCGTTGAGGGGATCCGGTTTGGTGGCCTCAACATTGCATCTCTGCTCTTTGCAGATGATGTGGTGCTGTTGGCTTCTTCAGGCTGGGATCTCCAACTCTCACTGGAGCGGTTCGCAGCCGAGTGTGAAGCGGTTGGGATGAGGATCCGCACCTCCAAATCCGAGACCATGGTCCTCAATCGGAAAAGGGTGGCGTGTCCTCTCCGGGCTGCTATAAAGGGCCCTCACAGCCCGGGCCACATTGGGGTATTTGCACATTGGGGTACTTGCACGTTGGGGTACTCGCACATTGGGGTACTGGCACATTAGGAGCAAAATTTCTTTAAACATGGCATGATAAACCTTTACATGTGGATTTTTTTTGCCAGGTGTGATGTGTGTGTCAAGCTCAATGGGGTTTGGTGATTGTTAAGATCTGCAAAAATCAGCGTCCTTTTTTATTTTTAGGGAATGAGTTGACCTGATTGGTATTTTTTGCAAAAGTATATATACCCGTCATCGCTCATACTCATTGCACGATGTTGCTTTTATTGTCCATATAGGCTATCAAAAATAAATAAAACAAAATAAAAAAGTACATATGTTTGGATCGGTCTGATACCAGTGAACATCTTGAGTAGTGGAAAAAGTAAAAGAATATTCATAAATTACTTAGTTATTACACTTACAATGAGTTCACAAATTTTGTACAAAATACCGTAAGTGTTTTTTTTTTTTTTTATGCCTTAAGGACTAGGTGACGCTGTATTTATAACTGAATTTTGTCACAGAGATACCTTCACGCCTTGACTATAAATATCCATGTCAAGTGTGGGATTTTTTTAAGCATGCACCGGGGAGTTATTAAGTACATCCTGCATTCACGATACTGCTTTTAACGTCCATAGAGGCTATCAAAAATAAATAAAACTAAATAAAAAATACTTATGTTTGGATAGGTCTGATGCCAGTGAACATTTTGAGTGGTGGAAAGTAAAAGAATATTCATAAATGACTTAGTTATCACACTGAGAATGAGTTTACAATTTTTGTAAAAATACCGTAAGTGGGGTATTTTTATTTTTATTTTTTCATGCCTCAAGGGCTAGGTGGCGCTGCATATATAACTGAATGTTGTCATATAGATAGCTTCAGGCCTTGACTATAAACATACATGTCAAGTTTGGGATTTTTTGGAGCATGTACAGGGGAGTTATTAAGCATATCCTTTTTCAGTGCAAAACACAAATTTTGATGTCCCGCCCTCATCATATAGTATTTCGAAAAGTCAAGATTTTTCCGCCTGTCGTTGGCTCAGGTCTTGACATGGTCCAGGTCAAGTCTTAACTCAGTCGGATGAAACGTGTAGGAGAAGTGGGCAAAAGTATGCCCCCTGTAAATGTGCAAAAATCGTCAAAAATGGGACATTCAAAAATTCGTAGCTCACTTCCTGTTCATTTTAGCATATGGGTCCAAGAGACTTGTTTGTAGGTCTAGGGCTCCCTCATACACCTAAAAATATTCGTCGTTCTTGCTTAAACGTACAACCGGGGCTGCGTCGTTAAAAATTTCTAGGGGGCGCTATTGAGTCATTTTTGTAAAAATAGCACAATCAACAATAAAATATTGCTCATTTTACCAGGCCAGATGTGTGTGCCAAGTTTCATGAGTTTCTGTGCATGTTTAGACCCTCAAAACCGACGTTGTTTTCTTGGCGAACAGCGCTTAGCCACGCCCACAGCAATTCGCGAAAACTCACAAACTTCGTGTTGTGACATCATGAAGGCCGAAACCCTCATCTGAGCAAATCTGAGGTAGGTCCAGTTAACGTGTTTGGACAAAAACGTAGAAGAAAATTCGTAAGAAAAAAAATGCCACTAGGTGGCGCTATCAGTAAGATGAAATATAAGTTCGTAGATGTCTTTAGGGCTGGACTCTCATCAAATGTGTGAAATTTTGAGAAGATAGGATCATCTCGGTCAAGTTAATGCAGCTTTTATATTCACGAAAAAATCTTCAGACTTTGCGTCACCGTAGCGGCCACGCCCTTTGGCGAAAAGTTACAATATTCGGTGTGGGGCATGATCAACATCTTAAGGCTTTTCTGACCAATTTTCAACTGGATCCCTTCAACGAGCTCAGCACAGTAGCTAAAAACGTAAAATATGACTTATTGTTACCACTAGGTGGCGCTATATGTATAACTGAATTTTATCATATAGATGTTTTCAGGCCGTGACTATTACGTTGCATGAGAAGTTTGAGATTTTTTTGGAGCTTGAACATGGGAGTTATTAAGCATTTGCTCTTTCTGGACAAATGAAATTTTAAAGGCAATATTTGATGCCCCGCCCCTGTCATATAGTATTTCGAAAAGGCAAGATTTTTTGCCCAGTTGTTCTCTCAGGTCTTGAGATGATAAATGCCAAGTTTGAAGTGAATTGGATGAAAAATGTTTGCAAAGGGGGAAAAAGTATGACCACAGTGAATGTGCCAAAATAGGCCAAAATTGGACATTAAAAAATTCATAGCTCACTTCCTGTACATTTTGGGAAATGGCTTCCACTGACTTTTTTTGTGCGTCTCAGGGTGCTACATGTGCCTGACAATTTTCGTAGCTCTAGGTCAAACGGGCCGGGAATGGTTTTTATTTTTCTACGCTAGGGGGGCGCTATAGAGTCGCATTGTTATGACAACTACAAAATATCAAATTTTTCGCCGGGCCCGAAGAGACTGCAAAGTTTGGTGAGTTTTCGTAAATGTTTAGGCCCTCAAAAATGCGATCGTTTACGGAGAAGAAGAAGAAGAAGAATTCTTACAAAAACAAGAGGGACCTCGCAGCGGTCGCTGCTCGGGCCCTAATTAAATCAATTACAACCACAGTGCAGGCTATGTTAAAAAAAAAAAAAAAAAGTGACAAAAAACACTGACACTCATTCACATTGTTTTTTGTGCAAATGTTCCAATGGTGGTTGAGGGGATGGGGTGGGTGGGGAGATGATCGATACTGGCTTCCACCGTGTAAGTGACACGGGCTCGGAAGCATTTGTTTGTGTGTGTTGAATGTGTTGTGTGTGTGTTGGGGGCGGGGTCGATATATCTATACATGGCTTTATGTATCGATATTGGGATATGAAAAGGCGTATCTATACGATATCGATATATCAATATTTTGAACCCAGCCCAAGTTAATTCAATTGAAATAGAAAGGGTGTATGAAAACAAATTCCTTGTAGTAGTTATTGATGATAAATTATTTTGGAAGCCACACATAGAAAATGTTAAAAGGAAAATGTCAAAAATCATAGGGATACTCTATAAAACTAAGGATGTCCTGAACATGAACTCATTATATACATTATACAGTTCATTATTCTTACAATATCTGACCTATTGTGTGAAAATCTGGGCAAATGCAAATAAAACAAACACCAACTCTGTATTCAAATTGCAAAAGAGAGCTATAAGAATTATTAATTAATCAAAATATACTGAATCAACACATCCATTATTTATTAAATTAAATACAATGAAATTTTATGACTTGGTTGAGTTTAAATTAGCACCAAATTAGACACAGTCCTTATGATATAAGGGGTGCACATGTCTATAAAAAACAAAAAACAAAACAAGAACAAATATTGAGCAAAGGTGTGTATCTGTTAGGTGTTAATTTGTGGAATCATTTGGGAATTGCCCTGAAAGGATGTGACTCACTTGTTGAGTTTAAAAAAAAATGTTTAAAAGTTTAAAAAAAATACTTGTGTATAGATTGTTATTCATTCACTCATGTGGCCCATGTGATAAACTTCAATATAAAATACATAACATCACAATAAATTAACTTTACCAAACCATGTGTATCTTGTGTCTCGCAGATGTCAGTGAAAAATATATTTTTCCTGAGCGGCAGGAGCCAGAGTTCCCTGGCGTGAAACAGGAGGAGGACTTGGAGCCTCTTCAAGTTAAAGAAGAGAAGCGGCAACAGCCTCCCAACATCAAAAAAGAGGAGCAGCTGCCACCATACATTGAAGAGGAGGAGCACTTCACAGAGTTGCCCGAGACTGGTGTCCATTTGAAGACTGAAGATGAACGTCAATATGAAGAGAACAAAGGGGCAGAGTCTCCAAGCAGACAACAAATGACAAATGATGACAGCCGGTTAGCTCTTATGTCAGATGGTGAAGACGCGTCACACGCTGCTCACACTGCTGAAGATGAAGAGTGTGACGATGATGTGACATGTCCCACTGATGGCAAACGGTGGAAATGTTCTCAGTGTGGAAAAACCTTTGGTTCCAAGTCTCAATTGAGAAATCATGCGATGGGCCACATTGGTGATAAACCTTTTGTCTGCTCAGTTTGTGGTCGAAGTTTCTCTAGGAAGGAAACTTTAACAACGCACACGCGAACCCACACCGGAGAGAAGCCTTTTGCTTGCTCAGTTTGTGGTCAAAATTTTGCTCAGAGGGGACACTTAAAAACACACACAAGAACCCACACTGGAGAGAAGCCTTTTGCTTGCTCAGTTTGTGGTCGAATTTTCTCTCAGAAGGGATCCTTAAAAATCCACACACGAACCCACACTGGAGAGAAGCCTTTTGCTTGCTCAGTTTGTGGTCAAAAATTTGCTTTCAAGGGATACTTAAAAATACACACAAGAACCCACACTGGAGAGAAGCCTTTTGCTTGCTCAGTTTGTGGTCAAAAATTTGCTTTCAAGGGATACTTAAAAATACACACAAGAACCCACACTGGAGAGAAGCCTTTTGGTTGCTCAGTTTGTGGTCAAAATTTTGCTCGGAGGGTACACTTAAAAACACACACAAGAACCCACACTGGAGAGAAGCCCTTTGCTTGCTTGGTTTGTGGTCAAAATTTTGCTCAAGGGGGAGACTTAAAAATACACACAAGAACCCACACTGGAGAGAAGCCTTTTGCTTGCTCAGTTTGTGGTCGAATTTTCTCTCAGAAGGGATCCTTAAAAATCCACACACGATCCCACACTGGAGAGAAGCCTTTTGCTTGCTCAGTTTGTGGTCACAAATTTGCTTTCAAGGGATACTTAAAAATACACACAAGAACCCACACTGGAGAGAAGCCTTTTGCTTGCTCAGTTTGTGGTCGAATTTTCTCTCAGAAGGAATCCTTAAAAATCCACACACGAACCCACACTGGAGAGAAGCCTTTTGCTTGCTCAGTTTGTGGTCAAAATTTTGCTCAGAGGGGACACTTAAAAACACACACAAGAACCCACACTGGAGAGAAGCCCTTTGCTTGCTTGGTTTGTGGTCAAAATTTTGCTCACAGGGGAGACTTAAAAATACACACAAGAACCCACACTGGAGAGAAGCCCTTTGCTTGCTTGGTTTGTGGTCAAAATTTTTATTCCAAGGGATACTTAAAAATCCACACAAGAACCCACACTGGAGAGAAGCCTTTTGCTTGCTCAGTTTGTGGTCAAAGATTCCCAACAAAGGGCAACGCTGAGAGGCACAAGTGTGCTGGTGAGAAAAGCGGTTGATGAATGAAGCTTGATATGATCTCATTTAGGAATTGACGTTTAAAATGGTGCAGAAATTTCTACCGCTAAATGAATGATTGATCTGTGTACTTGTATCGTGTGTTGTGTCTTAGCCTATTTTGAAATTGAGTTTGTTTTGAAAACGTAACATCAACCTGACAAGTGGCTACAGATTATAACTGACGGCTATAATCTGTCATGTTGACATGTAAATGTCCATTCATATGTAGTTTGCCTTATATACATATTAAAAGGCTGTTGTTGAACACATTATTTTAGGTTAATTAATTATGCACAAATTAGTGTGTCCAAAAAATAACGCAACTGATCGCGAGTCTGATTGCAGACCGCAGACTGGGAACGGAACGCCCACGGAACGGAACGCCCACGGAACGGAACGCCCCTATGCTCTTGATTGACGGAAAGTGACGCTGCTGTCGTGATCCAGTAGTGTTGTTCTCAACTTCTCTGCAGCGAGCGGTCGCCACGAGAACTACGAAACGAAATCATTCCATCCATTATCATAACCTCTTAGTTCTCAAAAAGTTCCCGGGGACGACACAAAATAATTTGTAAAATGACGAGTCGGGAGCAGAAAGTAAGTGGACATGTATTTTATTTAATGAACATTAGCACATAGGTCGCTAAAGAAAAGTTCGTTTCCCGCACAGAAAGTTTGAAAAATGAATTGAAATGATTTAGTGGAACACAATGTTTTTCTTCCATATCTCTCTCGTTGAATTCCAATTGTTATTTCACATGGAACAATAGTTTGAACCTGTGTACCGTACAATATGCTGACCTAAAAGTAGTAACTTGCAAATGGGGAATCCACCGTAGCCTGCGGGGGCGGAGTGTTCCGCTGGGGGAGGAGTGTTCCGTGATTGGGGGGCGTATTGTTCCGACCTTTGTCCTCTTAAGACTACCCGTAGCCTGCGGGGGCGTAGTGTTCCGCTGGGGGCGTAGTGTTCCGTTCTGCGGTCTGCAATCAGATACAATTGGGCATTTTTTTGCTGCAGTTGGAATCAAAACTCTCATTCTCTTTTTCAGTGTTTTGATCCCGATACAATTGTAAAGTTTAAATTGGACTTATTGAAAAGAGCTCCAGTTGATTGTGGTGAATGTGCAGTTTAATAAGAATTCGCCATCAAAGTTGAACAAGCATTTTGAGGTCAACTGAATGTTTATTATCAGGGATGAGATTTAACCACCAAATGTTATGAGTTTAAAGGCCCAGTCTGCCGGTTTCACGCAGGAAAATGCACTTTTTAAATGCAGGATTGAAACAAACTACTTCTCAATTTACAGATCTGGGCTTCTCTTAATTTCTGGGGGTGATTTTGTCCTATAAACCCCCACCACCCCAGCCTGTATTTTGCAAAAAAAAAACAAAAACAGTGTTAACACCCCTCCAGCCAATCGCAGAGGGGGGCGAAATTGTCGGCTGCGTGACGTCACTCCCGCGGCAATTTGAAAGCACGCATGGATTTTTTTCCCACTCACTCATTTACACATGTAAACTTCTGTGAGTGAGTTAGTGAATACTACTACTACTATTACTACTACTACTAATAATAAAAATACGTACGTGCTGTCAAAACCCGCGAGAGTGACGTCACGCAGCCGACAAATTCGCCCGGCTCCGTTTGCGACAATCATTGTAAATTAACATTTTAACCTTGCACTTTGTCTTTGCAAATACCTTAAAACAAAACTAAAACATACTAAAATGCAGATTCTTAGACAAAAAAAAAAATCTTGAGCAATAGCGTTGCAAATTATTTACCAAGGAGCGTGAGAGGCGTGTCAACCACCACAGCCCCACAACATTCAGAGCCTTTAGGAATTCCGGGCGGATCTCATCCAACCCCGGGGCCCTGCCACCGAAGAGATTTCCAACCACCTCAGTCACTTTGACCCCAGAGATAGGAGAGCCTTAATTCTTAATTTCTGGGGGTGATTTTGTCCTATAAACCCCCACCGCCCCAGCCTGTATTTTGTAATTTTGTGTTTGGTTTGCTGCGATTGGCTGGCAACCAGTTCAGGGTGTACCCCGCCTACTGCCCAGAGCCAGCTGAGATAGGCGCCAGCCGCAACCCTTGTGAGGAATAAGCGGTCAAGAAAATGGATGGATGGATGTTTGGTTTGTGAACAGCGGGACGTTTCTGTGGAAAAACAGTGTTTACACCCCTGCAGCCAATCGCAGAGCGGGGTTTGGCGTGTCGCAAACGGGGCCGGGCGAAATTGTCAGCTGCGTGACGTCACTCCTGCGGCAATTTGAAAGCACACACGGATTTTTTTTTCACTCACCCATTCACACGTTAGCTTCTGTGAGTGAGTGAGTGAAAAAAATAATACGTGCGTGCTGTCAAAATCCACGAGAGTGACGTCACGCAGCCGACAAATTCTCCCGGCATCTTTAAATTAACATTTTAACCTTGCCCTTTGTCTTTGTAAATACCTTAAAACCAAACTAAAATATATAAAAATGCAAAAAATAAATAAATCTTGAGCAATAGCGTTGCAAATTATTGACCAAGGAGCGTTAGAGGCGTGTCAACCACCACAGCCCCACAACATCCAGAGCCTTTAGGAATTCCGGGCGGTTCTCATCCACCCCTGGGGCCCCGCCACCGAGGAGATTTCCAACCACCTCAGTGACTTTGACCCCAGAGATAGGAGAGCCCACCTCAGAGTCGCCAGGCTGCTTCCTCAAAGGAAGACGTGTTGGCGCAATTGAGATCTTCGAAGTATTCCCCCCACCGACTCACGACGTCCCGAGTCGAAGTCAGCAGCACACCATCTCCATTATACACAGTGTTAATAGTGAACTGCTTTCCTCTCCTGAGACGCCCAATGGTGGACCAGAATTTCCTCGAAGCCGTCCGGAAGACATTTTCCATGACCTCAAACGAACTCCTCCCATGTCCGAGATTTTGCCTCAGCGACCGCCGAAGGCGCGTTCCGCTTGGCCAGCCGGTAACTGACAGCTGCCTCCGCAGTACCACAGGCCAAAAAGGCCCGATAGGACTCCTTCTTCAGCTTGACAGCATCCCTGACCACTGGTGGTTCGAGGATTGTCGCCGCGACAGGCACCGACCACCTTACGGCCGCAGCTCCGATCGGCCGCCTCAACAATGGAGCCTCTTCGGGCTATGCCCGGCGCTCCCCATCTCCAGAGGTGGGTGCGTGTAAATATACACAAACATACACACATACTTAGTGTCAAGGTGTGGGGGTGTTGGAGGCAGGACCCAAATGCAGGGGGCAACAAAAACAGGGCAATGCAGGGATGCAAGTAAAAAAAGGGATTTAATTAACTAAAAATGTAAACAAGGGACTATGGAAAAAATTAACAAGATCAAAAACAAACACATGGCATGGCATGGCATGGCATGGTATGGCATGGCAAACAGGTACATGAACATGAACAGGCACAATGACTCCCCCAAGAACCGAACGGAAAACAGGTGACTAAATACACACAGGCTAATTGACAATGACTAGACACAGCTGGGCAAGACAAGTGGCAAGGGAAGCTGATTGGTGGATACACTGGGAAGGGAAGAAACACTCAGGTGGACGTGGTTTGACATGACGGGACAAGGGAAGAGACAAGGAACACATGACAAACAACCAAAAACACCAAAAGAAAACAAAATCCCACCCCCCACAAAACATGACAGAACCCACCCCTCAAGGGCGGCTTCCAGACGTCCCACCAACATAAAAAGTCCAAAAACAAGGGCGGGCGGAAGGGGGCACGGAGGTGGGAACACGGCCCACCCATCCGTCCCAGACAAAAGGCAGTTCAGGAGGGCGTCCATGACGCCAGACGAGAGTCCCGTTCAGGAGGGCGTCCTCGAAGCCCGAAGAGAGAGTCCCAGCGGGGGCAGTCAGGAGGGCGTCCTTGACGCCCGATGAGAGGTGAAGGCAGCCTGCAGGGCTTGCGCCGCCGGAACTTTGGGCGGCGCCTGGCGAGGTTCCGGAACTTTGGGCGGCGCCTGGCGAGGTTCCGGGACTTTGGGCGGCGAGATTAATCTTACAGTTGCACAATAATAAATACAATTAAAAAAAAATTAATTAAATTAAATAAAGTGCAGTGAACACTGAACAGTTTCTGAGTGGTTCTTTTCTCCAACCCGCGTTTCATTCCTTCTGATTGGATTGTGTGAATTTTCGTCACTGTATTGTTTTCATTTTCCTTTTAGTCATTGATGAAAGTGTCAGTCAATTTTAGTTATCATGTCAATGAATGGCTTCTATTTTAGTTTTTGTTTAATTTTGATCTGAAAGAAAAATTTCATGATGAAAATTATTCGTTGACGAAATTAGCACTGCTCACATGCTGGCAGCACAGGATGACGCGGCACACGGACTATTTTGACCAGGTCACGAACCCCTCGTCAAATCATAATTTTTCGGCAACGTCCTCCGATGAGGAATACTAACGGTTTTTATTTGTGTAAAAGAAGGATAATCAGACACATTCACGAGCGGGATGTCAGCCAGGTTCGCGGAGGGGAACACGGACTGTGTTTCATAACCGCTTATAACTGTTAATTAATTAATTCTACTTAATTAAGCGTACCCGTTTCATTCTATTTTCATGTGTCGTCTCGTGCGCAGTTCGCACATATCCCCATATAAACTCAACACTGATTGACGAAATGGAATTGATTGTCATTGATTGTCCTCAATCCAAAAATACTGCTGCTCGTTACTGGTGCCCGTAAGAGGGAGCACATAACCCCAATCCTGGCCTCTCTTCATTGTCTGCCTGTAAAATTTAGAGTCCACTTTAAGATTCTTTAATTTTGTTTTTAAATCTCTAAATGGTCTTGCGCCACCTTATCTCACTGAGCTCTTGCAGCCCTACGCACATGCTCTGTGCCTCAGGTCAGCAGACCAAACTCAATTGGAGGTACCGAGGGCAAAGCGGAGGCTTAGAGGAGATCAAGCCTTTGCTGTTGCCGCCGGTCCCTCCCTTTGGAACGACCTTCCACAAAATATTAGGCCGTCCCCCTCTTTATCCTCTTTTAAAACACGTCTTAAAACACAACTGTATTCTTTGGCTTTTGGCGCACCATGAAACTAAACATTGTTTTTGGTGTTTTGTGGCGTTTTGATGTTTATTCTACTTATTTATCTATGTATTTATTTATTTATTCACTTGCCTATTATTCATTTACTGATGTAAAATGTATTTACTTGTAAAAAAAAAAAAAAAAAAAAAACTTGTATACGCACTTCAAAATGTTTGCTTTGTTCTTGTTTTGTTACCTTATTCTTGACTGCACAACCGATTTATATTTCATGTGCAGCACTTTGTATACAGCAATGCCTGTTTTTAAGACGCTTTATAAATAAACAAAGTTTAGTTCATGAATGCTACAGTGGCAACTAGCGATAATTTCGTCGACAAAAAATTGTCATGATTTTTGTGACAAACTTTTTTTTCAGACAAAAATTAAACAAAAACTAAAATAGAAGCCATTCATTGAGACGATAACTATAACTAAAATCGACTGACAATTTTGTCAATGACTAAAACGAAAATGAAAACAACACAGTGACGAAAATTCACACAATCCAATCAGAATGAATGAAACGCGAGTTGGAGAAAAGAACCACTCAGAAACTGTTCAGTGTTCACTGCACTTTGGTCAATGTTCAAACATGGTTACATTCATTGCGCAGCTGTAAGATTAATCTCAAGCAATTTAATTGTGCACTTTTATTTTTTTTTATTCAGGTGAAAACTAAGTCTTATTATTGTCAGTTAAACACGTTTCATTGAAACAATAAAGACACCATTGTGTGAAATGTGTCTTGCGTGTTAAACTACAGTTACAAATAGGTGTGTTATAATTTTCTGCATAAACGTTGATGTGTATGGTGACTAAAATGTCAATACTAAAATTGGATTAATACTAAAATACAATCAGAGGACTAAATTATGACTACAACTTTGATACATTTTGATCAAAAGACAAACTAAATTGAAATTTCTTGTCAAAATGAACAGTGGTTGCAACAGCAGTTGAATGTAATAATGCAGTAATCATGACAAAAAGATTAATGTGGTAATATTGTAAAAAAAAATGTATGTGGGGAAACACCGTTTTAATACAATAATATCCTGGACGTTAAAGTGTTCTTCAAATCGCACACGTCTGTTACAGACATTGGTATGACTGTCTGATGACTGGATAACCGTCCCCTGTCCGGAATAAAGTTGAATTGAACAGCGCTGAAATTTCTTCACGCTTTATAGTATTTATAGTTGTGCTTCAGAAAGGGAGAGTAATAAGAAGTGTACAAACCTGCTGCGTGTAGCACAATTCGAGGCTGCTCGCAAACATCGTCCAGCGGTTGAAAATGTTGCTCGTTCTCTTCTTTGACTCCAAAGAGTTCCTCCTCGTCCTTTGGTGTCGTTCTCGCCGACAATTTGGCACAATAATGCCAACAAAGTCACACTTGGTCTCTTCCTGACCACGTGTTATGTGCTTCTCTTTGTTAGCAGCTAGCAAGCTAAGCTAAGCTAAGCTAAGCTAAGCTAAGCTAAGCTAAGCTAAGCTAACTAGACTGAGAGCACTGAGCTGGATAGCCGACAGCCCACACAGTACAGAAGACCTGCGGAAGTGCGGCGGAAGTTAAGTCAGGCAGGACACGCCCCCGCTGCCTTATGATTGGTTGCTGGAAACTGTGCGGAGGCTTCAAAGCAAGCATTGTCATCAAGGCATCGACAGATGCCGCCATTTTTTATATATTTTTTGCTGCAGTTCGAAAGTTTCATTCGCTTTTTCAATGTTTTGTTCCCGATATAATTGTAAAGTTTTAAATGGCACCAGTTTATTAAAGTGGATGTGCAGTTTAAAAATTCGTCATCAAGGTTGAACAAGCATTTTGAGGTAAACTGAAAGTTTATTATCTGGGATGAGATTTAAACCACCAAATGTTATGAGTTTAATTAGCGGTCTTAGTTAGTAGTAAATGTTTGGGACAGTATCTGATGATATATTATTGATATGTACAATATTTATTTGTACTGCAAGTAATACAAAAGACTTTTGGCCAGTTTTTCTCATCTGTGGCTCTCACACTTTCCTTCAGCAAAGTTTTGACGCAACACTTACCTTCCAATGAAGGTAAAATGTTCGTGATGACTGATGATGACAAGCCATTGAAGTCAAGGAGGCGGACCTCAGAGCCAAGGAGTAAGTTGAGGGCAGGTACCAACTGACTCCTTATTTGTAGGGAGGGCACTAATGCTGATTGGCTAGGGATGTAAGGTATTGCCACACACTTCCCACCAGGGGGAGCATCATCTCATCAGCGCCACACTCAGAAGTACAAATGCAATTGCATTGTACTGTCGCTTCTCTTTATGTGATCATTTTTGTCGGAACGCCGCCTGTGAGTCGCAGCAGTGGCCGGAAACGGAGCTGGTGTGTGAACCCCGGAAGTCCAGGTGGCATCTACTCCATTTGATTTGTATTTTGATTTCAAAATGTGATGAAAGGTTGTTTGACGACAAGAACAATCTGCCTGCAGAGGCAAAAGTGCCACATGAACAGAAATGATATTACTACATGCAAAATGAAAGAATCAAAACCAGGTATGGACACAATTTTGTTCTAATGTCATCTGAATATTGTATGCTAATCATGTCAAAATTGTTACATAGAAAGATAAAATGTGCAAAATGCACTAGCATATGGCGTGTTAGCTAGCACGGAGCTGTGGTGGTTGAGTTAGCAACAAAGAGTAGGACATTTGCGTCAATCATTTCAGTGATAACACTGTTCAACAAAAAAATTTAATCGCAGATGGCTTTGTGTGTCTGAACGTATTGTCGACGCTTATTTGGGGAAAATTACAAGGTGGCTTTATTTCTATTTCATACACAAGGCAACTCAATGTGCTTCACACAAGCAAATACACAACACCTACAAACATCAACAAACAACCATTAACAAAATTCAGAAGCAAACAAAAATAACTTCCTAAATTACGTACAAAAAGAACAAAACAAACATACATTGACATTTAAACACATTAACAGCAAACATTTAATATTTACAGGTTGAGTAGTTTTGAAAGCATTAATTTTACACTTTTAAGATGCACTGACACTTTTACAGCACACCAGTCTCACTTCCCTTCGTTTTTTGAAGCTTCAAAGATGGCTGCCATTCTCACCAGCACACTCGTGTCTCTCAGCAAGCTTTTTACAAGAGAATCTTTTAGCACAAACACTGCAACTGAATGGTTCCTTCCCACTAGGGGTGTTAAAAAAAATCGATTCGGCAATATATCGCGATATTACAGGACGCAATTCTCGAATCGATTCAATAGGTGGCAGAATTGATTTTTAAATATCAATTTTTGATGGGAAAATATTCAACAAAACGTCTTATAGTTAGAGTTCACACCGTAAACATGGAAAAATGTTTACTAAGTGGCTCAGAGTTATAAGGTTGAAGTTTCAGATAAATAATACATCCATCCATTTTCTTGACCGCTTATTCCTCACAAGGGTCGCGGGGGGTGCTGGCGCCTATCTCAGCTCGCTCTGGGCAGAAGGCGGGGGACACCCTGGACTGGTTGCCAGCCAATCGCAGGGCACACAGAGACGAACAACCATCCACACTCACAAGCACACCTGGGGACAATTCGGAGCGCCCAATTAACCTGCCATGCATGTCTTTGGAAAGTGGGAGGAGACCGGAGTACCCGGAGAAGACCCACGCGAGCACGGGGAGAACATGCAAACTCCACAAAGCAAGGCCGGAGCCCGGACTCGAACCAGAGTCCTCAGAACTGGGAGGCGGACGTGCTAACCACTCGGTCACCGTGCCGCCTATAAATAATACATTTTCATACAAATCTTACAGTGTACAAGATTACTGATTAGTATTTTCTAAATTTGAGTAAAAAAAAATAAATCGCAGCAATCGACAAACAAATCCGTATCGGGATTAATCGGTATCGAATCGAATCGTGACCTATGAATCGTGATACGAATCGAATCGTCAGGTACGAGGCAATTCACACCCCTACTTCCCACCATGTATTCTTGTGTGCTTTCTTAAATTTGACATGGAAGAGAAGCTTTTTCCACAATCTGAGCAGGAATATGGTTTCTCTCCAGTGTGTGTTTTTGCATGTGCTGTTAAAGAATTGGTGGAAGCGAAGCTTTTCACACATTTTGTGCATGAATATGGTTTCTGTCCCGTGTGTGTGTTCTTATGTGGCTTCTTAATTCAGACTTGGCAGGGAAGCTTTTGCCACAGGCTGAGCAAGAAAAAGGTTTTTCCCCAATGTGTGTTCTTGAATGTAATGTTAAATGTGACTTCTGAGAGAAGCTTTTGCCACAGTGGGTACAAGCAAAAAGTTTTTTTCCAGTGTGTCTTCTTGTATGTATCATTAAGTCTGACTTCAAAGAGAAGCTTTTACCACAGTCTGAGCAAGAAAAAGGTTTCTCGCCACTATGGATTCTTGTATGCGTTGTTAAAGCTGAATTCTGAGAGAAGCTTTTGCCACAATCTAAACAAGAAAAAGGTTTTTCCCTAGTGTGTGTTCTTGTATGTGTTGTTAAATCTGACTTCCGAAAGAAGTTTTTGCCACAATCTAAACAAGAAAAAGGTTTTTCCCCAGTGTGTGTTCTTGAATGTAATGTTAAATCTGACTTCCGAGAGAAGCTTTTGCCACAATCTAAACAAGAAAAAGGTTTTTCCCGAGTGTGTCTTCTTGTATGTTTTGTTAAATCTGACTTGTCAGAGAAGCTTTTGCCACAATCTAAACAAGAAAAGGGTTTTTCCCCAGTGTGTCTTCTTGTATGTGTTGTTAAATCTGACTTCCGAAAGAAGTTTTTGCCACAATCTAAACAAGAAAAAGGTTTTTCCCCAGTGTGTCTTCTTGTATGTGTTGTTAAAGCTGACTTCTGAGAGAAGCTTTTGCCACAGTCTGAGCAAGCAAAAGGTTTCTCGCCACTATGGATTCTTGTATGTGTTGTTAAAGCTGACTTCTGAGAGAAGCTTTTGCCACAATCTAAACAAGAAAAAGGTTTTTCCCCATTGTGTCTTCTTGTATGTGTTGTTAAAGCTGACTTCTGAGAGAAGCTTTTGCCACAGTCTGAGCAAGAAAAAGGTTTCTCGCCACTATGGATTCTTGTATGTGTTGTTAAAGCTGACTTCTGAGAGAAGCTTTTGCCACAATCTAAACAAGAAAAAGGTTTTTCCCCAGTGTGTCTTCTTGTATGTTTTGTTAAATTTGACTTCAAAGAGAAGCTTTTGCCACAATCTGAGCAAGAAAAAGGTTTTTCCCCATTGTGTCTTCTTGTATGTGTTGTTAAAGCTGACTTCTGAGAGAAGCTTTTGCCACAGTCTGAGCAAGAAAAAGGTTTCTCGCCACTATGGATTCTTGTATGTGTTGTTAAAGCTGACTTCTGAGAGAAGCTTTTGCCACAATCTAAACAAGAAAAAGGTTTTTCCCCAGTGTGTCTTCTTGTATGTTTTGTTAAATTTGACTTCAAAGAGAAGCTTTTGCCACAATCTGAGCAAGAAAAAGGTTTTTCCCCAGTCTGTCTTCTCAAGTGAATTTTCAAACTTCCTTTTGAACTCAGTGTTTTCCCACAATGAGAACATTCGCAGGATTTGTCGTCAGTGTGACACGACCTGTCACCATCAGCGCGTTCATCATTACCATCCAGATTATCATCATTGTCATCATCATCATGAGAAGAAAGGGACCTTATGTCATCACTTTTTGCTTTTGATGATCCCCAGTGGTCTGCATCACTTTCTGGAATCATGTTTTGAGGATTTAAGATCCTGTTTGGAGGCTCCGCCCCTCTGCCCTCCTCACTCTCACCCTTGACTTCATCTTCACTCTTTAAAGGGGCGAAGGTCATTGGTGACGTCATCCTCAACCTCCTCCTCTTTGACACGAACTGGCTTTTCTTCCTCTTCGATGTAAGGATGTTCTTCCTCCTCTTTAACATTCGGAGGCTTCATGTCCTCTTGGTCAGGACGAAGATATTTCTCAGCGACGTCTGCAGGACACAAGAAGACAAACACACATTTGGGTTGGTCAAGTCAAATTTCAAGCGTGAGATGATGTGCATTATTGTTTCTACAGTGCACCTCGACTTGGGGCCACCGCACACTCGGATTGGCCCATCCCAAAAAAACAAAAAGAAAAAGGAAAAAGAAAATATTGGCCTTGTTAAAAATCTGACAGCCGATATAAGGTCAAATCTAAAACCATTTTAATCTCTATTGATTGAAGTCGACTAAATTGAGTTGAGTTGATATTATCCATCCGCATACATTTCAACTTTTACATAGAAAATTAAAACACCTATTTGTAACCATAGTTAGGCTGGAAGACCCCTACTTCCACATGATTCATCCCATTCTCATCTTTCCAATTTAAACATATTCCAAGAAGTGGCATCAAATCAACAGGAAGCAACATGATTTCAACAGGAAGTGACCTGATTTCAATAGGAAGTGACCCGGAAATGGCATAAAATGAACAGGAAGTGACCTAGAAGTGGCTTCAAATTAACAGGAAGTGACACAATTTCAACAGGAAGTGACCTGATTTCAATAGGAAGTGACCTGTTGATTTGAACAGGAAGTTACCCAGAAATGGCCAAAAATCAAAAGGAAGTGACCTGATTTCAACAGGAAGTGACCAGGAAATGGCCTAAAATCAACAGAAAGTGACCCAGAAGTGGCATAAAATCAACAGGAAGCAACACGATTTCAACAGAAAATGACCTGATTTCAATAGGAAGTGACCCGGAAATGGCATAAAATGAACAGGAAGTGACCCAGAAGTGGCTTCAAATCAACAGGAAGTCACCTGATTTCAATAGGAAGTGACCTGAAATCAACAGGAAGTGACACAATTTCAACAGAAAGTGACCTGATTTCAATAGGAAGTGACCTGAAATCAACAGGAACTGACTTGTTTTCAACAGGAAGTGACCCGGACTGGTTAATGTTTGCTCCATTATTTCTAAGAGTAGTAACTGAAATTAAAAGTAAGGGTGATATACGTCAAGACATGAATATAGCAGCAATTAAACTTTTATTAAAGGCAGAAAAAGACCCCACCCTCCCGTCAAGTTACCGACCGATATCACTAATTAATACCGATATTAAAATTATCGCTAAGGCCATGGCATCTCGACTAGAGACAGTAATCTCGACAATTATTCATAGCGATCAAACAGGCTTTATTAAAGGTCGTCATTCTACTAATAATATTAGGAGGCTCTTTAACTTGATTAGTATGTCACAGCGGTATGATAAAAAGGCAGTTGTTATTTCGCTGGATGCAGAAAAAGCCTTCGATAAAGTTAACTGGTCCTTCCTCTTTGCTGTCTTAAATAAATTCGGCTTCGGGGAGTCATTCATTCAATGGGTCTCAATATTATATGATTCTCCTAAAGCTACAGTTACTACTAATGGGATTACATCACAGAGTTTTACTCTACAAAGGGGTACAAGACAAGGGTGCCCAATGTCTCCTTTATTATTTGCTATATTTATTGAGCCGCTTGCATTAGCTACACGTCAGGATAGACGGATCCAAGGAATCCACTCCGGGACAATAGAACATAAAATTAATCTATATGCCGATGATATATTACTCTATTTAGAAGAACCTGCTATCTCGCTAGGGGAAGCATTTAAATTAATAACTAAATTCTCTCACTTATCAGATTACTCTATTAACTGGACAAAATCAACATTATTACCTATTACAGAAAATTCATGGAATCCTACAAGTCAGGATCCACACTACTCCTTTCCTACAGGTAATTTAAAATACTTGGGTGTTAAAATTTCACCTAAGTTAACTGAATTAACTTCTTTAAATTTTTTACCATTATTGGATAGTATCCGTAGTGACCTGGAGCGCTGGAATAATCTTCCGATCTCTTTAATAGGACGGATAGCTACTATAAAAATGAAAGTTTCACCAAAGATCAATTATTTATTTTCAATGATTCCATTTAAACCTACGTCTAACTGGTTCCAATCGCTGGACTCTGCTATCATAAAATTCTATTGGAATAAAAAAAAAGCCAAAATTAGTCTAGTTACTCTTCAGGAAAGTAAATCTAAAGGAGGTTTAGAGGCACCAAACTTTATGTACTATTATATAGCTAATCAACTACAATATCTTGTGCTATGGACACAACCCAACAGAGATACTAACTGTTGGTTGGAATTGGAGCAGAAGGATTGTAATAATCTTAGACTGTTAGATTTACTCTTTATTACAAAATCAATAAAACGACATAATTGTTTTAAAAACCCAATGACAGCCGCCACCCTGACTGCCTGGTGGAAGGCATTAGAAATTACAAACTCCCAATTGGCGCCCTAATATCGTATACAAACTTGGTCCAAAAATATGAAATAAAAAACGGAAATTTCTTACATTATCTGCAAGTTAAAAATATGGTTAAGAAACAAACCCCAACACTTCAGGATACGCTCCAACTACCTGTCTTAGCTAAAGATATTATAAAGCTTTCTCCAACAACAATAAAGAAAATATCAAAAATATATAAGTTATTTTTATACACAAATAAAACGTATTTACCGACTTTAAAATGGGAAAAAGACTTGTCTATAGTTCCGGAACCAGACTTTTGGACCCAAATCTGTGAAAATGTATTTAAAATGACCAAACAGACAAATTTGCAACTTATCCAATATAAGATACTTCATAGAACATATATTACACAATATATGATGAAAAAAATGGGACTCTCTGACTCCGACATTTGTCTCCAGTGCTCACAAAACACTGCCGATACTTATCTTCATGCTTTATGGTCATGTACTCCAGTGCTGCATTTCTGGACTAAAATCTTGGAAAAGCTCGCTGATATATTAAACTGTAGGCTTCCTTTATCTCCAAGATTGTGTTTACTAGGTGACTTAACAATAACTGAGCTATCATGTAAACAATCCCAATCTATATTTATAGCCCTTACTATTGCTAAAAAAATAATCCTTGTCAATTGGAAAAATAAACAATCTCTAAATATCGACCACTGGTTAAACTTACTAATAAATTATATCTCAATGGAAAAAATCTCTGCCTTAAATAAAAATCAAGTATCAAGATTTAAACAAATATGGTCTATGTACATAGAATATTTTAATCTCAATTTGGCAACTTAATCCTGCCTAGATTCTGCCTGTTAACGAGAGCCACCACATCGTTACAACTTCTGTTTTCGCTGCTTCTGTAATTGGTATTTTGTATCTGATTGTTTTTATTTTTATATAGTCAGGAACCTAGTTGCTGCTAGTGGGCTCGAGCATACCACACTATACGACACTATACTCAATAACTCCTTAAGATCTATTTCTAGTGGGCACTAAGCATCAACACTTGGTGTTACTGCATGCTAATTAGTCAATTTTCTTGACGCCGTCCCCTGTGGTCGGGCGGGGGTGGTTCTGCCCCCCCCCCCCCCCCCCGTTGTCTGCTCGGTGGTGGTTGCGTCTTGGCCGCTCCCTGGGCCCCCTGTGGGGTGCGGTGTTGGGGTGCTTCCCCTGGTGCCCGGGGCGGTGCCGTCACGGGTGGTGGGGGTCGGGGTGTGTTCGGGGGTTTGGGGGTCGGGGGTGGTGGGGCCTGGGTCGTGGTGGATGGCGGGTTTGGGTGGGGTGCGGGGGGGTCGTGGGGGGATGGGGGCTGGGGACCGGTGGGGCGCTGTGGGGGCCCGCTGGGCCTCGTTCTGCGGCCTTGGGCTCGGGGGTGTGGGCCGGGGCTGGGGCGGGGGTGTTCCGGGTGTCTGGGTCGGCTCGCCGACCGGTGTCCGCTCGGGTGGCTTGGGGGTGGCCTTGGTGCTGCCGCGGCCTGGGGATTCCGGGGGGGGGGGGGGGGGGGGGGGGGGGGGGGGGGTGCTCGCTTTGCTGGACCGCGGTTGACGGCTTCTTTCTTTGGTGGTGGTCCTTATGCATGCCAGATCCGTCGCACCAGCATCTACTGAAACTCAACAGAAGTACCCTCTCCCTCCCACAGCCCCTTGAATCAGTTGGTGCTGGTGTCTGTGGTTCTCACTTTGCTTTATCTATCCTTCCCTCCTTCCTCTCTTTAGTTTTTCCTCTGGTCACTTGAGATCTTAATTTATTAGAAGTATGAGGTTTCTGGGGTTGGCATAAGACTCTGGTTTTGTAACCACGTAGGAGGGGTCTTGTTGGTGCTGGACTTCACTTTGATGGATTGGATGTACTGGCTTCTATGGATCTCACTCTGCCTTATCGATCCTTCCCTCCTTCCTCTCTTTAGTTTTTCCTCTGGTCTCTTGAGATCTCGCTAAATTTGCTGGAATTTAGAGGCTTCCGGGGTTGGCGTAAGACTTTGATTTTGTAATCATGGGGAAGGCAGGAAGTGTTTGGTCGGTGCTGGATTTCACTTTGATTTACCTTTCTTTTCTCTTTATTTTTTTCTCTGACCTTTTCTCTGGTCTCCTGACCATTTAAACCTCACGACTCTGGCAAGATTCTGAAGTACCTGGTTAAGGCGAAGGGTAATGGGATATTTATAAGGTTTTAGGTGAATGAATGAGTATAAATTTATACGTATTTGCACGCACGCACACATACACACAAAAAAAAAAAAAAAAAAAAAAAGAGCAATGATGACAAGACGTTGAATCGGTAAGACTACCGAATGAACAATTCTGAGCTCTTAAAGAAAAAAAAAAAGAAAAAAAAAAAAAAAAAGAACAGGAAGTGACCCAGAAATGGCCAAAAATCAACAGGAAGTGACCTGATTTCAACAGGAAGTGACCCGGAAATGGCCTAAAATCAACAGAAAGTGACCCAGAAGTGGCACCAAATCAACAGGAAACAACAAGATTTCAACAGGAAGTGACCTGTTTCAATAGGAAATGACCTGAAATCAACAGGAACTGACTTGTTTTCAACAGGAAGTGACCCGGAAGTGACCTGATTTCAATAGGAAGTGACCTGTTGATTTGAACAGGAAGTGACCCAGAAATGGCCAAAAATCAACAGGAAGTGACCTGATTTCAACAGGAAGTGACCCGGAAATGGCCAAAAATCAACAGAAAGTGACCCAGAAGTGGCATCAAATCAACAGGAAGCAACACGATTTCAACAGGAAGTGACCTGATTTCAATAGGAAGTGACCCGGAAATGGCATAAAATGAACAGGAAGTGACTCAGAAGTGGCTTTAAATCAACGGGAAGAGACACAATTTCAACAGGAAGTGACACAATTTCAACAGAAAGTGACCTGATTTCAATAGGAAGTGACCTGAAATCAACAGGAACTGACTTGTTTTCAACAGGAAGTGACCCGGAAGTGACCTGTTTCAATAGGAAGTGACCTGGAAGTGACTTAGAATCAACAGGAAGTGGCCCGATTTCAACAGGAAGTGACCTATCAATAGGAAGTAGCCCAATTTCAACAGGAAGTGACCTATCAATAGGAAGTAGCCCAATTTCAACAGGAAGTGGCCCGATTTCAACAGGAAGTGACTTATCAATAGGAAGTAGTCCAATTTCAACAGGAAGTGACCTAATTTCAACAGAAAGTGACCGTTACTCCATTGCTTACTCCAGTCCTCAATCTTTTCTCCATTGCTGATTCAATTTGTCACTCCTTACACCATTGCTACTCGATTCTACGCTCCTTACTTCATTGCTCACTTAATTTTTCTCTCTTGACTCCATTGCTTCCTCAATTACTTGCTCCTTCCTACATTGCTCACTCGACTTCTTTCTTGTTGTCTTGTTAATTTGTTTCTTGCTAATTTATTTGTATTTGTGTGCTATTTTTCTTCCTTCAACTGCTTCTATATTTCTGTATAAATTCAAACCATTCCAAATTTAGCATGTTCAGGTCATTCCAGGTCACTGTATAGCATTCCAGGTCATTCAATATTCTTCCTAATCATTCCACAGGTTTTTATTCACCCTTCCTGCATTCACCCGCAATTTCTCCAGAAATTGCATTTTCTAATATCACTTAGTTTTCATTTAAATAAAAAGTGCATAATTGCTTGAGATTAATCTTATAGCTGCACAATGAAATAAATAATATGAAATAAATTCACAAAATTACATTAAACAAAGTGCAGTGGCACTTGACAGTGTCTGAGTGGTCCTTTTCTCCAACACACGTTTCCTTCCTTCTGGTTGGATTGTGTGAATTTTCGTCACTGTGTTGTTTTCGAAATTCGTTTTTGTCATTGAGAAAATTGTCAATCAATTTAATTATAGTCTATTAGTGTTGTTCCGATACCGATACTGGTCTCGGGAGAGGCCCAGAGTACTAACAAGTAACATGCCGATACCATTATTTCTGACACTAATATTGGACATTTGGTCCAACATTTTGTTTCTTGCGTGTGCACGACATTCACTGATGTGTGACATGTTCACTGCATGCCGAGCCAAGATATCCTATTGGCCCTTGAATGTTCTGAACCAATGGCAGGGCAGTTTTTTCAATTTTCATGTTGGAAAAAAAACCATTTGTATCGGTACGGTACCAGCATCGATACGAAAAAACTGGGTATTGGAATCGGGGACAAAAAAAAAAAAAGGGTATCGCAACAACACTAGTCTCAATGAATGGCTTCTACTTTACTTTTGAATTTTTGCCTGAAAAAAAAATGTTCGTAACAAAAAAATTTTGTCGAAATTATTACTGCTCACATGCTGGAAGCACAGGATGACGTGGCACACGGACTATTTTAACCAGGTCAAGAACCCCTCGTCAAATCATAATGGTTCGGCAACGATCTCCAACGAGGAATACTAACTTTTTGTATTCGTGTAAAAGACGGATAATCAGACGCATTCACGAGCGGGACGTCAACCAGGTTCCCGGAGGGGAACACGGGTACGCGGAGTCGACTGTGTTTCGGAACCGCTTATAACCGTTGAATTTAACTCATTAATTTACCTTAATAAAGCGCAACCGCTTCATTCCATTTTCACGTGTCGTCTTGTGCGCAGTTCGCATATATGCCCATATGAACTCGGCACTGATTTGCAAAACGGAATCGATTGTCATTGACTCCCGTCTTCGTGAATGCTGCAGTTGCAACCAGTGATATTTTTGTCGCCGAAAAATTTACATCATAATTTTCGTGACTAATTGTTTTTCCTGACGAAAATTCGTTCAGACAATAACTATGATTAAAATTGACTGACAATTTCGTCAATGACTAAAATGAAAATGAAAACAACACAGTTGTGAAAATTCACACAATCCAATCAGAATGAATGAGAAAAGAACCACTCAAAAAATTTTGTGTTCACTGCACGTTAACTCAACTCAACTTTATTTATAAAGCGCTCTAAGAACAGGCATTGCTGTATACAAAGTGTTGTACATAAACATAAATTGTGCAGCTGTAAGATTAATCTCAAGCAATTTAATTATGCACTTTTTCTTATTCAGGTGAAAAGTTACAATATTGTCAGTTGAACATGATTCATTGAAACAAGAAAGACACCATTGTATGAAATGTGTCTTGCGTGTTAAACTAAAGTCACAAGTAGGTGTGCTATAATTTTCTGTATAAAAGTTTAAACGTATGCTGAAGGAAAACAGACTAAACTGTGAATTTAGTCGACTAAAATTGGATCAAAACTAAAATACAATCAGAAGACTAAATTATGACTGAAACTTGTTAATTTTAGTCAAAAGACTATAACTAAAACTAAATTAAAATTTGTCAAAATTAACACTGGTTGCAACAGCAGTTGAATATAATAATGCAGTAATCATGACAAAACTGTGACTGTTTTGTAAAAAAAAATTTTAAAAAAGTACAAAAAAAAAATTACTTTGTAGTATTGTACCACCGTTTTAATAGTCTTATTGTGCACCTAAGTGTTCTTAAAATCGCACACGTCTTGTCAGATACATTGGTATTACTGTCTCATGACTGTATAATCGGCCCCTGTCCGGAATCAACCAATCAAATCAATTTATTTCACTCTTTAAAATAACAGTTGAATTTAATTACTGTGCACAGTGATGCGGACTGCAGTGATTTTTTTTTAACGCTATATAGTAGTGCTAAGCAAGGGAGAGTAATAAGAAGTGTACAAACCGGTTTCGTGTAGTACAATTCGAGGCTGCTCGCAAACGTCGTCCAGCGGTTGAAAATGTTGCTCGTTCTCTTCTTTGACTCCAAAGAGTTCCTCCTCGTCCTTTGGTGTCGTTCTCGCCGACATTTTGGCACAATAATGCCAACAAAGTCACACTTGGTCTCTTCCTGACAAACGTGTTATGTGCTTCTCTTTGTTAGCGACTGGCGAGCTAAGCTAAGCTAAGCTAACTAAGGCCAAGAAGCATCAACGCGCACCGAGACGAGTTTAAACACACGCCGACATTTAATAAATGGTGTCGCAGACCTTCCAAATGGTGATGGGAGTCCTGTGTGTTCAGTCCAACACCAAATCAAAAAGAATGAATTAGCAGAGGACGTCTGATGAAACGCGATGTGGCCGCCGGCCACGGCAGTGAGCACGTGAAGAAACGAATGGAGACGTGCGGCGGAAGTCAGGCAGGACACGCCCCCGCTGCGTTACGATTGGCTGTTGGAAATTGTCCGGGGGCTTCAGAGCAAGCAATGCCATCAAGTCATCGGCAGATGTCGCCATTTTTGCTGCAGTTGGAATCGAAAGTATCATTCCCTTTTTCAGTATTTTGATCGCGATATAATTGTAAAGTTTAAATGCCCGTTTAAATTTGACTTACTGAAAAGAGTTCAATTTTTTTGTGGTGAATGTTCAGTTTAAAAATTCGCCATCAAAGTTGAACAAGCATTTTGAGGTAAACTGAATGTTTATTATCAGGGATGAGATTTAACCACCAAATGTTATGAGTTTAAAGGCCCAGTCTGCCGGTTTCACGCAGGAAAATGCACTTTTTTAAATGCAGGATTTCAACAAACAAACTACTTGTCAATTTACAGATCTGGGCTTCTCTTAATTTCTGGTGGTGATTTTGTCCTAAACCCCCACCGCCCCAGCCTGTATTTTGCAATTTTGTGTTTGGTTTGCTGCGATTGGCTGGCAACCAGTTCAGGGTGTACCCCGCCTACTGCCCAGAGCCAGCTGAGATAGGCGCCAGCCGCAACCCTTGTGAGGAATAAGCGGTCAAGAAAATGGATGGATGGATGTTTGGTTTGTAAACAGCGGGACGTTTCTGTGGAAAGACAGTGTTTACACCCCTCCAGCCAATCGCAGAACGGGCGTGGGGGGTGGCGTGTCGCAAATGGGGCCGGGCGAAATTGTCAGCTGCGTGACGTCACTCCTGCGGCAATTTGAAAGCACACACGGATTTTTTTTTCACTCACTCATTCACACGTTAGCTTCTGTGAGTGAGTGAGTGAAAAAAAAAATGATACGTGCGTGCTGTCAAAATCCACGAGAGTGACGTCACGCAGCCGACAAATTCTCCCGGCATCTTTAAATTAACATTTTAACCTTGCCCTTTGTCTTTGTAAATACCTTAAAACCAAACTAAAATATATAAAAATGCAAAAAATAAATAAATCTTGAGCAATAGCGTTGCAAATTATTTACCAAGGAGCGTTAGAGGCGTGTCAACCACGACAGCCCCACAACATCCAGAGTCTTTAGGAACTACGGGCGGATCTCATCCACCCCCGGGGCCCTGCCACCGAGGAGATTTCCAACCACCTCAGTGACTTTGACCCCGGAGATAGGAGAGCCCACCTCAGATTCGCCAGACTGCTTCCTCAAAGGAAGACGTCTTGGTGCAATTGAGATCTTCGAAGTATTCCCCCCACCGACTCACGACGTCCCGAGTCGAAGTCAGCAGCACACCATCTCCATTATACAGTGTTAATGGTGAACTGCTTTCCTCTCCTGAGACGCCGGATGGTGGACCAGAATTTCCTCGAGCCGTCCGGAAGTCATTTTCCATGGCCTCAAACGAACTCCTCCCATGTCCGAGATTTTGCCTCAGCGACCGCCGAAGCCGCGTTCCGCTTGGCCAGCCGGTAACTGGCTGCTGCCTCCGCAGGACTACAGGCCAAAAAGGCCCGATAGGACTCCTTCTTCAGCTTGACGGCATGCCTTACTGCTGGTGGTTCGAGGATTGTCGCCGTGACAGGCACCGACTACCTTATGGCCGCAGCTCCGATCGGCTGCCTCAACAATGGAGGCGCGGAACATAGCCCCCTCGGAACCCTCTCCTCCCCCGGGACAAGGGAGAAGTTCTGTCAGAGGGAGAAACTCTTTCTGACAGGGGATTCCGCCAGACGTTCCCAGCAAACCCTCACAATACGTTTGGGTCTGCCAGGTCGGACCGGCATCTTCCCCCACCCTTGGAGCCAACACACTACCAGGTGGTGATATGTTGACAGCTCCACCCTTCTCTTCACCCGAGTGTCCAAAACATGCGGCCACAAATCCAATGACACGACTACAAAGTCGATCATGGAACTCCTAGCCGAGGGTGTCCTGGTGCCAAGTACACATATGGACACCCCTATATTTGAACATGGTGTTCGTTATGGACAATCCGTGATGAGCACAGAAGTCCAATCGCAAAACACCACTCGGGTTCTGACCGGGAGGGCTGTTCCTCAAAATCACGTCCCTCCATGTCTCACTGTCATTGCCCACGTGAGCAGTGAAGTCCCCGGGGAAGCACCCTCCAGCACACCCTCTCGGGACTCCAAAAAGGGTGGGTACTCTGAACTGCCGTTTGGTGCATATGCACAAACAACAGTCAGGACCCGTCACCCCACCTGAAGGCGGAGGCAGGCTACCCTCTCATCTACCGGGGTGTACCCCAACGTACTGGCGCTGAGTCAGGGGCCAATAATACTGCCCACACCTGCTCTGCGCCTCTCACCATGGGCAACTCCAGAGTGGAAGAGAGTCCAACCCCTCTCGAGAGGACTGGTACCAGAGCCCAAGCCATGTGTGGAGGACAGTCCGACTATGTCTCGTCGGAACTTCTCTGCCTCACACACCAGCTCAGGCTCCTTCCCTGCCAGAGAGGTGACATTCCATGTCCCAAGAGCCAGCTTCTGCAGCTGGGGGTCGGTCCGCCAAGGTCTCCTCCCATGGCTGCCACCCAGCCTCCACTGCACCCGACCTCTGTGGCCCCTCCCACCGGTGGTGAGCCCATGGGAAGGTGATACAGTATCTTATATATTATTGATATATTTATATGCAACATTTATTTGTAATGCAAGTAATACAAATGACTTTTGGCCAGTTTTTGTCATCTGTGGCTCTCACACTTTCCTTCAGCAAAGTTTTGACGCAACACTTACCTTCCAATAAAGGTAAAATGTTTGTGATGACTGATGATGACAAGCCATTGAAGTCAAGGAGGCGGACCTCAGAGCCAAGGAGTAAGTTGAGGGCAGGTACCAACTGACTCCTTATGTAGGGAGGGCACTAATGCTGATTGGCTAGGGATGTAAGGTATTGCCACACACTTCCCACCAGGGGGAGCATCATCTCATCAGCGCCACACTCAGAAGTACAAATGCAATTGCATTGTACTGTCGGTTCTCTTAATGTGATCATTTTTGTCGGAACGCCGCCTGTGAGTCGCAGCAGTGGCCGGAAACGGAGCTGGTGTGTGAAGACCGGAAGTCCAGGTGGCATCTACTCCATTTGATTTGTATTTTGATTTCAAAATGTGATGAAAGGTTGTTTGACGACAAGAAGAATTTGCCTGCAGAGGCAAAAGTGCCACATGAACAGAAATTATATTATTCCATGAAAAATGAAAGAATCAAAACCAGGTATGGACACAATTTTGTTCTGATGTCATCTGAATATTGTATGCTAATCATGTCCAAATTGTTACATAGAAAGATAAAATGTGCAAAATGCACTAGCATATGGCGTGTTAGCTAGCACGGAGCTGTGGTGGTTGAGTTAGCAACAAAGAGTAGGACATTTGCGTCAATCATTTCAGTGATAACACTGTTCCACAAAAAATTTTAATTGCAGATGGCTTTGTGTGTCTGAACGTATTCTCGACGCTTATTTGGGGAAAATTGCAAGGTGGCTTTATTTCTATTTCATACACAAGGCAACTCAATGTGCTTCACACAAGCAAATACACAACACGTACAAACATCAACAAACAACCATTAACAACATTCAGAAGCAAACAAAAATAACTTCCTAAATTACGTACAAAAAAAACCATTTAAACACATTAACAGCAAACATTTAATATTTACAGGTTGAGTAGTTTTGAAAGCATTACATTTACACTTTTAAGATGCATTGACACTTTTACAGCACACCAGTCTCACTTCCCTTCATTTTTTGAAGCTTCAAAGATGGCTGCTATTGTCACCAGCACACTCGTGTCTCTCAGCAAGCTTTTTACAAGAGAATCTTTTAGGACAAACACTGCAACTGAATGGTT
Source organism: Festucalex cinctus (assembly GCF_051991245.1). Classification (NCBI taxonomy): domain Eukaryota; kingdom Metazoa; phylum Chordata; class Actinopteri; order Syngnathiformes; family Syngnathidae; genus Festucalex; species Festucalex cinctus. Next base: position 1,068,112 of record NC_135411.1, read on the forward strand.
CCTTCCCACCATGTATTCTTGTGTGCTTTCTTAAATTTGACGTGGAAGAGAAGCTTTGTCCACAATCTGAGCAGGAATACGGTTTCTCTCCAGTGTGTGTTTTTGCATGTGCTGTTAAAGAATTGGTGGAAGCGAAGCTTTCCCCACATTTTGTGCATGAATATGGTTTCTGTCCCGTGTGTGTGTTCTTATGTGGCTTCTTAATTCAGGTTTGGCAGGGAAGATTTTGCCGCAGGCTGAGCAAGAAAAAGGTTTCTTGCCAGTGTGTCTTCTTGTATGTATCGTTAATTCTGACTTACGGGAGAAGCTTTTGCCACAGTCTGAGCAAGAAAAAGGTTTTTCCCCAGTGTGTGTTGTTGAATGTAATGTTAAATGTGACTTCTGAAAGAAGCTTTTGCCACAGTCTGAGCAAGAAAAAGGTTTTTCCCCAGTGTGTGTTCTTGAATGTAATGTTAAATGTGACTTCTGAAAGAAGCTTTTGCCACAGTGGGTACAAGCAAAAAGTTTTTCCCCAGTGTGTGTTCTTGAATGTAATGTTAAATTTGACTTCTGAGAGAAGCTTTTGCCACAATCTGAGCAAGAAAAAGGTTTCTCGCCACTATGGATTCTTTTATGTGTTGTTAAATATGACTTGCAAGAGAAGCTTTTGCCACAATCTGCGCAAGAAAAAGGTTTTTCCCCAGTGTGTCTTCTTGTATGTGTTGTTAAATTTGACTTCAAAGAGAAGCTTTTGCCACAATCTAAACAAGAAAAAGGTTTTTCCCCAGTGTGTGTTCTCAAGTGAATTTTCAAACTTCTTTTTGAACTCAATGTTTTCCCACAGTGAGAACATTCGCAGGATTTGTCGTCAGTGTGACACGACCTATCATCAGCAGCATGTTCATCGTTACCATGCAGATTATCATCATTATCATCATCATCATGAGAAGAAAGGGACCTTATGTCATCACTTTTTGCTCGTGATGGTCCCCAGTGGTCTGCATCACTTTCTGGAATCATGTTTTGAGGATTTAAGAACCTGTTTGGAGGCTCCGCCCCTCTGCCCTCCTCACTCTCACCCTTGACTTCGTCTTCACTCTTTAAAGGGGCGAAGGTCATTGGTGACTTGGTGACGTCATCCTCAACCTCCTCCTCTTTGACACGAACGGGCTTTTCTTCCTCTTCGATGTAAGGATGTTCTTCCTCCTCTTTAACATTCGGAGGCTTCATGTCCTCCTGGTCAGGACGAAGATATTTCTCAGCGACGTCTGCAGGACACAAGAAGACAAACACACATTTGGGTTGGTCAAGTCAAATTTCAAGCGTGAGATGATGTGCATTATTGTTTCTACAGTGCACCTCGACTTGGGGCCACCGCACACTCGGATTGGCCCATCCCAAAAAAAACAAAAAGAAAAAGGAAAAAAAAAGTATTGGCCTTGTTAAAAATCTGACAGCCGATATAAGGTCAAATCTAAAACTATTTTAATCTCTCTATTGATTGAAGTCGACTAAATTGAGTTGAGTTGATATTGTCCATCCGCATACATTTCAACTTTTACATAGAAAATTAAAACACCTATTTGTAACCATAGTTAGGCTGGAAGACCCCTACTTCCACATGATTCATCCCATTCTCATCTTTCAATTTAAACATATTCCAAATATTCACGCCTTACCCACAATTCCCGATTTTGTACCAAATTTTTCCTCATGCATTCTTAATGGACAGACTAACAATACATCCAGCTCCAACGATATTATGAATTACGAAGCGTACATTTAGCGTGAACAGAAAATCGCCATCAAGCCCTATTTTGCCGTGAATTGCACGATAACTTAGGCTGGTAACACCAGTTTCCAGCGATTGCCGAGTTCATGAAAGTGCGCGTCACGGCAAGATGACCGACGCCGCGGAAACACGCTTCACTTTAATCACATTATGTTACAAGTTACCAATGTGAAATAAATTCCGTATAATTGTGTGTTTAAGCCTTACCAGTGCACGTCTTCGCGCTTGCAGGAGTAAGCGTCTTCGTGTTTGCAGGTTTGACCGTCTTTCCACGAGGCGTGAGTGAGTTCTGCCCACCCATTTCTCGTCTTGCTGAGGTACGGCAGGTCCGAATGGTTGTCATCAACCTCTCCCTTGACGTTCTAATAGTTGCAACCACAACTTTGTGCAACATGACAAGGAAGAGAAAAAGATGATAATGCTCCAACATGCCGCCTTGTATCACAACAAATGGCGATGGAGGGTCCAAGGTCGCGTTTTTCAACGTCACCCTGCTTGTTTGTCATTCGGTTTTACCGGTACCACCACTTGCTGGACAGGCGGGGTAGTACTGTTTTTTTCCTCCCCCCTGACATACGTCAGTCTCATTTGAATAAGCTACCCTGCCCGCTTTCATGCTGTGTGAACGCAAACTCGTGGGCCGCTCACAAGTTCTTCGGACCCGGAACTGACTCTACCATGAACTCAAAGTTCATGGGCTTTTTGGTGTGAAAGCGCCTCCTGTGTGCCAGTGAGTTCCTGTGCAACATGTGGATGGGGGGAGGGTGGGGGGTGGTGGGAAGGAAATGGCTGAGGAGGGGGGACCGTCTGGCTGTATGTATGTCCTGTGCAGCACGATGAAAAATGAATCGAGCGTGATAATCCTCTAGGGGAGGACCCACCCCCGGAGTTTATATAGGACCGCTTTTGATAAAAATGTAAGAAGCGTCGTGGTAGGCCGATATGATTCATCCCAAGAGAGAGGAATTGGGGGGTGTCAAGGTCAAAAAGCGAGATCTTTGTCATATTTTAAAAGGAGATATGACTTTCCTCCTTGTTCGCATATGGTTAGCGAAAGCGATAGAAAAACAAAAAATAGGTGGGGGTGACGATTGTTTTATGACTTTAGAAGAATGCGTGTGTGTATGGGTGATGCGGATGAGCTATTTTATTTTTTTTTTCCTTCCAGATGTTAAAAAACATACGCGCGCGCGCACATACACAGACTCAATAACAGACTTATATTGGAATAAGATGTATGAATAAAAGAATGAAAAAGAATGACGAAGGGTCGACTCTTTCTTTTTTTAAAAAAAAAAAGAAAAATATGTCGGAGGGGCTTTTCGATACAGAGATTTTTGTAAGAGTGAATTTGACGTGAACACATTCGTACCTTGAGATCTGGAGGGAGAGAGAGAGACTCGAGAACATGATTATGGAAACTTTTGTGACATTACAAGTGAGACATTCTTTAAAACCACGAATTGGACCGCAGCAGCTCTTACGGAGTTTCAACGCCCTACAAAGGAGACGCTGGAAGTACGCTGGGCCCTGGATGCAAATACTTCTTGGGGGTATCGATTTTATTATAAAATCGGAGAGGTTTCCTTTTTCATGGAATATGATGGGAATGATAATATTTTTCCAAACGGTCCGTTTACATTGAATTCTAATGACTGGGCCGTGCTGAATGAACTTATCCCGAAAGTCATAAGAGATTTTATTCTTTCTTATACAGAAGGTGGGGAATTAATATTTACTTGGCTATCACGTACTTCAAATTTTGGACGATGGTATTTTAGAGTGATGATTGAACATTGTAATATGCTGAACAGTGAAACCACCACACGACCTCGTGTAATGAAAACGTTGGAAGAGGAAGATGAAGAATATGATCATCATGTAATGAAACAACAGCAAGATGAGAATGCGGAACAGAGTTTGGGGGATGAGGATGAGGATGAGGAGAAAGGGCTTTGCATGGCCCCTTTAGATAAATGTAAGAATCATGATCATTTTTATCTAACGCTAGAATGCTTTAATACTGAATGCGGGGTGTTCTATAGACTACTTACCATCCCATTATGTGAGTGGGATGAAAAGATACGTCTTAAAGAATCTGCAAAGATTACTGAGCTCTTTCATTCTTGTCGTCAATGGGTTAATTTTGTAGGAACGAAAAAACCCTTGATATTTGAATAGCGGCCGTTTTAGAAAAAACAAAACAAAAAAAAACAACTCCTCATTACCCCAAGACTCCTCCTCTCTCTCTCTCTCTCTCTCTCTCTCTCTCTCTCTCTCTCTCTCTCTCTCTCTCTCTTCCTTATGTCAATTGAACCCCACCGCCACCGTGCCCCCTCCTCATTACCCCACCCCCAAGACCCCTCCCACCTTCCTTCTAGCTGTCTTTTCACTAATATAAGGAGGCACATCAACTGTTACGGGCCAGAAACTTTTTTCTAGTTGGAGTTAAATCTACTAATAAATAGCCGTGAGCTTCTCTCGTGGCGTCTTCAAAACTTTCTAGAAAATATTTTTTCTTTGTAGGGAATATTTGATTAGCCAGTATACTAGCTTGTAATTTATCACGAGGATTTTTAAACAATACCATATAATTGGTGTTGAGGCTGATTGTTCTACTGTATTTGCCTTGATGGAAAATGTTTTGCGTCAACAATATAACACTCATATTTTTATGATGTCTATACTGTGTAAATATTTTTACCACCTTGGGATTGTCGGATGCCTGGAAGATAAGATCGTCCAGGATGACCAGATGGCTCTGATGGCTCGGAAACAGATTCTCATCATCAAACGACTCGGGCAAATCACGCACAAATTTAATCTTTTTATTCACTTTTGCAAGGTCATCATACAACGTTTGGTTAGATGAAAAAAAAAATACAATATTCTCAGGGGATCTTTGCATCACATGTTCACAATTTTCCAAAACACTTTTAACAAAATAGGTTTTACCACATCCGCTAGGCCCGGATATCAGACAAGAAAAAGGTACTTGCAATCTCGGATCAAAATCAACTTGGGTCATTTCCATTTTTTTTTTCCCCCTCCTCAAATAAAACACAGTATCGCTTTAATAACCGAATGGAAGAGTATAACCATCGGATAGCAGACGTCGTTTGTCGTACACCACTTTGAACTTTTTCATAAATGAGCTGTTTCTCAGATGAAAGCCCTTCTTATCACGTATAATGTTGAATTGGGGGGTGCTGATAACATCTAACCGCTCCCCCTCGGTACTAATGTATCCCTCCACCAAATCCTTGATGCTGTCAAAATTAATGCGTTGACATGCGTCAACATTTTGGGTGATACCTTTTACCTTCATTACAGTTTTCCCGCTATCCCTGGTTCTGTACGCGTAGCTCTTTGGTCCCGTTGAGACAAATTCTTGGATACTATCGCCACAAAGTTCATCCGTCAATTGTCCGAGTAAATCGCCTATAGGAAGCACGTCCTCACCCTCTTTTACCGAATAGATTAGACTGTCTGTATCTGTATATAACACTCTAGTTTGTAGCTTTTCCAGATACGCGTACATTAACATGCGCGCGTAAGCGGTGGTCATGCATGCTACAAAAATATTAGCTGACTTGGCAGAAGGTATTTGACAGTTTTGGTTGTAATTGTACTGTATCAGCGAGACTCGGTCATTGAGGAAATGGAAAAACTTAAAGGGACACTTTACTTATTGATCCATTTTTAGCAGCAAAAAGTTGCTACTTTTTCAATAATTAATTTGGTGACGTGATTATTTTTTTATGTACATTTAATAACTTTTAAACCGATGTTAAAATGAATCGAACGCCGGCATGTTTGTGACACGTGACTAAATAACCCGGATGTTTACGTCACTAGTGTGTAAACGCTACACGATGGAAGCGCTATGCAACGCAGCCGTGCATCTAGCGTCAAACCCGGAAGGATTAAACCTTATCGCTTCGAGCCAACACGACAAAATAACCCTACCGAAGGACAGTCTGCCTTGGATGTGAAAGTTGTGGCGCCAGATGGTCTTTTCGGGCACAAAATAAACTTTAATGAACGAGTGAATCAGGCGGTGGGTGAGTGGTGCTCGTGCGGGAGCTGCAGGAATGGACAATCCGCTAATGAATGTGTGCTGTCTGGAAATAAAAGAAATCGAGGATCGGTTCCTTGCGGACAATCTCAACTGCATCCTGGAACATGAGACATTCAACATGGCAATACTAAATAGACATTCTCAGGATAGCTTTGGTTGCGATGAAAGATGTGAAGAAGAAAAGTCTTGGAGGAGCCAATATCCAACAGGTAAAGTGACACACAGCACGAGCAATGCAAAACGTGTGGAACTGACAAACTATTTCAGGAAAGAAAGAAAAAAATAGTAAAATTATATGTATCGTCGTTACAGCGCCCAACCTCCCCTAGCTGTTTTTTTTTTCTTTTTTTGCGTAGCGTCCCGATGATGTAAACGAAAGCTTGCAAGAAGGTTGTGTATTAACCGTGTTTATTTATAGACAAAATGAAGTAAGGAAATGCGAGACGCCGCTACCTAGGCTGGTTATCAATGGTTGGGATCCGAACGAAATTAATAGAAATGCAAATGAAACTGGAATGCACCACAGGAAGAACAGCGGGACAGAACACAAATGTAGTACGTCGCATATGCCGATGATAATGACACTAATCCACATTCAATAAATTTTTTGTTAAAATAAGATTATGAACATGGTCAATTTGTGAACTATAAACAACTTACGAGCTAATAAAACATAACGTCCGCGCCTGCTTGTCCTTGCCGGGAGGTCGACAGCACTTAGCAAGCCATTTTCTACGCAAATAGTCTTTTTTTTTTTGGGATAACATACCAGTGTGCTCCTCGCAGGTTTTTCCTTGACGACACCTTGCAAAATTTTGCAATACAGTAAGGCATAAGTGACGTTTGTGTCTTCCTCGTCGTTCTGTCTGCGTGAACTACTGTTCGCCAAGCGAGTATACACACTTGTTACATCACCACTTGAGGGCGTTCCAACACGGAAGTACTTCTATGTTGAAAAAAGTTACATAAATCAATATTGGGGTGTATTCTTCAGCTCTTATGCATGTTTCGTAGCTAAACTAACTATTTACTGCCAATCAAGCCATACATGTAAAATTAAAGGTGCCTTCCTTTAACTTCGTACACCCCTGAAAATAATAGATTGAAAAAACGATCAGAATTATTAACAATTTCTGTTTTATTTAAATTGTCACGCTGTCCGCATTTGCCCCAGAGAGAGTTCATACATAATTTAGACACCTGTCTTTTTGCCGGATTAAATGCTATTTTAGCAGCTTCGAGTTGAATACCTTGATTTTTGTGATAGTCGCCGATATACTGTTGTTTATCCTCTTCACTGATGACGTGAGAGGGAAAGCCGGAAGCCTCTTGTTTTCCCTTGAGAAAAGTCCATATATCGTTTAAAAATGTCATTACTCGTCTTATCAAAATGCCATACTTCGTCAATTTGTGACACTGTGTACCCTAAATCGAGCGCTTTGATGAATTCGAAACTCACCCACACGCCCGACAGCGCACTTTGCTCATCGTTATGCTTACATTCGCTTTTTTGATTGTTTATTTCTGCGCAGGTGCGACACAGTGTAAACATCAATTTACCTTTAGTAGATTTATAGGGCAGTACCGGAAAGTACAGCCCTCTCGGTGGTTTGACTGTGGCTTTGATAAAACCAAAGTATTGCCTCGGATCTCCAAAATCTTTATAAATAATGCGAGGATGACCCAGAGGGTATGAGCAGGTGCTATTGACAAAAGGATACAAAGAAGTAACATCCACGTACAAAACGCGCTCGTTAGCCGTCGCTGCATAACGCAAAACAAAGGCGTTTGTTCTCCCCCCAAAAAGCCCGTCGCGTGCTACAAGAGGTTCAGGGAATTTTGAATTACGCAAGAACTCTCTTATCTCAGGATCAGAACGCTTCATTTCCTTCCATACGTGTTCGCGCCTAACAATAAGATGTACGTCGTGTTTGTAAATCAGATTGCGCATTTTCTTTTCGCATGCTTCTAATTTTTCTGCGAAAGGTTTCTTAGTCATCGGACAAATCTTGGCAGGGTCAAAACATTCAACACATCCGTGATAAAAACATCCCAGGTATTCAAATACCCAGGTCTTACCGTTTATATTTGCATAACCATCGACATAATATTGCCCGATCTTAACTTCGCCTCCGTTTAAAGCGTCTTATGTCTATATTTTGACTATGCATTACCCACATTAGATATTGGATCGAGTCGCGCGAGAATGTCTTAACCCGTTGATTATAATGATCTGACGGACTAATCGCTAGAGTTTTAGGATGTAGAAATTTAGTTCTGAAAACCTTCATACACGCCAATGCGATTGTTATAGCGTTAAAAGGGTCTACACCTGTACTATTTAAAAACTCCTCCCTAAATCGCTCACAGCCCATCTCTAAAATGTTTACATCGTTTTTACAATACATTAAAGATTCCTCCTCGGAATTAAAGACGCCTTTAGATGCTTTCTCGTACCATTTTAAAAATTCGGATCGTTGGGGGGTTGTCATGCGCTCCATGCCATAATATTTTGGGTCTGGATAAACGCCTACATAATCTAAATGCTTTAGGGAACTAAATGAGTGGGGGAAGTACCCCTTCATTTGATCCTCAAACCCCATAGAAGTAGGCATTTTATTAAGGGCCATACTGAGAAAAGCTATTGAATCGATATATCGCAGTTTGTAATGTACATCTGTAAAACAGATAATTTTGCTACCTTGCATAATAATTTCGGGGGTAATACCCAACTCGATCATTTTGTTGATTAAGATGTATGAATCAAAGGCTCTAGCATTATGAGCGATAAAGGTCGCGTTCTTAAAACGCGGGTTTCTAAAATAGTCAATAAATCGTTCAACGCAATCTGTCCCTCTCCAATGTTTTTCGAAAACTCCCGATTTTGTACAGACACGGTATGCTTTATGGTTTCCGTCCTGATCTATGTAAGTTTCAAAATCATAGTAGATTATTATTTTACACACGGGGGCCTGTTTTAAAGTCGGCATAAAGCATTCATGAGGATCGACTATCGCCTCGTCATTATCCGACAGGATCTCCTCACACACCACGCAGCGGGTTGGAGGACAAACATGTTTTGAGGAATTATCGTTTAATTTATGGTATATAGAAAATCCGCATTTAAGACATTTTTTGTACGTGTCGCAATTACTCTTACCCGTTTCCTTCGGCTTTTTATGTTTAACATAACAGTCGTTATTTAAACAAGTTTTATTGCAATCTTGGCAATAAATAAGTTTTATCGGCTGTTCTTTACATAATGAATTAAGACATATATTACAATGCCCCGCGCAGTAATGAGTATTCCAGTTTTCGTGCCCTTTGTAGCATTGTCTACAGAAATATGTATTTCCGATAAAACATTCGATTCGTTTTATTCCATAAAAATGCTCCCCCAACAAAATCACAAACAAAGCATCCTCTGATTTCGGATATTGAGTTTCAAAAAAAGACAATGGTTTACAGCTATCATTTCTATACAAGACTACAATCTTACGTTTAATAAATTATTCGAATTTATGTACGTCCGATAGACTAACGGCCGTTTCACATCGTAGACCGACGCTTTCGTGTAAAAAGACAGCCCTTTGATTTGCTTGATCCGTCGTTAATGTTTCATCCAATAAGTATGCTATCGCCAGAGCAAAACACACCTTGTTATCTTTATTGAACGTTACGTACATGTGTTTCTTCTTTTTTCTTAGAATTTCAGCGTTTGTAGATTGTAGCAGTTTTCGTTTAGACCCGCCTCGCATATTAGATGCAATTTGAAATATAATTTCTATATTATTATTCGTTAGGTTTTCGCCGTTAGATTGTACGAGTTTTTCTAGTAAATTATAAACCGCATTTACAACAATATCTGGATTATTTGTATGTTGTAAAAGACAATTTAGATTTCTATTATCACTTATAAGCTCCGTCTGAATGACGCCCCCTTCTGCAGTAGACCTAAGAACCTCATTGATTATCTCGTTCAAATTATCATCAATATTTAAATAGAAATCTGCAAAATCACGGGGTCCGTCGGGGGTGGGTGAATATAAACGTCTACGAAATTCTATATTGTTATATGGGGTCTTCTTCTTCTGACAGTACCCCCACCCCCCTCTTGAACGATATTGCCTACTGGATATTGTGATACAGATGGTAAAACGTGACTATTTGATGTCGTTTCATCATAAATTTGTAGCATTTCATGAGGAGGTATTGTTACTCGTTCAATAATTTCATTATCGTTACATAGTATCGTTTGTGTACTATTTTGTGTATATGGGGGCGGCGATAATGCTAATTCGTCCCCTAGGTTTAGCGCTTGAAGCATCAAATGATCGGTTACTCGTTCAACATTTTCATTATCGTTACATAGTATCGTTTGTATACTATTTTGTGTAAATGGGGGTGGCGATAATGCTAATTCATCCCCTAGGTTTAGCGTTTGAAGCATCAAATTATCATTAGAGTTTAAAATAGGACGATCGAGGAGGGATAGCATAGATTCTAGAGGGTCGGAAAATTTTTGAAAATGATCCATCTCACCCCTTATATTATCATTTAAATTCCCCTCACGATGTTGCGATCCGATGTTATAGTCTTCCATTTAAAAAAAAGGTTTACCGTTTAATATTTGAGGGGGTTTAAAACAGTATATTACACATATTCAAGAAGATCACATATAATGCGTTTAAGTTTCATCGTCTTAGCCTCGTAGACACCCCGTCTCCTTACGCGTCCGTTGTCACCGTAGAATGCAGGGCTGAATCTCCGACGTCTCCTTGACACCTCTCGGTAGCTGTCGCTGTCGGTCGCATGTTCGTAGAATGCTGGGCTGAATCTCCGTCGTCTCCTTGTCACCCCGCTGCTAGCGTCACTGTCGTCCGCATGGCGGGATTGTCTTCCCAGGTCGGTACTGCTGTCTGAAGATCTAGACCTCCTTCTGCTTCTACCTATATAGACACATTTATTTTATTTTTTTTAAAAAAGACTTTAATTTCAAAATCTATAAAATATCCCATTAATATTACCGTTGATGACCGAAGGGGAGAGTCTCCTTCCACGTTCGGTATCGCGGTCTAAAGATCTAGACCTCCTTCTCCTCCCCCACCTCCGTGTCGAATCTCTACCTACATATATACACATTTTTTTTTTTTTTTTAAAAGACTTATTTCAAAATCTATAAAATATCCCATTAATATTACCGTTGTTAAATGGGGGGTGGGGTCTCCTTTCGCGTTCGGTACTGCTATCCGAAGATCGGGGTCTTCTCCTCCTCCTCCTCCCCCTCCTCGGTTCGTGATCTGAATATAAAAGACTTTTTTTTTTAAATAAAAAAATAAAAAAATAAATAAAAGCCCTCACAGACATAAAATATACTATCGTTATAATATAATTTAAAAACAAACATTTAAGATACTCTAGTTTCACTTAACGCTTCATTTTTTTACAAAAAAAACCCACACATACACCCCCGTCCGCTCTATCAACGCAAAGCCTTTTGGGAGATGCAGTCTTCCGCCATCTCGCAACCCTATACCACTTGGGAGATGTAGTTCTATACCCCGCCACGTATTGTAGTATTAGTTTAAAGATTATAAAAATATATTATAAACTTTTCTTAACTATACATAAAGTTAAATCTTATATAATATTAACTTACCGCACGATGTATTACGTCGGATAACGCTTATCCTAGCCTGTCCGGCGATCAGGGATGGTACTGTTTGTTGAACTTCCGCATCGGAAACGTCTTCGATAGCAGGAATCTGTCGTTCTGGAGCCCGCTCACCCCCGGCCGTCGCGCCGTGTATCTTTTCTCGTTGATTTTCGGGTAGATTCACGCGGGGGTCGCTTATTAGGGGTGGGACAAAAAAACGATTCGACCGAACCATCGGTCGTCAAGGGGAGCTAAACGGCCGTATCGGTAGCAGACTTGTCAACCGATACAAAATCCGCCGGGAATCCTTCGATACATTGCTTGTAAAGCTGTGGACCAGATATCGCGTTGCTGTGAATCGGTTGCGAGTGAGGCTTTATGGTTTTCATAACAATAGCAAGAGTTCTGCACCGTGCTCTACTTGTTTTGTTTACATTTCAGTCGCATCACTATTCAAGCTACTTCCGTGTTTACAGAGAGCTAGCAAAGTGGCGCTCAGAGACGCTTCATTCCCCGGATGTTGTAAACATAATGCAAAGACGTTACGCACCTTGGGGAGGAGCCTACCGTCAACGCCGTGCTCGCGACACGGCGCGCGCGCGCACAACGAGTGACAACATGCAACAGTGGAGACAATTAGCAGAAGCCGGTGCCGTGCATCTCGGTATTTCCCATGGCTATCGAGTCCTCTCGGTGCACTTGTATGTCCCGGGCCGGCGTTGGTACTGCGCGCGAGCCAAAAAGAATAACTCCCGTGACGATCCAATGCATGGATTCAAACGACACAGGTATGCCCCACAGCCAACACACCAGCTAAGCTAAAAGCACACTGCAAGTATCTCATTTCTCAGTTTGTGGCTCCCTGTCAATGTACACAACTAGCATGAGGAGCAGGGAACTGAGAAGTGCCCGCAATTACGTCATCAAACTCAAAATGAATGACAGCCCAAAAAACAAAACAAACAGGAGTGATTCCGTGGTCATCATCGTGTCTCAGATTAAAAAAAAAAAAAAGATGTCATACATTAACCAAAAATGAATGTAATGGCAAAGAAAAACAAAAATTGTTAAAACAAAAATTGTTAATAAAAAGGGAAATGCACTTTTGGCAATATTTTTGGACATATTAAGTTCTTAAAATGTGTTTGATAGATTTATTGTTCCACAAGGTGGCTTCATATTTCTTTTGGCTGGACGGTAGGTTTATTTCATGTCTTAAATTTATGTTTCTGAAATACTTCACAATGTGGACATATTCTGTTTAATTGTGTTGGTGTCTTTTTAAAGGTAAAATATTTATATTTCAAATTGAATTATCAGCCTTTTGTTTTCCTGATCCTGATTTTGAATTAAAAAACAAAAACAAAAAACAATTATAACTGTCAATAACAACTAATAAATATTTAAACTGATACATTTTTCAGTCATATCGCCCAGCCCTTTGTTCCGGTCCATTTAAATAATTGATTCAATATATAAAAATATATAAGACATTGTTGTTGTTCTTTTTTTACACATTTGTAGATACTGTAAAAATTTGTGGTGTTTTAAGATTAATGTTTACAAGCAACAAATGTCACTATAAGTTTTGAATATTGAAATTAATCGTATCGAATCGAAAATTGTATCGGTCCCAAACTTAATCGAACCGTTCTGTTCTGAAAGATAATCGTTTTTCCATCAAATCGCAACTTGTGTATCGAGATACATATCGAATCGGCCTCATGTCAGAGATTCCCACCCCTATCGCTTATAGAGGCTTGAGGTTCATCCGGAATCGTCTTGGTATTGTCACGTGTGCTTTTCGTAAGCGTTTACACGGTTCAAACGAGAACCAATCCTTGAAGTAGCCCCCTCTAGTGGTCTTTCACCTGTATTCATATAGTGTATCGATTTAATGGTATTTTCGTAAATGGCCTCCGTCTCCCTTCGTAATATATCGTCTTAAAAAAAAAAAAAAAAAAAAAAAAAAAAAACTATATTAAAATATAGACATTATATATATATATATATATATATATATATATATATATATATATATATATAAAAATAAAAGAGAAGATGACTCTCACCAAGATCGTCAGGGCTATAGATATCACCCTCTTCAATAACTAAAATAGTTTTAGAAGACAGCGTTATATATTAGATTCTATAAAAAAATATATATAAAACTCATGCAGTCTATAAACTATATCGACAGTTGCTAAAGTTTCTATAAAATATATTTACAATTTATTATAATTCCCCAGATCTCCATCCTAATATTTTATAAAAATTAGAAGTTACCTTCAGCCATCCTACGATCAGAGATGAATCTTTAAGGGGTGTAAATGTCTAACTGTCTAAGGGTTGGAACTACCTCGAAAACATCCTAAAAGAGGCGGTATAGACATACGGTCGTAAATTATTTTAGGGGGTATACTTTTTTATTTTTTTTAAATAAGTTACTTTCTACCTATTTAATGAAATAGAAATCGATTAACGCTCCTATATCATCATCATCCACCGTTTCATTGATATCAAACATTGTTTAACAATACAAACCCTCATGACAATGTTTAATACACAATTATTTTTTGCAACACCTCATCTCTCACTCTTGTCTTCCTTCTGCCATCTGAAACCCCGTCCCTCTCACCGCCCCTCCTCCTCTCTCCCTTCCTCGTGTCAATTGAAGCCCCGCCCCCCTCATTCACGCACCCCACCGCAAGTTCACCCCCCTCACTCGAGCACATTTTCTCCAACTTTCACTCCAACGGGTTTAAAGAATGTCTCACTTGTAATGTCACAAAAGTTTCCATAATCATGTTCTCGAGTCTCTCTCTCTCCCTCCAGATCTCAAGGTACGAATGTGTTCACGTCAAATTCACTCTTACAAAAATCTCTGTATCGAAAAGCCCCTCCTACATATTTTTTTTCTTTTTTTTTAAAAAAAGAAAGAGTCGACCCTTCGTCATTCTTTTTCATTCATCTTATTCCAATATAAGTCTGTTATTGAGTCTGTGTATGTGCGCGCGCGCGCGTATGTTTTTTTAACATCTGGAAGGGGGAAAAAAAAAAAAAAAAAAAAAAAATCATCCGCATCACCCATACACACACGCATTCTTGTAAAGTCATAAAACAATCGTCACCCCCACCTATTTTTTGTTTTTCTATCGCTTTCGCTAACCATATGCGAACAAGGAGGAAAGTCATATCTCCTTTTAAAATATGACAAAGATCTCGCTTTTTGACCTTGACACCCCCCAATTCCTCTCTCTTGGGATGAATCATATCGGCCTACCACGACGCTTCTTACATTTTTATCAAAAGCGGTCCTATATAATCTCCGGGGGGGGGTCCTCCCCTAGAGGATTATCACGCTCGATTCATTTTTCATCGTGCTGCACAGGACATACATACAGCCAGACGGTCCCCCCTCCTCAGCCATTTCCTTCCCACCACCCCCCACCCTCCCCCCATCCACATGTTGCACAGGAACTCACTGGCACACAGGAGGCGCTTTCACACCAAAAAGCCCATGAACTTTGAGTTCATGGTAGAGTCAGTTCCGGGTCCGAAGAACTTGTGAGCGGCCCACGAGTTTGCGTTCACACAGCATGAAAGCGGGCAGGGTAGCTTATTCAAATGAGACTGACGTATGTCAGGGGGGAGGAAAAAAACAGTACTACCCCGCCTGTCCAGCAAGTGGTGGTACCGGTAAAACCGAATGACAAACAAGCAGGGTGACGTTGAAAAACGCGACCTTGGACCCTCCATCGCCATTTGTTGTGATACAAGGCGGCATGTTGGAGCATTATCATCTTTTTCTCTTCCTTGTCATGTTGCACAAAGTTGTGGTTGCAACTATTAGAACGTCAAGGGAGAGGTTGATGACAACCATTCGGACCTGCCGTACCTCAGCAAGACGAGAAATGGGTGGGCAGAACTCGCTCACACCTCGTGGAAAGACGGTCAAACCTGCAAACACGAAGACGCTTACTCCTGCAAGCGCGAAGACGTGCACTGGTAAGGCTTAAACACACAATTATACGGAATTTATTTCACATTGGTAACTTGTAACATAATGTGATTAAAGTGAAGCGTGTTTCCGCGGCGTCGGTCATCTTGCCGTGACGCGCACTTTCATGAACTCGGCAATCGCTGGAAACTGGTGTTACCAGCCTAAGTTATCGTGCAATTCACGGCAAAATAGGGCTTGATGGCGATTTTCTGTTCACGCTAAATGTACGCTTCGTAATTCATAATATCGTTGGAGCTGGATGTATTGTTAGTCTGTCCACGTGTTTGTTTTTGCTTTAAAAAAAAAAAAAAAAAAAAAAAAGTGTTGAAATGGCTTGCTTTCTTTGACAATGCACAAATGATAGGACAGACGTGCCGGGATTTAGGGAAAAGTTATTAATTTGGCAAGTGTTAGATTGCCACCTCAAGCTAGTGGTTTATTATAGGGCCACACATATAGGTGCATATTCCGCTATTTTAAGATATTCTGGTATCATGTCAATCACGAGGTTGTTGCACAAAAGTAATTAATGTAGAGATTAATTTAATAAATAAATTAATTTAATTTAATTTAATAGCATTCATTAATTTGTTGTGTTTCTGTTTCAGATTTGCCACTTCTACCGGTCTGGGTGTGTTCCGCGCAGGGTGTGGAAGAACATCAGAACCTCTGACTGGTGGGACGCTGTAGTTTCAACCTACGATGATGGCAAATGGATGAAAGACTTTCGTGTTTCCAAGGACACATTCGAGTACCTCTGTTACCGTCTTGGACCCGAGCTGGAGAAGAGTGACACCAACTATCGTCTTTGTGTTCCACTGCGAAAGAGAGTTGCTGTAGCTCTGTGGAAACTTGCCACCAATAATGAGTATAGGAGCATCTCACATTTGTTTGGCATCGGCATTTCTACAGTGTGCCATTGTGTGCATAACTTCTGCACTGCGGTCGAGAAGGTGCTTTTGGCAGAGGTCATACGGTTGCCCTGCAAAAACAAATTAGAAGACATGGCAGCACATTTTCAGACAAAATGGGGGCTGCCACAGTGTGTGGGTGCGATAGATGGATCCCACATTCCCATTATTCGACCAGAAGAGTACCACACTGAATACTTTAACCGCAAAGGCTGGCACTCCATCATCCTGCAGGCTGTGGTGGATGCAAATGGGCTCTTTTGGAATGTTTTTGTTGGTGCTGCTGGGAGCCTGCATGATGCTAGAGTGCTCCGCTTGTCTGGGCTATGGGATCTGGTGGACAGAGGTTTGCTACACCCTCAAGAAACAAAAACCATACATGGACACAACGTTGGGTATTACCTGCTCGGTGATGCTGCCTATCCACTTAAGAGCTGACTGCTGAAGCCGTTCAATGACAACGGCAGGCTGACCATGCAGCAGTTAATTTACAACAACAAGACAAGCAGAGCCCGAATCACCGTGGAACACGCATTTGGTAGATTAAAGGGCAGGTGGCGATGTTTGTTAAATCGCAATGACTGTCAACTGGACAAAGCAAAGTCTATGGTCATAACTTGTTGTGTTTTACACAATTTGTGTGAACAGAACGGGGATGATTTTTTGGGAGAATGGGAGGACAGTGCTATTGTCCCGCAGCAGCCTGATGGTACTGAGTCTGCAGTAGTGGAAACTGAGGGGGTGCATGCCCGTGCAGCAATTCTGAAGTTTTTAAATACATCATTGTAAAGGAATTGTGTGTTTGCATTACTGTTTTTTTTTTTTTAAATAAAAAATATTAAAAAGAATTCATTGAGCGTAAGTTTTTATTTGTGTGAAAAAAAAACCCAAAACTCTGATATGAAATCGAAAGTATTTATTACTTTGGCATTTTGCTCATTGTGTCAACAAATCTGTTTAAGGCTGCCAGGAAGCCCATTTGGAAGTCTCTGTCATGCCTATGGTTTTGCTCAATCAGCTCACGTGCCAGCTGTTGATCTTCCGTGCGTTCCCGCCGTCTGATTTCAAGGTCTTCCTTGCGTTCCTGCCGTCTGAGCTCAAGGTCCTCCTTGTGCAACCTCACTTCTTCGAGAAACATCGCTCTCGTGGCCTCCCCGTTCTTTTCGTCAAATTCGCGCAGGTAATCCAAAAACAGGTGGTCTCGGTCCCGTTTGCGCTTAGCTGTAGGGATGTAAATGTACAATGAGTGAGTGACAAAAAAACAAGGTGCAGGTGCCCTTAAATTATTTATTATAAATTATGTGAATATAGGTTTAACGTATAATTGGATTTGAACCATCGCAATAATAGAAGGGCTGGGTATAATACTAATGTCCTAAATCAATGTGACTTTGATTCACAAGAGCTAAATTCCAAATTGATTCCAATACTTTTGATTCAATTCAAAAGATTAATATACATCAACCATCATTTCTCAAATATGAAGGACCTGATCAAAAAGGCCACAATCATTAAATTCCAAATGAAATTATGCAGAGGCAGTATCTGCTGACATGATTTGAGTTGACTTTTGTTCATGGCTGTAATGTGACTATAATCATTAGCAAGCATAACAATTTGTTATTCAATAATTGTAACTGAGAAAAATGCCACGGAGGAGGCGGGCCGTCCATTTTGTGAAGGTAAGAAATTTGAAACTTTTTTTTACTGGACATTTACCTGGACGGGAGAGCAAGGCAGAAGACTCAGGAACAGCTCTGCTGATTCTGCTCGTAGGCCGCGAATGTTCACTTACTTCATCATTTGAAGCTGTATCAACATCATGTACATCCAATGAGTAACAGTAAATAATTTCGATGAGCTTCAAGTTACATGACTTTGAACTTACTGGAAGTTGACAGAGGGGCGCAGCTTCCGCTTGTGGATGGACCATCCTCGCTTATCCCTTCCAACGCCTCGACTGAAACTGTCTCAACAGAGTCATGAAATGAGTAAGGGCACAGTGCAATGATTCAGGTGAGGGTAAAACACGCCACTCACATATATCCTTCCATTTTTCATTGCCACAGAACAGAATATGCCACACTACATTGCCAAATATGGCGGCATGTACAAGCTTTTTTAGGCTGCAATACACACTGGCGTATCCAACGAAGTAAAATTAATAGTGAGTGGTGTGTTGCTTTATTAGTTTTATATGGAGCTTTTGAAGTTACATGAAATGAAATGAAACATACCAGGACTGCTCAGGGAGACATCAGAAGGTAATGAAGAGCTCAGAGAAGGTCCCGCTGTAAGTCAGAGTACATCACAACAAAAGGTCAGTTTACACCGTTAGACGACATACCTTTTATAGCAACGGATATTTCACCGTGACCGTCAACTCCCCTGCCAGCGAAATTCTCGCGCGATTCATGGCAAAGTAGCGCTGGTATCGAGGTGAAGGTCACGGCAAAATATCCATTTCGAGTCATTCTTCTTACGTTTCCGTTTCCCTAGAACTATATACGAGCTGTTAGGTGATGAGACTAACAAGTTAAAACTCTTTAGTCGCGTTGTATACAGAGCCTTGGCTTAAGGGGAAAAAAAAACAAACGAAGTGGTTGTTTTGCTTTTAACCGTGCATATCATGCCTGGTTTCCACACGTCCTTTGCACAAAGCTTTCCAATTTCGTCATCACTGAAAGCAGGGCAATTTCGGCATTAGCTGCCTACAATACTCTTCATTTACTAGGTTAATTGATTTAGGAATGATTTCACAACATTACATAGGTTCGGAGCTGGATGCGTGACTTTTCCAAGCTTAAGCCATGCTACGCTAACAGCTTAGTGCTAGCGCGGTGTAAAAGCAATGTTGCGACCGCGCAGCGACCTAAACGAATATATAAATACAAAGTGTTCATGAGGCAATTCTGTCTTACCTTGGTGTGTTAGCGTGTCTGTTGGTGACGAATCCTCGCCCACTGCCGTGTCCTCGCACATGGCTTCCAGCATTGCAATTGCAGAGTCCTTAGTTTTACCGGTTGTACACCCCATCCGGTGGCCGAGAATGACGTCCAGTCTTTCGTACCATTTATTAATTTTGCGGTCATTTCCGCTTCGGTTGTTGTGGTCCTTGAGTTTTTTATAGTCCTGTTTGAGTTTCTTGAGTTTTTCCCTTACCTGCTTTTGTGTGTGGAAAATACTAAGCTCTGCTAGCTTCGCGGTTATCAATTGATAGACTTTATCGTTTCTTGTGGCACTTTCAAAGTGTCGTTGGGTCTCATCGTCCCCGTAAATGCTCAGGAGAGCCTGCACTTCTTCGTCCGTCCACCTATCGTTTTTTTTAAATCCTTCCATTGCCAAAACGTTTGGGGGGAAAAATCTTCGCGCTCTATAGCAGTGAAAAGTAAAAAAGAAATGGCGGCTTTACCGCGAAAAACTCACCTATCCAAAACACACCTCCTCGTCCAGTCAACCAATCATGACACACTTCACAACACGCCCCCACCTTGTGTAGTTCAGGGTACACCCAAATACCCTCCTCAGGCCTAGGAACTTAGGTAGTACCGTTTCAACCCCCCCAGACCCGGAACTGGTTTTGTGTGTGAACGCAAACTTTGGACAAACTCCCCCGGAACATAGGGAAGTTCCTTCATAAGTTCCTGTGGTGTGAAAGGGCCTAATATTGAGTCTGTGTATGTGCGCGCGCGCGTATGTTTTTTAACATCTGGAAGAAAAAAAAAAAAAAAAAGCTCATCCGCATCACCCATACACACAAGCATTCTTCTAAAGTCATAAAACAATTGTCACCCCCACCTATTTTTTGTTTTTCTATCGCTTTCGCTAACCATATGCGAACAAGGAGGAAAGTCATATCTCCTTTTAAAATATGACAAAGATCTCGCTTTTTGACCTTGACACCCCCCAATTCCTCTCTCTTGGGATGAATCATATCGGCCTACCACGACGCTTCTTACATTTTTATCAAAAGCGGTCCTATATAATCTCCGGGGGGGGTCCTCCCCTAGAGGATTATCACGCTCGATTCATTTTTCATCGTGCTGCACAGGACATACATACAGCCAGACGGTCCCCCCTCCTCAGCCATTTCCTTCCCACCACCCCCTACCCTCCCCCCATCCACATGTTGCACAGGAACTCACTGGCACACAGGCACACACCTCTTCATCTCTTTGAAATCCTAACCCTAACCCTAATTTTTATCGTTCCCTTTCATCCTACGTCATCCAAAAAGTCTTTGATCGTGACCTATTGACCTCCGATCCATCATTTTTATCGTTCCCTTTCATCCTACGTCATAACAGGCCTTTGATCGTGACCTCTTGACCTCCAATCGATCATTTTTATCGTATGTTTTTTAACATCTGGAACATCCTACGTCATCAAAGGACATCAAAGGACATCATAGCGAATAAGGCCATAAATCAAAATTTTGATCGCGACGGACTAAAAAGGCATTGCTTCTCTCTCTAATTAGTTAATAGGAAGTGACCCGGAAATGGCCTAAAATGAACAGGAAGTGACCCAGAAGGGTCGTCAAATCAACAGGAAGTGACACGATTTCAACGGAAAGTGACCTGAAATCAACAGGAAGTACCCGGAAGTGACCTGAAATCAACAGGAACTGACTTGTTTTCAACAGGAAGTGACCCAATTTGAACAGGAAGTTACCCAGAAATGGCCTAAAATCAATAGGAAGTAACCCAGAAGTGGCATCAAATGAACAGGAAGTGACACGATTTCAACAGAAAGTGACCTGATTTCAATAGGAAGTGACCCGGAAGTGACCTGAAATCAACAGGAACTGACTTGTTTTCAACAGGAAGTGACCCAATTTGAACAGGGAGTTACCCAGAAATGGCCTAAAATCAATAGGAAGTGACCCAGAAGTGGCATCAAATGAACAGGAAGTGACACGATTTCAACAGAAAGTGACCTGATTTCAATAGGAAGTGACCCGGAAATGGCCTAAAATGAACAGGAAGTGACCCAGAAGTTGCGTCAAATCAACAGGAAGTGACATGATTTCAACAGAAAGTGACCTGATTTCAATAGGAAGTGACCCGGAAGTGACCTGAAATCAACAGGAACTGACTTGTTTTCAACAGGAAGTGACCCAATTTGAACAGGAAGTTACCCAGAAATGGCCTAAAATCGATAGGAAGTGACCTGAGTTCAACAGGAAGTGACCCGAAAATTGCCTAAAATCAACAGGAAGTGACCCAAAAGTGGCATCAAATGAACAGGAAGTGACACGATTTCAACAGAAAGTGACCTGATTTCAATAGGAAGTGACCCGGAAGTGACCTGAAATCAACAGGAACTGACTTGTTTTCAACAGGAAGTGACCCAATTTGAACAGGGAGTTACCCAGAAATGGCCTAAAATCAACAGGAAGTGACCCAGAAGTGGCATCAAATGAACAGGAAGTGACACGATTTCAACAGGAAGTGACCTGATTTCTATAGGAAGTGACCCGGAAATGGCCTAAAATGAACAGGAAGTGACCCAGAAGTGGCGTCAAATCAACAGGAAGGGACACGATTTCAACAGAAAGTGACCTGATTTTAATAGGAAGTGACCTATCAATAGGAAGTATCCCAATTTCAACAGGAAGTGACCTGATTTCAACAGAAAGTGAACCTTACTCCAGTCCTCAATCTTTCCTCCATTGCTGATTCAATTTGTCACTCCTTACACCATTTAGCATGTTCAGGTCATTCCAGGTCATTGTATAGCATTCCAGGTCATTCAATATCATTCAATATTATTCATAATCATTCCACAGGTTTTTATTCACCCTTCCTGCATTCACCCGCAATTTCTCCAGAAATTGCATTTTCTAATATAACTTAGTTTTCATTTAATTGGGAATCTTCTGAACCATTTGTTTTTGTGGCAGATTTCAGTTGTTTTTAAATTTTGGGGAAAAATATTTCCTGTAGGAAATTAGAGCGATATGGTATTTACTTACTTAAGTTTCCATTTCACTTTTTTAGATGACACAACAGAGTCAAGATTGGCTTTTGTATTTTAGATTTTTTTTTCCAGTAATATCGACACAGCCCAACACCCCCCCCCTTTATTATTGTTATTATTATTATTTTTTTTAACTGAAATGAAGAGCTGCTGCTTGGAAGCTCCACCCCTGCATCCTCGTCACTCTCACCCTTGTCTTCATCTTCACTCTTTAAAGGGGCGAAGGTCGGTGGCAACTTGGTGACATCATCCTCAACCGCCTCCTCTTTGACACGAACGGGCTTTTCCTCCTCTTCGATGTAAGGATGTTCTTCCTCCTCTTTAACATGAGGAGGCTTCATGTCCTGTTGGTCAGGACGAAGATATTTCTCACCGACGTCTGCAGGACACAAGAAGACAAAACACATATTTGGTTTGGTTAAGTCAAATTTCAAGTAGGGCTGAACGATTATGGAAAATAATCTAATTGCGATTTTTTTTCACCCCAAAAAAATGCGATCGCGATATCATGCGATATCTGCGATTATTTTTTTCAAGGTCCATTTAAGTATTTTTTTTCCCCAAAAAAAAAGTTAATTATAATGAACAATATCTATTATATATTACAGGATCGTAAGATAAAGGCAAATTAAGCCTTTTAATATCAGTTTATTTCACCTAGTTACACTTTACCACTCAACATTCCCAGCTTTTCATGTGGCATGAAACATACATGTAAACACTATTTATAAATAAATACAGTATACATATTAAAAATAAATAAATAAAAATCTTGCCGATCTTCAGTCAGTAAACTCACACATCCTAAAGTGTAGACAAAATAAAGTTATACCTGCTTATAGGACATTACATCTCTGATTTGATTTCAATTTCTGTAGCAATCCTTGTGTTGTGGTGAGGCGGGTTGGGTTGTGTCCCATGGTCCGTGAAGGTAACACAGGACTTGTTATGGCAAGCTAACCGCGTTTGGAGCTGTTGTGCTCTGGCGTGGTTGCGCCCGACATGCAAGTTGTCATTAAAGAGTTGTTTTTGTTCGCCACTTGCCCCAGTAAGTTCACCAACGCTACAATACATGTACACTAAACGATGAGTAATGATGACCAATAGGGGTGTTAAAAAAAATCGATTCGGCGATATATCGCGATACTACATCGCGCGATTCTCGAATCGATTCAATAATCGGCAGAATTGTTTTTTTTTATTTATTTATTTTTTTTTTTTTTTAGGATTTACACCTTGAGCATGGAAGAATGTTATATGAACGGAACATTAAGCCTTAATATTTTATTTTAATGCTGTTCAAACATGAAACAGATTACAACCTCTATAAGACTGAAATTTCAGATAAATAAATAATACATTTTCATATAAATCTTACACTCTACAAGCTTACTGATTAGTATTTTCTAAATTTGAATGAAAAAAAATCGCAACAATCGACTTATAAATTCGTATCGGGATTAATCGGTATCGAATCGAATCGTGACCTGTGAATCGTGATACGAATCGAATCGTCAGGTACTAGGCAATTCACACCCCTAGTAGCTACATTATGCTAACGGAATGTGAACGGTACTACTGAATGGCGATAACATTCACGGCCATATCACACTAAGTAGTGAATGGGTCTATATGTTTTTCACAATCGTCAATTTCCATAAATGACAGCCCACCTTTCGGCTCATGCACAATGACGCTAGCCTGGGGGCGACATACACTAATAATGACTAGAATCAGGTTGACGTCCGTCGAGCGGGGTGACTACAATATGTAACTGCATATTAACATCGGAATGAGGTCCAATTGACTGACGTAATTTGCACATCGTTTTGGAGTATAGCACAGGACTGGACTTCGACCGACTAAAGCAATATGATCTGCACGTCCCGTGGACATCAATTGTTTAGTGGGGATCGAGAGTCTCATTCCGTGAAGTGGCCAGCTTTGTATAACATTAGAAAAACTTCTTACCTCTGAAAACATCGTTTCATTGGATATGAAGAGCCCAGTCTTCAGTATTGAGGTCGTGCACGTACGAGTGCGCGCAGCGTGTACGAGCGTGCAGTTTGTTTTCGGCCACAGGTGGCAGTAGAGATTTGAAATTTTAAATCTTACATTGAGCTGCTTTAATAATATTTAATATTAGGGCTGCACGAAATTGGAAAAACATGCGATATACTCGCTGAACATAGCGATATCGATATTATTGCGATATTGAACATTTACCTAAAGAAATTACATTTTTATTACCTAATGAAAGAAAAACATTTTTCATGGGGCAAAATAAGCAACCTTCATGTAATCTTAGTTCATTAATTGGAATTATGACTTGATAATTTTCAACTATTGAATAGCGATGCACATTTTAGTTAGCATCTGACTGGTCAAATTCATATAAAAAGCATGACATTCCATATAAAACTTATTGCGTGCCTTTGCGATATGATTATTGCAAGGGCCAATACCGCGATATCGATATTTTTTCGAGATATTGTGCAGCCCTATTTAATATTACAATTTACAATAAAAATACCCCCCAAAAAATTCTCCTATAGATAGATATGAATTAGGAGAGTACCGGCACTTATTTTTTAAAACACTGGCAGTAATCATAACAAAACAATGTGATTGTATTATTTAAAAAAAAATATGTGGGAAACGGGTATGTATACAGACAAAAAAAAAATCATTTAGTATTATACCACCGTTTTAATACAACAGCATCGTGGACCAAAGTGTTCTTCAACTCACATACATCTTGTCAGAGACATTGGTATGACTGTCTGATGATTGTAAAACCGTCCTCTGAAATAAAGTTGAATTGAATTACTGTGTACAGTAATGAGGACTGCAGTGATTTTTTTTTTTAACGCTATATAGTAGTGCTACGCAAGGAAGAGTAATAAGTGTACAAACCTGCTGCGTGTAGCACAATTCGAGGCTGCTCGCAAACGTCGTCCAGCGGTTGAAAATGTTGCTCGTTCTCTTCTTTGACTCCAAAGAGTTCCTCCTCGTCCTTTGGTGTCGTTCTCGCAGACATTTTGGCACAATAATGCCAACAAAGTCACACTTGGTCTCTTCCTGACCACGTGTTATGTGCTTCTCTTTGTTAGCGGCGAGCGAGCTAAGCTAAGCTAAGCTAAACTAAAACTAAGCTAACCGAGACGAGTTTATACACACGCCGACATTTAATAAATGGTGTCGCAGACCTTCAAAATGGTGATGGGAGTCCTGTGTGTTCAGTTCAATACCGAATCAGAAAGAATGATTTAGCAGAGGATGTCTGATTCAACGCGATGTGGCCGCCCGCCAGTGCAGTGAGCACGTAAAGAAACGAACGTAGACGTGCGGCGGAAGTCAGGGGCAGGACACGCCCCCGCTGCGTTACGATTGGCTGCAGGAAATTGTCCGGAGGCTTCAGAGAAAGCATTGTCATCAAGTCATCGGCAGATGTCGCCATTTTTGCTGCAGTTCGAAAGTCTCATTCCCTTTTTCAATGTTTTGTTCCCGATATAATCGTAAAGTTTAAATGCCCGTTTAAATTGGACTTATTCAAAAGAGCTGAAGTTTATTGTGGTGAATGTCTAGTTTAAAAATTTGCCATCAAAGTTGAACAAGCATTTTGAAGTAAACTGAATGTTTATTATCAGGGATGAGTTTAATTTGTTGTAATAGCTTATAATGTACCGGCCCGAGCTATGAATAAATGTTTGATAGCGTATCTGATATAAAGTAAAGAAAAAAGAAAAGTAAAGAAAGTAGTATACTTCCCAATTAATTGTAAATTGACAGATTTTTTTTCCACTTTGTACAGCCATTACTTTTTTAGTTTATTATATTGAACATAAATATTCGTGTTTAACACATTATTAACACACATTATTCTTGGGCCTTTAAATTGATATTAACACAGAATTTTTAAAAAGGTAATAAACTGAAATGATAATCATCTTACTAGAAAAATACGAGATGCAAAATGCATTAGGGCATCATAAGTCCCACGGTAACAGGTTGTATTATTTACAGTTTCGGTTCGGCCCGTCTGTGTTCCGTTCGGTCGCTTTCACACAGCACTTTTTTTTTTTTTGGTACCCCTTCATGGGTTGCTAATCCAATATGGCGGCGTCCATGGTTATCTCGTCATATCCTTCCAGCGACGCTGTAGCCAATCATATTGCAGCGGGGCGGGTACAGCCTCAGAACAGCTACCAGCTAGCATGCTACATCACACCAAAATCCGGAAAGGGTGGGGGGGGGTGCCTTTTGGCGGGGCGTTTGCAATTTATGCAATGGACTTTGGAACTGTTTTTGTTCACCAAGGGACGTCGCTATTGCGTCTTCTAATCCAACGCAAGATTTGTGACATCAAACGAACGTCGGAATTCCAACTGGCTGGAAATCGTTTTGGTCATGACTGAATTGTGCGTTTTGTTTCAAACGGGATCTTGGTTTAAACGCAATATTCGATGTTAGCATAGCACGACTTTAGTTTTGTAAAACTCGTAGGCAGGGAAATCCCGCTCAAAATAAAGGTGGGACGTCATCTTGTCCGTTTCATTTGACATCCAGTGTGGTGGTGTTGAGAGAGCGTGAATGAAGAGATGAGGTGCATACTTTGAGAATAAAGTAGGTAAATATAAGTAGGTAAGTATAAAAAGCAAAAAAAATATATATATATATAAGATGTAGGGAAGTGAATAAGTAAATATAACTATAAATAAAATAACACCATAAAACACTGAAATGATGCGAAGTTTCATGCTGAGTCAAGACCAAAGAATAAAGATGTCTGGCAAAAATGATCCGAAATGTTATCCATATCGTACAGCCCTAAATCCAAAAAGCAAATGAAGGCAACTGCTAGCTAATCTCAGATAGAAGGGGCTGGGTCACAGTCATTCCGCCGCTTTTGCAGTTGTCACAATGCCACTGTTCAACCTGAACAACATTAGATTTAGGTTGATGAAGTGTGCTCCCCCAAAAAAGGTAATGCCCCCCCTGCACTCTCTTTCTGGTGACAGGTCTGGCTCTTTAGTTAAGAAAATGAAATGAAAATGCGAGTAAGCTGTCCTGGCTCAAACCTTCAAAAAACAAAAAAAAAACTAAAACTGATCACCGTCAGATTCTCAGGTGGATGTGCAGGCTGATACAGCACGGACGTCATAAATTAACTGGGCTGCTCATGCTGTAGTGAAAAGTGAAGCTGGCGGCGGCCATCTTGTGTTGCCAAACCTACAGTAAGTTGACTTTTCAGCAGCATTTTTTCCACGTTATTTTCTTCCTCTACAGCGAAAATACCACTGTGACGTACGGTTCGACCATTAAGTATAAAATAACTGTGGGAAATGGGCGGCACGGTAGTCGAGTGGTTAGCACGTCCGCTTCCCAGTTCTGAGGTCTCCGGTTCGAGTCCAAGCTCGGACCTTCCTGGGTGGAGTTTGCATGTTCTCCCCGTGCCCGCGTGGGTCTTCTCCGGGTACTCCGGTCTCCTCCCACATTCCAAAGACATGCATGGCAGGTTAATTGGGCGCTCCGAATTGTCCCTAGGTGTGCGTGAGTGTGGATGGTTGTTCGTCTCTGTGTGCCCTGCGATTGGTTGGCAACCAGTCCAGGGTGTCCCCTGCCTACTGCCCAGAGCCAGCTGAGATAGGCGCCAGCAGCCCCCGTGACCCTTGTGAGGAATAAGCGGTCAAGAAAATGGATGGATGGATGGATAACTGTGGGAAATGCTCTAAATGTAAATATTTTGTGGTTGGTCTAATAATTTGAGTAGGGGTCGTGTTTGTGTTTGGTCTAATAAGTTGTGCACGCTCTGGGAGGGGGGGCACTACCAGAAATCCTGCCTAGGGTGCCAAGTTGCTTAGGAACGCCACTGGTCACGACCCACAGCTCGAGACCATAAGTGAGGGTCGGAACGTAGGTCGACTGGTAAATCGAGAGCTTCTCCTTTTGGCTCAGCTCTTTCGTCACCACGACGGACCAATACAGAGTCCGCATTACTGCAGACGCTGCACCGATCCACCTGTCGATCTCCCGTTCCATCATGCCCTTACTCGTGAACAAGACCCCAAGATACTTGAACTCCTCCACTTGGGGGAGGATCTCATCCCCGACCCGGAGAGGACACGCCACCCTTTTCCGATTGAGGACCATGGTCTCGGATTTGGAGGTGCGGATCCTCATCCCAACCGCTTCACACTCGGCTGCGAACCGCTCCAGTGAGAGTTGGAGATCCCGGCCTGAAGAAGCCAACAGCACCACATCATCTGCAAAGAGTGTCACGCCGCCACCAGAGTGGCGGGTCATGCTTTTATTTCACAGTCAGGTTCCTGTTTTATTTTGAAGTCATTAACCACCCTCTCACCTCAGGTCACTTGCCCTTCCTCCTGCACAGTAATCACCGGTCCACGCCCATGATTGTTTCCACCTGCTCCCAATCAACCCGGACATAAAAGCCACCTGCATTCTCCCCTCCGTTGCCGAAGTGTCACATCTCAGTGCATGGAAGCGTCCTCACAGTCCTTGTTCCACAGTCCTTGTTCGATGTCTTGCCTTGCTTTGTCTTGCGCCCTTAGTTTGCCCCTTGTTTTCCTCCCTAGCGGAGCGCCTTTAGTTGTCCCTGTTTTTGAGTGCCCTTGTTTATTCTCCAGTTTGGAGCTCTTTTTGTTCTGCCTTTTTTCCCTCCTTGAGAGGTGTTTTTTGGTTCATTGGATTAAAGCTGCAGCCTTGTTGGCCAACTTACACTCTGCGTCTGAGTCCTACCTCCTCGCATCGTGTCAGTACACTTCGGCCAGCATGGACCCAGCGGAGAAGTTGGAGGCTGCACTTCGACGACAGGCCGCCCGCCTGTCGCAGACAGAGGAGCTCCAGCAGGCGATGGTCACCCGGATGGGAGAGCTCGCTGGACAGGTGCAGGAGCTAATGAGCCACCTGCGACACTCCACGCCGGCCATCACGAAACCAGAGACCGCAGAACCACCGATCCCAACTCCAGCCTTGACCGGGGCGGGGTTGAGACTGGCTCCCCCGGAGCGATACTCGGGAGACCAAGGACAATGTCAGGCATTCCTGACCGAATGCGACTTACATTTTGAACTTTCGCCACAGGCTTTTCCCACCGACCGTTCCCGTGTGGCCTTCATGATTTCCCATCTGACTGGACGAGCCAGAGACTGGGCCACCACGGAATGGGCACGGCACTCCCCGACTTGCTCAACCGCAGCCGGGTTTAGCAGGGCACTTCGCCTCGTGTTCGATCCAACCAACATGGATCGGGAAAAGACTCGAGAGCTTAGCAACCTCAGACAAGGCCGAGAATCGGTGAATGATTACGCAATCCGATTCCGAACTCTAGCGGCCAAGAGTGGCTGGAATGACACAGCCCTTTTTGACCACTTTTTAAAGGGGCTTTCCACAGCCATGCAAGAACTCTTATTGCCAGTGGACTTACCTGGCGATTTGGACTCATTGATCTCGTTGGCCATCCGCACAGATCATCGACGGCGAGATCTTTTGCAGACCAGCGGACATCAACGGGGACACGGCTCCGGATTCTTCCGGCACCCAGAAGCAAGAGGCCCTCCGCGAGGTGCCCTTCCCCAGTCGCCCACCGCGGGAAGGCCCAGCGAGAGTGACGAGAAGCCGATGCAGCTGGACCGCGCCCGATTGTCTCACCACGAACGCCAGCGACGTCGTCAAGAGGGGCGATGCTACTACTGTGGAGAACAAGGCCATCTGGTGGTAGCTTGTCCCACCAAGAGAGGCTCTCCGGTGGGTACCGCGACTCACAAGCAAGGCAAAAACCGAAAACTCACGCAAGTCAAGATTTCCTGCAATGCCATTCCCACAGACCTACTAGCTCTCATTGACTCCGGAGCGGACGAGAGCCTCATGGATTGGGGTCTGGTGGAAAAATTGCAGGCAGGCACGGAGCCACTTTCCACCCATATGAGGGCCAGGGCGCTCAATGGGAAAGACTTATTCCTCATCACACATGTCACAGAGCCTCTTGAGATCCATATTGGACAGCACCGAGAACTTCTTCGCTTCCATGTCTTCCGTTCCCCATCACACACACTGGTCCTGGGTCATCCCTGGTTGCAGTTGCACAACCCCCGCATCGACTGGCGATCGGGGCGAGTCCTGGACTGGGGAGATGATTGTGAACACCATGGGGTGGAGCGGCCAGCGGCAGAGGCACCTCCCGCTGCCATCCGACAGGTGTCTCTCGTGAATGACCAGGATTACCCGGACCTGAACACCGTTCCCACCTGCTATCATCCTCTCAGGGAGGTGTTCAGCAAGACCAAGGCCATGTCACTTCCCCCACATCGATCCTATGACTGTGCGATCGAGTTGATTCCTGGATCTACCATCCCCAAGGGGAGATTGTACTCTGTTTCGGGTCCCGAACGCAAGGCCCTAAACGAGTACATAGACACTTCCTTGAAAGCCGGACTTATTCGGCCCTCGTCATCGCCAGCTGGAGCCGGTTTTTTCTTTGTGGGCAAGAAGGATGGCTCATTACGCCCTTGCATTGACTACAGTCCCCTGAATGAAATCACAGTCAAGAATCGTTATCCTCTGCCCTTGATGTCCTCAGTATTCGACCAGCTCCAGCAAGCCAAGATATTCACCAAACTGGATCTCCGCAACGCCTATCATCTCGTCCGTATTCGTGCAGGGGATGAGTGGAAAACTGGCTTCAATACTCCCCGAGGCCACTATGAATACTTAGTCATGCCATTTGGACTCACGAATGCGCCAGCTGTTTTCCAGGCCATGATCAATGACGTGCTCAAGGACTTCATCGACCAGTTCGTATATGTTTATTTGGACGACATATTGATTTACTCACCGGACTTGAAAACCCACCAGCACCATGTCACCCAAGTCTTGAAACGCCTGCTTGAACACCGGCTCTACGTGAAGGCTGAGAAGAGCCTTTTCCACGCCGATACCATCTCATTTCTGGGATTCGTCGTATCTCCTGGCAAAGTCGAGATGGAATCAGAGAAGGTCAGCGCGGTCAGGGACTGGCCCACACCTGAGTCCAGAAAGAAGGTGCAACAGTTCCTGGGATTCGCCAACTTTTACAGACGATTCATCCGCAACTTCAGCTCCATCGCAGCTCCACTCCATGCCTTGACCTCGCCACAGCAACGCTTCGTCTGGACTCCGGAGGCCAACGCCGCGTTCAACACACTCAAGAAACGTTTCACAGAGGCTCCGATACTCAGAGTTCCCGACCCTACCCGC
The DNA here is from genome assembly GCF_051991245.1 of Festucalex cinctus. Classification (NCBI taxonomy): domain Eukaryota; kingdom Metazoa; phylum Chordata; class Actinopteri; order Syngnathiformes; family Syngnathidae; genus Festucalex; species Festucalex cinctus. Next base: position 1,099,774 of record NC_135411.1, read on the forward strand.
CAGTTCGTGGTTGAGGTAGATGCCTCCAATCTGGGCGTCGGGGCCGTCCTATCCCAAAGGAGCCAGGAGGATGGAAAGGTGCACCCCTGCGCATTCTTGTCCAGGAAGCTCTCCAAGGCCGAGCGCAATTACAGCGTTGGAGATCGGGAACTACTGGCGGTCAAGGTCGCCCTAGAAGAGTGGAGGCACTGGCTGGAGGGCGCAGAACACCCCTTCATCATTTGGACAGATCACCGCAACCTGGAGTACCTGCGCCAAGCAAAAAGACTGAACCCCCGACAGGCCAGGTGGTCATTGTTTTTTAACAGATTTTCGTTTTCTCTGACCTACAGACCCGGAAGCAAGAATGTTAAAGCAGATGCCCTTTCACGTATTCATGACCCGGAATCCACAGCAACCGAACCTGAACCCATCCTGCCGAGAGACTGCATAGTAGGAGCCCTGTCCTGGCAGATTGAAGAGGAAGTCAAGGACGCCCTTCAAGACACGATCACCCCGAAAGAATGCCCACCACGACGGCTTTTCGTCCCGGAGGCCCTAAGAGCACAGGTGATCAACTGGGCACACACCTCTCGTCTGTCTTGTCACCCAGGTACTCGCAGGACCCTGTTCGCTGTCGCCCGAAGATTCTGGTGGCCTTCCATGGAAGCCTCGGTACAGGAATATGTAAAGGCCTGCCCAGTCTGTGCCCGAAATAAATCATCTAATCAACCTCGGATGGGCCTCCTTCAGCCACTACCGATCCCCTCAAGACCCTGGGCTGAAATATCAATGGACTTTGTCACTGGACTTCCCACATCACATGGTAAAACCACAATACTTACAGTTGTTGATCGCTTCTCAAAGATGGTCCGCTTTATTCCATTACCCAAGTTACCCTCCGCCAAGAAAACAGCAGAAATAATGATAGACCAAGTATTCAGAACCCATGGATTCCCGCGACACATTGTGTCCGACCGCGGGCCCCAGTTCGTCTCTCGTTTCTGGAAAGAGTTCTGCAGAGCCATAGGGGCCAAGGCGAACTTAACCTCGGGCTACCACCCGGAAGCCAATGGACAAGCCGAGAGGCTAAATCAACAGCTGGAGACCGGACTCCGGTGCTTGGTCTCCCAAAATCCGTCCACCTGGAGCAAAAACTTGGTTTGGGTTGAACTGGCTCATAACTCGTTACCCACCTCTGCCACAGGAATCACGCCGTTCAAATGTGTGCATGGTTACGACCCACCTTACTTCGCAGACCTGGAGGAGGAAGCCTCAGTTCCCTCGGTTCTCGCCATGGTCCGCCGGTGCCGCCGAATCTGGTCAGCGGCTCGACTGGCACTACAACGTCAAGGCGACAGGATGAAAAGAGCTGCTGACCGGAGGAGGAGGGCCGCACCCCAGTATCAACCAGGTCAAAAGGTATGGCTATCGACGAAGAACCTTCATCTAAATGTACCTTGTCCAAAGTTGGCCCCTAGATTCGTGGGGCCATTCCCGATCACCAAGACAGTAGGGCCAGCCGCCGTGCGCCTGCGCCTGCCTCGATCCCTCCGCACCCACCCTACCTTCCATGTGAGCCAGGTCAAGCCTGTTCAGGACAGTTCCCTGGTCCCGCCCGAGCCTGCGCCGCCCCCTCCGGAGATGGTGGAGGGGGGCCCAGTCTATAAGGTCAGAAGATTATTGGACGTCCGAAAGCGGGGCCGGGGGCACCAATACCTGGTTGACTGGGAGGGTTACGGGCCTGAAGAACGGCAATGGGTGCCCGCCCGGTTCATTGTAGACCCCTCCCTCATCGACGATTTTTATGATGAACACCCCGAGGTTCCTGGGCCGTCGAGAGCCGGCCGTTGAGGGGGGGGTACTGTCACGCCGCCACCAGAGTGGCGGGTCATGCTTTTATTTCACAGTCAGGTTCCTGTTTTATTTTGAAGTCATTAACCACCCTCTCACCTCAGGTCACTTGCCCTTCCTCCTGCACAGTAATCACCGGTCCACGCCCATGATTGTTTCCACCTGCTCCCAATCAACCCGGACATAAAAGCCACCTGCATTCTCCCCTCCGTTGCCGAAGTGTCACATCTCAGTGCATGGAAGCGTCCTCACAGTCCTTGTTCCACAGTCCTTGTTCGATGTCTTGCCTTGCTTTGTCTTGCGCCCTTAGTTTGCCCCTTGTTTTCCTCCCTAGCGGAGCGCCTTTAGTTGTCCCTGTTTTTGAGTGCCCTTGTTTATTCTCCAGTTTGGAGCTCTTTTTGTTCTGCCTTTTTTCCCTCCTTGAGAGGTGTTTTTTGGTTCATTGGATTAAAGCTGCAGCCTTGTTGGCCAACTTACACTCTGCGTCTGAGTCCTACCTCCTCGCATCGTGTCAAAGAGCAGAGATGCAATGCTGAGGCCACCAAACCGGATCCCCTCCACGCCTCGGCTGCGCCTAGAAATTCTGTCCATAAAAGTTATGAACAGAATCGGTGACAAAGGGCAACCTTGGCGGAGTCCAACCCTCACAGGAAACGAATCCGACTTACTGCCGGCAATGCGGACCAAACTCTGGCAACGGTCGTACAGGGACCGAACAGCCCGTATCAAGGGGCCCGGCACCCCGTACTCCCGAAGCACTCCCCACAGGAATCCCCGAGGGACACGGTCGAACGCCTTCTCCAAATCCACAAAACACATGTGGACTGGTTGAGCGAACTCCCACGCACCCTCAAGGATCCTGCTGAGGGTGTAGAGCTGGTCCACTGTTCCACGGCCAGGACGAAAACCGCACCGCTCCTCCTGAATCCGAGATTCGACTTCCCGAGGGACCCTCCTCTCCAGTACCCCTGAATAGACCTTACCAGGGAGGCTGAGGAGTGTGATCCCTCTATAGTTGGAACACACCCTCCGGTCCCCCTTCTTAAAAAGGGGGACCACCACCCCGGTCTGCCAATCCAGAGGCACTGTTTTCACCATAATTTATATTAGAATATTAGAGATGAAAACACAAATTTCAGAAAACGGGTTGCTCATTGGTTGAATTGATTTTTGATTATTAAAAGTTAACATTTGCCCCCCCCCCACCCCCCCCCAAAAAAAAAAAAAAAAAAGTACTGGGAATATATAGAAATATGGTTGACGAATTGTAACTTGTTCAACCATTTTTCATTGTGCAAAAAAATAAATATGCAAAAAAAAAAATGCAAAAATGTTGCGGAGTCAAGGTGTGAGACGAGGGTCAACACAGCATACATTTTGATCAACATGACATAAGCAACTAATATTGTAGGAAACAAGAGAAAATTGTACATATTCATTTGCATACAGCCTTAGAAAAAAAAAAAAAAAAGACATTTAACAATTTTTTTTATCATTATCTGTAAATTTCAGCTTCTTAGCTCAATAGGTTCCAGGCCATGTGACCTATTGACCCCAAACCAATGCTGCATCATAGTGCCATGTCTGATAGATGATGCACACCTTTTATTTTATTTTATTGTTTTCATTTTAGACTTCCACTTATTTTCTGCTTAATAGCTTCTAGGTCATATGACCTATTGACCCCAAATTAGTTCTGCCTCAAAGTGGCATGTCTGCTCGATGACACACACATATTTTTTTCTCAATTTCAACATTTCCTTCATTTTAAATTACCGTTGACTTAATACTGACATATCAATGTTATTGCTCAATATCACCCCACAAGAGTGCATTCCCAGTGAAATTTAAATTGGTTAAATTAAATTGTGAAACATTTTTTAAACTGTTAATAATAAAATAATAATAATAATAAAACCACGCATACTTTAAACTGCGTTTGAATTCAATTTTATTTTTGAAAACCGATCTTTTATTTTGAAAACCCAATGTTGTTCTCGGTCACATTCTCCGCGCCAGCGTCTCTTCGAGCACACTACCGTAAATCCTAGAAAAGGGCGAACAGAAAAAAATGAACTGACTTGACCGCGTAAAAACAAAAGACGGCCTACTTGACCGCGTAAAAAGAAAAGGCGGCTAGCTTTGCCTCAGTTGTTGCTCTGCTAAATCCAATTCTTATCGACTGAGAAATGTACCAAACCGACTGAAGAAAAAAACTGTGTATCGTAACAAAGTGCCCCGGTGAAGATTCCTTTCAAAATAAATTCGGACATATGGTTGAAAAGTGTCGATGAAACAAGTGACAAACCTGCTCTGTTCAACACAACTCGAGGCTGCTTGTAAACGGCGTCCAGCAGTTGACGTTGTCGCTCGTTGTCCTCCTGTGCTCCACAAAGCTCCTCTTCGTACTTGACTTTCGCCATTGTGAACATCTTCACACGATATTCACGACACTTTACGCTCACGATTGACGTCTGCTGAGCCAATTTGTCGATAGCAAACGCGTCTCGTTTTTTGGCGCCTAGCAAGCTAAGCTAAGCTAAGCTAAGCTAAGCTAAGCTAAGCTAAGCTAAGCTAAGCTAAGCTAAGCCAAGGCAAAATAAAGAGGGCCGAGAGATACGACTGAACCAGACACGAAACGTAGCAATTATGACTTCAATAACGTAGTGACGGGGCAAAGTGTCGATGTGTCAGTTCGTTCCGTACGAATTCGTGTTGAATTATTTTTATCGTGAAGCCGAGCGTAAACGCGTCGTGCCTGGAATGGAGTCGCTCTTCTGCTACCACGTGAAATCTACGGCAATTACAGTTGGACAAATCTCATGTCACGAAAATGTTAATATTTAATTTTACTTAAAAAAATAATTTAAAAAAAAGCTCATAAAATTATACGTTTAATTCTAGATTCATTTGGATAATAAAAATAAATAGACCTTTAAACTGCACTCGGACGAATAAGAAGAAACATGTTTACTTCCTGGGCGGCACGGTAGTCGAGTGGTTAGCACGTCCGCTTCCCAGTTCTGAGGTCTCCGGTTCGAGTCCAGGCTCGGACCTTCCTGGGTGGAGTTTGCATGTTCTCCCCGTGCCCGCGTGGGTCTACTCCGGGTACTCCGGTCTCCTCCCACATTCCAAAGACATGCATGGCAGGTTAATTGGGCGCTCCGAATTGTCCCTAGGGTGTGTGTGTGCGTGTGAGTGTGGATGGTTGTTCGTCTCTGTGTGCCCTGCGATTGGCTGGCAACCAGTCCAGGGTGTCCCCCGCCTACTGCCCAGAGCCAGCTGAGATAGGCGCCAGCAGCCCCCGCAACCCTTGTGAGGAATAAGCGGTCAAGAAAATGGATGGATGGATGTTTACTTCCTGTACATACGAGTAGCCCAGTTTATTTTTTCTTTTTTAAAATCTCTATTCACTCAATCAGTATACAAAATATTGGGGGGGGGGAATAATACAATCATTGTATACCCTATAAACAATTAGAACATAGAACACGCCAGGAAAGTTAAAACATACAAAAGCTAAACCAAATAAAATCAATAGTATAACTGAAAGAAAAGAAAATAGTTTGATACAAAATCATATAAATAAATGATAAGTTTGCAATAGTTATATGTTTTTACAGCTTTTGGACACAGACAACCAGACAATGACAAAAAATAATTTCTCATGGATACAAAAAAAAAATCAATAAAGGATTGTTTCTTATGTGTAAATTTAGACTTATGAATGTAAAACTTCGCTAGAATAATCATAAGATTTATCAAATGAAACTGTATATAGACATTATTATCAAATTCAAATATACCAAAATAAGACTTCCAAAGTAAGGAGAAATCTGGATAAATGTGGATTATAATGAATTGTGATAATGTACCCCAGAATTATTAGTAGCACAGTTTTTTTAAACATCCTTGCTGTTTTACCTCAGACTGTAAATCTGTAAATCCACCCAAGAGTCTCTGGTCTTTTTTTTTTTTTTTTTTTTTTAAGCTTTGAGCCAGGAAAAGTTCTAGTCGAGTGCCGGCAAATTCTATGCACTATTGACTACACTTTTTCTTTTCTTGCTCGGCCGAATATCGCTGCCAAAAGTCAGGTGAGTTTTATCCGTAATTGACCTTTCGCAAACTCCGCCCCCCCCAAACGAGCATTGACCAATCACACATTTAGCAACCGTTGCTATGTAAGCATAGTCCGTCAAGCTTGGTGCCTCCGACAGCACAAGCCGTGACGGGAAGACTTACACCGGCGTGTATTAGTGATTTCTTTTGGAGCAATACCAGTGCAATATCCTCCAGATCGAGGCAAAAAGGTTTACAATATGCAGTGGAGGGTTATAGTCATAATATTAAATTAGCCAGCGAAGGGGAAACATACAGGACGCACGCTAAATCTGAGAAAACCCCATGACCTATACTTCAGATGCAACCAGCACAGCATTATGGACCAGTCGTGCTCTTGTACTGCCGGGTAAGTTTTCTTACTTATATTAGTCTAGTATTGTTAAAATATGAGGATTACTGTTAGGTCAGCAAGTTAGCTAAACCTCGGTGTTTATAGCTAGCTAAACATTAGTGTTTTTTGTTTTTTTTTTGTCTTTGAAAGCATCAGATCAGTCATTGTTATTCTTTGTCCATCATAAAAAAAATATTTATGTCACTCTAGCCATGGATGTAGTTCAGGTTATATGGCTGGTTGGGATACTCCGGAGACGGGTGTCCGTTCACAAAATGCTGCATGAAAAATGAAAACAAGATAAGCTCGGGGCACTTATTAGGACGCTTAAGTTTGCCAAACTTGACGAAGCTTTGTGTTAACGTTAGCTCGCAACATTTAGACGAATGCAAAAGCTAACAGAAGACATTAAACTAACATTAACCACTGACTGAACAAGCTTAACTTAGATGGCAATGACATTCTAGTAATATATTTTATTCATTAATAGTAACTACAATAACTTTGATATTGTTTTGTTATTGCCCCGAAAGCAAACTACACTACAGCTAGCTAGTTAGCCCGATAGAGTTAGCATAGTCTTACCTTAGCACAGTCCGATTTACATACTCCGTAGGCACACCGCTTCATCATTTTGGAGGTCCGGAGCTTGTTAATGGTTGTCACTCTTCTTCCGTAAAGTTTTATGGTGGTTAGCAGTCTCGTAAGCCATCAAATAAAATCAATCAGACTATGGACGTCATCGAGAGCTGAGTAAAGCTTGACGGACTAGCAACAGTAACTAAGGGGGGCGGAGCTAATGCGAAAGGTCAATTGCAGTTTCAAAACAACATTGAAAACATTTTCAGTCTTTCAACCAATGCCTCTGGAAAACAATGCCAAAATGCCATTTTTGAAACTTGGCTGGTGACCGTTTTGAATCTCTGAAAGTTTGTGGGTGAAACTGTAAAAAAAAAAAAAAAAAAAAAGTTGTCATTTTGAATGATTTTATATACTTTTTGGAGATTCAAACCCACTTTTCAGGTTTGGAAATATTTTTTCAACGTTTTGAGAACGTTCAGAGTTTACAGGTTTCAAAAACGGGAAACAAATAAATGCCTCGGGAGAACAATGCCAAAATGCCATTTTTGAAACTTGGCTGGTGACCATTTTGAACCTCTGAAAATTTGTGGGTGAAACACTGTAAAATCATACTTTAAAAAAATGTCTGTCTTTTCTAAGCATTTTTTTATTTTTATTTTACAGCTTTTTCTGTGATTTTTTAGTCATTCAAAAATATTTTTGGAGATTCGAAACATTTTTTCAGTCATTCAAAAATGTTTTCGGAGATTCAAACCGAAGTTACGAGGTATTGGCAGGATTCTGATTCCAAACTTTTACCCTTGACTTCTCATTTCAAAACGAGTAATCCATCTTGTTCGGTGAGACGAATAAACATTTGGTTTCCCCGTCATAACAGCCCTCTGAGATAAACCCTGAGGACTGCAACAAAACTGAGTTTTGACACCCCTGAGCTAGTCTAACAGCACAACAACCTCCCAAAATCCCCACTTAACTGGCATTGCTGCTTGAAAGCGCCATCTTTTCTGTCATATGTGTGCACGTAAGGACCAATATTATTTGTTGAACAGTTGTGATTCTTTCATAAACAATGAATTAAACAAGTTTCCTCCTGTAAACGTCATGTAACATATCATTTATACGCCCTTAAGGCAAGTTGGAAAATGTCCGAAGTCCTCTTGTTTTTAACAAATTTAAATCACCATAAATCATGCTGTCCATGGAACTGAGTGATTTAAAAAAAAAAGGGGTCCTCAAAGTGGACATACCGTCCACCCACTGACGAGATGGTAGGAGCAAGATGGCCGCCCTGTCGCTTCAACGGCTTGCACGGGCGTGTAAGGGCTATCTGCTATCCAGTCATATATACAGGTTTTTAAACATTTTTTTTTTAAACTCAACAAGTGAGTCACATCCTTTCAGGGCAATTCCCAAATGATTCCACAAATTAACACCTAACAGATACACACCTTTGCTTAATATTTGTTCTTGTTTTTTTTGTTTTTTTTATAGACATGTGCACCCCTTATATCATAAGGACTGTGTCTAATTTGGTGCTAATTTAAACTCAACCAAGTCATAAAATTTCATTGTATTTAATAAATAATGGATGTGTTGATTCAGTATATTTTGATTAATTAATAATTCTTATAGCTCTCTTTTGCAATTTGAATACAGAGTTGGTGTTTGTTTTATTTGCTACTCTGTCGTGGTGCCCCCTGCAGTCTACTCTGTGTACCTCAATGGGCCAAATTTGGCATTGACTCGCGATCAGTTGCGTTAATTTTTTGACACACTAATTTGTGCATAATTAATTAACCTAAAATAATGTGTTCAACAACAGCCTTTTAATATGTATATAAGGCAAACTACATATGAACGGACATTTACATGTACAGATGACAGATTATAGCCGTCAGTTATAATCTGCAGCCACTTGTCAGGTTGATGTTACGTTTTCAAAACAAATTCATTTTCAAAATAGACACGTACAACACACAATACAAGTACACAGATCAATCATTCATTCATTTCGCGGTAGACATTTCTGCACCATTTTAAACGTCAATTCCTAAATGAGATCATATCAAGCTTCATTCATCAACCGCTTTTCTCACCAGCACACTTGTGCCTCTCAGCGTTGCCCTTTGTTGGGAATCTTTGACCACAAACTGAGCAAGAAAATGGTTTCTTATCAGTGTGGGTCTTTGTGTGTCTTTTTAACGTTTCATTAACAGTAAATTTTTTACCACAAACTGAGCAAGCAAAAGGCTTCTCTCCAGTGTGGGCTCTTGTGTGGATTTTTAAGTATCCCTTGGAAGAAAAATTTTGACCACAAACTGAGCAAGCAAAGGGCTTCTCTCCAGTGTGGGTTCTTGTGTGTGTTTTTAAGTATCCCTTGGAAGAAAAAGTTTGACCACAAACTGAGCAAGCAAAGGGCTTCTCTCCAGTGTGGGTTCTTGTGTGTATTTTTAAGTGTACCCTCTGAGCAAATTTTCGACCACAAATTGTGCAAGCAAAGTGCTTCTCTCCCGTGTGGATTCGCGTGTGCATTGTTAAACTTCCCCTCTGAGAGAAACTTCGACCACAAACTGAGCAAGCAAAGGGCTTCTCTCCAGTGTGGGTTCTTGTGTGTGTTTTTAAGTATCCCTTGGAAGAAAAAGTTTGACCACAAACTGAGCACGCAAAGGGCTTCTCTCCAGTGTGGGTTCTTGTGTGTGTTTTTAAGTGAACCTTGTGAGCAAATTTTCGACCACAAACTGAGCAAGCAAAAGGCTTCTCTCCAGTGTGGGTTCTTGTGTGTCTTTTTAAGTCTCCCTTGGAAGAAAAATTTTGACCACAAACTGAGCAAGCAAAGGGCTTCTCTCCAGTGTGGGTTCTTGTGTGTGTTTTTAAGTGTACCCTCTGAGCAAAATTTTGACCACAAACTGAGCAAGCAAAAGGCTTCTCTCCAGTGTGGGTTCTTGTGTGTGTTTTTAAGTATCCCTTGGAAGAAAAACTTTGACCACAAACTGAGCAAGCAAAAGGCTTCTCTCCAGTGTGGGTTCGTGTGTGTGTTTTTAAGTGTTCCCTCTGAGCAAAATTTTGACCACAAACTGAGCAAGCAAAAGGCTTCTCTCCGGTGTGGGTTCGCGTGTGCGTTGATAAAGTTTCCTTCCTAGAGAAACTTCGACCACAAACTGTGCAAGTAAAGGGTTTATGACCAGTGTGGCCCATCGCGTGTCTTCTCAATTGAGACTTGGAACCAAAGGTTTTTCCACACTGAGAACATTTCCACCGTTTGTCATCAGTGTGACATGTCACATCATCGTCACACTGTTCATCGTCAGCAGTGTGAGCAGCGTGTGACGCGTCTTCACCATCTGACATAAGAGCTAACCGGCTGTCATCATTTGTCATTTGTTGTCTGCTTGGAGACTCCGCCCCTTTGTTCTCTTCATATTGACGTTCATCTTCAGTCTTCAAATGGACACCAGTCACGGGCAACTCTGTGAAGTGCTCCTCCTCTTCAATGTATGGTGGCAGCTGCTCCTCTTTTTTGATGTTGGGAGGCTGTTGCCGCTTCTCTTCTTTAACTTGAAGAGGCTCCAAGTCCTCCTCCTGTTTCACGCCAGGGAACTCTGGCTCCTGCCGCTCAGGAAAAATACATTTTTCACCGACATCTGCGAGACACAAGATACACATGGTTTGGTAAAGTTAATTTATTGTGATGTTATGTATTTTATATTGAAGTTTATCACATGGGCCACATGAGTGAATGAATAACAATCTATACGCAAGTATTTTTTTTAAACTTTTAAACATTTTTTTTAAACTCAACAAGTGAGTCACATCCTTTCAGGGCAATTCCCAAATGATTCCACAAATTAACACCTAACAGATACACACCTTTGCTTAATATTTGTTCTTGTTTTTTTGTTTTGTTTTTATAGACATGTGCACCCCTTATATCATAAGGACTGTGTCTAATTTGGTGCTAATTTAAACTCAACCAAGTCATAAAATTTCATTGTATTTAATAAATAATGGATGTGTTGATTCAGTATATTTTGATTAATTAATAATTCTTATAGCTCTCTTTTGCAATTTGAATACAGAGTTGGTGTTTGTTTTATTTGCATTTGCCCAGATTTTCACACAATAGGTCAGATATTGTAAGAATAATGAACTGTATAATGTATATAATGAGTTCATGTTCAGGACATCCTTAGTTTTATAGAGTATCCCTATGATTTTTCACATTTTCCTTTTAACAATTTCTATGTGTGGCTTCCAAAATAATTTATCATCAATAACTACTACAAGGAATTTGTTTTCATACACCCTTTCTATTTCAATTGAATTAACTTGGGCTGGGTTCAAAATATTGATATATCGATATCATATAGATACGCCTTTTCATATCCCAATATCGATACATAAAGCCATGTATAGATATATCGACCCCGCCCCCAACACACACACAACACATTCAACACACACAAACAAATGCTTCCGAGCCCGTGTCACTTACACGGTGGAAGCCAGTATCGATCATCTCCCCACCCACCCCATCCCCTCAACCACCATTGGAACATTTGCACAAAAAACAATGTGAATGAGTGTCAGTGTTTTTTGTTACTTTTTTTTTTTTTTTAACATAGCCTGTACTGTGGTTGTAATTGATTTAATTATTTATTGTTTTTATAAGGCCATGTTAAATAAAACAGTATTAATGTAACTGCAATTGATTCAATTCTTAATGTAAATATTAATATTTTTACTAATGCATTAAATTACAGCAAGAAGTTTCTACTATTTGCAGCACTGGTACTTTTGACTGTCTAAAATAGGTGCTGCATGAATTCCTCAAATGAATCAAAAATCGTTGTGAATCATTAATCGAATCGAATCGATCCTGGAAATTTGAATCGATACCCAGCCCTAGAATTCACCATAAATTCATCCATCCATCCATCCATCCATCCATCTTCCTCCGCTTATCCGAGGTCAGGTCGCGGGGGCGACAGCTTTAGGAGGGAAACCCAGACCTCCCTCTCCCCAGCCACTTCAACCAGCTCCTCCGGCGGGATCCAAAGGCGTTCCCAGGCCAGCCGGGAGACATAGTCTCGCCAGCGTGTCCTGGGTCGTGCCCGGGGCCTCCCGCCGGTGGGACATGCCCGGAAGACCTCCCCAGGGAGGCGTCCAGAAGGCATCCGAACCAGATGCCCGAGCCACCTCAGCTGGCTCCTCTCAACGCGGAGGAGCAGCGGCTTGACTCCGAGTCCCTCCCGGATGACCGAGCTTCTCACCCTATCTCTAAGGGAGAGCCCGGACACCCTGCAGAGGAAACTCATTTCGGCCGCTTGTATCCGGGATCTCGTTCTTTTGGTCACGACCAGTGGCGCTCCTGCCATTAGGCAGATTAGGCAGATGCTAGGGGCGCTCGTGAGCAAAAGGACGACAGGGAAAGGAGAATTTATTCATTTTTTTTACTTTTATCAGTCACGTAAACGTGCGCCTTCTGTTCAAGTAAAGCATGGCTTGCCAGCCAACCACATACATCCTTTCAAATTTGGCTTTGATTGACATCTACGGCTCGCCAATGGTAATCGGGATTGGGGGGGGTGACGCGCGCTCCGGAGACGCGCATTAGCCAAATCTACTTCCGCGTTAGATAGTGGTGCACGTTCGCCGGCCGGCACTGACCCAATGACTGAGCAGTGAGCAAACGCCAAACCTCGATCCAGGATGACACAGTTGACATGGTTCGGAATCCTGCGTTCACTGGTCCACTAAACAACGTTCACAAGTGAGTGGCAAACTTTTGTTTTGATTAGTCAAGCCACACAGCACGGACAAATTGTAGCAATACACAGTATGCGGTTAACAGACCCACGCAGTCGCACATACACAACAAATACTTTGGAGCATAAAATTATTTATCACTAAAGCATAGTTGCAGTACAATGTAAGTTGAATTCTCTTTTCTTTTTTTTTTATTGCCAAGTTTGTCACGGTTGATGACTGTCACTAAGTTATAATAATAATAATAATAATAATAATAATAATAATAATAATAAACAGCACTTTACACATCCTTATGGATTGATATTTTTCACTGAACCCATATGTCATTTCTGTATATTATCGACATATCTCAACTCAATCTTTTTTTTATAAAGCACTTTAAAACATCCATTGCTGCATACAAAGTGCATGGAATAGAAATCAGTCTCGCAGTGGACACGAGTGAAAGAAAATAACACAAAATAAAATTAATTATAGTAAATATAAGTAGGTAAGTATAAAAGCAAAAATAAAAAATAAAAAAATATATAAGATGTAGGGAAGTGAATAAGTAAATATAACTATAAATAAAATAACACAAAATGCAGAAGGCACCATAAAACACTGGAATGATGCGAAGTTTCATGCTGAGTCAAAGACCAAAGAATAAAGATGTCTGGCAAAAATGATCCGAAATTTTATCCATATCGTACAGCCCTAAATCCAAAAAGCAAATGAAGGCAACTGCTAGCTAATCTCAGATAGAAGGGGCTGGGTCACAGTCATTCCGCCGCTTTTGCAGTTGTCACAATGCCACTGTTCAACCTGAACAACATTAGATTTAGGTTGATGAAGTGTGCTCCCCCAAAAAAGGTAATGCCCCCCCTGCACTCTCTTTCTGGTGACAGGTCTGGCTCTTTAGTTAAGAAAATGAAATGAAAATGCGAGTAAGCTGTCCTGGCTCAAACCTTCAAAAAAATAAATAAATAAATAAATAAAATAAAATAAAAAAATAAAAAAGGAAAAAAAAAACTGATCACGGTCAGATTCTCAGGTGGATGTGCAGGCTGATACAGCACGGACGTCATAAATTAACTGGGCTGCTCATGCTGTAGCGAAAAGTGAAGCTGGCGGCGGCCATCTTGTGTTGCCAAACCTACAGTAAGTTGACTTTTCAGCAGCATTTTTTCCACGTTATTTTCTTCCTCTACAGCGAAAATATCTGAATCTCAGCGGCATTGTAATCATCAATCCGTCATTCGTCATGCATCAGCGTCATTGACGGGCTGATGGACAGCGAGGAACATATCCAAGTAAAATGCACAAATGAATTAGTTCTGGAACACTCTTTCTGGGTGATTCTTTTCAACAAATTCCGAAACTTTCTGGAAACTTCAGGCCCGTCTCGTCACAATTAAAAAACCTACTGTGCCTTCATCAATCGCCAATTGTTTGAATTTCTGCACAAATTCGTCGGCCGTTTGTTCATACAGTTACGTAAAACTACCTGAACACCTCATGGTGGGGCGAATGACGAAGACGCTACATAGACACATACTGTATCGATTATATTATCGACGTATTGACACACATCTATTATCTATTTTACACACAGTGACACATTTATTGACGAATTTGACGTCTGTCATTGGGATATGTTAATTGACGGTGTGACGGATTGATGATTACATTGACGGAAGGAAACTTACTTCCGTCAATAGTTCATTCGTCCTTTTTTTTAAGTTAGCCATCAATCGCCAATCGACAAAACGGACGCCCGCCGTTGACGGACCTTCCTTCAATGTTGACGAAACGCCCATCACGTCAATCATTTCAGAGATGACACTGTTCAACAGCAAATTTGAATCCCAGATGGCTTTGTGTGTCTGAAGGTATTCTCGACGCTGATTTGCGGAAAATTGCAAGGCAACACAAGGTGGAAAGAAAAAGGTTTCTCACCAGCGTGTTTTCTTGTGTGTATTGTTAAAGCTGACCTGTGAGTGAAGCTTTTGCCACAATCTGAGCAAGAAAAAGGTTTCTCGCCAGTGTGTGTTCTTGTATGTGTCGTTAAGTCTGACTTCCAAAAGAAGCTTTTGCCACAATCTAAACAAGCAAAAGGTTTTTCCCCAGTGTGTATTCTTGTATGTGTTGTTAAATTTGACTTCGAAGAGAAGCTTTTGCCACAATCTGAGCAAGAAAAAGGTTTTTCCCCAGTGTGGCTTCTTGTATGTGTTGTTAAACGTGACTTCAGAGAGAAGCTTTTGCCACAGTGGGTACAAGCAAAACGTTTTTCCCCAGTGTGTGTTCTTGAATGTTTTGTTAAATTTGACTTCAAAGAGAAGCTTTTGCCACAATCTAAATAAGAAAAAGGTTTTTCCCCAGTGTGTATTCTCAAGTGAATTTTTAAACTTCCTTTTGAACTCAATGTTTTCCCACAGTGAGAACACTCCCAAGATTTGTCGTCAGTGTGACACGACCTGTCACCATCAGCGTGTTCATCATTACCATCCAGATTATCATCATTATCGTCATGAGAAGAAAGGGACCTTATGTCATCACTTTTTGCTTTTGATGATCCCCAGTGGTCTGCATCACTTTCTGGAATCATGTTTTGAGGATTTAAGATCCTGTTTGGAGGCTCCGCCCCTCTGCCTTCCTCACTCTCACCCTTGACTTCGTCTTCACTCTTTAAAGGGGCGAAGGTCATTGATGACTTGAAGGTCATTGGTGACTTGGTGACGTCATCCTCAACCTCCTCCTCTTTGACACGAACGGGCTTTTCTTCCTCTTCGATGTAAGGATGTTCTTCCTCCTCTTTAACATTCGGAGGCTTCATGTCCTCTTGGTCAGGACGAAGATATTTCTCAGCGACGTCTGCAGGACACAAGAAGACAAAACACACATTTGGTTTGGTCAAGTCAAATTTCAATGGTGAGTTGATAATACTGTCACGATTGAATTTTATTTTATTTTTTTAAGAATCGATTCATCTAGAGGGTGTGCGCTCGTTCACTACCTGTCCAGTGACGAGATGAAATGGGGAATGGTGAGGTTAAATATTTCCCGGTTGGTCCGAAATAGCTCTGGGGGAACATCACCATTGACCATTTGCACCGACGTCACGTAATCACGTGATTGCGCCACCATGGACAGCGGAATGAAATGACAGTTGAATGAAAGTGGACGGGCTGCGGAGCGATTTAAGTACTATAGCGATTTTCATTTTACAAATGGAAAGTTGATGTCCATCGAGCCATGGAATGCGCTAGTTCAACTGACGTTCGCCTGTCGGCAGAAGTGGAACGTTTCGTCGGTGCTCGTCGAGTGCGATACTTACAGAAACGGGAGATGGCTAGTTTGAAAACAGACCCTTACTTTGTGTCCCCCTGTTTTCACGGAATTCACGGTGCACGACATGTATCGCTATGCTGTCAATAATGGAGCCGATTTAAAAGCTCATAAAAGTCTCGGCGCAGAGCAGTTTTGTTTGCTGCTTGGCTGGGTGTCTGCAACGAGGTGCTACATCGTCATGGCAAAGGTAAAACTTGTTTATCATGATGACTCGTGTTTTTTTTATTTTATTTTTACATATTCTGTCCTATATTGAAACACTGTTATGTCAAGTATGCATCAAGTATTTTAGCTCTTTAAAGGCGCCGTCTGCCATTTTCACTCTGGAAAATGCACTTTGTAAATACAGGATTTAAACAATCAAACTACTTCTCAATTTACAGAGTGTCTGATCTCGCTTACCTGGCCAACTCTCCGTTATAAAGGGTTAAAATCCCCCTTTGGCTCCAACCGCAGTAACACGGATTTTACGGAGGTGACGGGGACTTTCCAAGCTGGTGTCGAAAAGGATTCGTTTAGGTTCTCACCGCCCCAGTTTTAGAGCATCAGCCCCATTAGATTAACACCCTTAAAGAGTAACCTTTATTGATTTAAGGATAGGAATCTAATCACACTCTTTTTACAGCGGCTCCTCTTCTAATGATCGGTTGAACTTGTTATGACCTAAATAATTTTAGCTGACCTTGTTAGGTCCGCAAGGGCTTGTTTTATTTTTACTTATTTTAAGCCGAAGTAACACAATAGGATTTAACTCATTGACTGCCATTGCGGAAAAAGACGTCAAACAATGCATTTTTGCTGGGCTGGCAGTGAATGTGTTAAACACAATGTGCCAATATATTTTGTGATTATATTGCAGCATCTTTTTTTCCTTTTTTAAGGCAAATTTTGCTTAAAAATCCGTCAATTTTGGTTACATCTCATCTTAACTCATTGACTGCCATTGACGGGAAAAGACGTCAAATAATGCATTTTTGCTGGGCTGGCAGTGAATGTGTAAAGGAATACAGCTACCACCTATTTAGAATTGTTATCTATTTCGGTAAGAGATAGTTAACGGTCGCAAACGGGGCCGGGCAAACGTGTCAGCTGCGTGACGTCACTCCCGCGGCAATTTGAAAGCACGCACAGATTATTATTTTTTTTCCCACTCACTCACTCACTCGCTCACTCACTCACAGAAGCTTACATGTGTGAATGAGTGAGTGAAGAAAAATAAAATCCGTGCGTGCTTTCAAATTGGCGCGGGAGTGACGTCACGCAGCCGACACGTTCGCCCGGCCCCGTTTGCGACACGCCACCGCCCCCGCTCTGCGATTGGCTGGAAGGTTGTAAACACTGTCTTTCCACTGAAACGTCCCGCTGTTTACAAAAAAAAACACAAAAATGGCAAAATACGGGCTGGGGAGGTGGGGGGTTAGGACGAAATTACCACAAAAGATGAACAAAAACATCGATGTGTAGACTAAGAGAAAGTTCAAGTGTGTACATCCTGTATTTAAAAAAATGCATTTTCCTGAGTGAATCCGGCAGACAGCCCATTTAACAATTGACTTTTCCTGCACTGCATAAACAAGACATGCACGATAATAGTGAAATATAAACTCAATACAGCAAAAATAATGTAAACACATCACTTCTGTTATAGGCAGACCCGTCACCAGAAAGAAATTGTAGGGGGGGGGGGGCATTACCTTTTTTTGGGGGGGGCACACTTTATCAACCTAAATCAAATGTTCATCAGGTTGAACAGCAGCATTGTGACAACTGCAAAAGTGTTCAGAAATATTTTCTGTCACTTAAAAGCGGCAGTTCGTTCTGAAATCTAAAAGACAAACTGAAAAAAAAAATGTGTAGTTCATTTTGCATTTATTCAACTCAAAAGTTCATTTGAAACAAATCCACTCTTCACTTCTGTAAACAACTATGTCCGAATGAATGACTCTGTGACCCAGCCCCTTCTATCTGGAATTGGCTAGCAGTTGCCTTCGTTTGCGTGTTGGATTAGGGCTGTACGATATGGACAAAATTTCCTTTCATTTTTGCCAGACATCTTTATTCTTTGATCTTTGACTCAGCATGAGACTTCACATCATTTGACTTTTTTTATGGTGCCTTCTGTATTTCGTGTTATTTTATTTCTATTCTTGTACAGATTTTTTTTTTTTAGTATTTTATTTGCGTGTATACTTATCTACTTATATTTACTCTAATTAATTTTATTTTGTGTTATTTTATTTCACTTGTATCTACTAAAAGACTAATTTCTATTCCATGCACAGTACTTTGTATGCAGCAATGGCTGTTTTAAAGTGATTTAGAAATAAGGTTGAGTTATGTCGATGACATACAGAAACAACATATGGGTTCAGTGAAAAACTAAGCAGAATATCAATCCAAAAGGATGTGTAAAGTGCTGTTTTTTTTTTTAATTAGAACTTAGTGACAGTCATCAACATGAACAAACTTGGCAATAAAAAAAAAAAAGAGAATTCAACTCTCATTGTACTGCAACTGCTTTAGTGATAAATAATTTTATG
Source organism: Festucalex cinctus (assembly GCF_051991245.1). Classification (NCBI taxonomy): domain Eukaryota; kingdom Metazoa; phylum Chordata; class Actinopteri; order Syngnathiformes; family Syngnathidae; genus Festucalex; species Festucalex cinctus. The sequence goes on from NC_135411.1 coordinate 1,118,281, forward strand.
CTCCTTAGTTGTTGTTGTGTATGTGTGACTGCTTGGGTCTGTTAACAGCATACTGTGTATTGCTACAATTCATCCGTGCTGTGTGGCTTGACTAATTCAAATAAAAGTTTGACACTCACTTGTAAACGTAACCAGTGGACTCGGGATTCCCATTGATGTCAACTGTGTCATCCTGGATCGAGGTTTGGCATTTGGTGGCTTACATTAAAGCGGCACGACGTGCTCACTGCTCAGTCTTTATGCCAGCGCCAGCCGGCAAATGCGCACTCTCTACCCGGAAGTAGATTTGGCTAAGGCACGTCTGCAGAGCGCGCGTCTCCCCCCCACCCCACCCCATCCCTCCTGATCCTGATTGTCATTGGCTCGTTTAGTTGTCAATCACAGCCAAACTTGAAAGGAGGTATGTGGTTGGCTGGCACGCCATGCTTGACTTGAAACAGAAGGCACAAGTTTACGTGACTGATAGGACGAATAGTTGGTGAGTCATCTTGCTAGGGCGGGCATGGCTGAGTGACAGGGCGGGCACGGACCCCCAAGGCCCGCCCATGGCGACAGGTCCGTCCCCAGCACTGTTTATAGTATATGCTCATCATGTTAGTAGTAAAAAAAAAATAAAATAATATCCTACCCACAGGTCTTGAATTTATTTGATTCCACTTGCTCTTTATAGACAATATTAAATATAAATATAATTTACAAGACTTAGACTTGACTTTATTGATCTTAATAATTGAAAATTTAGTCCCCGTACAAATTTCCATCTCCAAATATATTGCAAATGGCTGTGCCGCTGTACCTAGTTTCAGTGTTGGGTTTGGAAAGGAGGTGGAAGGCGCACCATCGACAAAAAGCATACACGGCTGTTCTTGTTTATAGCCCAGTTTTTGCCTGTTTTGATGTTCTGTCTGTTCACCTGGGTAAAAATAATAATAAATAAATAACTAAAATGATAAATGCAACGAAAGGTGAAGGCCCAATGAAAATGAGGCTGTCTACACATTCCAGCTCATTTGCAAACATATATTTATACTGCTACTCCAGGCTCAGAAGTTGATAAATTTACATATGGCATGGTTACAAATTAGAAATATTAGTATCTGAAATATAAACTTACCAATGTAGTCCATTCGGCACGACGTTCTGAAGCTTTTCTTTCAGTAGGAAATGGAATGAGTATAAATAAGGTGGGTCGCAGGCGCAACGTGAAGTTCCTTTATTGCACGAGTGAACGTGGCAAAATTCCTTCATCCGCTTTTTGAGTCCACGTAAACCATTGTGACAATCACGCATGGAACAATGGGCGACTGGCGTACTACCCAAATTTGACCTCAAAATAAAAAATAATGACTCTTTTCGGTTATTTCCAATGCATTCATATGGCGATCTGGATAGCAACGACCCCGAAACAGGAAGCATAAGAGCCAGTGGCCGCACATGCGCAGTTGTAATTCCGATTCGGCTTATTGAATTACTGTGTACAGTAATGACTGCATTTATTGTTTTTTTGTTTTTTAACTCTATATAGTAGTGCTAAGCATGGGAGAGTAATAAGAAGTGTACAAACCTGCTGTGTGTAGCACAATTCGAGGCTGCTGGCAAACATCGTCCAGCGGTTGAAAATGTTGCTCGTTCTCTTCCTTTACTCCAAAATGTTCCTCGTCGTACTTTGGTGTCGTTCGCGCAGACATTTTGGCCCAATAGTGTCAACAAAGTCACACTTGATCTCTTCCTGACCACGTCTTGTGTGCTTCTCTTTGTTAGCGGCTAGCGAGCTAAGCTAAGCTAAGCTAACTAAGGCCGAGAAGCATCAACGCGCACCGAAACGAGTTTACACACATGCTGACATTTAACAAATGGTGTCGTAGACCTTCAAAATGGTGACGGGCGTCCTGTGTGGAGGCTGCATTCAGTTCAATACCGAATCAGAAATAATGATTAAACGCCATGTACCCGCCCGCCGCGGCAGTGATGACTCCGGAAACCAAAGTAGACGTGCGGCGGAAGTCAGGGGCAGGACACGCCCCCGCTACGTTATGATTGGCTGGTGGAAATTGTCCGGAAGCTTCAGAGCAAGCATTGTCATCAAGTCATCGGCAGATGTCGCCATTTTTGCTGCAGTTGGAAAGTCTCATTCCCGTTTTTTCAGTGTTTTGTTCCCGATATAATCGTAAAGTTTAAATGCCTGTTTAAATTGGACTTATTGAAAAGAGCCCCAGTTTGTTGTGGTGAATGTGCAGTTTAAAAATTCGCCATCAAAGTTGAACAAGCTTGTTGAGGTTAACTGAATGTTTATTATCAGGGATGAGTTTAATTTGTTGTAATAGTTTATAATGTACCCGCCCTAGCTATTAATAAATGTTTGAAACAGTATCTGATATTTTATTGATATATGCAATATTTATTTGTACTGCAAGTAATACAAATGACTTTAGGCCAGTTTTTGTCATCTGTGGCTTTCACACTTTCCTCCAGCAAAGTTTTGACGCAACACTTACCTTCCAATAAAAGTAAAAGGTTAGTGATTGGAATATTGAGGGCGATATAAAAGACGAGCTCTTGCGAGGTCTCAGGACCATCTTCCGTCTTCGTAAATCCGTCAATATCTGAATCTCAGCGGCATTGTAATCATCAATCCGTCATTCGTCATGCATCAGCGTCATTGACGGGCTGATGGACAGCGAGGAACATATCCAAGTAAAATGCACAAATGAATTAGTTCTGGAACACTCTTTCTGGGTGATTCTTTTCAACAAATTCCGAAACTTCCTGGAAACTTCAGGCCCGTCTCGTCACAATTAAAAAAACGACTGTGCCTTCATCACTCGCCAATTGTTTGAATTTCTGCACAAATTCGTCGGCCGTTTGTTCATACATTTACGTAAAACTACCTGAACACCTCATGGTGGGGCGAACGACGAAGACGCTACATAGACACATACGATTATATTATCGACGTATTGACACATATCTATTATCTATCTTACACACAGTCACACATTTATTGACGAATTTGACGTCTGTCATTGGGATATGTTAATTGACGGTGTGACGGATTGATGATTACATTGACGGAAGGAAACTTACTTCCGTCAATGGTTCATTCGTCCTTTTTTTTTTTTTAAGTTAGCCGTCAATCGCCAATCAACAACAAAACGGACGCCCGCCGTTGACGGACCTTCCTTCAATGTTGACGAAACGCCCATCACGTCAATCATTTCAGAGATGACACTGTTCAACAGCAAATTTGAATCCCAGATGGCTTTGTGTGTCTGAAGGTATTCTCGACGCTGATTTGCGGAAAATTGCAAGGCAACACAAGGTGGTTTTATTTTGATTTCATACACAAGGAAACGAACTCAATGTGCTTCACGCAAGCAAAAAACACAACACCTACGAACTTCAGCAAACACAACCATTAACAACATTCAGAAGCAAAACAAACAAAAATAGCTTCCAAAATTACATAAAAAAACTGACATTAATTGACTTTTAAACACATGAACAGTAAACGTCAAAAACTTAATATTAACAGGTTGAGTAGTTTTGAAAGCATTACATTTACACTTTTAAGTAAGACATTGGAGTTGACACTTCTTAAGTCTTCTGAAATCCTAATATCTCTACTTTTATTTGAGTAATGAATGTGAATCATTATGACAGGCCCCAGGCAGCTTTGAATGTTGTGTTATTATGAAATAACATATCAGATTCACTTCCCTTCATTTTTTTGAAGCTTCAAAGATGGCTGCTAGGGGTGTGAATTGCCTAGTACCTGACGATTCGATTCGTATCACGATTCACAGGTCACGATTCGATTCGATACCGGTTAATCCCGATACGAATTTATAAGTCGATTGTTGCGATTTTTTTTCATTCAAATTTAGAAAATACTAATCAGTACGCTTGTAGAGTGTAAGATTGATATGAAAATGTATTATTTATTTATCTGAAATTTCAGTCTTATAGAGGTTGTAATCTGTTTCATGTTTGAACAGGATTAAAATAAAATATTAAGGCTTAATGTTCCGTTCATATAACATTCTTCCATGCTCAAGGTGTGAATCCTAACCCGAAGTCAGACGTTTTGTTGAATATTTTTCCATTAAAAATGGAAGTTTAAAAATCGATTCACACACACACACAAAAAAAAGGCAATGATGATAAGACGTTGAATCGGTAAGACTACCGAATGAACAATTCTGAGCTCTTCAAAAAAAAAAAAAAAAAAAAAAATCAATTTTTTTTTTTTATTGAATCGATTCGAGAATCGCGCGATGTAGTATCGCGATATATCGCCGAATCGATTTTTTTTTAACACCCCTAATGGCTGCTATTCTCACCAGCACACTCGTGTCTCTCAGAAAGCTTTTCACAAGAGAATCTTTTTGCACAAACACCACAACTGAATGGTTCCTTCGCACCATGTGATCTTGTGTGTTTGTTGAAACATGATTGGTCAGAGTAACGTTTTCCACAGTCTGAGCAAGAAAAAGGTTTCTCGCCAGTGTGTCTTCTTGTATGTATTGTTAAATGGTGCTTCTGATAGAAGCTTTTGCCACAATCTGAGCAAGAAAAAGGTTTCTCGCCAGTGTGTCTTCTTGTATGTGTTGTTAATTCTGACTTCCGGGAGAAGCTTTTGCCACAGTCTGAGCAAGAAAAAAGTTTTTCCCCAGTGTGTCTTCTTGTATGTGTTGTTAAAGCTGACTTCTGAGAGAAGCTTTTGCCACAATCTGAGCAAGAAAAAGGTTTTTCCCCAGTGTGTGTTCTTGAATGTAATGTTAAATGTGACTTCTGAGAGAAGCTTTTGCCACAGTGGGTACAAGCAAAAAAAATTTCCCCAGTGTGTGTTCTTGAATGTTTTGTTAAATTTGACTTCAAAGAGAAGCTTTTGCCACAATCTAAACAAGAAAAAGGTTTTTCCCCAGTGTGTCTTCTTGTATGTTTTGTTAAATCTGACTTGTCAGAGAAGCTTTTGCCACAATCTAAACAAGAAAAAGGTTTTTCCCCAGTGTGTCTTCTTGTATGTTTTGTTAAATCTGACTTGTCAGAGAAGCTTTTGCCACAATCTAAACAAGAAAAAGGTTTTTCCCCAGTGTGTCTTCTTGTATGTTTTGTTAAATATGACTTCCAAGAGAAGCTTTTGCCACAGTCTGAGCAAGAAAAAGGTTTCTCGCCAGTGTGTCTTCTTGTATGTGTTGTTAATTCTGACTTCCGGGAGAAGCTTTTGCCACAGTCTGAGCAAGAAAAAGTTTTTTCCCCAGTGTGTCTTCTTGTATGTGTTGTTAAATGTGACTTCTGAGAGAAGCTTTTGCCACAATCTGAGCAAGAAAAAGGTTTTTCCCCAGTGTGTCTTCTTGTATGTGTTGTTAAAGCTGACTTCTGAGAGAAGCTTTTGCCACAATCTGAGCAAGAAAAAGGTTTTTCCCCAGTGTGTGTTCTTGAATGTAATGTTAAATGTGACTTCTGAGAGAAGCTTTTGCCACAGTGGGTACAAGCAAAAAATTTTTCCCCAGTGTGTGTTCTTGAATGTTTTGTTAAATTTGACTTCAAAGAGAAGCTTTTGCCACAATCTAAACAAGAAAAAGGTTTTTCCCCAGTGTGTATTTTCAAGTGAATTTTCAAATTTGATTTTGAACTCGATGTTTTCCCACAGTGCGAAAATTCCCAAGATTTGTCGTCAGTGTGACATGACCTATCATCAGCAGCGTGTTCATCATTACCATCCAGATTATCATCATCATCATCATGAGAAGAAAGGGACCTTATGTCATCACTTTTTGCTTTTGATGATCCCCAGTGGTCTGCATCACTTTCTGGAATCATGTTTTGAGGATTAAAGATCCTGTTTGGAGGCTCCGCCCTGCTGCCTTCCTCACTCTCACCCTTGACTTCGTCTTCACTCTTTAAAGGGGCGAAGGTCATTGGTGACTTGAAGGTCATTGGTGACTTGGTGACGTCATCCTCAACCTCCTCCTTTTTGACACCAGGGGACTTTTTTTCTTCTTTAAAATAAGGATGCTCTTCCTCCTCCTCTTTCACTTGAGGAGATTTCACCTTCTGTTGGTCAGGACGAAGATATTTCTCAGAGACGTCTGCAGGACACAAGAAGAACACACACATTGGTTTGGTCAAGTCAAATTTCAACGGTGAGTTGATAATACTGTCACGATTGAATTTTATTTTATTTTTTTAAGAATCGATTCATCTAGAGGGTGTGCGCTCGTTCACCAGCTGTCCAGTCACTCAATCAGTATACAAACTATTTTGGGGGGGGGGGGGGGGGGGGGAAATAATACAATCATTGTATACACTATAAACAATTAGAACATAGAACACGCCAGGAAAGTTAAAACATACAAAAGCTAAACCAAATAAAATCAATAGTATAACTGAAAGAAAAGAAAATAGTTTGATACAAAATCATATAAATAAATGATAAGTTTGCAATAGTTATACGTTTTTGCAGCTTTTTGACACAGACAACCAGACAATGACAAAAAATAATTTCTCACGGATACAAAAAAAAAATCAATAAAGGATTGTTTCTTATGTGTAAATTTAGACTTATGAATGTAAAACTTCGCTAGAATAATCATAAGATTTATCAAATGAAACTGTGTATCGACATTATTATCAAATTCAAATATACCAAAATAAGACATGCTTCCAAAGTAAGGAGAAATCTGGATAAATGTGGATTATAATGAATTGTGATAATGTACCCCAGAATTATTAGTAGCACAGTTTTTTTAAAACATCCTTGCTGTTTTACCTCAGACTGTAAATCTGTAAATCCACCCAAGAGTCTCTGGTCTTTTTTTTTTTTTTAAGCTTTGAGCCAGGAAAAGTTCTAGTCGAGTGCCGGCAAATTCTATGCACTATTGACTACACTTTTTCTTTTCTTGCTCGGCCGAATATCGCTGCCAAAAGTCAGGTGAGTTGTATCCGTAATTGACCTTTCGCAAACTCCGCCCCCGCCAAACGAGCATTGACCAATCACACATTTAGTGTTAATTCACAAATTCTGTCCATTATTCTTACCTTGGCATTCTCATCTATTTTCCTCTTTCTGGAAATGCGAGCCAGCCTTATTTCTGTGCATTAGGTTAGAAAAAGCTTTTCAAATTTGAAAGGTCTTTCTTTAAAAGTCTGTGTCATTTGTTTAATTGTAATTTTCTATATAGAGTACTAGTGGCATCCATTACTTGGCATCAGTATCAGTGAGTACTTTTTAGGTTGTAGCGAAATGTATTCATCATTCATAAAACTAACAATACATTCTTTTTCATAGTCATAAAAATTGCTTACCATGGCAACTAAGAAAGAATTGCCATATTGACAAAATTTAAATTGATTATCGTGGTCTTCAAACTACAACATACCTTCATGACAAACTGCCGTCTTATCTTGAGTTTGCAGATGTGCCACAACATATGCAAACTCTCCACCTTTGGCACAAATGCTGCATCTGTATCGGTTCAAGCCTGCCAAAATGGGTGCTGGTCGGTGTCCATCTTTATAGACGGTTCGATGAAGCTGAGTGCAAATTAGAACACATTTTATTTGTATAAATCTTTTGTCATCCGACTGTAGAATTGGCCAATTACAATCCAAAAACATACCAACATAAATAGAAAAAACTGGACTCATGTAAAGATTTCTTAACGTTCATGCCACAACAGAGTAAAATTATGTTATTATTCAAATCCCATCGATACATTAATGGTAATTAATTACGTAGCTACGCTATACAGGCCTATCTGCTGCAAATATGTGACGTATTGGGCTTACACCATTTTGCATTACGTACAGCGTCACGGTGGATTCCCCATTTGCAAGTTACTACTTTTAGGTCATCATATTGTACGGTACACAGGTTCAAACTATTGTTCCATGTGAAATAACAATTGGAATTCAACGAGAGAGATATGGGAAAAAAACATTGTGTTCCACTAAATCATTTCAATTCATTTTTCAAACTTTCTGTGCGGGAAACGAACTTTTCTTTAGCGACCTATGTGCTAATGTTCATTAAATAAAATACATGTCCACTTACTTTCTGCTCCCGACTCGTCATTTTACAAATTATTTCGTGTCGTCCCCGGGAACTTTTTGAGAACTAAGAGGTTGTGATAATGGATGGAATGATTTCGTTTCGTAGTTCTCGTGGCGACCGCTCGCTGCAGAGAAGTTGAGAACAACACTACTGGATCACGACAGCAGCGTCACTTTCCGTCAATCAAGAGCATAGGGGCGTTCCGTTCCGTGGGCGTTCCGTTCCGTGGGCGTTCCGTTCCCAGTCTGCGGTCTGCAATCAGACTCGCGATCAGTTGCGTTATTTTTTTGACACACTAATTTGTGCATAATTAATTAACCTAAAATAATGTGTTCAACAACAGCCTTTTAATATGTATATAAGGCAAACTACATATGAACGGACATTTACATGTACAGATGACAGATTATAGCCGTCAGTTATAATCTGCAGCCACTTGTCAGGTTGATGTTACGTTTTCAAAACAAACTCAATTTCAAAATAGGCAAAGACACAACACACGATACAAGTACACAGATCAATCATTCATTTAGCGGTAGAAATTTCTGCACCATTTTAAACGTCAATTCCTAAATGAGATCATATCAAGCTTCATTCATCAACCGCTTTTCTCACCAGCACACTTGTGCCTCTCAGCGTTGCCCTTTGTTGGGAATCTTTGACCACAAACTGAGCAAGCAAAAGGCTTCTCTCCAGTGTGGGTTCTTGTGTGGATTTTTAAGTATCCCTTGGAAGAAAAATTTTGACCACAAACCAAGCAAGCAAAGAGCTTCTCTCCAGTGTGGGTTCTTGTGTGTATTTTTAAGTGTCCCCTGTGAGCAAAATTTTGACCACAAACCAAGCAAGCAAAGGGCTTCTCTCCAGTGTGGGTTCTTGTGTGTGTTTTTAAGTGTACCCTCTGAGCAAAATTTTGACCACAAACTGAGCAAGCAAAGGGCTTCTCTCCAGTGTGGGTTCTTGTGTGTGTTTTTAAGTATCCCTTGGAAGAAAAATTTTGACCACAAACCAAGCAAGCAAAGGGCTTCTCTCCCGTGTGGGTTCTTGTGTGTGTTTTTAAGTATCCCTTGGAAGAAAAATTTTGACCACAAACTGAGCAAGCAAAGGGCTTCTCTCCAGTGTGGGTTCTTGTGTGTGTTTTTAAGTGTACCCTCTGAGCAAAATTTTGACCACAAACTGAGCAAGCAAAAGGCTTCTCTCCAGTGTGGGTTCGTGTGTGGATTTTTAAGGATCCCTTCTGAGAGAAAATTCGACCACAAACTGAGCAAGCAAAAGGCTTCTCTCCAGTGTGGGTTCTTGTGTGTGTTTTTAAGTGTTCCCTCTGAGCAAAATTTTGACCACAAACTGAGCAAGCAAAAGGCTTCTCTCCAGTGTGGGTTCTTGTGTGTGTTTTTAAGTGTTCCCTCTGAGCAAAATTTTGACCACAAACTGAGCAAGCAAAAGGCTTCTCTCCAGTGTGGGTTCTTGTGTGTATTTTTAAATTTTCCTTTTCACGAAATTTCTTACCACAAACTGAGCAGGCAAAGGGCTTCTCTCCAGTGTGGGTTCTTGTGTGTATTTTTAAGTATCCCTTGAAAGCAAATTTTTGACCACAAACTGAGCAAGCAAAAGGCTTCTCTCCAGTGTGGGTTCTTGTGTGCCTTGTTAAACTTCCCTTCTCAGAGAAATTTTGACCACAAACTGAGCAGGCAAAGGGCTTCTCTCCAGTGTGGGTTCTTGTGTGTGTTTTTAAGTGTACCCTCTGAGCAAAATTTTTACCACAAACTGAGCAAGCAAAAGGCTTCTCTCCAGTGTGGGTTCGTGTGTGGATTTTTAAGGATCCCTTCTGAGAGAAAATTCGACCACAAACTGTGCAAGCAAAGGGTTTATGACCAGTGTGGCCCATCGCGTGTCTTCTCAAATGAGACTTGGAACCAAAGGTTTTTCCACACTGAGAACATTTCCACCGTTTGCCATCAGTGGGACATGTCACATCATCGTCACACTGTTCATCGTCAGCAGTGTGAGCAGCGTGTGACGCGTCTTCACCATCTGACATAAGAGCTAACCGGCTGTCATCATTTGTCATTTGTTGTCTGCTTGGAGACTCCGCCCCTTTGTTCTCTTCATATTGACGTTCATCTTCAGTCTTCAAATGGACACCAGTCACGGGCAACTCTGTGAAGTGCTCCTCCTCTTCAATGTATGGTGGCAGCTGCTCCTCTTTTTTGATGTTGGGAGGCTGTTGCCGCTTCTCTTCTTTAACTTGAAGAGGCTCCAAGTCCTCCTCCTGTTTCACGCCAGGGAACTCTGGCTCCTGCCGCTCAGGAAAAATACATTTTTCACCGACATCTGCGAGACACAAGATACACATGGTTTGGTAAAGTTAATTTATTGTGATGTTATGTATTTTATATTGAAGTTTATCACATGGGCCACATGAGTGAATGAATAACAATCTATACACAAGTATTTTTTTTAAACTTTTAAACATTTTTTTTTAAACTCAACAAGTGAGTCACATCCTTTCAGGGCAATTCCCAAATGATTCCACAAATTAACACCTAACAGATACACACCTTTGCTTAATATTTGTTCTTGTTTTTTTGTTTTTGTTTTTATAGACATGTGCACCCCTTATATCATAAGGACTGTGTCTAATTTGGTGCTAATTTAAACTCAACCAAGTCATAAAATTTCATTGTATTTAATAAATAATGGATGTGTTGATTCAGCATATTTTGATTAATTAATAATTCTTATAGCTCTCTTTTGCAATTTGAATACAGAGTTGGTGTTTGTTTTATTTGCATTTGCCCAGATTTCCACACAATAGGTCAGATATTGTAAGAATAATGAACTGTATAATGTATATAATGAGTTCATGTTCAGGACATCCTTAGTTTTATAGAGTATCCCTATGATGTTTGACATTTTCCTTTTAACATTTTCTATGTGTGACTTCCAAAATAATTTATCATCAATAACTACTACAAGGAATTTGTTTTCATACGCCCTTTCTATTTCAATTGAATTAACTTGGGCTGGGTTCAAAATATTGATATATCGATATCGTATAGATACGCCTTTTCATATCCCAATATCGATACATAAAGCCATGTATAGATATATCGACCCCGCCCCCAACACACACAACACACACACACACAACACATTCAACACACACAAACAAATGCTTCCGAGCCCGTGTCACCTACACGGTGGAAGCCAGTATCGATCATCTCCCCACCCACCCCATCCCCTCAACCACCATTGGAACATTTGCACAAAAAACAATGTGAATGAGTGTCAGTGTTTTTTGTTACTTTTTTTTTTTTTTTTAACATAGCCTGTACTGTGGTTGTAATTGATTTAATTATTTATTGTTTTTATAAGGCCATGTTAAATAAAACAGTATTAATGTAACTGCAATTGATTCAATTCTTAATGTAAATATTCATATTTTTACTAATGCATTAAATTACAGCAAGAAGTTTCTACTATTTGCAGCACTGGTACTTTTGACTGTCTAAAATAGGTGCTGCATGAATTCCTCAAATGAATCGAAAATCGTTGTGAATCATTAATCGAATCGAATCGATCCTGGAAATTTGAATCGATACCCAGCCCTAGAATTCACGCGCCAAAAAACGAGACGCGTTTGCTGTCGACAAATTGGCTCAGCAGACGTCAATCGTGAGCGTAAAGTGTCGTGAATATCGTGTGAAGATGTTCACAATGGCGAAAGTCAAGTACGAAGAGGAGCTTTGTGGAGCACAGGAGGACAACGAGCGACAACGTCAACTGCTGGACGCCGTTTACAAGCAGCCTCGAGTTGTGTTGAACAGAGCAGGTTTGTCACTTGTTTCATCGACACTTTTCAACCATATGTACGTTTTTATTTCTGTAAGGACTCTTCACCGGGTCACTTTGTTACGATACACAGTTTTTTTTTCTTCAGTCGGTTCGGTACATTTCTCAGTCGATGAGAATTGGATTTAGCAGAGCTACAGCTGAGGTCAAGCTAGCCGCCTTTTCTTTTTACGCGGTCAAGTCAGCCGCCTTTTCTTTTTACGCGGTCAAGTCAGCCGCCTTTTCTTTTTACGCGGTCAAGTCAGCCGCACTTCATTTTTTCTGTTCGCCCTTTTCTAGGATTTACGGTAGTGTGCTCGAAGAGACGCTGGCGCGGAGAATGTGACCGAGAACAACATTGGGTTTTCAAAATAAAAGATCGGTTTTCAAAAATAAAATTGAATTCAAACGCAGTTTAAAGTATGCTTGGTTTTATTATTATTATTATTATTATTATTATTATTATTATTGTTATTATTATTAAACAGTTTAAAAGCTGTTTCACAATAACAGTACCAATTCAAATTTCACTGGGAATGCACTCTTGTGGGGTGATATTGAGCAATAACATTGATATGTACAGTATTAAGTTAACGGTAATTTAAAATGAAGGAAAGGTTGAAATTGAGAAAAAAATATGTGTGTGTCATCGAGCAGACATGCCACTTTGAGGCAGAACTAATTTGGGGTCAATAGGTCATATGACCTAGAAGCTATTAAGCAGAAAATAAGTGGATGTCTAAAATAAAATAAAGGTGTGCATCATCTATCAGACATGGCACTATGATGCAGCATTGGTTTGGGGTCAATAGGTCACATGGCCTGGAAGCTATTGAGCTAAGAAGCTGAAATTTACAGATAATGAGAAAAAAAATTGCTAAAAATAAGCTGAGTTTTTTTTGTGTTTTTTTTTAAGGCTGTATGCACATGAATATGTACAATTTTCTCTTGTTTCCTACAATATTAGTTGCTTATGTCATGTTGATCAAAATGTATGCTGTGTTGACCCTCGTCTCACACCTTGACTCCGCAACATTTTTGCATTATTTTTTTTGCATATTTATTTTTTTGCACAATGAAAAATGGTTGAACAAGTTACAATACGTCAACCATATTTCTATATATTCCCAGTAGACTTTTTTTTTTTTTTTTTTTTTTTTGGGGCAAATGTTAACATTTAATAATCAAAAATCAATTCAACCAATGAGCAACCCGTTTTCTGAAATTTGTGTTTTCATCTCTAATATTCTAATATAAATTATGGTGAAAACAGTGCCTCTGGATTGGCAGGCCGGGGTGGTGGTCCCCCTTTTTAAGAAGGGGGACCGGAGGGTGTGTTCCAACTATAGAGGGATTACACTCCTCAGCCTCCCTGGTAAGGTCTATTCAGGGGTGCTGGAGAGGAGGGTCCCTCGGGAAGTCGAATCTCGGATTCAGGAGGAGCGGTGCGGTTTTCGTCCTGGCCGTGGAACAGTGGACCAGCTCTACACCCTCAGCAGGATCCTTGAGGGTGCGTGGGAGTTCGCTCAACCAGTCCACATGTGTTTTGTGGATTTGGAGAAGGCGTTCGACCGTGTCCCTCGGGGAGTCCTGTGGGAGGTGCTTCGGGAGTACGGGGTACCGGGCCCCCTGATACGGGCGGTTCGGTCCCTGTTTAGTCCGCATTGCCGGCAGTAAGTCGGATTCGTTTCCGGTGAGGGTTGGACTCCGCCAAGGTTGCCCTTTGTCACCGATTCTGTTCATAATTTTTATGGACAGAATTTCTAGGCGCAGCCGAGGCGTGGAGGGGTTCTGGTTTGGTGGCCTCAGCATTGCATCTCTGCTCTTTGCAGATGATGTGGTGCTGTTGGCTTCATCAAGCCGGGATCTCCAACTCTCACTGGAGCGGTTCGCAGCCGAGTGTGAAGCGGTTGGGATGAGGATCAGCACCTCCAAATCCGAGACCATGGTCCTCAATCGGAAAAGGGTGGCGTGTCCTCTCCGGGTCGGGGATGAGATCCTCCCCCAAGTGGAGGAGTTCAAGTATCTTGGGGTCTTGTTCACGAGTGAGGGCATAATGGAACGGGAGATCGACAGGTGGATCGGTGCAGCGTCTGCAGTAATGCGGACTCTGTATTGGTCCGTCGTGGTGACGAAAGAGCTGAGCCAAAAGGAGAAGCTCTCGATTTACCAGTCGACCTACGTTCCGACCCTCACTTATGGTCACGAGCTGTGGGTCGTGACCAGTAGCGTTCCTCAGCAACTTGGTACCCTAGGCAGGATTTCTGGTAGTGCCCCCACTCCCAGAGCGTGCACAACTTATTAGACCAACCACAAACACGACCCCCACTCAAATGATTAGACCAACCACAAAATATTTACATTTAGAGCATTTCCCACAGTTATTTTATACTTAATGGTAGAACCGTACGTCACAGTGGTATTTTCGCTGTAGAGGAAGAAAATAACGTGGAAAAAATGCTGCTGAAAATTCAACTTACTGTAGGTTTGGCAACACAAGATGGCCGCCGCCAGCTTCACTTTTCGCTACAGCATGAGCAGCCCAGTTAATTTATGACGTCCGTGCTGTATCAGCCTGCACATCCACCTGAGAATCTGACCGTGATCAGTTTTTTTTTTCCTTTTTTTTTTTTTTTTTTGAAGGTTTGAGCCAGGACAGCATACTAGCATTTTCATTTCATTTTCTTTACTAAAGAGCCAGACCTGTCGCCAGAAAGAAAGTGCAGGGGGGGCATTACCTTTTTTGGGGGAGCACACTTCATCAACCTAAATCTAATGTTGTTCAGGTTGAACAGTGGCATTGTGACAACTGCAAAAGCGGCGGAATGACTGTGACCCAGCCGCTTCTATCTGAGATTAGCTAGCAGTTGCCTTCATTTGCTTTTTGGATTTAGGGCTGTACGATATGGATAAAATTTCGGATAATTTTTGCCAGACATCTTTATTCTTTGGTCTTTGACTCAGCATGAAACTTCGCATCATTTCAGTGTTTTATGGTGCCTTCTGTATTTTGTGTTATTTTATTTATAGTTATATTTACTTATTCACTTCCCTACATCTTATATATTTTTGTATTTTTTTTTTTTGCTTTTATACTTACCTACTTATATTTACTATAATTAATTTTATTTTGTGTTATTTTCTTTCACTTGTGTCCACTGCGAGACTGATTTCTATTCCATGCACTTTGTATGCAGCAATGGATGTTTTAAAGGGCTTTATAAAAAAAGATTGAGTTGAGATATGTCGATAATATACAGAAACGACATATGGGTTCAGTGAAAAATATCAATCCATAAGGATGTGTAAAGTGCTGTTTATTATTATTATTATTATTATTATTATTATTATTATTATTATTATTATTACTATTATTATTATTAGAATAACTTAGTGACAGTCATCAACCGTGACAAACTTGGCAATAAAAAAAAAAAAGAGAATTCAACTTGCATTGTACTGCAACTATGCTTTAGTGATAAATCATTTTATGCTCCAAAGTATTTGTTGTGTATGTGCGACTGCGTGGGTCTGTTAACTGCATACTGTGTATTGCTACAATTTGTCCGTGCTGTGTGGCTCGACTAATCAAAACAAAAGTTTGCCACTCACTTGTGAACGTTGTTTAGTGGACCAGTGAACGCAGGATTCCCAACCATGTCAACTGTGTCATCCTGGATCCAGGTTTGGCGTTTGCTCACTGCTCAGTCATTGGGTCAGCGCCGGCCGGCGAACGTGTACCACTATCTAACGCGGAAGTAGATTTGGCTAATGCGCGTCTCCGGAGCGCGCGTCACCCCCCCCCAATCCCGATTACCATTGGCTAGCCGTAGATGTCAATCAAAGCCAAATTTGAAAGGATGTATGTGGTTGGCTGGCAAGCCATGCTTTACTTGAACAGAAGGCGCACGTTTACGTGACTGATAAAAGTAGAAAAATAAAATAAATTCTCCTTTCCCTGTCGTCCTTTTGCTGACGAGCGCCCCTAGCATCTGCCTAATCTGCCTAATGGCAGGAGCGCCACTGGTCGTGACCAAAAGAACGAGATCCCGGATACAAGCGGCCGAAATGAGTTTCCTCCGCAGGATGTCCGGGCTCTCCCTTAGAGATAGGGTGAGAAGCTCAGTCATCCGGGAGGGACTCGGAGTCAAGCCGCTGCTCCTCCGCGTTGAGAGGAGCCAGCTGAGGTGGCTCGGGCATCTGGTTCGGAGGCCTCCTGGACGCCTCCCTGGGGAGGTCTTCCGGGCATGTCCCACCGGCGGGAGGCCCCGGGGACGACCCAGGACACGCTGGAGAGACTATGTCTCCCGGCTGGCCTGGGAACGCCTTGGGATCCCGCTGGAGGAGCTGGTTGAAGTGGGTGGGGAGAGGGAGGTCTGGGTTTCCCTCCTAAAGTTGCCGCCCCCGCGACCCGACCTCGAATAAGCGGAGGAAGATGGATGGATGGATGAATTTATGGTGAATTCTAGGGCTGGGTATCGATTCAAATTTCCAGGATCGATTCGATTCGATTGATTCACAACGATTTTCGATTCATTTGAGGAATTCATGCAGCACCTATTTTAGACAGTCAAAAGTACCAGTGCTGCAAATAGTCGAAACTTCTTGCTGTAATTTAATGCATTAGTAAAAATGTGAATATTTACATTAAGAATTGAATCAATTGCAGTTACATTAATACTGTTTTATGGTGGCGGTATGGGTGGGTGGGGGGTTGGGTGTTGGGGGTCGGGGTGTGTTCGGGGGTTTGGGGGTCGGGGGTGGTGGGGCCTGGGTCGTGGTGGGTGGCGGGTTTGGGTGGGGTGCGGGGGGGTCGTGGGGGGTGGGGGCTGGGGACCGGTGGGGCGCTGGGGGGGCCCGCTGGGCCTCGTTCCGTGGCCCTGGGCTCGGGGGTGTGGGCCGGGGCTGGGGCGGGGGTGTTCCGGGCGTCTGGGTCGGCTCGCCGACCGGTGTCCGCTCGGGTGGCTTGGGGGTGGCCTTGGTGCTGCCGCGGCCTGGGGATTCCGGGGGGGGGTGCTCGCTTTGCTGGACCGCGGTTGACGGCTTCTTTCTTTGGAGGTGGTCCTTATGCATGCCAGATCCGTCGCACCAGCATCTACTGAAACTCAACAAAAGTAGCCTCTCCCTCCCACAGCCCCTTGAATCAGTGGGTGCTGGTGTCTGTGGTTCTCACTTTGCTTTATCTATCCTTCCCTCCTTCCTCTCTTTAGTTTTTCCTCTGGTCTCTTGAGATTTTAATTTATTAGAATTATGAGGCTTCTGGGGTTGGCATAAGACTCTGGTTTTGTAACCACGTAGGAGGGGTCTTGTTGGTGCTGGACTTCACTTTGATGGATTGGATGTACTGGCTTCTATGGATCTCATTCTGCCTCATCGATCCTTCCCTCCTTCCTCTCTTTAGTTTTTCCTCTGGTCTCTGAGATCTTGCTAAATTTGCTGGAATTTAGAGGCTCCCGGGGTTGGCGTAAGAGTTTGATTTTGTAACCATGGGGAAGGCAGGAAGTGTTTGGTCGGTGCTGGATTTCACTTTGATTTACCTTTCTTTTCTCTTTATTTCTTTTTTTTTCTGACCTTTTCTCTGGTCCCCTGACCATTTAAACCTCACGACTCTGGCAAGATTCTGAAGTACCTGGTTAAGGCGAAGGGTAATGGGATATTTATAAGGTTTTAGGTGAATTAATGAGTATAAATTTATACGTATTTGCACGCACACACACACACGCACGCACGCAAACGCACGCACGCAAACGCACGCACGCAAACGCACGCACGCAAACGCACACACACACGCAAACGCACACGCACGCACACATACGCACGCACACAAAAAAAAAAAAAAAAAAAAAAAAAAAAAAAAAAAAAGAGCAATGATGACAAGACGTTGAATCGGTAAGACTACCGAATGAACAATTCTGAGCTCTTTTAAAAAAAAAATATATATAAAAAAAAAAAAAAAAAAAAAAAAAAAAAATACTGTTTTATTTAACATGGCCTTATAAAAACAATAAATAATTAAATCAATTACAACCACAGTACAGGCTATGTTAAAAAAAAAAAAGTAACAAAAAACACTGACACTCATTTACATTGTTTTTTGTGCAAATGTTCCAATGGTGGTTGAGGGGATGGGGTGGGTGGGGAGATGATCGATACTGGCTTCCACCGTGTAAGTGACACGGGCTCGGAAGCATTTGTTTGTGTGTGTTGAATGTGTTGTGTGTGTGTGTGTTGTGTGTGTTGGGGGCGGGGTCGATATATCTATACATGGCTTTATGTATCGATATTGGGATATGAAAAGGCGTATCTATACGATATCGATATATCAATATTTTGAACCCAGCCCAAGTTAATTCAATTGAAATAGAAAGGGTGTATGAAAACAAATTCCTTGTAGTAGTTATTGATGATAAATTATTTTGGAAGTCACACATAGAAAATGTGAAAACGAAAATGTCAAACATCATAGGGATACTCTATAAAACTAAGGATGTCCTGAACATGAACTCATTATATACATTATACAGGTCATTATTCTTACAATATCTGACCTATTGTCTGGAAATCTGGGCAAATGCAAAAAAACAAACAAACACCAACTCTGTATTCAAATTGCAAAAGAGAGCTATAAGAATTATTAATTAATCAAAATATACTGAATCAACACATCCATTATTTATTAAATTAAATACAATGAAATTTTATGACTTGGTTGAGTTTAAAATTAGCACCAAATTAGACACAGTCCTTATGATATAAGGGGTGCACATGTCTATAAAAAAACAAAACAAGAACAAATATTAAGCAAAGGTGTGTATCTGTTAGGTGTTAATTTGTGGAATCATTTGGGAATTGCCCTGAAAGGATGTGACTCACTTGTTGAGTTTAAAAAAAAATGTTTAAAAGTTAAAAAAAAAAATACTTGTGTATAGAGTGTATAGATTTGTTATTCATTCACTCATGTGGTCCATGTGATAAACTTCAATGTAAAATACATAACATCACAATAAATGCTGCCACCATACATTAAAGAGGAGGAGCACTTCATAGAGTTGCCCTTGACTGGTGTCCATTTGAAGACTGAAGATGAACGTCAATATGAAGAGAACAAAGGGGCGGAGTCTCCAAGCAGACAACAAATGACAAATGATGACAGCCGGTTAGCTCTTATGTCAGATGGTGAAGACGCGTCACACGCTGCTCACACTGCTGACGATGAACAGTGTGACGATGATGTGACATGTCACACTGATGGCAAACGGTGGAAATGTTCTCAGTGTGGAAAAACCTTTGGTTCCAAATCTAATTTGAGAAGACACGCGATGGGCCACACTGGTCATAAACCCTTTGCTTGCACAGTTTGTGGTCGAAGTTTCTCTAGGAAGGAAACTTTAACAACGCACACGCAAACCCACACGGGAGAGAAGCCTTTTGCTTGCACAATTTGTGGTCGAAAATTTGCTCAGAGGGGACACTTAAAAATACACACAATAATCCACACTGGAGAGAAGCCCTTTGCTTGCTCAGTTTGTGGTCAAAATTTTTCTTCCAAGGGATACTTAAAAATACATACAAGAACCCACACTGGAGAGAAGCTTTGTGGTCAAAGTTTTGCTCTCAAGGTACACTTAAAAATCCACACACGAACCCACACTGGAGAGAAGCCTTTTGCTTGCTCAGTTTGTGGTCAAAATTTTGCTCTGAGGGAACACTTAAAAACACACACAAGAACCCACACTGGAGAGAAGCCCTTTGCTTGCTCGGTTTGTGGGAAGAAATTTCCTGAAAAGGAAAATTTAAAAATACACACAAGAACCCACACCGGAGAGAAGCCCTTTGCTTGCTTGGTTTGTGGTCAAAATTTTGCTCACAGGCGACACTTAAAAATACACACAAGAACCCACACTGGAGAGAAGCCCTTTGCTTGCTCGGTTTGTGGTAAGAAATTTCCTGAAAAGGAAAATTTAAAAATACACACAAGAACCCACACTGGAGAGAAGCCTTTTGCTTGCTCAGTTTGTGGTCGAAAATTTGCTGTCAAGGTACACTTAAAAAGACACACAAGAACCCACACTGGAGAGAAGCCCTTTGCTTGCTTGGTTTGTGGTCGAAAATTTGCTTTCAAGGGATACTTAAAAATACACACAAGAACCCACACTGGAGAGAAGCCCTTTGCTTGCTCGGTTTGTGGTAAGAAATTTCCTGAAAAGGAAAATTTAAAAATACACACAAGAACCCACACTGGAGAGAAGCCCTTTGCTTGCTCAGTTTGTGGTCAAAATTTTTCTTCCAAGGGATACTTAAAAATCCACACAAGAGCCCACACTGGAGAGAAGCCTTTTGCTTGCTCAGTTTGTGGTAAAAAATTTACTGTTAATGAAACGTTAAAAAGACGCACAAAGACCCACACTGATAAGAAACCATTTTCTTGCTCAGTTTGTGGTCAAAGATTCCCAACAAAGGGCAACGCTGAGAGGCACAAGTGTGCTGGTGAGAAAAGCGGTTGATGAATGAAGCTTGATATGATCTCATTTAGGAATTGACGTTTAAAATGGTGCAGAAATTTCTACCGCTAAATGAATGATTGATCTGTGTACTTGTATCGTGTGTTGTGTCTTTGCCTATTTTGAAATTGAGTTTGTTTTGAAAACGTAACATCAACCTGACAAGTGGCTGCAGATTATAACTGACGGCTATAATCTGTCATCTGTACATGTAAATGTCCGTTCATATGTAGTTTGCCTTATATACATATTAAAAGGCTGTTGTTGAACACATTATTTTAGGTTAATTAATTATGCACAAATTAGTGTGTCAAAAAAATAACGCAACTGATCGCGAGTCAATGCAAAATTTGGCCCATTGAGGTACACAGAGTAGACTGCAGGGGGCACCACTACAGGGTAGCACGAGCACACCGACCTGTATATATGACTGGATAGCAGATAGCCCTTACACGCCCGTGCAAGCCGTTGAAGCGACAGGGCGGCCATCTTGCTCCTACCATCTCGTCAGTGGGTGGACGGTATGTCCACTTTGAGGACCCCTTTTTTTTAATCACTCAGTTCCATGGACAGCATGATTTATGGTGATTTAAATTTGTTAAAAACAAGAGGACTTCGGACATTTTCCAACTTGCCTTAAAGGCGTGTAAATGATATGTTACATGACGTTTACAGGAGGAAACTTGTTTAATTCATTGTTTATGAAAGAATCACAACTGTTCAACAAATAATATTGGGTCCTTACGTGCACACATATGACAGAAAAGATGGCACTTTCAAGCAGCAATGCCAGTTAAGTGGGGATTTTGGGAGGTTGTTGTGCTGTTAGACTAGCTCAGGGGTGTCAAAACTCAGTTTTGTTGCAGTCCTCAGGGTTTATCTCAGAGGGCTGTTATGACGGGGAAACCAAATGTTTATTCGTCTCACCGAACAAGATGGATTACTCGTTTTGAAATGAGAAGTCAAGGGTAAAAGTTTGGAATCAGAATCCTGCCAATACCTCGTAACTTCGGTTTGAATCTCCGAAAACATTTTTGAATGACTGAAAAAATGTTTCGAATCTCCAAAAATATTTTTTGAATGACTAAAAAAATCGCAGAAAAAGCTTTTAAAAAAAAAATAAAAAATGCTTAGAAAAGACAGACATTTTTTTAAAGTATGATTTTACAGTGTTTCACCCACAAATTTTCAGAGGTTCAAAACGGTCACCAGCCAAATTTCAAAAATGACGTTTTGGCATTGTTCTCCCCAGGCATTTATTTGTTTCCCGTTTTTGAAACCTGTGAACTCTGAACGTTCTCAAAACGTTGAAAAAATATTTCCAAACCTGAAAAGTGGGTTTGAATCTCCAAAAAGTATATAAAATCATTCAAAATGACAACCTTTTTTTTTTTTTTTTTTCACAGTTTCACCCACAAACTTTCAGAGATTCAAAACGGTCACCAGCCAAGTTTCAAAAATGGCATTTTGGCATTGTTTTCTCGAGGCATTGGTTGAAAGACTGAAAATGTTTTCAATGTTGTTTTGAAACTGCAATTGACCTTTCGCATTAGCTCCACCCCCCTTAGTGACTGTTGCTAGTCCGTCAAGCTTGGTGACTCCGACAGCACAAGCCGTGACGGGAAGACTTACACCGGCGTGTATTAGTGATTTCTTTTGGAGCAATACCAGTGCAATATCCTCCAGATCGAGGCAAAAAGGTTTACAATATGCAGTGGAGGGTTATAGTCATAATATGAAATTAGCCAGTGAAGGGGAAACACACAGGACGCACGCTAAATCTGAGAAAACCCCATGACCTATACTTCAGATGCAACCAGCACAGCATTATGGACCAGTCGTGCTCTTGTACTGCCGGGTAAGTTTTCTTACTTATATTAGTCTAGTATTGTTAAAATATGAGGATTACTGTTAGGTCAGCAAGTTAGCTAAACCTCGGTGTTTATAGCTAGCTAAACATTAGTGGGGGGTTTTTGTCTTTGAAAGCATCAGCATCAGTCATTGTTATTCTTTGTCCATCATAAAAAAAATATTTATGTCACCCTACCCATGGATGTAATTCAGGTTATATGGCTGGATGGGATACTCCGGAGACGGGTGTCCGTTCACAAACATTAACATTAACCACTGACTGAACAAGCTTAACTTAGATGGCAATGACATTCTCGTAATATATTTTATTCATTAATAGTAACTTTGATATCGTTTTGTTATTGCCCCGAAAGCAAACTACACTACAGCTAGCTAGTTAGCCCGATAGAGTTAGCATAGTCTTACCTTAGCACAGTCCGATTTACATACTCCGTAGGCACACCGCTTCATCATTTTGGAGGTCCGGAGCTTATTAATGGTTGTCACTCTTCTTCCGTAAAGTTTTATGGTGGTTAGCAGTCTCGTAAGCCATCAAATAAAATCAATCAGACTATGGACGTCATCGAGAGCTGAGTAAAGCTTGACGGACTATGCTTACATAGCAACGGTTGCTAAATGTGTGATTGGTCAATGCTCGTTTGGGGGGGCGGAGTTTGCGAAAGGTCAATTACGGATACAACTCACCTGACTTTTGGCAGCGATATTCGGCCGAGCAAGAAAAGAAAAAGTGTAGTCAATAGTGCATAGAATTTGCCGGCACTCGACTAGAACTTTTCCTGGCTCAAATCTTAAAAAAAAAAAAAAAAAAAAAAAAAAAAAAGACCAGAGACTCTTGGGTGGATTTACAGTCTGAGGTAAAACAGCAAGGATGTTTAAAAAAAAAAACTGTGCTCCTCATAATTCTGGGGTACATTATCACAATTCATTATAATCCACATTTATCCAGATTTCTCCTTACTTTGGAAGCATGTCTTATTTTGGTATATTTGAATTTGATAATAATGTCGATACACAGTTTCATTTGATAAATCTTATGATTATTCTAGCGAAGTTTTACATTCATAAGTCTAAATTTACACATAAGAAACAATCCTTTATAGATTTTTTTTTTGTATCCATGAGAAATTATTTTTTGTCATTGTCTGGTTGTCTGTGTCCAAAAGCTGTAAAAACGTATAACTATTGCAAACTTATCATTTATTTATATGATTTTGTATCAAACTATTTTCTTTTCTTTCAGTTATACTATTGATTTTATTTGGTTTAGCTTTTGTATGTTTTAACTTTCCTGGCGTGTTCTATGTTCTAATTGTTTATAGTGTATACAATGATTGTATTATTTCCCCCCCAATAGTTTGTATACTGATTGAGTGAATAGAGATTTAAAAAAATAAAAACTAAACTGGGCTACTCGTATGTATAGGAAGTAAACATGTTTCTTCTTATTCGTCCGAGTGCAGTTTAAAGGTCTATTTATTTTTATTAACCAAATGAATCTAGAATTAAACGTATAATTTTATGAGCTTTTTTTTTTATTATTATTTTTTAAGTAAAATTAAATATTAACATTTTCGTGACATGAGATTTGTCCAAGTGTAATTGCCGTAGATTTCACGTGGTAGCAGAAGAGCTACTCCATTCCAGGCACGACGCGTTTACGCTCGGCTTCACTATAAAAATAATTCAACACGAATTCGTACGGAACGAACTGACACATCGACACTTTGCCCCGTCACTACGTTATTGAAGTCAAACATAATTGCAACGTTTCGTGTCTGGTTCAATCGTATCTCTCGGCCCTCTTTATTTTGCCTTAGCTTAGCTTAGCTTAGCTTAGCTTAGTTTAGCTTGCTAGGCGCCAAAAAACGAGACGCGTTTGCTGTCGACAAATTGGCTCAGCAGACGTCAATCGTGAGCGTAAAGTGTCGTGAATATCGTGTGAAGATGTTCACAATGGCGAAAGTCAAGTACGAAGAGGAGCTTTGTGGAGCACAGGAGGACAACGAGCGACAACGTCAACTGCTGGACGCCGTTTACAAGCAGCCTCGAGTTGTGTTGAACAGAGCAGGTTTGTCACTTGTTTCATCGACACTTTTCAACCATATGTACGTTTTTATTTCTGTAATGACTCTTCACCGGGTCACTTTGTTACGATACACAGTTTTTTTTTCTTCAGTCGGTTTGGTACATTTCTCAGTCGATACGAATTGGATTTAGCAGAGCTACAGCTGAGGTAAAGCTAGCCGCCTTTTCTTTTTACGCGGTCAAGTCAGCCGCACTTCATTTTTTCTGTTCGCCCTTTTCTAGGATTTACGGTAGTGTGCTCGAAGAGACCTGCAGCAAAACTGGCGACATCTGCCGATGACTTGATGACAATGCTTGCTCTGAAGCCTCCAATTTCCACCAGCCAATCATAACGTAGCGGGGGCGTGTCCTGCCCCTGACTTCCGCCGCACGTCTACTTTGGTTTCAGGAGTCATCACTGCCGAGGCGGGCGGGTACATGGCGTTTAATCATTATTTCCGATTCGGTATTGAACTGAATGCAGCCTCCACACAGGACGCCCGTCACCATTTTGAAGGTCTACGACACCTTTTGTTAAATGTCAGCATGTGTGTAAACTCGTTTCGGTGCGCGTTGATGCTTCTCGGCCTTAGTTAGCTTAGCTAATGTTCCCCCAGAGCTATTTCGGACCAACCGGGAAATATTTAACCTCACCATTCCCCATTTCATCTCGTCACTGGACAGGTGGTGAACGAGCGCACACCCTCGAGATGAATCGATTCTTAAAAAAATAAAATAAAATTCAATCGTGACAGTATTATCAACTCACCGTTGAAATTTGACTTGACCAAACCAATGTGTGTGTTCTTCTTGTGTCCTGCAGACGTCTCTGAGAAATATCTTCGTCCTGACGAACAGAAGGTGAAATCTCCTCAAGTGAAAGAGGAGGAGGAAGAGCATCCTTATTTTAAAGAAGAAAAAAAGTCCCCTGGTGTCAAAAAGGAGGAGGTTGAGGATGACGTCACCAAGTCACCAATGACCTTCAAGTCATCAATGACCTTCGCCCCTTTAAAGAGGGAAGATGAAGTCAAGGGTGAGAGTGAGGAGGGCACAGGGGCGGAGCCTCCAAACAGCATCTCAACTCCTCAAAACATGATTCCAGAAAGTGATGCAGACCACTGGGGACCATCACAAGCAAAAAGTGATGACATAAGGTCCCTTTCTTCTCATGATGATGATGATGATGATGATGATGATAGGTCGTGTCACACTGACGACAAATCCTGCGAATGTTCTCACTGTGGGAAAACATTGAGTTCAAAAGGAAGTTTGAAAATTCACCTGAGAAGACACACTGGGGAAAAACCTTTTTCTTGCTCAGATTGTGGCAAAAGCTTCTCTCGGAAGTCACTTTTAACATTACATTCAAGAACACACACTGGGGAAAAACCTTTTTCTTGCTCAGATTGTGGCAAAAGCTTCTCTCAGAAGTCACATTTAACAACACATACAAGAAGACACACTGGGGAAAAACCTTTTTCTTGTTTAGATTGTGGCAAAAGCTTCTTTCGGAAGTCACATTTAACATTACATTCAAGAACACACACTGGGGAAAAACCTTTTTCTTGTTTAGATTGTGGTAAAAGCTTCTCTTGGAAGTCAGCTTTAACAACACATACAAGAAGACACACTGGGGAAAAACTTTTTTCTTGTTTAGATTGTGGCAAAAGCTTCTCTGACAAGTCAGATTTAACAACACATAAAAGAAAACACACTGGGGAAAAACCTTTTTCTTGTTTAGATTGTGGCAAAAGCTTCTCTTGGAAGTCAGATTTAACAACACATACAAGAGGACACACTGGGGAAAAACCTTTTTCTTGTTTAGATTGTGGCAAAAGCTTCTCTTTGAAGTCAAATTTAACAAAACATTCAACAACACACACTGGGGAAAAACTTTTTGCTTGTACCCACTGTGGCAAAAGCTTCTCTCAGAAGTCACATTTAACATTACATTCAAGAACACACACTGGGGAAAAACCTTTTTCTTGCTCAGATTGTGGCAAAAGCTTCTCTTCGAAGTCAAATTTAACAACACATACAAGAAGACACACTGCGGAAAAACCTTTTGCTTGTTTAGATTGTGGCAAAAGCTTCTCTTTGAAGTCACATTTAACAAGACATACAAAAAGCCACACTGGCGAGAAACCTTTTTCTTGCTCAGATTGTGGCAAAAGCTTCTCTTCGAAGTCAAATTTCACAAAACATACAAGAATCCATAGTGGCGAGAAACCTTTCTCTTGCTCAGATTGTGGCAAAAGCTTCTCTCACAGGTCATATTTAACAATACATACAAGAAAACACGCTGGTGAGAAACCTTTTTCTTGCTCAGATTGTGGCAAAAGCTTCTATCGGAAGCAGCATTTAACAATACATACAAGAAGGCACACTGGCGAGAAACCTTTCTCTTGCTCAGATTGTGGCAAAAGCTTCTCTCGCAGGTCATATTTAATAATACATACAAGAAAACACGCTGGCGAGAAACCTTTTTCTTGCTCAGATTGTGGAAAACGTTACTCTGACAGGTCAAATTTCAAGAAACACACAAGATCGCATGGGAAGAAATCGTTCAGTTGCAGTGTTTGTGCTGAAAGATTCTCTTGTAAAAAGCTTTCTGAGAGACACGAGTGTGCTGGTGAGAATAGCAGCCATCTTTGAAGCTTCAAAAAAATGAAGGGAAGTGAATCTGATATGTTATTTCGTAATAACACAACATTCAAAGCTGCCTGGGGCCTGTCATAATGATTCACGTTCATTACTCAAATAAAAGTAGAGATATTAGGATTTCAGAAGACTTAAGAAGTATCAACTCCAATGTCTTACTTAAAAGTGTAAATGTAATGCTTTCAAAACTACTCAACCTGTTAATATTAAGTTTTTGACGTTTACTGTTAATGTGTTTAAATGTCAATTAATGTCAGTTTTTTTTATGTAATTTTGGAAGCTATTTTTGTTTGTTTTGCTTCTGAATGTTGTTAATGGTTGTGTTTGCTGAAGTTCGTAGATCTTGTGTTTTTTGCTTGCGTGAAGCACATTGAGTTAGTTTCCTTGTGTATGAAATCGAAATAAAACCACCTTGTGTTGCCTTGCAATTTTCCGCAAATCAGCGTCGAGAATACCTTCAGACACACAAAGCCATCTGGGATTCAAATTTGCTGTTGAACAGTGTCATCTCTGAAATGATTGATGTGATGGGCGTTTCGTCAACATTGAAGGAAGGTCCGTCAACGGCGGGCGTCCGTTTTGTTGTCGATTGGCGATTGACGGCTAACTTAAAAAAAAAGGACGAATGAACCATTGACGGAAGTAAGTTTCCTTCCGTCAATGTAATCATCAATCCGTCACACCGTCAATTAACATATCCCAATGACAGACGTCAAATTCGTCAATAAATGTGTCACTGTGTGTAAAATAGATAATAGATATGTGTCTATGTGTGTCAATACGTCGGTAATATAATCGATACCGTATGTGTCTATGTAGCGTCTTCGTCATTCGCCCCACCATGAGGTGTTCAGGTAGTTTTACGTAAATGTATGAACAAACGGCCGACGAATTTGTGCAGAAATTCAAACAATTGGCGATTGATGAAGGCACAGTCGGTTTTTTAATTGTGACGAGACGGGCCTGAAGTTTCCAGGAAGTTTCGGAATTTGTTGAAAAGAATCACCCAGAAAGAGTGTTCCAGAACTAATTCATTTGTGCATTTTACTTGGATATGTTCCTCGCTGTCCATCAGCCCGTCAATGACGCTGATGCATGACGAATGACGGATTGATGATTACAATGCCGCTGAGATTCAGATATTGACGGATTTACGAAGACGGAAGATGGTCCTGACACCTCGCAAGAGCTCGTCTTTTATATCGCCCTCAATATTCCAATCACTAACCTTTTACCTTTTTTGGAAGGTAAGTGTTGCGTCAAAACTTTGCTGGAGGAAAGTGTGAAAGCCACAGATGACAAAAACTGGCCTAAAGTCATTTGTATTGCTTGCAGTACAAATAAATATTGCATATATCAATAAAATATCAGATACTGTTTCAAACATTTATTAATAGCTAGGGCCGGTACATTATAAGCTATTACAACAAATTAAACTCATCCCTGATAATAAACATTCAGTTAACCTCAACAAGCTTGTTCAACTTTGATGGCGAATTTTTAAACTGCACATTCACCACAACAAACTGGGGCTCTTTTCAATAAGTCCAATTTAAACAGGCATTTAAACTTTACGATTATATCGGGAAACAAAACACTGAAAAAAACGGGAATGAGACTTTCGAACTGCAGCAAAAATGGCGACATCTGCCGATGACGATGACTGCTTGCTGTGAAGCCTCCAATTTCCAGCAGCCAATCATAGCGCAGCGGGGGCGTGTCCTGCCCCTGACTTCCGCCGCAGGTCTACTTTGGTTTCCGGAGTCATCACTGCCGCGGCGGGCGGGTCCGTGGCGTTTAATCATTATTTCTTATTCGGTATTGAACTGAATTCAGCCTCCACACAGGACTCCCGTCACCATTTTGAAGGTCTGCGACACCATTTATTTAATGTCAGCGTGTGTTTAAACTGGTTTCGGTGCGCGTTGATGCTTCTCGGCCGAGTTAGCTTAGTTTAGCTTAGCTTAGCTTAGCTCGCTAGCCGCTAACAAAGAGAAGCACACAAGACGTGGTCAGGAAGAGACCAAGTGTGACTTTGTTGGCATTATTGTGCCAAAATGTCGGCGAGAACGACACCAAAGGACGAGGAGGAACATTTTGGAGTCAAAGAAGAGAACGAGCAACATCTTCAACCGCTGGACGATGTTTGCCAGCAGCCTCGAATTGTGCTACACACAACAGGTTTGTACACTTCTTATTACTCTCCCTTGCTCAGCGCTACTATATAGAGTTAAAAACAAAACAATAAATGCAGTCATTACTGTACACAGTAATTCAATAAGCCGAATCGGAATTACAACTGCGCATGTGCGGCCACTGGCTCTTATGCTTCCTGTTTCGGGGACGTTGCTATCCAGATCGCCATATGAATGCATTGGAAATAACCGAAAAGAGTCATTATTTTTGATTTATTTATTATTGTTTAAGATCAATAAAGTCAAGTCTAAGTCTTGTAAATTATATTTATATTTAATACTGTATATAAAGAGCAAGTGGAATAAAATAAATTCAAGACCTGTGGGTGGGATTTTTTTTTTTTTTTTTTTTACTACTAACATGATGAGCATATACTATAAACAGTGCTGGGGAGAATACTTTCAAATTGTAATCAGCTACATAATGCTGAATCCTGTCTCAAAAATGTATTTTGTAACGTATTCTATTGCATCATTCAATGTAGGATGGTATGGTAAAAATTTCATATCACGGTTCTATTAAAAAAATGAAAAAATCACAATCTCGATTTTATCACGATTCTTTTTTTTTTTTTGCATATATTTTTAGGCTAATCTTCACATTTCTGAACATTTCTCTAATATTTAAAGCATATTTAAAATTTATATAAAACCCTAAAAGAGAAAAATTACAGCCATCTTAAGCCAACTAAGCTTTCTGAGCAGGTTGGAATTGAAATGCATGTAAACACTAGTGTTGTTCCGATACCGTTTTTTGGCCCCCGATACAGATACCCAGCTTTGCAGGATCGCCCAATACCAGACCGATACTTGAGTTTTTTTTTTTTTTTCCTTAACATGAAAAATCTGTCCTGCTATTGGTTCAGAGCATTCAAGGGCCAATAGGATATCTTAGATCGGCATGCAGTGAACATGTCACATACCGGTGAATGTCGTGCACCAGCAAGACACAAGATGCTGCATTGAAAATCCTATATTAGTGTTAGAATTAATGGTATCGGCATGTTACTTGTGCGTAGTCACAGACACCGATACTGTTTCAATGAAGTATCGGCACCTCTGCCCGATACCAGTATCGGTATCGGAACAACACTAGTAAACACAAATGGTAATGAACAGCCTCAGTTACTTCTTTCCACCGCTTGCTTGCTTGTTTTCGTTTCAAGACCAAATATTAAGCAAATGTGTGTTTCTGTAAGAGGTGTTCATTTATGGAATAATTTTGGTAATGACTTGAAAAGATGCAAGTCAATCGTTGAGTAAAAAAAAAAAAAATGTTCAAGAGTATTATTTGGATCAGACGTGAACCGGTACAATTATAGAAATGAAATGAAATGTTCTTTTTGATTCCATTGTTTGGGTGATGAGGGTTGAATGTGCGAGTATGATGATGTATTGTTGCGGTGTGCGCCCAGGGGGTTCATGCACATGCGCTATTGGCAATTGTGTGTTGAAGTGGGGTTGTCCACATGAGTATGATTGCACGTTTTCTTTTATTACGATGTGTTAATTTACAGTTGAAATACGATGTAAGGGATAAGGAGTAGGACTAGATAAGTTTTAACTTCTTCCTACTCCCTTTGGACATGTAAACAATTTCTAATGATTGTTATGAGGTTTTTTTTTTCTCCCGATTTCTATTTGCTGTTTGTTTATGTTTGTATGTTATGTTTACATGCTCAATAAACTTCGAAACTTCAAACTTTTTTCATATGGAGTACCCTTGGCAAATGACTGTGTTACCGTGGATTGGGTTAGCTTAGAGCTGCTAGCGGCTGGTCTCTGTCTGTGTTAGTTTTGGCTGTCTGCGTCCAGTTTCGGGGTCCGTAGGGAAGTCGAATCTCTGATTCTGAGTCTGGGGACTCTGAGGTGGGCTCACCTATCTCTGGGGTCAAAGTCACTGAGGTGGTTGGAAAGCTCCTCGGTGGCAGGGCCCCGGGGGTGGATAAGATCCACACGGAGTTCCTAAAGACACTGGATGTTGTGGGGCTGTCATGGTCGACACGCCTCTACAACATCGCGTGGACATCGGGGACAGCGCCTCTGGATTGGCAGACCGGGGTGATGGTCCCCCTTTTTAAGAAGGAGGACCGGAGGGTGTGTTCCAACTATAGAGGGATCACACTCCTCAGCCTCCCTGGTAAGGTCTATTGAGGGGTACTGGAGAGGAGGGTCCGTCGGGAAATCGAATCTCGGATTCAGGAGGAGCAGTGTAGTTTTCGTCCTGGCCGTGGAACGGTAGACCAGCTCTACACCCTCAGCAGGATCCTCGAGGGTGCGTGGGAGTTCGCCAAACCAGTCCACATGTATTTTGTGGATTTGGAGAAGGAATTCGACCATGTCCCTCGGGGAGTCCTGTGGGGGGTGCTTCGGGAGTACGGGGTACCGGGCCCCCTGATACGGGTGGTTCGGTCCCTGTTTGGTCCGCATTGCCGGCAGTAAGTCGGATTCGTTTCCAGTGAGGGTTGGACTCCGCCAAGGTTGCCCTTTGTCACCGATTCTGTTCATAATTTTTATGGACAGAATTTCTAGGCGCAGCCGAGGCGTCGAGGGGTTCCGGTTTGGTGGCCTCAGCATTGCATCTCTGCTCTTTGCAGATGATGTGGTGCTGTTGGCTTCTTCAGGCTGGGATCTCCAACTCTCACTGGAGCGGTTCGCAGCCGAGTGTGAAGCGGTTGGGATGAAGATCAGCACCTCCAAATCCGAGACCATGGTCCTCAGTCGGAAAAGGGTAGCGTGTCCTCTCCGGGTCGGGGATGAGATCCTCCGCCAAGTGGAGGAGTTCAAGTATCTTGGGGTCTTGTTCACGAGTGAGGGTAGGATGGAAAGGGAGATCGACAGGCGGAGCGTCTGCAGTGATGCTGTTGTGGTGAAAGAGGAACTGAGCTGCGAGCGAGCGGTCTGGCAGAGGAGGCAGCCCCGACCCACCTTTTTGTCAGATAAATGTTTGGCGAGCCTCCCTTGTTCTGCTCTGGAGGTACCCTGTCTTGAAAAAGTGTTTTTTGAAAATGTAGCATCCGCGAGCTTGACTGCTCATGAATGAATTGTGGCACATTACGTCACCGCCGCTACACGAATCTGATTCCAGAAGATAGCGGCTTCTGTAATCATATTACAACCAGAACATTGCAACGTTTATTGATTTCCGTCACAAAATATGAACAATCGGTCACTGTCAGCAACTGTAATAACTTTCCTCATTGAGCCGCTCCCGTCTCATGTAAGTCGCTCGCTGCGCTGCCCACCCGAACTTCAGGGAGGAGTATCGATACTCAGAACTGCAATATCGATACAGTACCATTTTTGTTAATATCGATACATATCTATGTATCGATATTTTGAACACACCCCTTTAGATGATGGATCATTCGTGTTTTTACGAACATGCATATAAAGGTACTTGTTCTAGTGTGGGTGCCGAGGTTGGCGATCCAAGATCGCCGATCTTCTGCGCATGCGCGTCACCGATTGTGCAGGGGTCACCGATAGCGTCTTGACACAAATATCCAGTAATAAATACAGATGTTTTCTTTAGGGAGTCCTCTTTGTAAATCTCACTGGAACGGCACAAAGTCGTCACCTTGTCCAATGCAGATTGGTGACGCATCACTGACGATGACCTTCATCCAGTCATCCGCAGTCCATGATTGCCTCTCCTCAGCCAATTGCAGTCTTGTTCTTTTTTGTTTAAGCGTCAGTGATGTTTTCCTTTTAGCGTTCCTGTATGTAAATCCCATTTCCTTGACGCGATTTTGCAGAGTTCTGTCACATACATTGACTCCAGCTTCCTCCCGTTTCTTCTTCATTTGTCTCGTTGTGCATTTTCTGTTTTCAAGACATATGGCCTTTAGTTGTTTGCCTTGACGCTTAGATGTCTTCCTTGGTCTACCAGTACGCTTGACTTGAACAACCTTCCCATGCTGTTTGTACTTGGTCCCGACCTTCGATACAGCTGACTGTGAACAGCCCACATCTTTGGCAACCATACGTGTAGAGTTACCTTCTTCAACAAGTTTGATAATCCTGTCTTTGGTCTCAAGAGACATCTCCTTTGTTGGAGCCTTGATTCTTGCCAATCCACTTGGTCCAGCAGCCCTCTAAGGTGTTATAACTGCACTGTTTTTAACTGCTGGATAACGAGCAGATGTCATTTGAGGCAGGTTCCCAATTAAGGGAAGGAAATTGACTCAAAATGGAGTGATTGCATATTTTTTTTTCTCAGGATGGAGTAATTCAATATTTATTTCCCTGCACTTGCTCTTATAAAAGTAACATTGACTGACCAGCACAAAGTTTTTTCTCCATTTCTTTTAGTGTTTCTGAAAACCAAGATGTTGCACTTTGGAATAAGCTTACGACTGTTTCATGCTTTTTATCTGAGTTTGATCGACACAATAAAACGTCTGAGTGAGTGCTTGTCCAAGACTGGTGATTCCATACTTTTTGCTAGGGGTTGGAGCTACGACTTCCTGTTGTTGATGCACGTAGGGCCGCCCACCATCTTACGTGTGTCTTGCCGGCGGCAACAAATTCATTGAAGCTTTTATTTTGTGATTTTGATGCAGATTGTTTGTTTTGTTCCAAACATAAGATATGTAGCGATGTTAATTTTCTCCCTTTTCAGTCTAAAGAGACCACAAACAAACCCTAGGAAGCATCTTACTTAGTCGTGGTGAATTGGAGTAAACAATTACTGTCCGTGCGGAACCGAAATATTTGTCCTGGACGTCCAGGTGCCGCAAATATGTTTTTTAAAATAGATTTGACGCATGCATTTTTGCGTCAACTGCTGTTTCTGGTCGACCAAACCGACTTGGTCGACTTTTATTCCCAGCCCTAGACCAAGCCAAATGTGTGTTTTGTCTTTGTAGACGTCGGCGAGAAATACCTTCGTCCTGACGAACAGGAGGTGAAGCCTCCTCATGTTAAAAAGGAGGAAGAGCATCCTTACGTCGAAGAGGAGGAAAAGCCCATTCGTGTCAAAGAGGAGGAGGTTGAGGATGATGTCACCAAGTCGCCACCGACCTTCGCCCCTTTAAAGGGTGAAGATGAAGACAAGGGTGAGAGTGAGGAGGATGGCGGGGCGGAGCTTCCAAGCAGCAGCTCAACTCAACACATGACGACAGAAGGTGATGCAGAACACTGGTGATCACCACAGGCACAAATTCATGATGACATAAGAACTAGAGATGGACCTATATTTTTTTTTTCAGGGCCGATACCGATTATTAGT
Source organism: Festucalex cinctus (assembly GCF_051991245.1). Taxonomy (NCBI): domain Eukaryota; kingdom Metazoa; phylum Chordata; class Actinopteri; order Syngnathiformes; family Syngnathidae; genus Festucalex; species Festucalex cinctus. Next base: position 1,152,691 of record NC_135411.1, read on the forward strand.
AGTCAAGGAGGTCGATAACCGATATTTGAAGCCGATTATAAGAAAGGAAGGGGGGGTAATTAGTGTCACATTTTTCTAAAATACAAAAGCCAATCTTGACTTTGTTGGATTGTCTAAAAAGTGAAAGTAAGCAAGTAAATACCATATCACTCTAGTTTTCAAAGGCAAATATTTTTCCCATCTCTTATAAAGTGAACTGAAAATTTTCCCAGACCCTAAACTGGTTTTAGATTGACCTTATTTCGGCCGTCAGATTTTGAAAAAGGCCAATGCCGATATTCGTCAAAATGCCCAATATCGGCGCCGATAATCGGTCAATATCGGGCTATGTTATATATATGTCTGTTAATATGTTATATAACTGTTAGGAATGTTCTCAATGTGGTAAAACATTGAGCTCAAAATGGAGTTTGAAAGCGCACAAAACACGGGAAAAAAGTTTCGCTCAGAAGTCAACTTCTGCAACAGACAAAAGAACGCAAACTAGTGAAAAACCTTCCATCTGTCGATCAAAGTGCTCCATGTACGATGTTGTCACCAACCCTTTTTTTTTCAACTCACACTTGAAATTTGACTTGACCAACCCAAATATTTGTTGGGAGTTAATAATTGCACCTCGACCATCACACATAATCCGCTGTCACTTGTTCCTCTCTGCAACGAGTGAGCAGGAAGTGACAAGTGTTGTCCTGAAATGTAAAAGTAAATTCTCGACTAGACACAGAAAATTGCAGTTGGGGTCTTCATTGATCTCAAAAAAGCTTTTGATACAATTAACCATTCTATTCTAGTAAATAAATTGGAATGATATGGGATTAGAGGAGTTGCTGGTGACTGGATTTAAAGTTATTTAAAAGGAAGGTTACAATATGTTCAAATGGGGCAGCACATATCTGGACAACTTGGCATTGCTTGTGGTGTTCCCCAGGGGTCCGTATTAGGGCCAATATTATTTAATATGTAAATTAACTCTTTTACTGCCACACGTTATCAAAAAACAACCCCCAAAGCCAGCGGATTTTTAGCATTTTAACTTATTTTTTGATGTAAACTGAATATTATATTGTTTTGCTACATATATAACATGAAAGATCACATTCCATTCTTTCATTAGAAAAAAAAAGTGTGTTTCTACCTTATTCCGTTCTTTAGTAATCACCATTTGAAAACAGGTAATTTGAGTGACATTGAGCGAAAATTGGAAAAAAAAAAAAAAAGATACATTTTCTCCACAACAGTGACTTTCATACTAATATTTTTTGTTTAGTGACGCTCCGTCAAATTAGGTTTAATGTGACAAAGGCTGTGATCAGTCACGACAGCCTTGAAAACGTTCGATTTCACCAGATTGCGTCATGGTTCATTGTAATTCGCAGCTCTAGTTGGGGCCCGAGCAGCTTCCGCTGTGAGGTTAAATAAACTTGAGTTGAGTTGAGTAATTCCATACACCGGCAGCCCATTGACAAGAGATACAATGCTGCCATCTGCTGGCCATAGTTAGTGGATGATTTTGATTTCACAACTCATTGACCTGGCTGCGCTGCACTTGGATGTTGCACTGACCACTGATATATTAAAAACTAAAAATGTAGTTAACTTGAACTTAACGTTCATGGAGGCATACGTCGTGATTTTACTAAACGTTATTAAACGTTTTTGGCGGTCAAAGAGTTAATAACATTTTCAATGTGTCTCAGACATTCAAACTTGTACTTTTCGCGGATGACACTAATATATTTTATAGGGGTAATAATTATAATGAGCTTGTGAGTGCTGTGAATAATGAACTTGATAAAATAAAAATGTGGATTGATATGAATAAATTATCGTTAAATGTAGAAAAAACAAACAATAATGTTTAGTAAATCTAGAATACATTTTGAATCGCAGATAACTATAGATGGCATCCTAATTGATAATGTAAGTGAGATTAAATTTGTAGGTGTTATAATTAATAAATTTATCTTGGAAAGCCCATATCAGACACACAAAAAATAAAATCTCTAAATGCCTCCCAATTTTGAATCAAGTAAAGTCATGTCTTGATGAGGATTCTCTCCGTACATTATATTGTACGCTGGTCCTCCCTTACTTCACATATTGTGTTGAAGTGTGGGGTAACACCGACCAGTGTACAATAGAGCCATTCATCATATTACAAAAACGTGCTTTGCGGATTATACATAAAGTTGGATTTCTTGAACATACACACAGTCTTTACTCAAATTTAAAGATCTAGTTAAATGTAATACTTTGATAATCTGATATAAAGCATTTAATAAATTATTGCCAATTAATCTACAACAGTTATTTCAACTTAAAGAGTTAGTTCATAATTTGAGAGGATATGGAGACTTTATAACGTTTTTGTGTGTCAGTATGTGGTGTGAAATATTGGAATAGTCTGGGTACTCGACATAAGCGATCCCAAAATATTTTCAGATTTAAAATGTTATATAAAAACATGGTTTGGTCACAATATGTCGGAGGACCTTGAATTTATAAATACTTGGTGTAAATGTGTCCTTGCTGCTACTACTGCTGTTATTGTCTATTACTAAAGTTATGTATGTTTATGTCTTATTCTTGGAATATATAATGTATTACCATCGTTGGTATGAACCATAAAAATGTGATATCTGTTACCTACGAAAACATCACCATTATTAGCACTTAATAATTCAGTTAATGGTATGCCATTATATTGTCTATATATTGATAAAAACATTTTTAAGATAGAAATATGGTAACTTGCAGGAAGTACTGTATATTTGTAATTTTATAGATGAGAAACGGGGGTGGGATTAAATAAGTTTTCTTCTTCCCACTCCCTTTCAGGCAGAATCAAATTTTCCTCTTTTTTTTTTTTTTTTTTCTGTTCATATTATGAAACTACAGTATGACTTGTTGCTGTGTTCAACTGTACACTATTGCCTGAAATAAATGAAAATGAAATGAAATGAAATGTGTTTCTCTTCTTGTGTCCTGCAGATGTCGGTGAAAAATATCTTCGTCTTGATGAACAGGAGGTGAAGTCTCGTGTGAAAGAGGAGGAAGAGCATCCATATTTTAAAGAAGAAAAAAAGACCCTTTGCGTCAAAAAGGAGGAGGTTGAGGATGACGTCACCAAGTCACCAATGACCTTCGCCCCTTTAAAGAGTGAAGATGAAGTCAAGGGTGAGAGTGAGGAGGGCAGAGGGGCGGAGCTTCCAAACAGCATCGCAACTCCTCAAAACATGATTCCAGAAAGTGATGCAGACCACTGGGGACCATCAAAAATAAAAAGTGATGACATAAGGTCCCTTTCTTCTCATGATGATGATGATAATGATGATAATCTGCATGGTAATGATGAACATGCTGCTGATGATAGGTCGTGTCACACTGACGACAAATCCTGCGAATGTTCTCACTGTGGGAAAACATTGAGTTCAAAAGGAAGTTTGAAAATTCACTTGAGAACACACACTGGGGAAAAACCTTTTTCTTGTTTAGATTGTGGCAAAAGCTTCTCTTTGAAGTCAAATTTAACAACACATAAAAGAAGACACACTGGGGAAAAACCTTTTTCTTGTTTAGATTGTGGCAAAAGCTTCTCTTTGAAGTCAAATTTAACAACACATACAAGAAGACACACTGGGGAAAAACCTTTTTCTTGCGCAGATTGTGGCAAAAGCTTCTCTTTGAAGTTACATTTAACAAGACATACAAGAAGCCACACTGGTGAGAAACCTTTTTCTTGCTCAGATTGTGGCAAAAGCTTCTCTCAGAAGTCAAATTTAACAACACATTCAAGAACACACACTGGGGAAAAACCTTTTTCTTGCTCACTGTGGCAAAAGCTTCTCCCGTAAGTCAGAATTAACAATACATACAAGAAGACACACTGGCAAGAAACCTTTTTCTTGCTCAGCCTGTGGCAAAATCTTCCCTGCCAAACCTGAATTAAGAAGCCACATAAGAACACACACGGGACAGAAACCATATTCATGCACAAAATGTGTGGAAAGCTTCGCTTCCACCAATTCTTTAACAGCACATGCAAAAACACACACTGGAGAGAAACCGTATTCCTGCTCAGATTGTGGAAAAAGCTTCTCTTCCATGTCAAATTTAAGAAAGCACACAAGAACACATGGTGGGAAGGAACCATTCAGTTGCAGTGTTTGTCCTAAAAGATTCTCTTGTAAAAAGCTTGCTGAGAGACACGAGTGTGCTGGTGAGAATAGCAGCCATCTTTGAAGCTTCAAAAAACGAAGGGAAGTGAGTTTGTTGTGCTGTAAAAGTGTCAATGCATCTTAAAAGTGTAAATGTAATGCTTTCAAAACTACTCAACCTGTAAATATTAAATGTTTGCTGTTAATGTGTTTAAATGGTTTTTTTTGTACGTAATTTAGGAAGTTATTTTTGTTTGCTTCTGAATGTTGTTAATGGTTGTTTGTTGATGTTTGTACGTGTTGTGTATTTGCTTGTGTGAAGCACATTGAGTTGCCTTGTGTATGAAATAGAAATAAAGCCACCTTGCAATTTTCCCCAAATAAGCTTCGACAATACGTTCAGACACACAAAGCCATCTGCGATTAAAATTTTTTGTTGAACAGTGTTATCACTGAAATGATTGACGCAAATGTCCTACTCTTTGTTGCTAACTCAACCACCACAGCTCCGTGCTAGCTAACACGCCATATGCTAGTGCATTTTGCACATTTTATCTTTCTATGTAACAATTTTGACATGATTAGCATACAATATTCAGATGACATAAGAACAAAATTGTGTCCATACCTGGTTTTGATTCTTTCATTTTTCATGGAATAATATAATTTCTGTTCATGTGGCACTTTTGCCTCTGCAGGCAAATTGTTCTTGTCATCAAACAACCTTTCATCACATTTTGAAATCAAAATACACATCAAATGGAGTAGAGGCCACCTGGACTTCCGGGCTTCACACACCAGCTCCGTTTCCGGCCACCGCTGCGACTCACAGGCGGCGTTCCGACAAAAATGATCACATTAAGAGAAGCGACAGTACAATGCAATTGCATTTGTACTTCTGAGTGTGGCGCTGATGAGATGATGCTCCCCCTGGTGGGAAGTGTGTGGCAATACCTTACATCCATAGCCAATCAGCATTAGTGCCCTCCCTACATAAGGAGTCAGTTGGTACCTGCCCTCAACTTACTCCTTGGCTCTGAGGTCCGCCTCCTTGACTTCAATGGCTTGTCATCATCAGTCATCACGAACATTTTACCTTTATTGGAAGGTAAGTGTTGCGTCAAAACTTTGCTGAAGGAAAGTGTGAGAGCCACAGATGACAAAAACTGGCCAAAAGTCATTTGTATTACTTGCAGTACAAATAAATGTTGCATATATATATATGTCAATAATATATCAGATACTGTATCACCTTCCCATGGGCTCACCACCGGTGGGAGGGGCCACAGAGGTCGGGTGCAGTGGAGGCTGGGTGGCAGCCATGGGAGGAGACCTTGGCGGACCGACCCCCCCAGCTGCAGAAGCTGGCTCTTGGGACATGGAATGTCACCTCTCTGGCAGGGAAGGAGCCTGAGCTGGTGTGTGAGGCAGAGAAGTTCCGACGAGACATAGTCGGACTGTCCTCCACACACGGCTTGGGCTCTGGTACCAGTCCTCTCGAGAGGGGTTGGACTCTCTTCCACTCTGGAGTTGCCCATGGTGAGAGGCGCAGAGCAGGTGTGGGCAGTCTTATTGGCCCCCGGCTCAGCGCCAGTACGTTGGGGTACACCCCGGTAGACGAGAGGGTAGCCTGCCTCCGCCTTCAGGTGGGGTGACGGGTCCTGACTGTTGTTTGTGCATATGCACCAAACGGCAGTTCAGAGTACCCACCCTTTTTGGAGTCCCGAGAGGGTGTGCTGGAGAGTGCTTCCCCGGAGACTTCAATGCTCACGTGGGCAATGACAGTGAGACATGGAGGGACGTGATTTTGAGGAACAGCCCTCCCGGTCAGAACCCGAGTGGTGTTTTGCGATTGGACTTCTGTGCTCATCACGGATTGTCCATAACAAACACCATGTTCAAACATAGGGATGTCCATATGTGTACTTGGCACCAGGACACCCTCGGCTAGGAGTTCCATGATCGACTTTGTAGTCGTGTCATTGGATTTGTGGCCGCATGTTTTGGACACTCGGGTGAAGAGAAGGGTGGAGCTGTCAACATATCACCACCTGGTAGTGTGTTGGCTCCAAGGGTGGGGGAAGATGCCGGTTCGACCTGGCAGACCCAAACGTATTGTGAGGGTTTGCTGGGAACGTCTGGCGGAATCCCCTGTCAGAAAGAGTTTCTCCCTCTGGCAGAACTTCTCCCTTGTCCCGGGGGAGGAGAGGGTTCCAAGGGGGCTATGTTCCGCGCCTCCATTGTTGAGGCAGCCAATCGGAGCTGCGGCCATAAGGTAGTCGGTGCCTGTCACGGCGACAATCCTCGAACCACCAGTGGTCAGGGATGCCGTCAAGCTGAAGAAGGAGTCCTATCGGGCCTTTTTGGCCTGTGGTACTGCGGAGGCAGCAGCCAGTTACCGGCTGGCCAAGCGGAACGCGGCTTCGGCGGTCGCTGAGGCAAAATCTCGGACATGGGAGGAGTTCGTTTGAGGCCATGGAAAATGACTTCCGGACGGCTCGAGGAAATTCTGGTCCACCATCCGGCGTCTCAGGAGAGGAAAGCAGTTCACCATTAACACTGTATAATGGAGATGGTGTGCTGCTGACTTCGACTCGGGACGTCGTGAGTCGGTGGGGGGAATACTTCGAATATCTCAATTGCACCAAGATGTCTTCCTTTGAGGAAGCAGTCTGGCGAATCTGAGGTGGGCTCTCCTATCTCCGGGGTCAAAGTCACTGAGGTGTTTGGAAATCTCCTCGGTGGCAGGGCCCTGAGGGTGGATGAGATCCACCCGTAGTTCCTAAAGACTCTGGATGTTGTGGGGCTGTCGTGGTTGACACGCCTCTAACGCGCCTTGGTAAATAATTTGCAACGCTATTGCTCAAGATTTATTTATTTATTGCATTTTTATATATTTTAGTTTGGTTTTAAGGTATTTACAAAGACAAAGGGCAAGGTTAAAATGTTAATTTAAAGATGCCGGGAGAATTTGTCGGCTGCGTGACGTCACTCTCGTGGATTTTGACAGCACGCACGTATTATTTTTTTCACTCACTCACAGAAGCTAACGTGTGAATGAGTGTGAAAAAAAAAATCCGTGTGTGCTTTCAAATTGCCGCGGGAGTGACGTCACGCAGCCGACAATTTCGCCCAGCCCTGTTTGCGACACGTCAAACCCCGCTCTGCGATTGGCTGGAGGAGTGTAAACACTGTCTTTCCACAGAAACGTCCCGCTGTTTACAAACCAAACACAAAATTACAAAATACAGGCTGGGGGCGGTGGGGATTTATAGGACAAAATCACCCCCAGAAATTAAGAGAAGCCCAGATCTGAAAATTGATAAGTAGTTTGTTTGTTTCAATCCTGCATTTAAAAAGTGCATTTTTCTGAGTGAAACCGGCAGACTGGGACTTTAAACTCATCACATTTGGTGGTTAAATCTTATCCCTCATAATAAACATTCAGTTTACCTCAACATGCTTGTTCAACTTTGATGGCGAATTTTTAAACTGCACATTCACCACAAAAAAATGGAACTCTTTTCAGTAAGTCAAATTTAAACGGGCATTTGAACTTTACAATTATATAATAAAACAGAAAAAGGGAATGAGACTTTCGATTCCAACTGCAGCAAAAATGGCGACATCTGTCGATGACTTGATGACAATACTTGCTCGGAAGCCCCGGGACAATTTCCAGCAGCCAATCGTAACGCAGCGGGGGCGTGTCCTGCCTGACTTCCGCCGCACGTCTCCATTCGTTTCTTCACGTGCTCACTGCCGTGGCCGGCGGCCACATCGCGTTTCATCAGACGTCCTCTGCTAATTCATTCTTTCTTATTTGGTGTTGGACTGAACACACAGGACTCCCATCACCATTTTGAAGGTCTGCGACACCGTTTATTAAATGTCGGCGTGTGTTTAAACTCGTCTCGGTGCGCGTTGATGCTTCTCGGCCGAGTTAGCTTAGCTTAGCTTAGCTTAGCTTGCTAGCCGCTAACAAAGAGAAGCACACAACACGTGGTCAGGAAGAGACCAAGTGTGAGTTTGTTGGCATTATTGTGCCAAAATGTCGGCGAGAACGACACCAAAGTACGAGGAGGAACTCTTTGGAGTAAAAGAAGAGGACGAGCAACATTTTCAACCGCTGGACGACGTTTGCGAGGAGCCTCGAATTGTGCTACACAAAACAGGTTTGTACACTTCTTATGACTCTCCCTTGCTTAGCACTACTGTATAGCGTTAAAAAAAAATCACTGCAGTCCTCATTATTGTACACAGTAATTCAATTCAACTGTTATTTTAAATAGTGAAATAAATTGATTTGATTGGTTGATTCCGGACAGGGGCCGATTATACAGTCATGAGACAGTCATGCCAATGTATCTGACAAGACGTGTGCGATTTTAAGAACACTTAGGTGCACAATAAGACTGTATTAAAACGGTGGTACAATACTACAAATTAATTTTTTTTGTCGGTATACATATCCCTGTTTCCCACATATATATATATATATATATATATATATATATATATATATATATATATATATATATATTACTAAACAGTCACAGTTTTGTCATGATTACTGCATTATTACATTCCACTGCTGTTGCAACCAGTGTTAATTTTGACAAGAAATTTTAATTTAGTTTAGACTAAGTATTAAAACGGTGGTACAATACTACAAATTATTTTTTTGTCGGTATACATAGCCCTGTTTCCCACATACATTTTTTTTTTTTTTTTTTACAAAAAAGTCAGTTTTGTCATGATTACTGCATTATTACATTCAACTGCTGTTGCAACCAGTGTTAATTTTGACAAGAAATTTTAATTTAGTTTTAGTTATAGTCTTTTGACTAAAATTAACAAGTTTGAGTCATAATTTAGTCTTCTGATTGTATTTTAGTTTTGATCCAATTTTAGTCGACTAAATTCACAGTTTAGTCTATTTTCCTTCAGCATACGTTTAAACTTTTATACAGAAAATTATAGCACACCTATTTGTGACTTTAGTTTAACACGCGAGACACATTTCATACAATGGTGTCTTTCTTGTTTCAATGAATCATGTTCAACTGCCAATAATGTAACTTTTCACCTGAATAAGAAAAAGTGCATAATTAAATTGCTTGAGATTTATCTTACAGCTGCACAATTTATGTTTATGTACAGCACTTTGTATACAGCAATGACTGTTCTTAGAGCGCTTTATAAATAAAGTTGAGTTGAGTTAACGTGCAGTGAACACAACATTTTTTGAGTGGTTCTTTTCTCATTCATTCTGATTGGATTGTGTGAATTTTCACGACTGTGTTGTTTTCATTTTCATTTTAGTCATTGACGAAATTGTCAGTCAATTTTAATCATAGTTATTGTCTGAATGAATGGCTTCTATTTTAGTTTTCATTTAATTTTCGTCAGGAAAAACAATTAGTCACGAAAATTATCATGTAAATATTTCGGCGACAAAAATATCACTGGTTGCAACTGTAACATTCACGAAGACGGGAGTCAATGACAATCGATTCCGTTTTGCAAATAAGGGCCGAGTTCATATGGGCATATATGCGAACTGCGCACAAGACGACACGTGAAAATGGAATGAAGCGGTTGCGCTTAATTAAGGTAAATTAATGAGTGAATTAATTAATGGAGGAAAGATTGAGGACTGGAGTTAGGCTCACTTTCTGTTGAAATCAGGTCACTTCCTGTTGAAATTGGACTACTTCCTATTGATAGGTCACCTCCTGTTGAAATCGGGCCACTTCCTGTTGAAATTGGACTACTTCCTATTGGTAGGTCACTTCCTGTTGAAATTGGGCCACTTCCTGTTGAAATTGGACTACTTCCTATTGATAGGTCACTTCCTGTTGAAATTGGGCTACTTCCTATTGATAGGTCACTTCCTGTTGAAATCGGGCCACTTCCTGTTGATTCTAAGTCGCTTCCAGGTCACTTCCTATTGAAATCAGGTCACTTCCGGGTCACTTCCTGTTGAAAACATGTCAGTTCCTGTTGATTTCAGGTCACTTCCTATTGAAATCAGGTCACTTTCTGTTGAAATTGTCACTTCCTGTTGAAATTGTGTCACTTCCTGTTGATTTAAAGCCACTTCTGAGTCACTTCCTGTTCATTTTATGCCATTTCCTGCTCACTTCCTATTGAAACCAGGTCACTTCCTGTTGAAATCGTGTTGCTTCCTGTTGATTTGATGCCACTTATGGGTCACTTTCTGTTGATTTTAGGCTATTTCCGGGTCACTTCCTGTTGAAATCAGGTCACTTCCTGTTGATTTTTGGCCATTTCTGGGTCACTTCCTGTTCAAATCAACAGGTCACTTCCTATTGAAATCAGGTCACTTCCGGGTCACTTCCTGTTGAAAACAAGTCAGTTCCTGTTGATTTCAGGTCATTTCCTATTGAAATCAGGTCACTTTCTGTTGAAATTGTGTCACTTACTGTTGATTTGAAGCCACTTCTGGGTCACTTCCTGTTCATTTTATGCCATTTCCGGGTCACTTCCTATTGAAATCAGGTCACTTCCTGTTGAAATCGTGTTGCTTCCTGTTGATTTGATGCCACTTCTGGGTCACTTTCTGTTGATTTTAGGCCATTTCCGGGTCATTTCCTGTTGAAATCAGGTCACTTCCTGTTGATTTTTGGCCATTTCTGGGTAACTTCCTGTTCAAATCAACAGGTCACTTCCTATTGAAATCAGGTCACTTCCTATTCAAGCCGGGGCATTTCCTGGCGAGAATCCCTGGTGTACCAAATCAATTGGCGAAGATGGCTGCCGCTGAGGGCAGGCGTAGGGTACAAAATAGTGAATTGTGGGTAAGGCGTGAATATTTGGAATATGTTTAAATTGGAAAGATGAGAATGGGATGAATCGTGTGGAAGTAGGGGTCTTCCAGCCTAACTATGGTTACAAATAGGTGTTTTAATTTTCTATGTAAAAGTTGAAATGTATGCGGATGGACAATATCAACTCAACTCAATTTAGTCGACTTGAATCAATAGAGAGATTAAAATGGTTTTAGATTTGACCTTATATCGGCTGTCAGATTTTTAACAAGGCCAATACTTTTTTTCTTTTTGTTTTTTGGATGGGCCAATCCGAGTGTGCGGTGGCCCCAAGTCGAGGTGCACTGTAGAAACAATAATGCACATCATCTCACGCTTGAAATTTGACTTGACCAACCCAAATGTGTGTTTGTGTTCTTGTGTCCTGCAGACGTCGCTGAGAAATATCTTCGTCCTGACCAAGAGGACATGAAGCCTCCGAATGTTAAAGAGGAGGAAGAACATCCTTACATCGAAGAGGAAGAAAAGCCCGTTCGTGTCAAAGAGGAGGAGGTTGAGGATGACGTCACCAAGTCACCAATGACCTTCGCCCCTTTAAAGAGTGAAGATGAAGTCAAGGGTGAGAGTGAGGAGGGCAGAGGGGCGGAGCCTCCAAACAGGATCTTAAATCCTCAAATCATGATTCCAGAAAGTGATGCAGACCACTGGGGATCATCAAAAGCAAAAAGTGATGACATAAGGTCCCTTTCTTTTCATGATGATGATGATAATGATGATAATCTGCATGGTAATGATGAACACGCTGCTGATGATAGGTCATGTCACACTGACGACAAATCCTGCGAATGTTCTCACTGTGGGAAAACATTGAGTTCAAAAGGAAGTTTGAAAATTCACTTGAGAAGACACACTGGGGAAAAACCTTTTTCTTGTTTAGATTGTGGCAAAAGCTTCTCTTGGAAGTCACAGTTAACAAGACATACAAGAAGACACACTGGGGAAAAACCTTTTTCTTGTTTAGATTGTGGCAAAAGCTTCTCTGACAAGTCACAGTTAACAAGACATACAAGAAGACACACTGGGGAAAACCCTTTTTCTTGTTTAGATTGTGGCAAAAGCTTCTCTGACAAGTCAAATTTAACAACACATACAAGAAGACACACTGGGGAAAAACCTTTTTCTTGTTTAGATTGTGGCAAAAGCTTCTCTTGGAAGTCACAGTTAACAAGACATACAAGAAGACACTGGGGAAAACCCTTTTTCTTGTTTAGATTGTGGCAAAAGCTTCTCTGACAAGTCAGATTTAACAAAACATACAAGAAGACACACTGGGGAAAAACCTTTTTCTTGTTTAGATTGTGGCAAAAGCTTCTCTGACAAGTCAGATTTAACAACACATACAAGAATCCATAGTGGCGAGAAACCTTTTTCTTGCTCAGACTGTGGCAAAAGCTTCTCTTGGAAGTCAGCTTTAACAACACATACAAGAAGACACACTGGGGAAAAACCTTTTTCTTGTTTAGATTGTGGCAAAAACTTCTTTTGGAAGTCAGATTTAACAACACATACAAGAAGACACACTGGGGAAAAACCTTTTTCTTGTTTAGATTGTGGCAAAAACTTCTTTCGGAAGTCAGATTTAACAACACATACAAGAACACACACTGGGGAAAAACCTTTTTCTTGTTTAGATTGTGGCAAAAGCTTCTCTTGGAAGTCACATTTAACAACACATAAAAGAATCCATAGTGGCGAGAAACCTTTTTCTTGCTCAGACTGTGGTAAAAGCTTCTCTTTGAAGTCAGCCTTAATGATACATACAAGAAGACACACTGGGGAAAAACCTTTTTCTTGCTCAGATTGTAGCAAAAGCTTCTCTGCGAAGTCAAATTTAACAACACATACAAGACGACACACTGGCAAGAAACCTTTTTCTTGCTCAGCCTGTGGCAAAAGCTTCCCTGCCAAGCATGAATTAAGAAGCCACATAAGAACACACACACGGGACAGAAACCATATTCATGCACAAAATGTGTGAAAAGCTTCGCTTCCACCAATTCTTTAACAGCACATGCAAAAACACACACTGGAGAGAAACCGTATTCCTGCTCAGATTGTGGAAAAAGCTTCTCTTCCATGTCAAATTTAAGAAAGCACACAAGAACACATGGTGGGAAGGAACCATTCAGTTGCAGTGTTTGTCCTAAAAGATTCTCTTGTAAAAAGCTTGCTGAGAGACACGAGTGTGCTGGTGCGAATGGCAGCCATCTTTGAAGCTTCAAAAAATGAAGGGAAATGAGACTGGTGTGCTGCAAAAGTGTCAATGCATCTTAAAAGTGTAAATGTAATGCTTTCAAAACTACTCAACCTGTAAATATTAAATGTTTGCTGTTAGATGAGAAAAACTGGCCAAAAGTCATTTGTATTACTTGCAGTACAAATAAATGTTGCATATATATATATATATATATATATATATATATATATATATATATATATATATATATATATATATATATAATATCAGATACTGTATCACCTTCCCATGGGCTCACCACCGGTGGGAGGGGCCACAGGGGTCGGGTGCAGTGGAGGCTGGGTAGCAGCCAAGGGAGGAGACCTTGGCGGACCGACCCCCAGCTGCAGAAGCTGGCCCTTGGGACATGGAATTTCACCTCTCTGGCAGGGAAGAAGCCTGAGCTGGTGTGTGAGGAAGAGAAGTTCAGACGAGACATAGTCGGACTGTCCTCCACACATGGCTTGGGCTCTGGTACCAGTCCTCTCGAGAGGGGTTGGACTCTCTTCCACTCGGGAGTTGCCCATGGTGAGAGGCGCAGACCAGGAAATCAGGTCACTTCCTGTTGAAAACAAGTCAGTTCCTGTTGATTTCAGGTCACTTCCTATTGAAATCAGGTCACTTTCTGTTGAAGTTGTGTCACTTCCTGTTGAAATTGTGTCACTTCCTGTTGATTTAAAGTCACTTCCTATGCACTTTATGCCATTTCCGGGTCGCTTCCTATTGAAATCAGGTCACTTCCTGTTGAAATTGTGTTGCTTCCTGTTGATATCGTGTTGCTTCCTGTTGATTTGATGCCACTTCTGGGTCACTTTCTGTTGATTTTAGGCCATTTCCGGGTCACTTCCTGTTGAAATCAGGTCACGTCCTTTTGATTTTTGGCCATTTCTGGGTAACTTCCTGTTCAAATCAACAGGTCACTTCCTATTGAAATCAGGTCACTTCCGGGTCACTTCCTGTTGAAAACAAGTCAGTTCCTGTTGATTTCAGGTCACTTCCTATTGAAATCAGGTCACTTTCTGTTGAAATTGTGTCACTTCCTGTTAATTTGAAGCCACTTCTGGGTCACTTCCTGTTCATTTTATGCCATTTCCGAGTCACTTTCTGTTGAAATTGTGTCACTTCCTGTTAATTTGAAGCCACTTCTGGGTCACTTCCTGTTCATTTTAGGCCATTTCCTGGTCACTTCCTGTTGAAATCAGGTCACGTCCTTTTGATTTTTGGCCATTTCTGGGTAACTTCCTGTTCAAATCAACAGGTCACTTCCTATTGAAATCAGGTCACTTCCGGGTCACTTCCTATTGAAAACAAGTCAGTTCCTGTTGATTTCGGGTCACTTCCGGGTCATTCCTGTTGAAAACAAGTCACTTCCTGTTGAAATCAGGTTATTTCCTGTTGAAATCAGGTCACTTCCTATTCAAGCCGGGGCATATCCTGGCGAGAATCCCTGGTGTACCAAATCAATTGGCCAAGGTGGCCGCCACCCCTAGTGAGACTCTTGGACGTAACTTAATCAATTGGCCAAGATGGCTGCCGCTGAGGGCAGGCGTAGGGTACAAAATAGGAAATTGTGATTAAGGCGTGAATTTTGGAACTAAAAAAGGAGAATTGGTGGACTACATTGAAGTTGGAATGTAGTGAATTGGATGAAGAATGTGGAAGTAAATGTGAAATGTAGAATGTAGGGAGAGGTAGGGTACAAAATGGGGAATTGTGGTAAGGCGTTAATTTTGGAAGTGAAAAAGAAGAGCTCATGGTGTAAATTGGTGGAATATATTGAAGTTGGTACAAAGTGAATCGGATGAAAAATGTGGAAGTAAATGTAGAATCTCCCATTAAGAATGCATGAGGAAAAATTGGGTACAAAATCGGGAATTGTGGGTAAGGCGTGAATATTTGGAATATGTTTAAATTGGAAAGATGAGAATGGGATGAATCATGTGGAAGTAGGGGTCTTCCAGCCTAACTATGGTTACAAATAGGTGTTTTAATTTTCTATGTAAAAGTTGAAATGTATGAGGATGGATAATATCAACTCAACTCAATTTAGTCGACTTGAATCAATAGAGAGAGATTAAAATGGTTTTAGATTTGACCTTATATCGGCTGTCAGATTTTTAACAAGGCCAATATTTCCTTTTTCTTTTTGTTTTTTTGGGATTGGCCAATCCGAGTGTGCGGTGGCCCCAAGTCGAGGTGCACTGTAGAAACAATAATGCACATCATCTCACGCTTGAAATTTGACTTGACCAACCCAAATGTGTGTTTGTGTTCTTGTGTCCTGCAGACGTCGCTGAGAAATATCTTCGTCCTGACCAAGAGGACATGAAGCCTCCGAATGTTAAAGAGGAGGAAGAACATCCTTACATCGAAGAGGAAGAAAAGCCCGTTCGTGTCAAAGAGGAGGAGGTTGAGGATGACGTCACCAAGTCACCAATGACCTTCGCCCCTTTAAAGAGTGAAGATGAAGTCAAGGGTGAGAGTGAGGAGGGCAGAGGGGCGGAGCCTCCAAACAGGATCTTAAATCCTCAAAATAGGATTCCAGAAAGTGATGCAGAACACTGGGGATCATCAAAAGCAAAAAGTGATGACATAAGGTCCCTTTCTTCTCATGATGATGATGATGATGATGATAGGTCGTGTCACACTGACGACAAATCCTGCGAATGTTCTCACTGTGGGACAACATTGAGTTCAAAAGGAAGTTTGAAAATTCACTTGAGAATACACACTGAGGAAAAACCTTGTTCTTGTTTAGATTGTGGCAAAAGCTTCTCTGACAAGTCAGATTTCACAATACATACAAGAAGACACACTGGGGGAAAACCTTTTTCTTGTTCAGATTGTGGCAAAAGCTTCTCTCAGAAGTCACATTTAACATTACATTCAAGAACACACACTGGGGAAAAACCTTTTTCTTGTTTAGAGTGTGGCAAAAGCTTCTTTTGGAAGTCAGAATTAACGATACATACAAGAACACACACTGGGGAAAAACCTTTTTCTTGTTTAGATTGTGGTAAAAGCTTCTTTTGGAAGTCATACTTCACCATACATACAAGAAGACACGCTGGCGAGAAACCTTTTTCTTGTTTAGATTGTGGCAAAAGCTTCTCTGACAAGTCAAATTTAACAAAACATACAAGAAGACACACTGGGGAAAAACCTTTTTCTTGTTTAGATTGTGGCAAAAGCTTCTTTCGGAAGTCAAATTTAACAACACATACAAGAATCCATAGTGGCGAGAAACCTTTTTCTTGTTTAGATTGTGGCAAAAGCTTCTCTTTTAAGTCAAATTTAACAACACATACAAGAACACACACTGAATTAAGAAGCCACATAAGAACACACACACGGGACAGAAACCATATTCATGCACAAAATGTGTGAAAAGCTTCGCTTCCACCAATTCTTTAACAGCACATGCAAAAACACACACTGGAGAGAAACCATATTCCTGCTCAGATTGTGGAAAAAGCTTCTCTTCCATGTCAAATTTAAGAAAGCACACAAGAACACATGGTGGGAATTAGGGGTGTGAATTGCCTCGTACCTGATGATTCGATTCGTATCACGATTCATAGGTCACGTTTCGATTCAATACCGATTAATCCCGATATGGATTTGTTTGTCGATTGCTGCGATTTTTTTTTTTTTACTCAAATTTAGAAAATACTAATCAGTAATCTTGTACACTGTAAGATTTGTATGAAAATGTATTATTTATAGGCGGCACGGTGAGCGAGTGGTTAGCACGTCCGCCTCCCAGTTCTGAGGACTCTGGTTCGAGTCCGGGCTCCGGCCTTCCTTTGTGGAGTTTGCATGTTCTCCCCGTGCCTGCGTGGGTCTTCTCCGGGTACTCCGGTCTCCTCCCACTTTCCAAAGACATGCATGGCAGTTAATTGGACGTTCCGAATTGTCCCTAGGTGTGCGTGTGAGTGTGGATGGTTGTTCGTCTCTGTGTGCCCTGCGATTGGCTGGCAACCAGTCCAGGGTACCCCCCCGCCTTCTGCCAAGAGCCAGCTGAGATAGGCGCCAGCACCCCCCGCGACCCTTGTGAGGAATAAGCTGTCAAGAAAATGGATGGATGGATTATTTATCTGAAACTTCAACCTTAACTCTGAGCCACATAGTAAACATTTTTCCATGTTTAAGGTGTGAACTCTAACTATAAGACGTTTTGTTGAATATTTTCCCATCAAAAATTGATATTTAAAAATAAATTCTGCCACCTATTGAATCGATTCGAGAATTGCGTCCTGTAATATCGCGATATATTGCCGAATCGATTTTTTTTAACACCCCTAGTGGGAAGGAACCATTCAGTTGCAGTGTTTGTGCTAAAAGATTCTCTTGTAAAAAGCTTGCTGAGAGACACGAGTGTGATGGTGAGAATGGCAGCCATCTTTGAAGCTTCAAAAAATGAAGGGAAGTGAGTTTGGTGTGCTGTAAAAGTGTAAATGTAATGCTTTCAAAACTACTCAACCTGTAAATATTAAATGTTTGCTGTTAATGTGTTTGAATGTCAATGTATGTTTTTTTTGCACGTAAATTAGGATGTTATTTTTGTTTGCTTCTTAATGTTGTTTATGGTTGTGTTTGTTGATGTTTGTACGTGTTGTGTATTTGCTTGTGTGAAGCACATTGAGTTGCCTTGTGTATGAAATAGTGATAGAATAATTGTTGAATTAAGAATAATTAACTAACAAGTGTGATTTGCAGAAGATGATTTGATTGATTTAACTATATTGTTTTTATCATACATTTGCTAAGTTTTCATAATCATTCATATTAAATATAGTGTTTGCAGCGAGAGCAAAACTGCTCTTGAAGATCTGGAGACCAAAATTACGCATCCGTTGGCAATCGAAAGTGCCTTTGCATGAAACGTGATGTTTGTTGAGTTTCTGCAAAGTCATGATCGAACGTCAAAGAAGAACCTGGATGGAGAAGATAAGCGGTATCGCTTTCGCTTTCCCTCCCCTTAGCATTTTGAGTGTCAGGCAATCCCAATAAAAAGAGGGGGTGCAGAGGGACTGTTTTTGAAGCATAGGGTTGAATTGTATGGCACAGTTCTCCTCTGCTCTCCTCGCTAGCGTGTTAAAAGGTATTACGGTGTCTTTCTCTCCTTTTTGTGTCTGTGTAAAATTATTATAAAAGTGTCAGTTTTGATGAACCTGACAAATAGAAATAAAGCCACCTTGCAATTTTCCCCAAATAAGCGTCGACAATACGTTCAGACACACAAAGCCATCTGCGATTAAAATTTTTTGTTGAACAGTGTTATCACTGAAATGATTGACGCAAATGTCCTACTCTTTGTTGCAAACTCAACCACCACAGCTCCGTGCTAGCTAACACGCCATCTGCTAGTGCATTTTGCACATTTTATCTTTCTATGTCACAATTTTTACATTAGCATACAATATTCAGATGACATCAGAACAAAATTGTGTCCATACCTGGTTTTGATTCTTTCATTTTGCATGTAGTAATATCATTTCTGTTCATGTGGCACTTTTGCCTCTGCAGGAAAATTGTTCTTGTCGTCAAACAACCTTTCATCACATTTTGAAATCAAAATACACATCAAATGGAGTAGATGCCACCTGGACTTCCGGGCTTCACACACCAGCTCCGTTTCCGGCCACTGCTGCAACTCACAGGCGGCGTTCCAACAAAAATGATCACATTAAGAGAAGCGACAGTACAATGCAATTGCATTTGTACTTCTGAGTGTGGCGCTGATGAGATGATGCTCCCCCTGGTGGGAAGTGTGTGGCAATACCTTACATCCCTAGCCAATCAGCATTAGTGCCCTCCCTACAAATAAGGAGTCAGTTGGTACCTGCCCTCAACTTACTCCTTGGCTCTGAGGTCCGCCTCCTTGACTTCAATGGCTTGTCATCATCAGTCATCACGAACATTTTACCTTTATTGGAAGGTAAGTGTTGCGTCAAAACTTTGCTGAAGGAAAGTGTGAGAGCCACAGATGACAAAAACTGGCCAAAAGTCATTTGTATTACTTGCAGTACAAATAAATGTTGCATATATATATATCAATAATATATAAGATACTGTATCACCTTCCCATGGGCTCACCACCGGTGGGAGGGGCCACAGAGGTCGGGTGCAGTGGAGGCTGGGTGGCAGCCATGGGAGGAGACCTTGGCGGACCGACCCCCCCAGCTGCAGAAGGTGGCTCTTGGGACATGGAATGTCACCTCTCTGGCAGGGAAGGAGCCTGAGCTGGTGTGTGAGGCAGAGAAGTTCCGACGAGACATAGTCGGACTGTCCTCCACACACGGCTTGGGCTCTGGTACCAGTCCTGTCAAGAGGGGATGGACTCTCTCCCACTCTTGGAGTTGACCATGGTGAGAGGTGCCGAGCAGGTGTGGGCAGTCTTAGTGGCCCCCGGCTCAGCGCCAGTACGTTGGGGTACACCCCGGTAGATGAGAGGGTAGCCTGCCTCCACCTTCAGGTGGGGTGACGGGTCCTGACTGTTGATTGTGCATATGCACCAAACAGCAGTTCAGAGTACCCACCCTTTTTGGAGTCCCGAGAGGGTGTGCTGGAGAGTGCTTCCCCGGGGACTTCAACGCTCACGTGGGCAATGACAGTGAGACAGGGAGCGACGTGATTTTGAGGAACAGCCCTCCCGGTCAGAACCCGAGTGGTGTTTTGCGATTGGACTTCTGTGCTCATCACGGATTGTCCATAACGAACACCATGTTCAAACATAGGGATGTCCATATGTGTACTTGGCACCAGGACACCCTCGGCTAGGAGTTCCATGATCGACTTTGTAGTCGTGTCATTAGATTTGTGGCCGCATGTTTTGGACACTCAGGTGAAGAGAAGGGCGGAGCTGTCAACATATCACCACCTGGTAGTGTGTTGGCTCCGATGGTGGGGGAAGATGCCGGTCCGACCTGGCAGACCCAAACGTATTGTGAGGGTTTGCTGGGAACGTCTGGCGGAATCCCCTGTCAGAAAGAGTTTCTCCCTCTGGCAGAACTTCTCCCTTGTCCCGGGGGAGGAGAGGGTTCCGAGGGGGCTATGTTCCGCGCCTCCATTGTTGAGGCAGCCCATCGGAGCTGCGACCATAAGGTAGTCGGTGCCTGTCACGGCGACAATCCTCGAACCACCAGCGGAAAGGGATGCCGTCAAGCTGAAGAAGGAGTCCTATCGGGCCTTTTTGGCCTGTGGTACTGCAGAGGCAGCTGTCAGTTACCGGCTGGCCAAGCGGAACGCGGCTTCGGCGGTCGCTGAGGCAAAAACTCGGACATGGGCTCTCCTATCTCTGGGGTCAAAGTGACTGAGGTGGTTGGAAATCTCCTCGGTGGCAGGGCCCCGGGGGTGGATGAGATCCACCCGTAGTTCCTAAAGACTCTGGATGTTGTGGGGCTGTGGTGGTTGACATGCCTCTAACGCGCCTTGGTAAATAATTTACAACGCTATTGCTCAAGATTTATTTATTTTTTGCATTTTTATATGTTTTAGTTTGGTTTTAAGGTATTTACAAAAACAAAGGGCAAGGTTAAAATGTTAATTTACAATGATTGTCGCAAAAGGAGCCGGGAGAATTTGTCGGCTGCGCGACGTCACTCTCGCGGGTTATGACAGCACGTACGTATTTTTATTATTATTATTATTATTATTATTATTATTATTAGTAGTAGTAGTAGTAGTAGTAGTAGTATTTTTATTATTCACTAACTCACTCACAGAAGCTTACATGTGTAAATGAGTGAGTGAAAAAAAAAATCCGTGTGTGCTTTCAAATTGCCGCGGGAGTGACGTCACGCAGCCGACAATTTCGCCCGGCCCCGTTTGCGACACGCCCCCCCCGCTCTGCGATTGGCTGGAGCGGTGTAAACACTGTCTTTCCACAGAAACGTCCAGCTGTTTACATACCAAACATCCATCCATCCATTTTCTTGACCGCTTATTGCTCACAAGGGTCGCGGGGGTTGCTGGAGACTATCTCAGCTGGCTCTGGGCAGTAGGCGGGGTACACCCTGAACTGGTTGCCAGCCAATTGCAGCAAACCAAACACAAAATTGCAAAATACAGGCTGGGGTGGTGGGGGTTTATAGGACAAAATCACCCCCATAAATTAAGAGAAGCCCAGGTCTGTAAATTGACAAGTAGTTTGTTTGTTGAAATCCTGCATTTAAAAAGTGCATTTTCCTGAGTGAAACCGGCAGACTGGGCCTTTAAACTCATAACATTTGGTGGTTAAATCTCATCCCTGATAATAAAAATTCAGTTGACCTCAAAATGCTTGTTCAACTTTGATGGCGAATTTTTATTAAACTGCACATTCACCACAATAAACTGGAGCTCTTTTCAAAAAGTCCAATTTAAACTTTACAATTGTATCGGGAACAAAACACTGAAAAAGAGAATGAGACTTTCGATTCCAACTGCAGCAAAAAAAATGGCGACATCTGTCGATGACTTGATGACAATGCTTGCTCGGAAGCCCCCGGACAGTTTCCAGCAGCCAATCGTAACGCAGCGGGGGCGTGTCCTGCCCGACTTCCGCCGCACGTCTCCATTCGTTTCTTCACGTGCTCACTGCCGTGGCCGGCGGCCACATCGCGTTTCATCAGACGTCCTCTGCTAATTCATTCTTTCTGATTTGGTGTTGGACTGAACACACAGGACTCCCATCACCATTTTGAAGGTCTGCGACACCGTTTATTAAATGTCGGCGTGTGTTTAAACTCGTCTCGGTGCGCGTTGATGCTTCTCGGCCGAGTTAGCTTAGCTTAGCTTAGCTTAACTCGCTAGCCGCTAACAAAGAGAAGCACATAACACGTGGTCAGGAAGAGACCCAAGTGTGACTTTGTTGGCATTATTGTGCCAAAATGTCGGCGAGAACGACACCAAAGGACGAGGAGGAACTCTTTGGAGTCAAAGAAGAGAACGAGCAACATTTTCAACCGCTGGACGACGTTTGCCAGCAGCCTCGAATTGTGCTACACAAAACAGGTTTGTACACTTCTTATTACTCTCCCTTGCTTAGCTCTACTAAATAGCGTTAAAAAAATTCACTGCAGTCCTCATTGCTGCACACAGTAATTAAATTCAACTGTTATTTTAAAGAGTGAAATAAATTGATTTGATTGGTTGATTCCGGACAGGGGTCGATTATACAGTCATGAGACAGTCATGCCAATGTATCTGACAAGACGTGTGCGATTTTAAGAACACTTAGGTGCACAATAAGACTGTATTAAGACGGTGGTACAATACTGCAAATTAATTTTTTTTTGTCGGTATACATATCCCTGTTTCCCACATACATTTTTTTTTTTTTTTTTTTACAAAACAGTCACAGTTTTGTCATGATTACTGCATTATTACATTCAACTGCTGTTGCAACCAGTGTTAATTTTGACAATAAATTTTAATTTAGTTTTAGTTATAGTCTTTTGACTAAAATTAACAAGTTTGAGTCACAATTTAGTCTTCTGATTGTATTTTAGTTTTGATCCAATTTTAGTCGACTAAATTCACAGTTTAGTCTATTTTCCTTCAGCATACGTTTAAACTTTTATACAGAAAATTATAGCACACCTATTTGTGACTTTAGTTTAACACGCGAGACACATTTCATACAATGGTGTCGTTATTGTTTCAATGAATCATGTTCAACTGACAATAATGTAACTTTTCACCTGAATAAGAAAAAGTGCATAATTTAAATTGCTTGAGATTAATCTCACAGCTGCACAATTTATGTTTATGTACAACACTTTGTATACAGCAATGCCTGTTCTTAGAGAGCTTTATAAATAAAGTTGAGTTGAGTTAAAGTGCAGTGAACACAACATTTTCTGAGTGGTTCTTTTCTCATTCATTCTGATTGAATTGTGTGAATTTTCACGACCGTGTTGTTTTCATTTTCATTTTAGTCATGGACGAAATTGTCATTCAATTTTAATCATAGTTATTGTCTGAATGAATGGCTTCTATTTTAGTTTTCATTTAATTTTCGTCAGGAAAAACAATTAGTCACGAAAATTATGATGTAAATTCTTCGGCGACAAAAATATCACTGGTTGCAACTGCAGCATTCACGAAGACGGCAGTCAATGACAATCGATTCCGGTTTGCAAATAAGGGCCGAGTTCAGATGGGCATATATGCGAACTGCGCACAAGACGACACGTGAAAATGGAATGAAGCGGTTGCGCTTAATTAAGGTAAATTAATGAGTTAAATTCAACGGTTATAAGCGGTTGCGAAACACAGTCGACTCCGCGTACCCATGTTCCCCTCCGGGAACCTGGTTGACGTCCCGCTCGTGAATGCGTCTGATTATCCGTCTTTTGCACGAATACAAAAAGTTAGTATTCCTCGTTGGAGATAGTTGCCGAACCATTATGATTTGACGAGGGGTTCTTGACCCGGTTAAAATAGTCCGTGTGCCACGTCATCCTGTGCTTCCAGCATGTGAGCAGTAATAATTTCATAGACAAAATTTTTTTGTTACGAACATTTTTTTTTCAGGTGAAAATTCAAAACTAAAGTAGAAGCCATTCATTGAGACTAGTGTTGTTGCGATACCCTTTTTTTTTGGTCCCCGATTCCAATACCCAGTTTTTTCGTATCGATGCTGGTGCCGTACCGATACCAATGGGGTTTTTAACCACATGAAAATTGAAAAAACTGCCCTACCATTGGTTCAGAACATTCAAGGGCTAATAGGATATCTTGGCTCGGCATGCAGTGAACATGTCACACATCAGTGAATGTCGTGCACACGCAAGAAACAAAATGTTGGACCAAATGTCCAATATTAGTGTCAGAAATAATGGTATCGGCATGTTACTTGTTAGTACTCTGGGCCTCTCCCGAGACCAGTATCGGTATCGGAACAACACTAATAGACTATAATTAAATTGCTTGACAATTTTCTCAATGACTAAAACGAATTTCGAAAACAATACAGTGACGAAAATTCACACAATCCAACCAGAAGGAAGGAAACGTGTGTTGGAGAAAAGGACCACTCAGACACTGTTCAGTGCCACTGCACTTTGTTTAATGTAATTTCATGAATTTATTTCATATTATTTATTTCATTGTGCAGCTATAAGATTAATCTCAAGCAATTATGCACTTTTTATTTAAATGAAAACTAAGTGATATTAGAAAATGCAATTTCTGGAGAAATTGTGGGTGAATGCAGTCAGGGTGAATAAAAACCTGTGGAATGATTAGGAATAATATTGAATGACCTGGAATGCTATACAGTGACCTGGAATGACCTGAACATGCTAAATTTGGAATGGTTTGAATTTATACAGAAATATAGAAGCAGTTGAAGGAAGAAAAATAGCACACAAAAATTAACTAGCAAGAAACAAATTAACAAGACAACAAGAAAGAAGTCGAGTGAGCAATGTAGGAAGGAGCAAGTAATTGAGGAAGCAATGGAGTAAAGAGAGAAAAATTAAGTGAGCAATGAAGTAAGGAGCGTAGAATCGAGTAGCAATGGTGTAAGGAGTGACAAATTGAATCAGCAATGGAGGAGAGATTGAGGACTGGAGTAAGCAATGGAGTCACTTTCTGTTGAAATTGGACTACTTCCTATTGATAGGTCACCTCCTGTTGAAATCGGGCCACTTCCTGTTGAAATTGGACTACTTCCTATTGGTAGGTCACTTCCTGTTGAAATCGGGTCACTTCCTGTTGAAATTGGGCTACTTCCTATTGATAGGTCACTTCCTGTTGAAATCGGGCCAATTCCTGTTGATTCTAAGTCACTTCTAGGTCACTTCCTATTGAAACAGGTCACTTCCGGGTCACTTCGTGTTGAAAACAAGTCAGTTCCTGTTGATTTCAGGTCACTTCCTATTGAAATCAGGTCACTTTCTGTTGAAATTGTGTCACTTCCTGTTGAAATTGTGTCACTTCCTGTTGATTTAAAGCCACTTCTGAGTCACTTCCTGTTCATTTTATGCCATTTCCGGGTCACTTCCTATTGAAATCAGGTCACTTCCTGTTGAAATCGTGTTGCTTCCTGTTGATTTGATGCCACTTCTGGGTCACTTTCTGTTGATTTTAGGCCATTTCCGGGTCATTTCCTGTTGAAATCAGGTCACTTCCTGTTGATTTTTGGCCATTTCTGGGTAACTTCCTGTTCAAATCAACAGGTCACTTCCTATTGAAATCAGGTCACTTCCGGGTCACTTCCTGTTGAAAACAAGTCAGTTCCTGTTGATTTCAGGTCACTTCCTATTGAAAGCAGGTCACTCTCTGTTGAAATTGTGTCACTTCCTGTTGATTTCAGGTCATTTCCTATTGAAATCAGGTCACTTCCTGTTGAAATCGTGTTGCTTCCTGTTGATTTGATGCCACTTCTGGGTCACTTTCTGTTGATTTTAGGCCTTTTCCGGGTCACCCTGTTGAAATCAGGTCACTTCCTGTTGATTTTTGGCCATTTCTGGGTCACTTCCTGTTCAAATCAACAGGTCACTTCCTATTGAAATCAGGTCACTTCCGGGTCACTTCCTGTTGAAAACAAGTCAGTTCCTGTTGATTTCAGGTCACTTCCGGGTCATTCCTGATGAAAACAAGCCACTTCATGTTGAAATCGGGTTATTTCCTGTTGAAATCAGGTCACTTCCTATTCAAGCCGGGGCATTTCCTGGCGAGAATCCCTGGTGTACCAAATCAATTGGCCAAGATGGCCGCCACCCCTAGTGAGACTCTTGGACGTAACTTAATCAATTGGCCAAGATGGCTGCCGCTGAGGGCAGGCGTAGGGTACAAAATAGGAAATTGTGATTAAGGCGTGAATTTTGGAACTAAAAAAGGAGAATTGGTGGACTACATTGAAGTTGGAATGTGGTGAATTGGATGAAGAATGTGGAAGTAAATGTGAAATGTAGAATGTAGGGAGAGGTAGGGTACAAAATGGGGAATTGTCGTAAGGCCTTAATTTTGGAAGTGAAAAAGAAGAGCTCATGGCGTGAATTGGTGGAATATATTGAAGTTGGAACAAAGTGAATCGGATGAAAAATGTGGAAGTAAATGTGAAATGTAGAATCTCTCATTATGAATACATTGGAAAAAAACGTGTAGGAAATCGGGAATTGCGAGTAAGGCGTGAATTTTGGAACAGGAAAAGAGCTCGTGGTATGATTTGGTGGAATATATTGACGTTGGAATGAAGTAAATTGGATGAAAAATGTGGAAGGAAATTTTGAATCTTCCATTAAGAATGCATGAGGAAAAATTGGGTACAAAATCGGGAATTGTGGGTAAGGCGTGAATATTTGGAATATGTTTAAATTGAAAGATGAGAATGGGATGAATCATGTGGAAGTAGGGGTCTTCCAGCCTAACTATGGTTACAAATAGGTGTTTTAATTTTCTATGTAAAAGTTGAAATGTATGCGGATGGACAATATCAACTCAACTCAATTTAGTCGACTTCAATCAATAGAGAGATTAAAATAGTTTTAGATTTGACCTTATATTGGCTGTCAGATTTTTAACAAGGCCAATACTTTTTTTTCCTTTTTCTTTTTGTTTTGTTTTTTGGATGGGCCAATCCGAGTGTGCGGTGCCCCCAAGTCGAGGTGCACTGTAGAAACAATAATGCACATCATCTCACGCTTGAAATTTGACTTGACCAACCCAAATGTGTGTTTGTCTTCTTGTGTCCTGCAGACGTCGCTGAGAAATATCTTCGTCCTGACCAAGAGGACATGAAGCCTCCGAATGTTAAAGAGGAGGAAGAACATCCTTACATCGAAGAGGAAGAAAAGCCCGTTCGTGTCAAAGAGGAGGAGGTTGAGGATGACGTCACCTAGTCATCAATGACCTTCGCCCCTTTAAAGAGTGAAGATGAAGTCATGGGTGAGAGTGAGGAGGGCACAGGGGCGGAGCCTCCAAACAGGATCTTCAATCGTCAAAACATGATTCCAGAAAGTGATGCAGACCACTGGGGATCATCAAAAGCAAAAAGTGATGACATAAGGTCCCTTTCTTCTCATGATGATGATGATAATGATGATAATGTGCATGGTAATGATGAACACGCTGCTGATGATAGGTCGTGTCACACTGACGACAAATCCTGCGAATGTTCTCACTGTGGGAAAACATTGAGTTCAAAAGGAAGTTTGGAAATTCACTTGAGAATACACACTGAGGAAAAACCTTTTTCTTGTTTAGATTGTGGCAAAAGCTTCTCTTGGAAGTCACATTTAACAACACATACAAGAAGACACACTGGGGAAAAACCTTTTTCTTGTTTAGATTGTGGCAAAAGCTTCTTTCGGAAGTCACATTTAACAACACATACAAGAATCCATAGTGGCGAGAAACCTTTTTCTTGCTCAGACTGTGGCAAAAGCTTCTCTCAGAAGTCAGCTTTAACAACACATACAAGAAGACACAATGGGGAAAAACCTTTTTCTTGTTTAGATTGTGGCAAAAGCTTCTCTGGCAAGTCAGATTTAACAACACATACAAGAAGACACACTGGGGAAAAACCTTTTTCTTGTTTAGATTGTGGCAAAAGCTTCTCTCGGAAGTCACATTTAACAAGGCATAAAATAATCCATAGTGGCGAGAAACCTTTTTCTTGCTCAGACTGTGGTAAAAGCTTCTCTTCGAAGTCACATTTAACATTACATTCAAGAACACACACTGGGGAAAAACCTTTTTCTTGTTTAGATTGTGGCAAAAGCTTCTCTTACAAGTCAGATTTAACAATACATACAAGAAGACACACTGGGGAAAAACCTTTTTCTTGTTTAGATTGTGGCAAAAACTTCTTTTTGAAGTCAGATTTAACAACACATACAAGAAGACACACTGGGGAAAAACCTTTTTCTTGTTTAGATTGTGGCAAAAACTTCTTTCGGAAGTCTGATTTAACAACACATACAAGAACACACACTGGGGAAAAACCTTTTTCTTGTTTAGATTGTGGTAAAAGCTTCTCTTCGAAGTCAGACTTAACGATACATACAAGAAGACACACTGGAAAAAAACTTTTTGCTTGTACCCACTGTGGCAAAAGCTTCTCTCAGAAGTCACATTTAACATTACATACAAGAAGACACACTGGCAAGAAACCTTTTTCTTGCTCAGCCTGTGGCAAAAGCTTCCCTGCCAAGTCTGAATTAAGAAGCCACATAAGAACACACACACGGGACAGAAACCATATTCATGCACAAAATGTGTGGAAAGCTTTGCTTCCACCAATTCTTTAACAGCACATGCAAAAACACACACTGGAGAGAAACCGTATTCCTGCTCAGTTTGTGGAAAAAGCTTCTCTTCCATGTCAAATTTAAGAAAGCACACAAGAAGACATGGTGGGAAGGAACCATTCAGTTGCAGTGTTTGTCCTAAAAGATTCTCTTGTAAAAAAGCTTGCTGAGAGACACGAGTGTGCTGGTGAGAATGGCAGCCATCTTTGAAGCTTCAAAAAAATGAAGGGAAGTGAGTTTGGTGTGCTGTAAAAGTGTCAATGCATCTTAAAAGTGTAAATGTAATGCTTTCAAAACTACTCAACCTGTAAATATTAAATGTTTGCTGTTAATGTGTTTAAATGTCAATGTATGTTTTTTTTGTACGTAATTTAGGAAGTTATTTTTGTTTGCTTCTAAATGTTGTTATTGGTTGTTTGTTGATGTTTGTTGGTGTTGTGTATTTGCTTGTGTGAAGCACATTGAGTTGCCTTGTGTATGAAATAGAAATAAAGCCACCTTGCAATTTTCCCCAAATAAGCGTCGAGAATACGTTCAGACACACAAAGCCATCTGCGATTAAAAATTTTTGTTGAACAGTGTTATCACTGAAATGATTGATGCAAAAGTCCTACTCTTTTTTTTTTTTTTTTTTTTTTTTTTTTCCTCCCTTTTTTTGTTGCTAACTCAACCCGAGATCAAACCACCACAGCGCCATGCGAGCTAACACGCCATCTGCTAGTGCATTTTGCACATTTTATCTTTCTATGTAACAATTTTTACATTAGCATACAATATTCAGATGACATGAGAACAAAATTGTGTCCATACCTGGTTTTGATTCTTTCATTTTGCATGTGGTAATATAATTTCTGTTAATGTGGCACTTTTGCCTCTGCAGGCAAATTGTTCTTGTCGTCAAACAACCTTTCATCACATTTTGAAATCAAAATACAAATCAAATGGAGTAGATGCCACCTGGACCTCCGGGCTTCACACACCAGCTCCGTTTCCGGCCACCGCTGCGACTCACAGGCGGCGTTCCGACAAAAATGATCACATTAAGAGAAGCGACAGTACAATGCAATTGCATTTGTACTTCTGAGTGTGGCGCTGATGAGATGATGCTCCCCCTGGTGGGAAGTGTGTGGCAATACCTTACATCCCTAGCCAATCAGCATTAGTGCCCTCCCTACAAATAAGGAGTCAGTTGGTACCTGCCCTCAACTTACTCCTTGGCTCTGAGGTCCGCCTGCTTGACTTCAATGGCTTGTCATCATCAGTCATCACGAACATTTTACCTTCATTGGAAGGTAAGTGTTGCGTCAAAACTTTGCTGAAGGAAAGTGTGAGAGCCACAGATGACAAAAACTGGCCAAAAGTCATTTGTATTACTTGCAGTACAAATAAATGTTGCATATATTGTAGTGATTAGAACATAATTCACCCACGGAACGTTGGGACGAAGGGGGAGTTTGTTGGGATGAAAGGATGAAAGGATAAAAGAACAAAATGTTGGTAGGTCTGTGAGCCTCGCGCAGAGTGAGTTGTTGTTGCTGTTGATGATGTCAATAAAACGCCAGTCTTTGGCTCTGGGCTTCAACACTCCGCCTCCAACTCCCGTCACTACTCGCTACATTGGTGACCCCGACATCCGCCTCGTTGACGTTTCCGAGGCTGAGAATTTGATCGAATTGAGCGACATGGCGAACTCCGCTGATCTCAAGTTACCGGAGTTTTGGGAGTCGGCCGCGGCGACGTGGTTTGTACAAGCTGAAGCTCAGTTTGCCATCCGGGGAATTACGGACGATTCCACGCGCTACTACCACGTCGAGGCCACGCTCGGGAGCTCCACGGCGGCCAGAGCTACGGCGCTAGCGAACACTACCATCTCCGAGCCACGTGCTCTGGCGGAGGAAGCTGACCGCTTTTTCCTGGCCACCCAGCGTCACAACTACGAGGTCTTGGCCTCTGCACGCGCCTTCCCGGTCCCGGCAGCCGCAACGGCACCTCATAAGGTACGCGCTGCCGTGGATGGCCGATCGGCCCCTGGCTTATGCTATTTTCACGCACGTTTTGGTACCAAGGCGAAGAGGTGCCGCGCCCCTTGCTCCTTTGTTGCGTCGGGAAACGGCGACGCCTCCACTCAGTTGCAGCTGTGAGTGGGGGCGCAGAGTGCCGGCTGCTGTTTATCATGGACACCCTCTCCAGACTCAAGTTCCTCTGTGACTCCGGCGCCCGCAGAAGCGTGTTACCTGCCTCGGCTGAAGATGCTGCCGGGGGCACTCACGGCCCGCACCTGTCAGCGGCCAACGATGCACCGATCCGGACCTACGGCACTAGGACAGAATGTGTCTTTGGTGTGCCCTCCATCCAATGCCTCGGCCACCTCATCAACGAGGACGGCGCCACCCCGCTCCCGGCAAAAGTGGAAGCTGTTGCCGCTTTTCCTCGACCCCGGACGGCCCAGGGTCTTCGGGAGTTCCCCGGGATGGTGACTTTTTACCACAGGTTCATCCGCCTCTTCCGCTTCATCCTGGAGGGCCGTGAGTTCACGGTCTTCGTCGATCACATGCCGCTCGCCTTCTCCATGTCGAAGCTGTCCGAGCCGTGGTCCGTGCGGCAACAGCGACAGTTGCCGTTCATATCTGGATACACCACGGACATCCGACATATCGCTGGCAAGGACGACGTGGTCGCGGATTGTCTGTCCAGGGCAGCCGTCAACACGGTACAGCTGGGCCTCGACTTTTCCCGGATGGCGGCCGACCAGGCTTCCGACCGTGACACCCAGTCGCTTCGGGGCTAAGACACCGGGTTGCAAGTTAAACCGGCTCATGTTGACCTGGCCGGACAATTGGACGTGCCCCGCGCCCCCCGCCGCGGCCGCCCCCCTGGGCTGCGCCTTGTGGACCGTGTGGGGTCCCTTCTAGTTGTTCCTGCATCCCCGCCAGTTGGTGCGAGGGACTGTTCTGGTGTTTCTGCTGTGTCCCTCCCGCCCTCGCTCCCTGGGTCCTGTACCCGCAGGGGTCGGGCAGTTTTGCCGCCCCGTCATCCGGAGTTTGATTGTGGGTGAATTCTGGGGGGGCTTGTGTAGTGATTAGAACATAATTCACCCACGGAACGTTGGGACGAAGGGGGAGTTTGTTGGGATGAAAGGATGAAAGGATGAAAGGATAAAAGAACAAAATGTTGGTAGGTCTGTGAGCCTCGCGCAGAGTGAGTTGTTGTTGCTGTTGATGATGTCAATAAAACGCCAGTCTTTGGCTCTGGGCTTCAACACTCCGCCTCCGACTCCCGTCACTACTCGCCACAATATCAATAATATATCAGATACTGTACCAAACATTTACTACTAACTAAGACAAGTAATTAAACTCATAACATTTGGTGGTTTAAATCTCATCCCAGATAATAAACTTTCAGTTTACCTCAAAATGCTTGTTCAACTTTGATGGCGAATTTTTAAACTGCACATCCACTTCAATAAACTGGTGCCATTTAAAACTTTGCAATTATATCGGGAACAAAACATTGAAAAAGGGAATGAAACTTTCCAACTGCAGCAAAAAATATATAAAAAATGGCGGCATCTGTCGATGCCTTGATGACAATGCTTGCTTTGAAGCCTCCGCACAGTTTCCAGCAGCCAATCATAACGCAGCGGGGGCGTGTCCTGCCTGACTTAACTTCCGCCGCACTTCCGCAGGTCTTCTGTACTGTGTGGGCTGTCGGCTATCCAGCTCAGTGCTCTCAGTCTAGTTAGCTTAGCTTAGTTTAGCTTAGCTTAGCTTAGCTCGCTAGCCGCTAACAAAGAGAAGCACATAACACGTGGTCAGGAAGAGACCAAGTGTGACTTTGTTGGCATTATTGTGCCAAAATGTCGGCGAAAACGACACCAAAGGACGAGGAGGAACATTTTGGAGTCAAAGAAGAGAACGAGCAACATTTTCAACCGCTGGACGATGTTTGCGAGCAGCCTCGAATTGTGCTACACGCAGCAGGTTTGTACACTTATTACTCAGGTCCAGGATACTATTTTATTAAAACGGTGTTTCCCCACATACATTTTTTTTTTTTTTTTTTTACAATATTACCACATTAATCTTTTTGTCATGATTACTGCATTATTACATTCAACTGCTGTTGCAACCACTGTTCATTTTGACAAGAAATTTCAATTTAGTTTGTCCTTTGACCAAAATTTATCAAAGTTTTAGTCGTAATTTAGTCCTCTGATTGTATTTTAGTATTAATCCAATTTTAGTATTGACATTTTAGTCACCATACATTTCAACGTTTATGCAGAAAATTATAACACGCCTATTTGGAACTGTAGTTTAACACGCAAGACACATTTCACACAATGGTGTCTTTATTGTTTCAATGAAACGTGTTTAACTGACAATAATATGACTTAGTTTTCACCTGAATAAAAAAAAAAAAGTGCACAATTAAATTGCTTGAGATTAATCTTACAGCTGCGCAATGAATGTGACCATGTTTGAACATTGAACAAAGTGCAGTGAACACTGAACAGTTTCTGAGTGGTTCTTTTCTCCAATTCGCGTTTCATTCATTCTGATTGGATTGTGTGAATTTTCGTCACTGCGTTGTTTTTATTTTCGTTTTAGCCATTGACAAAATTGTCAGTCAATTTTAGTTGTAGTAATCGTCTCAATGAGTGGCTTCTATTTTAGTTTCCGTTTAATTTTTGTCTGGAAAAAAAAAAAGTTTGTCACAAAAATCATGACAATTTTTTGTTGACGAAATTATCACTGGTTGCCACTGTAGCATTCATGAACTCAACTTTATTTATAAAGCGTCTTGAAAACAGGCATTGCTGTATACAAAGTGCTGTACATTAAATATAAATCGGTTGTGCAGTCAAGAATAAGGTAACAAAACAAGAACAAAGCAAACATTTTGAAGTGTGTATAAAGTTTTTGTGGGTTTTTTTTTCCAAGTAAATACATTTTACATCAGTAAATTAATAATAGGCAAGTGAATAAATAAATAAATAAATAAATACATAGATAAATAAGTAGAATAAACATCAAAACACCAAAAACAATGTTCAGTTTCATGGTGCGCCAAAAGCCAAAGAATACAGATGTGTTTTAAGACGTGTTTTAAAAGAGGATAAAGAGGGGGACTGCCTAATATTTTGTGGAAGGTCGTTCCAAATGGAGGGACCGGCGGCAACAGCAAAGGCTCGATCTCCTCTAAGCCTCCGCTTTGCCCTCAGTACCTCCAATTGAGTTCCGGTCTGCTGACCTGAGGCACCGAGCATGTGCGTAGGGCTGCAAGAGCTCAGTGAGATAAGGTCGCGCAAGACCATTGAGAGATTTAAAAACAAAATTCAAGAATCTTAAAGTGGACTCTAAATTTTACGGGCAGACAATGAAGAGAGGCCAGGATTGGGGTTATGTGCTCCCTCTTACGGGCACCAGTAACGAGCAGCAGTATTTTTGGATTGAGGACAATCAAAGACAATCAATTCCATTTCGTCAATCAGTGTTGAGTTTATTTGGGGATATGTGTGAACTGCGCAGGAGATGACACATGAAAATAGAATGAAACGGGTACGTTTAATGAAGTAGAATTATTTAATTAACAGTTATAAGCGGTTATGAAACACAGTCCGTGTTCCCCTCCGCGAACCTGGCTGACATCCCGCTCGTGAATGCGTCTGATTATCCTTCTTTTACACAAATAAAAACCGTTAGTATTCCTCATCGGAGGACGTTGCCGAAAAATTATGATTTGACGAGGGGTTCGTGACCTGGTTAAAATAGTCCGTGTGCCGCGTCATCCTGTGCTGCCAGCATGTGAGAAGTGCTAATTTCGTCAACGAATAATTTTCAGCATGAAATGTTTCTTTCAGATCAAAATTAAACAAAAACTAAAATAGAAGCAATTCATTGACATGATAACTAAAATTGACTGACACTTTCATCAATGACTAAAAGGAAAATGAAAACAATACAGTGACGAAAATTCACACAATCCAATCAGAAGGAATGAAACGCGGGTTGGAGAAAAGAACCACTCAGAAACTGTTCAGTGTTCACTGCACTTTATTTAATTTAATTATTTTTTTTTAATTGTATTTATTATTGTGCAACTGTAAGATTAATCTCCAGCAATTCTGTACTTTTTTTTTATTTAGGTGAAAACTTAAGAGAAACATCTCCTGGATGCAACTGGGACGCATCATCAGTGATGTAGCCTGGGTTCATTGAGTGTTTCGGGTCTCGCAACATCAGACACTCTTGCCCAGGTGACCCAGCCGAGGTTGATCAAGCCTCAGCTTGCGTCCCAGTAGCAGTCCACGGATCTGCCCTTTTGAGCCATAGCCACCTGGTGGCTTTCTCTGCGGCTTCACTAACTGACTTAATGGCCTTCTTCCTGGCCGCCCCTGATACACCCAAACGTCCTAGGACTTTGCAGAAGGATCGACCAGCAAAGCCTCTGCAGCCAACTTCGTCTCATAGAAAATATTCCAGCCCCTACCCCTGAATTCCTCCACCAGTTCCTGGTACTTTGCACGTTTCCTCTCATTGGCTTCCTCCATGCGCTCTTCCCAGGATACCGTGAGTTCCAGCATGATCAGGTGTCTTGAAGCCTCAGAGGTAATGATCATGTCTGGCCGGAGAGATGTTGCTGCGATGTGCTGGGGGAACTTTAGCTGTTTTCCCAGGTTGACTTGCAACTGCCAATCCGAGGCAGTGTGGAGTAGTCCTCTTGCTGTCTGTGGACATGCCTGGGGTCTCTCTCCTGCCTTGATGAAAGGGACTGCCCTGCTCGGAGCTTTGTGATGTGTGTTCGTGCTGATTGCCAGGGTTTTGCTCTCAGCAACTGCTTTCAGAACCTGGTCATGGCGCCAGCGATAGCGACCTTCAGCCAGGGACTTTGGGCAGCTGCTGAGGAGATGTTCCAAAGAGCCTCCTCCAGAGCAAAGGGGACAGGTGGGTGTCTCACTCTTCCCCCACACATGAAGGTTCGTTGGGCTCGGGAGGGCGTCGTAAACTGCCTGCACAAGGAACCGGACGCGGTGGAAGTCTGCCTGCATGATGTTCGACCAGGTCACTTTGCGCTGTAACACGCTCTCCCACCTTGTCCATGCCCCCTGCTGCCGGAGTCCAACTGCCATGCTCACTCGCTCTTCCTCCACACCTGCTCGGACCTCTTCCTGGAGTAGCTGATGTCTCTCCTTTCCCTGGGCCTGGCTCACTTGGGTCTTTGGGAAGTAGCCCAGGCCTGCTCTCCCCGTTGCCAAAACCCCTACCAGCGCTTTCTGCCTTAGGCGTGACTCTGCCACCTCCACTGCTTTCTCAGCTCTCCACTTCCTTCCGGTTCTCACTTCGATCCCTGCTGATGACACCTTGTTGTCCCTGGAATCCCTATACTGTCGAGCCTCTCTTGTACGTGCCCCCTTGAACTCTTCAGTGAGCCCACCGAGGGGTAGCTGGAGGGTGTTGCTTGTCCCGTACAGGGCAGCGCTGATGAGGCTGCGGGGAAGTCCCAGCCACTTTCGAAGAAAGCCACTGATCTTCCTTTCGAGAGACTCCACAGTTGTTAACGGGACTGCATAAACAAGGAGAGGCCACAAGACTCTGGGCAGGATGGAGTGCTGGTAGATCCAGGCTTTAAATCTTCCAGGCAGGCCAGACTTGTCCACCTTGGTGAGCCACGCTCCCAGTTGTTCACCAGACTCCTGTATGGTAGCAGATTATCTCAAAGTTGCATCAAAGAGCTTCCCCAGGCTCTTAACTGGCTGTTCCGAGATTGTCGGGATCTCGGTTCCCGAGATCGAAAACCGGAACTTGTCCATCACCTTCCCCCTCTTCAGAACCATGGACCTTGACTTGGAGGGCTTGAAGCTCATCCTCGCCCATGTGATGTGTCTCTCCAAACCCTGCAGGATCCACCTGCACCCTGGGACAGATGTTGTGGTGATGGTAAGGTCATCCATGTAGGCTCTTATGGGAGGCTGGCGAACACCTGCTCTGGATAGGGGCCCTCTACAGTTATAAGTTATATTATTGTCAGTTCAATATGTTTCATTGAGACAATAAAGACACTGTTGTATTAAATACGTCTTATACGTGCCGCCCCTACTTTGTACACAGATGTTTGGTAAAGCGATTTTCCCCCTGTGCTATTTTGATCGACAAATTGGCTGCACTAATGTAGCAAGGGGGAAATATTGAACCTCACCATTCCCCATTTCATCTCGTCACTGGACACGTGGTGAAGGAGCGCACACCCTCGAGATGAATGGATTCTTAAAAAAAAAAAAATATATATATATATATATATATATATATATATATATATTCAATTGTGACAGTACTCTGAACTCACACTTGAAATTTGACTTGACCAAACCAAATGTGTGTTTTGTCTTCTTGTGTCCTGCAGACGTCGCTGAGAAATATCTTCGTCCTGACCAAGAGGACATGAAGCCTCCGAATGTTAAAAAGGAGGAAGAACATCCTCACATCGAAGAGGAGGAAAAGCCCGTTCGTGTCAAAGAGGAGGAGGTTGAGGATGACGTCACCAAGTCACCAATGACCTTCGTCCCTTTAAAGAGTGAAGATGAAGACGAGGATGGGGAGGCGGAGCTTCCAAGCAGCAGCTCAACTCGTCAACACATGACGACAGAAGGTGATGCAGACCCCTGGCGACCACCACAAGCACAAAGTCATCATGACATCAGGGCTAGAGATAGACCGATATGTTTTTTCAGGACCGATACCGATGGAGATTATTAGTCGTCAAGGAGGCCATTAACCGACATTTGAAGTCGATATTCATTTACAGTAAAGGGGGGGGGGTATTGGTGTCAATTTTTTTCTAAAATACAAAAGCCAATCTTGATTCTGTTGTATCGTCTAAAAAAGTGACATGGAAACTTAAGCAAGTAAACACCATATTGCTCAAGTTTTTGTCAGTAAATATTTTTCCCCAAAATTTAAAAACGCCTGCAATATTAAACGTTGACATTTCTGGTCACAAAAACAAATGGTTCAGAAGATTCCCAGGGTCAGTAGCATCTCTTATAAAGTGAACTGAAAATTTCAATAAATAGCTCCCACAAAGGTTTCCCTCAGAAGTCAACGTTTGCAATAAACAAAAGAACACAAACTGGTGAAAAACCTTAGATCATCCTTTGATCCATAGTCAAAGTGCTCCATGTGCAGTGTTGTCGCCAAACTTTTTTTTTTTTTTTTTTTTTTTTTTTTTTTTTTTTTTTTTGGGGATTGGCCAATCCGAGTGTGTGGTGGGCCCAAGTCGAGGTGCCACTGTAGAAACGATAATACACATCAACTCACGCTTGACCAACCTAAATTTGGGTTTGTCTCTTTGTGTCCTGCAGACATTGGTGAAAAATATCTTCGTCCTGACGAACAGGAACTGAAGTCTCATGTGAAAGAGGAGGAGGAAGAGCATCCTTATTTTAAAGAGGAAAAAAATCCCCTTTGCGTCAAAAAAGAGGAGGTTGAGGATGACGTCACCAAGTCACCAATGACCTTCGCCCCTTTAAAGAGTGAAGATGAAGTCAAGGGTGAGAGTGAAGAGGGCAGAAGGGCGGAGCCTCCAAACAGCATCTCAACTCCTCAAAACATGACTCCAGAAAGTGATGCATACCATTGGGGATCATCACGAGCAAAAAGTGATGACACAAGGTCCGTTTCTTCTCATGATGATGATGATGATGATTTTGATTATGACGATGACGACGACGACGACGACGACGACGATGATGATGATGATTATGATTATGATCTGGATGGTAATGGTGAACACCCTGATGGTGAGAGGTCATGTCACACTGACAACAAATCCTGGGAATGTTCTCACTGTGGGAAAACAATGAGTTCAAAAGGAGGTTTGAACATTCACTTGAGAAGACACACTGGAGAAAACACTTTTGTTTGTACACACTGTGGCAAAAGGTTTTCTCAGCGGTCAGATTTAAAAACACACACAAGAAGGCACACTGGGGAAAAACCCTTTGCTTGCACATACTGTGGAAAAAGGTTTTCTCAGCAGTCAATTTTAACAAGACATACAAGAACGCACACTGGGGAAAAACCTTTTGCTTGTACAAACTGTGCCAAAAGGTTCGCGCGGAAGTCACATTTAACAGCACATGCAAGAACACACACTGGGGAAAAACCCTTTTCTTGCTCAGTTTGTGGTCAATGCTTCTCTCACAACTCAGATTTAATAACACATACAAGAAGACACACTGGCGAGAAACCTTTTTCTTGCTCATGCTGTGGAAAAAGTTTCCTTCACAAAGGATATTTAAAAAGACACATAAGAAGCCACACAGGAGAGAAACCGTATTCCTGCTCAGATTGTGGAAGAAGTTTCTCTTACATGTCAAATTTAAGAAAACACACAAGAACACATGAGCTGCTTTGACACCAGCAAGACCAGGAACTTTGAGTTTTGGGGAAAGGGAGTTCTTGGTTGTAAAAGTTCAGCTGGGAAGTTAGAATTGTGTTTCCACGACGTCTTTGAGTTCTCGGTAATTAATTCAAATGAGTTTGATTGAGCCCAGCTGATGTAAAAACAACGCCCCCAAATTTGACCAATCAGCCGTGGACATTGCAGCCCGCCCCCTCAAAGTTCCTGCCTGGCTCAGCAAGACCCTGCTGCCGAGATAGCACTTGGATGCCACCTGGGGAATTTAATTAGGGAAATGAGGGAAATGAGGGAGGGGAGGGAAATGAAATAGAGGTGGTTCATACATATAAGTATCTTGGTATTTTGCTTGACGACACTTTGACTTTTAAACCCCATGTTGAGAACCTCGTGAAGAAACTCAAACTAAAATTGGGTTTCTTATTTCGGAATAAATGTTGTTTTTCTTTTAAGGTCAAAAAGCGTCTTGTCACCAACCTTTTTATCTGTTTTAGATTATGGGGATGTGTTGTATATGAATGCTTCAGCTCAGTGTCTGAGTAAGATTGACTCTGTATATCATGCTGCTTTGAGGTTTGTTACAAATTGTAGAGCCTTGACCCATCACTGTCAACTGTACTCTCGAGTGGGATGGCCTCCTTTGTCCACCAGGAGGTTGACTCACTGGTACTTTTTTATTTACAAGGCTATTCTTGGACTGCTGCCCTCTTATATTTGTAATTTAATCACATTGAAAAGTGTTGATTCTTATGGTCTGCGTTCCAATGATCTTTTGTTGCTCTCTGTTCCATTTGCCCGCACTGAGCTGGGGAAAAAGGCTTTTGTCTTCTCTGCCCCTTCTGCATGGAACATGTTGCAAAAGGACTGGAAACTAACGGAACTTGTTTCATTGAACGATTTTAGATCCAGATTAAGAGCACTTGAGACGGCCTCATTGATTTGTAACTGTTTTATATAATTTTTATGTGATTGTAAGTGAAACTTTTATTTGTAACTGTAATATAAACTGTTTTGCTGCCTCTTGGCCAGGACTCCCTTGAAAAAGAGGTTCTTAATCTCAACGGGACTATCCTGGTTAAATAAAGGTTAAATAAAAAAAAAAAAAAAAATTAACCTGGTAATTGTTGTTGGTGGAAAAACACCTAAACTGAATTTTACCAAGGTCAACTGAAAAGTTATCCAAAAGTTCCGACGGTGGAAAAACCCGTATAGTGAGAACTGAGAAGGAACCATTCAGTTGCAGTGTTTGTGTTAAAAGATTCTCTCGTAAAAAGCTTGCAGAGAGACACGAGTGTGCCGGTGACAATAGCAGCCATCTTTGAAGCTTAAAAAAATGAAGGGAAGTGAGTCTGGTGTGCTGTAAAAGTGTCAGTGATTTTGAATTAAAAACAAGAGTGTAGGAAATATTTAATCCCTCCCTGATTTTGAGACTTTTCATACTAAGTGTCATGTTTTGGTTTTGTGGGGGGTGGGATTTTGTTTCTTTTGGTGTTTTTGGTTGTTTGTCATGTGTTCCTTGTCTCTTCCCTTGTCCCGTTATGTCAAACCACGTCCACCTGAGTGTGTCTTCCCTTCCCAGTGTATCCACCAATCAGCTTCCCTTGCCACTTGTGTCTTGCCCAGCTGTGTCTAGTCATTGTCAATTAGCCTGTGTGTATTTAGTCCCCTGTTTTCCGTTCGGTTCTTGGGGGAGTCATTGTGCCTGTTCATGTTCATGTCCCTCTTTTCCATGCCTTGTGTTTGTTTTTGATCTTGTTGATTTTTTTCCATAGTCCCTTGTTTACATTTTTTGTTAATTAAATCCCCTTTTTTACTTGCATCCCTGCCTTGCCCTGTTTTTGTTGCTCCCTGCATTTGGGTCCTACCTCCAACACCCCCACACCTTGACACTAAGTATGTGTGTATGTGTGTGTATATTTACACGCACCCACCTCTGGAGATGGGGAGCGCCGGGCATAGCTCGAAGAGGCTCCATTGTTGAGGCGGCCAATCGGAGCTGCGGCCGTAAGGTGGTTGGTGCCTGTCGCGGCGAGAATCCTCGAACCACCAGTGGTCAGGATGCTGTCAAGCTGAAGAAGGAGTCCTATCGGGCCTTTTTGGCCTGTGGTACTGCGGAGGCAGCTGTCAGTTACCGGCTGGCCAAGCGGAACGCGCCTTCGGCGGTCGCTGAGGCAAAATCTCGGACATGGGAGGAGTTCGTTTGAGGTCATGGAAAATGACTTCCGGACGGCTTCGAGGAAATTCTGGTCCACCATCCGGCGTCTCAGGAGAGGAAAGCAGTTCACTATTAACACTGTGTATAATGGAGATGGTGTGCTGCTGACTTCGACTAGGGACGTCGTGAGTCGGTGGGAAGAATACTTAGAAGATCTCAATTGCACCAAGACGTCTTCCTTTGAGGAAGCAGTCTGGCGAATCTGAGGTGGGCTCTCCTATCTCCGGGGTCAAAGTGACTGAGGTGGTTGGAAATCTCCTCGGTGGCAGGGCCCCGGGGTTGGATGAGATCCGCCCGGAATTCCTAAAGACTCTGAATGTTGTGGGGCTGTGGTGGTTGACCCACCTCTCACGCTCCTTGGTAAATAATTTGCAAAGCTATTGCTCAAGATTTATTTATTTTTTGCATTTTTATATATTTTAGTTTTGGTTTTAAGGTATTTGCAAAGACAAAGGGCAAGGTTAAAATGTTAATTTACAATGATTGTCGCAAACGGAGCCGGGCGAATTTGTCGGCTGCGTGACGTCACTCTCGCGGGTTTTGACAGTCCGTACGTATTTTTATTAGTATTAGTATTAGTAGAAGTAGTAGTAGTATTCACTCACTCACAGACTCTTACATGTGTAAATGAGTGAGTGGGAAAAAAAATCCATGCGTGCTTTCAAATTGCCGCGGGAGTGACGTCACGCAGCCGACAATTTCGCTCTGCCCTGTTTGCGACACGTCAGATTACCTCAAAATGGCGAATCTGAGGTGGGCTCTCCTATCTCAACTTTGATGGCGAATTTTTAAACTGCACATTCACCACAAAAAATGGAACTTTTTTTTTTTTTTTTTTTTTTTTTTTTTCATCAATCAAATTTAAACTTTACAATTGTATAATAATACCGAAAAAGGGAATGAGACTTTCGATTCCAACCGCAGCAAAAATGGCGACATCTGCCGATGACTTGATGACAATGCTTGCTCGGAAGCCCCCGGACAATTTCCAGCAGCCAATCGTAACGCAGCGGGGGCGTGTCCTGCCTGACTTCCGCCGCACGTCTACTTTTCCTTCACGTGCTCACTGCCGTGGCCGGCGGCCACATCGCGTTTCATCAGACGTCCTCTGCTAATTCATTCTTTCTGATTTGGTGTTGGACTGAACACACAGGACTCCCATCACCATTTTGAAGGTCTGCGACACCGTTTATTAAATGTCGGCGTGTGTTTAAACTCGTCTCGGTGCGCGTTGATGCTTCTCGGCCGAGTTAGCTTAGCTTAGCTTAGCTTAGCTTAGCTTGCTAGCCGCTAACAAAGAGAAGCACACAACACGTGGTCAGGAAGAGACCAAGTGTGAGTTTGTTGGCATTATTGTGCCAAAATGTCGGCGAGAACGACACCAAAGTACGAGGAGGAACTCTTTGGAGTAAAAGAAGAGGACGAGCAACATTTTCACCTGCTGGACGATGTTTGCGAGCAGCCTCGAATTGTGCTACACGCAGCAGGTTTGTACACTTTTTATGACTCTCCCTTGCTACTGTATAGCGTTAAAAAAAATTCACTGCAGTCCGCATTACTGTGCACAGTAATTCAATTCAACTGTTATTTAAAATAGTGAAATAAATTGATTTGATTGGTTGATTCCGGACAGGGGCCGATTATACAGTCATGAGACAGTCATGCCAATGTATCTGACAAGACGTGTGCGATTTTAAGAACACTTAGGTGCACAATAAGACTGTATTAAAACGGTGGTACAATACTACAAATTAATTTTTTTTGTCGGT
Organism: Festucalex cinctus; assembly: GCF_051991245.1. Classification (NCBI taxonomy): domain Eukaryota; kingdom Metazoa; phylum Chordata; class Actinopteri; order Syngnathiformes; family Syngnathidae; genus Festucalex; species Festucalex cinctus. The sequence continues at coordinate 1,195,589 of NC_135411.1, forward strand.
ATACATATCCCTGTTTCCCATATATATATATATATATATATATATATATATATTACTAAACAGTCACAGTTTTGTCATGATTACTGCATTATTACATTCCACTGCTGTTGCAACCAGTGTTAATTTTGACAAGAAATTTTAATTTAGTTTAGACTAAGTATTAAAACGGTGGTACAATACTACAAATTTTTTTTTTGTCGGTATACATAGCCCTGTTTCCCACATACATTTTTTTTTTTTTTTTTTTTTACAAAAAAGTCACAGTTTTGTCATGATTACTGCATTATTACATTCCACTGCTGTTGCAACCAGTGTTAATTTTGACAAGAAATTTTAATTTAGTTTTAGTTATAGTCTTTTGACTAAAATTAACAAGTTTGAGTCATAATTTAGTCTTCTGATTGTATTTGTTTTGATCCAATTTTAGTCGACTAAATTCACAGTTTAGTCTATTTTCCTTCAGCATACGTTTAAACTTTTATACAGAATATTATAGCACACCTATTTGTGACTTTAGTTTAACACGCAAGACACATTTCATACAATGGTGTCTTTATTGTTTCAATGAATCATGTTCAACTGACAATAGGTCGCTTGCACATCGTAATGCATCATGGGAATTTTTTCTTCGGGCGCCATATTGGGAGTCCGCCGGTTCACAAGGTACACTCGCGAGTTACACGGTAGAGCTTATCAACCTGTCATTTTCGCAGTATTTTCACGATTTTCCGGAAGATCAAGAACAACGATACAGGCAGAAGGTGTCTCTGTGTGGCGGGATTGATCCTAATTACGTCCTGACCAAGGGTGATTTTTTTTTTTTTGACGGAGAAAGCTTGCTGGCCAAATGTGACATCTCTGGACATCTTTCACTACCTCGTGTTGACAACATGCTCCATAACACGCCAACAAATCCCTGGAGGCTTACAATTATTTTGTAAGCGGGTGGATACAGAGTGTAAACTTTAACATCGCATCAGAAGAAACGGTTGCACGTAAGTAAACCACATGGTGTTGGTAATTCTGCACACAAAAATGTTGATTTGTTCTCAGGCTTCCTGTTATTGTGTTTACATGCACAGCTGGGTTTACCTGATGTAGTTTTTCTAATAATTTTATAACAGGCAAATATGGCAGAGCGTATAAGAATAAAAAGTAACTATGCACAGCCTCCCCGTGGCTTAAATTTAATGCTACCCTTTCACTAGTTACATGTTACTTAACTTATTCTAAATGGTTAAGGTTAACCACTCTCAGAGGACGTATTTTTAGTTTCAGTTTCCAGCACAATAAAACGTGTTCATGGTAACTACTGAGCATACTGACAGCTTTTCTTATGATCTCACGGTTAAGGAGGCTGTCACAACACCCAATTTCTGTCTGGTGCCGGATGGCAACAATTCCCATCACTTGTCACGACAACACCAATATTATTACCAGGTATGTATGGTGTCACTTTTTGTAGTTTCTTATTTAATTCTATGTTTCATATTTTCATTACAATGTTTGTAATATTTTCAGATTCAGGCACAGATGAGTTTAACTGGACGGGACTTCTGCGGCTTTGTGGTGTGGACAAAGTGTGATTGAGCGAGTCCACCCAGATCGCTCGTTTTGGCCAGCTGGAAAAGCCAGTGTTTTTTTTTCCAAAATCCCCTCCTTACCTGAACTGCTCGGGAGAGCATTTACTAGATCAGCAGTGGACTTCCAGTGTTCCTGCTCAGCCGCTGTCACCTACCACTTGCTCATGTACTTCAAAGATGCGGAATAAAGTAGTTTTTTGTGCTGCAGCAGATTGAAAAATCAAATGATATCACTTGAAGTGTGCCAATCTAGACTACCAAACTACAGTGGTTTTGTGACAAGTGTGAAACAAGGATTATTGGGAAAACTGTAACACAGTACTGGTACTTGTCTTACATTAAACACATTTAAAAGAGAGCAACTTTTTCCTCTGTACATAGTATAATGAAAGTCATTGCGTACCCCATCAACATTACATCATACCGTCATCTCAGGATGGTAGGCACCTGTGCTAAAATAAACTACATTAATCAACAGTTCAATTTTATCCCTGAAATTACTACATCTAATCATTATTCACTTCATTTTTTGTGCTTTTAGAAATAATAGAGATTTATGCCATTACTTTAAGAGGGACCATATTGCACATTGAGTCAAATCCTGTCATTTGTATTATGTATAGCTTTGTAAACAAACCCAACAATAGAATTTGTATAATCGCTGCCTTTATTAGCTCCAAACAAACAGTCGCATGTTGTCCTCCTCCAATGCTTTGATGCTCGCCTTCGTTTCCATCATGTCATTGGCAAGTCGGTGTGGCATGAGATCCCTAAAGAAATAATAAAACACACACACAAACAAACACATACATTCACTCATCATACAATATATCATGTAATGAATTCTGAGTGGCATACCAGAGTCAATGATGTCAGCAGTACTTGAGGGTACAGGTTACTGGAGCCATCTGGCTGCATAACTGCAACAATCTCTGCCACTTCGAGTCGTCTTTTCTTTGCTTGTCTCTCCTGTGCACGTTCATATCTTGGCACCGACTGGGCTGAGACATAGATGTAACTTGGGACCCAACTTTAATGTTGGAGCCCAGTCGGGATGATTGGACAGAAAAACGGGCGCAGGGCGACCTGTTAAAATAAACAAATATATAAACAAATAAAATATGGAAAGACTGGTTATTTTGCCGCAGTAGGGTGGCCGTGAATAAGTTCTTTAGCATGATGTGTAGGCTACCGGGGGTCTGTTTACTTGCATCACCCCCTTCTGTCTCTTTTTTCCAAGTTTACATTTTGCCACCAAAAAATACATGTTATCGGCATTAAGAGCCCAAGACTAATCAATCCAATTTCAGCAGGAAACACTTTGCACTGGCACTACTTGGGTGAAAATGTTCGATGTTAGCTTTCGGCTAACGTCCGCTAGCCAGCTTGTACTACCGAACTTGCTTGCTCATGAATCCAAAACATAAGCAACTTGCCCATATATGCGCGGTCGAAACGTTATTAATCCTCATGCATTAAATTAAATAAAGGTAAACAAGCTTACCGCTCACAAAGTGATCGCTGCACACACGAGCCCAAAGTAACGACTTCCCTCCGGAGTCCGCACTCCTCTGTCTCCAGGCCCTGGTTCCTAATTATTTTCGGAATTCGGAAGAAAGGCCGACCATTTTCCCCCTTGGCTTTGTTCGAACAGCCAACGATGCAGCAACAATGTACCATTTTAAACGCAGACAACAAACGTGATAGATACGTGTTAGACCGAATCGCTACGTAAATGGAGGCCACCCAGCATGGCGACTACGAGAAATCCGAGGCGGAAGTGACGACACGTGCAAGCGACCTATAATGTAACTTTTCACCTGAATAAGAAAAAGTGCATAATTAAATTGCTTGAGATTAATCTTACAGCTGCACAATTTATGTTTATGTACAGCACTTTGCATACGCCAATGACTGTTCTTAGAGCGCTTTATAAATAAAGTTGAGTTGAGTTAACGTGCAGTGAACACAACATTTTTTGAGTGGTTCTTTTCTCATTCATTCCGATTGGATTGTGTGAATTTTCACGACTGTGTTGTTTTCATTTTCATTTTAGTCATTGACGAAATTGTCAGTCAATTTTAATCATAGTTATTGTCTGAATGAATGGCTTCTATTTTAGTTTTCATTTAATTTTCGTCGGGAAAAACAATTAGTCACGAAAATTATCATGTAAATATTTCGGCGACAAAAATATCACTGGTTGCAACTGTAACATTCACGAAGACGGGAGTCAATGACAATCGATTCCGTTTTGCAAATAAGGGCCGAGTTCATATGGGCATATATGTGAACTGCGCACAAGACGACACGTGAAAATGGAATGAAGCGGTTGCGCTTAATTAAGGTCAATTAATGAGTGAATTAATTAATGGAGGAAAAATTGAGGACTGGAGTAAGGCTCACTTTCTGTTGAAATCAGGTCACTTCCTGTTGAAATTGGACTACTTCCTATTGATAGGTCACCTCCTGTTGAAATCGGGCCACTTCCTGTTGAAATTGGACTACTTCCTATTGGTAGGTCACTTCCTGTTGAAATTGGGCCACTTCCTGTTGAAATTGGACTACTTCCTATTGATAGGTCACTTCCTGTTGAAATTGGGCTACTTCCTATTGATAGGTCACTTCCTGTTGAAATCGGGCCACTTCCTGTTGATTCTAAGTCGCTTCCAGGTCACTTCCTATTGAAATCAGGTCACTTCCGGGTCACTTCCTGTTGAAAACATGTCAGTTCCTGTTGATTTCAGGTCACTTCCTATTGAAATCAGGTCACTTTCTGTTGAAATGGTGTCACTTCCTGTTGAAATTGTGTCACTTCCTGTTGATTTA